>NC_137789.1:52360811-53560811 GCF_963383645.1 Muscardinus avellanarius | reverse complement strand
TTGTTTGTGTTTTGAATGATTGCCATTTTAATTGGAGTTAGATAAAATCTCAGGGTAGTTTTGATTTGCATATTTCTGATTGCTAATAATGTTGAACATTTTTTTTTATAGTATTGGGGGTGGAACCCAGAGGCTTTCTACTTCTGGGCTATACTCCCAGACCTATTTTATACTTTATTTGGAAACAGGGTCTCACTAAGTGGCTGAGAGCCTCACTAAATAGCTGAGGCTGGCTTCAAACCTGTGCAATCCTTCTGTCTCAGCCTCCCAAGCGTGGGGATTACAAGTGTGCACACCACGCCCGGCTAATGTTGAACATTTTTTCATACATTTCTTGGCCATTTGAATTTCTTCTTTTGTGAAGTGTGTGCTTAGTTCACTTGCCCATTTTTTAATTGGGTTATTTGTTTTCTTAGTGGTAAGCTTCCTTCTTGAGTTATCTGTATATTCTAGATATTAATCCTCTATCGGAGAAACAGTGGGCAAAAGTTTTCTTCCATTCTGTTGGCTCTCTGTTGAGATTCTTGGTAGTTTCCTTTGCTGTACAGAAGCTCTTCAGTTTAATAAAATCTTACATAATTGGTCCTTCTTTTAGTTTCTTGTACCTTTGGGGTCTTTTTTAATCTGTGCCTATGTGTTGCAATATTGGACCTATGCCCTCTTCAAGGAGCCTCAAGGTCCCTGGTCTAATTTCTAAGTCTTTGATCCATCTTGAATAGATTCTTGTGTAGTTTATTTCCATTTTTCTGCATATGGTTAACCAGTTTTGCCAACATCATTTGTTGACTAGGCTATCTTTTCCAGTGTTTGTTTTTGAACCCTTTGTCAAAAATCAATTGGCTATAAGTGTGCAGATTTGTTTCTCAGTCTTCTACTCTGCTCCATTGGTCTGTTTTTGTGCCAGTGTTGGGGGGTCTCTAGAGGCACAGTTGCCAGCTGTACTGGCAGTGAGGCAAGATGGTGGCACTGCGGTGCCCGTGGCCACCACCATTGGTGCAGGCAGGGTATTTTCTGCTCTCTGATCTTCCTTCTAGCTTTGTTTCTGCCATCTTTTAATTCTCGGTGCTCTGTTCAAATTTATGCTGGTTTCTTTCTCTTGTCAAGACACTGTTTTCATGGCGATAGAGATTGTCAGCAGAACTGATATGTATTGCTTACCTTGCCGCCATCTTCCTAGAAGTCTGTATTCCCCTTTTAATCTAACACTTAGACTATCTTTCTTATTTATTTATTTAAGTTTTGTGTACTAGGAATTGAACCTAAGGGTGTTCTACCTCTGAGCTATACTCCCAGCCCTTTATATTTTTTATTTTGAAACAGGGTCTCCCTAAATTTCTGAGACTGGCCTCAAACCTGTAATCCTCCTGTCTCAGCCTCCCAAGTACTGGGATTACAGGTATGTGCCACCAGATCTGGCTTATCTTTTTATATGAACCTAAAGAAACAGTTGTTTCTACAACCATGAGAATTTGTGCCATAGGTTCAGTATCAAAAATCTTTGAAATCTTTCTAGGCTTTCAATTACAGCCTGGCAATACTGCCTCTAGTAGCTTATTCTTTCAACACACTTTATGGCTTTACGACTCCTCCCCCTTCCTTGCAGTCCCAGCCTGCTCTTGAGGTTGCCATGACTTCCATGGTTATCTTATTGTGCTTATCCAGTTTTTCACTTTCATCTGCATTGTTACTGTATTTCTTGGGAATGCACTTGTCTCTCTTTTTTAAAAAAATTTATTGATATTACTCATAATAGTGGATTTGTTCAATTTTATTCCCCAGTACCTCCTCTTGCACTTATTTTTAGATTCTCTTTTCTTAAGCTGTCTTATTGAGAACAAGACATGGTGTGAGATGGAGGGTCTGCCTTTATCACTTCTTGCCACTATTTTTATAGTTGTGGTGGTGGACAGGGGGGCTTCTTGATTGGTGAACTTATTTTTTTTTTCTTGAACAGTGATAAAGAAAACTTGATGACGGGCGTGGTGGCGCACGCTTGTAATCCCTGTGCTTGGGAGGTGGAGACAGGAGGATCGCGCAGGTTCGAAGCCAGCCGCTCTGGCTTAAGAGACCCTGTTTCCAAAAATAAAAAAGTATAAAATAGGTCTGGGAGTGTAGCCCAGAGATAGAAGGGTTTCCAGGAACCCCAGTACCACAAAAAAAAGAAAGAAAGAAAGAAAGAAAGAAAGAAAGAAAGAAAGAAAGAAAGAAAGAAAGAAAGAAAGAAAAGAAAAGAAAACTTGACTTGTATTTTTTTTTGTGTGTGTGTGGGTCTGGGGATGGAACCCAGGGGCATTTGACCTCTGAGCTACACCCCCTGCCCTATTTTTTATTCTTTATTTTGCAACAGGGTCTCACTAAGTTGCAGAGGGCCTCACTGAATAGCTGAGGCTCTCCGCGAACAGTGATGCTTTGGTCTCAGCCTCCCGAATGCTGGGATTACAAGTGTGCGCTACCACACCCGGCTTGACTTGTATTTTTAAATCCTGAAAAGCCCTTCCTATTCTCAGTGTTAACAATGCTGCTGTGCATTACCCATTATTTTGTGAACATTATGGAACTTATGAAATCTGTATTTTCTCTTCATAAAAATATAGTCTACATAAGGATTCTAAACTTTCAGAGCAAATCTTTTGTGATGAACAACTGCTAAAGTCTTCAAGAAAAAAATGGCATTCTGTCAGCTAAGAGATTAACAACTGTTTGCCAAATTTAGCTAATTATGGTGCTGAATAAATGGATATATTTAAAAATCAGTATGACATTATCCATTCGACTTTCATAACTTTCATCATATCTTCATACCACAAACTATTAATTTCTTTTCAGTGTTCTTAAAATTTTTAACTTACCTTTAAAAATTAAATAACTTAGCTAAAATCTAAACATAAATGAAATCTCACTTATTTTTTTGAAGATTTAAGGAAGTTTATTAGAAAGATAGAAATACAGAAAATAGAAATACAGCCCCATGCCAAAATGGCATGGCGGGGGGGGGGTGACTCGAAATGAATACACCCTCACTAATTTAGTATTCTGGTTATGTTTATTTTTATTTTTCTAATATTTATTAATTATATTATTAATGTATTTAAATGTTAAAATAAAAAAAACTGTTCTACCAATTATCAGTTTAAATAATTCTGGGTACCACTAGCAGGATGTATACTGTAGATTAGGGAAGACAGATAAATTATTTGATGGGTTACTCACTGAGGAAAGAGTTCAAAGATCAAAGGTAATATTTCTGTTTGTCCATTCCTTTTGATGCCTCACTATCTGGACAAGCTGTCATTTTATGCTTTGATGCTTTTGTAATAGGCATTTTTATCTTACTAAAATCTTAAAGAAATGGTGTTAGCAAGAGTGTTTCAGTGAGAGTTGCCCAGCAACTTGGTCATCCAGGAAGGTCTTTCTTAGTGGAATGCAGCTTCAGTAAATGTTTGACCATAATTTGCCTTCCTGTTTTATCTGTAATACTAGACAGAAGGCTGTTGGAGTATAAGTATATAGAAACTTCCAGTGTATTCTAGTTGAATTATTTTTTGTTAAAAAAAGTGGATTTCTTGCTCTTAGATTTGAATATGAATAGTTTCTATACCTCCTGAAGTTCAAAATCCACATAGCAGATCAAAAGCATTAACTTAATGAGAGGGAGAATTACAGTTTTCAGTAAAACTCTTCCAGATACTTTGGAAACTATTTCTTTTCATGTTACATCATGCTATATTTTTATATATGTGCTTTTTATAAGCTGCTCTGACAAGGCAATATGGAAGGACAGAAGTCACTAAATAAGAATTAAAATGTTTGAATGTAATCTATATTTTCTGTTTGTACTACATATAAAAACAGGTCTTTGCATTATCTATCATATTTTTGTAACATACATGTCATGAGTGGGCAAAGGTAATGCCATTTATCATAAGAGGGTGAATACTCTTGAAACATGCCTTTTAACTAATTTTTTAAACTAGAAGGTATAGAAGATAAGTGTGTTGTAATGTTTTGAAAGGAAAAGTAGAAAGCCAAATTTATTTTTATTTATTTATTTACAACAATGGGGTAATAAATCTGATGTAAGCAGCCTTTTTTGATGGAGAAGATCTGAGAGTTCAGAGTTCCTGATGATGCCCATTGAGTAGGTTAATGCATTTAAAAACCAGCCTGCTATATTCAGCAAGTAACTAGTTTGATTTGCTTTAATAAATATTATGAAAAATGAACATATTTTAAATTAATCCTGGACGTCCATTAATTGGCATATGTGACATTCCATAAATGTTACTCTAAATCCAATAAGCTATAGATGAATAAATTATTCTGTTAATTTCAGAATATTTAAGTCTCCCAGCCAGGCATGGTGGCACAGCTTGTAATATCAGCATTTGGGAGGCTGAGACAGGAGGATCGTGGTTGGCGGCCAGCCTTAGCTACTTACTGAGGTCCTCTGCAACTTAGTGAGACCCTGTTTCAAAAATAAAGAATAAAAACTAGGACTGGGGTGTAGCTCGGAGGTAGAATGCCACTGGGTTCCATCCCCAGTACTCCCCCCCCCAAAAAAAAAAAATTAAGTCTCCCACCTCTTGCCTCATCCTGAACTAGCTAAGAAGTTGTACTTCCAAAATGAAAATTTAATTAGAAACATAAATTATAACAGATCATAGTATATGCCCCACCAATCTAGTGTACTTGATCTGAATTTAATGATTACTGTCATGTATTTATCACCCTTTAAATCAGTACTTGGGATTGAACCCAGGAGCAGTCTACCTCCAAGGTACATCCCAAGCTCCCTTTTTACTTTTTTGTTTTGAAATGGTCTCACTAGGTTGCTGAGAGCCTCACTATTTTGCTGAGGCTGTCCTTGAACCTGCAATCCTCCTGTCTCAGTCTTCCAAGTATGGAATTACAGGTCCCTTCCTCCTCCTCCTCCTCCTCCTTCTCCTCCTCCTCCTCCTCCTCCTCCTCCTCCTCCTCCTCATCATCATCATTACTAGGAATGGAACCCAGAGATATTCTACGTCTGAGCTACAAGCCCAGACCTATTTTATTTTTTTTTTTATTTTGAAGCAGGGTTTCACTAAATTGCTTAAGCTGACAGAGAATGCCATTCTCCTGTCTCAGCCTCCCAAGTATTTCTTCAGATCCTTAATCCCAAATTTTGCTTTTTGCTTTCTTTCATTAAAATAATGGCTTCCTGGTCATTAATGAATTTCTGTGCCTGAGAATGGGAATATAACATTTTTGTTAACAATGGTGTGTCTAGCTGTACTAGTTAATGTTGAGGTCAGTTCCCCCCCTTATTTTCGTGATTCTTTTCCCCCCTAGTTTGTTATTTTAAATTAAAAGCCTTCATACATGAAACCATCATTAATTGCTATCCTGTGGAATTTTTATTCTTCTAATAATTGTTGTGTTGACTACATGGAAAGTGGTATGACATAAAATCATTTAAAATATTGCACTGATTCCGAAGAGTTTGTAAATAAAACGAGGGGAACACCTTTCTTTTACTTAGATCTGCATGATCCTACCTACCACCAATAGTTTATTGATGAAGCACAAGAACCTGCAAGCGCCTAATATTCCAAAATAACACAATTTGGTAAAGAACGCAGTTTAAACGTAGGACATCTGGGATCTAACAACAAGAATTTGAGCACTTTACCAACAATACTGGACATAGGGCTTTGGGGATGTACATTTCTGGGAAACAAGAGAAGTTCCCAAGGAACATATTTTGTGAGCTATAATATTATAGAAGGCTTTACAGTTCTACTAAAGGGGTTGGGAGAAATTACTGATAGGCACCTAATAAAATTAAAGACTGAGTAAACTAATACTTAGTAACCTTTTTTTTTTTTTTAAAGAATTCGGGAAATTCATCTTTTTTCCCTTCAGTTACTTCATCTATGAAGTAAAGGCTTTGGAAACGATCGCTTAGGAAAATAAAAACAACACGCTTTTCCTGTATCATAATCTAAAAGGATGAGGTATAGGGTAAAAGTCTGCCCTTGATCCAAGTTACTGAGAGTTGCAGACGATGCTAAAGATCAGAAAGGGCAACGAGGGCCGGACCGCCCCACGATAGAAGGTGCCGCTGCCGCTGGCTACCGCGTGCAGCTTTACAGACCAAGGAGCCAACTTCACACAGGGAGGCTTTCCACCCAGAAGGAGATTCTTTTTCTTTTCTCTCTCCCCCATTCTTCTTCCTCCGGACCCTGATCACCATTCCTCAGGACAGCTCGCCAACTGCGAGGAGTCAAGTTTGAAAGGCGCGCTACTTAGTGCTCTACTCCTCCCTGAGCTCTCCTCCTCCTCCTGCCTCTCCTCCTCCTCCTCCTGCTCCCGCTCATTCTCCTCCTCCTGCTCCCACTCCTCCAGCTCCTCCTCCTGCTCTTCCCGCTCCTCCTCCTCCAGCTCCTCTCGCTCTTCCTCCTGCTCCTCCTCCTCCTCCAGCTCCTCCTCCTTATGCTCCTCCCCCTCCTCCTGCTCCTCGGGCTCCTCCTCCTCCTCCCCCCGCTCCTCCTCCTGCCCGGCGCCTCCCCTTTCTGCTCCTCCCGTTCCCGCTCCTCCTCCGCCGCCTCCGGCGCGCGTTTCCAGGCAACGGCGGCCGCGGCGTCACTTCCTGCCATTTAAACCCGGAGCCCGCAGCCGGGCTCTGCGTCCGCTCCCCTGCCTCCGCGTGGCCGGGGTCGCGCGTCCGGCTCGGGGGCGGGGGCGCGGCGCACCTGTCGGCCGGGGGCGGGGGGCGGGGCGCGATGGCGGCGGCGGAGCCCCGGGGCTCGGGCCAGCCGGCGCCGCAGCCGTCGCCGACGCCGCTGCTCGGGGGCGGCAGCAGCCGGCACGAGAAGAGCCTGGGGCTGCTCACCACCAAGTTCGTGTCGCTGCTGCAGGAGGCCAAGGACGGCGTCCTGGACCTCAAGGCGGTGAGCGGGCGGGCGGGCGGGAGGACGGCGCCGCGCTCTCACAAAGGCCCGCGCGGCCGCCGGGCGGCCTCCCCCAGCCGTGGCCTCCCCCTGCCGTGGCCTCCCCCTGCCGCCGGGCGGCCTGACCCGGAGCCTCGGCCCAGGACTTTATCCTGTGTAAGAACTCGGTGTGCCGCTTTCTCTAGAGGTGGATGGAAGAAAATTAAAGTGAATTTCTTTCCACACCCGTAAAAATAATAATAGTAATTTTAAAAAGACAAACCCCTCTTGATTGTACACTTTTTTTTTTAAACATCCTGGTAGGTAGGCATTGATATTTGATTTGTGGCTTATAACTCGGCCCCTGTTAACCGATTTTCTCAAAGTGTGATTTTTCCATCACACCGAAGGAGGATGTTTTAGAACTTTCACCCGAAGCGCCCAGGGAACTTTCTTCTGTTTTATGGGAATGCATGTTGCGCTCTTTGCTCTGGTTCAGATTTTTCAAACACCACGCACCAGAAGCGTTTCGGTTGTACAGAATGACTTAACCGTTCCAGGCAGGACTTGGAAGGATTCCATAGCGTCGAGGTAAAAGAATTAGATCACTTGAATTAAAATGCAGCCAGCGCACCAAGTTTAAAAAAAGAACCAAAGAGCGAAAAACAAAATATACTAACGAGTCTGCAATCACTGCAGATCTCCTCAAGGACACTGTCAATCTGGCATTACCGGGAGGACTGCACCAGCACCCCGTAAGACCGTCCTGGCTTGAGGGTGTCCTTGCCACCATTAAGCCTGTGCATAATGGAAATAGCATCTGAGCAGGAGCCTGTCCTCCAGTGTTCCCTGGGTGAGGGGCTGAAGGCTTGTAGGGACCAGCTTCATTGCTTTTTGCAGGGGCCAGCTTCATTGCTCCTGGGGGGCCTTCTCCACAGTTGTCCTCGGGAAGGCATGCCTTTGAACACCCTCTCCTTTCCCTAGAGGTGGTGATAGTTCTGTGAATGGAAGTTAAATTGTCTGTATGGTTCTACTTTGTACAAATGGAGCGAACTGTGCATATTGTGTATTTTGTACTTTGGAAAGTAGTTTAGCCATTCTTTGAAATAGCTTACTCGATTGTTTTCCAACCTTGGGTAATTCCTTTTACCCTTGGTTTTTCTCCACAACTTCATTCTTTCCTCCCTCAAAGTGCTTTCTGGCATCAGTGGTATGTATGTATGTATGTATGTATGTATGTATTTATTTATTTATTTATTTATTTATTTATTTTGGTGGTACTGGGGTTCCTGGAAGCCCTTCTACCTCCGGGCTACATTCCCAAACCTATTTTTTATATTTTTTTTTATTTGGAAACAGGGTCTCTTAACATCCTCCTGTCTCCGCCTCCCAAGTGCGGGGATTACAAGTGTGCGCCTCCGCCCTTGGGCATCAGTAGTATTTAAATCGTGCTGAATTATAATGGATTCTGCTTAAAGACTTGATCATCATGGCGATCATCAGAGGAAAACCAGGGATGCCCTGGAGCACAAATTGCAAACTGCCATTTAGAACTTAGAAATTCAACTGTAGCCTGTGACTTTTGTATAGGAAGTTAGGGGAGTTTAGGGTTTGCTGGAAAAAACTGAACTCTGAAGGCTTCGCCCTCAGTTTGCCTCACAATATGATGGAACTCTGCCCTTGCTAGAATTTAAAGTCTTTGCCTTTCTCCTGCTTGATCTATGGCCACATACTTGTTCTACAGAAGTCATAGAGGCAATGAGTACATATCAGAGTTTAATATTTCATAACGTTTACTTTTTTCTGGATTTCACCTAAAAGTTTATAGATTTCTGCAATAAAACTGTCTTATTATAGTAAAGGCACAGTAAACGGTTTGAATATCTTTTTCTTATATATCTTTTTATATATGAAAAAGTATTACATTTTATTTACATGTATTTTCATTCATTTATATACACATATAAAGTCTTGTAAATGTAAAAGAAATCTTACACAGAAGTCTTTCTAGTGATGTTTTGTATTGTACACCATTGTAAAAGATCATTAAGACTTTTTTTTTGCGGGTCTGGGGGTGGAACCCAGGGGCATTCGACCTCCAAGCTACACCCCCTGCCCTATTTTTTATTCTTTATTTTGAAACCGGGTCTCACTGAGTTGCAGAGGGCCTCACTAGGTAGCTGAGGCTGTCCGCGAACCGGAATCCTCCAGTCTCAGCCTCCCGAATGCTGGGATTACAAGTGAGTGCCACCAGGCCCAACTTCGTTAAGACAGTTTTATGATGCTTTATGGAAGTAGACCAACACTGACAGTTATAAATTTCCTTTAATTTGAAATTATAAAGACATTGTTTTTCTATTGCTTTTACTCTCATTTTGAGAAGGGGATATATTTCAGTATAAACTGTGGATACTTTTCTATATTTTTGTACTGGGGATTGAACCCATGGCCACACACATGGTAGGCAAATGCTGGACCACATCCCCAGCCCCCTAATTTTTTTACTTTGTTTAGAGATCTTTTTTTTTTTTTTTTTTGGTGGTACTGGGGGTGGAACCCAGAGGCTTTCAACTTCTGGGCTATACTCCCAGACCCACTTTATATTTGGAAACAGGGTCTCACTAAGTTGCTGAGGCTGGCTTCGAACCTGCTTGATCCTCCTGTCTCAGCCTCCCAAGCGTGGGGATTACAAGCCTGCACCACCAAGCCCGGCTAGAGACTGGATCTTGCTAAATTGCTCAAGCTGGATTCAAACCTGTGATCCTCCTGCCTCAGCCTCTTGAGTAGCTAGGATTAAAGGTGTGTGCCACTTCACCTGGTGTCACTGGTACTTTTAAGCTAAATATTTTACATTTTCTAAAAGAAGGATCACAAATATTTAAAGAATTATACTCATCTCATAAAATATATGAATATCCTGGATATCCATTAAAAAATCCTTGAATACACTGGTACTGTTTTTTTGTTTTTGTTTTTGTTTGGTGGGTCTGGGGTTGGAACCCAGGGGTATTTGACCCCCGAGCTACACCCCCTTCCTTCCTTTCTTTCTTTCTTTCTTTCTTTCTTTCTTTCTTTCTTTCTTTCTTTCTTTCTGTGGTACTGGAGATGGAACCCAGGGGCCCTCTACCTCTGGGCTATACTCCCAGACCTATTTTATATTTTATTTGGACACAGGGTCTCTTAAGCCAGCTGAAGCTGGCTTCAAACCTGCACTATCCTCCTGTCTCAGCCTCCCAAGCAGGGGATTACAAGTGTGTGCCACCACGCCCGGCTTCTATTCTTTATTTTTAAACAAGGTCTCACTAAGTAGCGGAGGGGCATAAGTAGTTGAGGCTGTCTGGGAACCGTGTTATTATAGGCTGAATAGAGTTCTCCCAAAATTCATGTTTTAGGTCTTAAATGCAGCTATATTTGGAGATAGAGCCTTAAAAGAAAAGAATGAATATAATGAGTGTAGCATGAGAGGATAGTTTATAATTTAATCTAACTGGTGACTTTAGGAGAAAGGGGGAAATTTGGATTTAGAAGGAGGTACATGGGATGTTCACACACGCTTTTTATTTTGAGAAAGGGTCTTACTAAGCTACCCAGGCTACCATCAAATTTGTGATCCTCTTCAGCATCTTAAGTAGCTGGGATTCCAAGCAAGCACCACCAACAGCTGGCTAAAATTGGTGGTTTCTTACAAAGCTAAACATACTCTTACTGTAAGATCCATTAAGCATTTTCTTTGGTATTTACTCAAACGAATTGAAATGTTAATGCAAAAAGCTGCATAGGGAAGTAACCCAGATGTTTTTCAGTAGGTACACAGATATAGTGATATATCTAGGCAGTGAAATATTCAGTGCTCAAAAATACATGAGCTATCAAGCCATGACAAAGATAGGGAGGAAACTTAAGTGTATATTACTAAGTAAGAGAAGTCAAATATATAACATTCTGTAATAGGCAAAACTGTAAAGACAATTAAATGTCAGTTGCCTGTCAGGGGTTAGAGGGACGAGGAGAGGGAACAATAGAGGAGGAAATGAGGGTTTTTAAGGCAGGGAATTATTTCATATGATACCGTAATGGTGGATCTAGGATGTATTGTTATACATTTGTCAAAACTCATAGAATGCATATCGGGAATGAACCCTAATGTAAGACAGACTTTGGGTGATAGTAGTATGTCAGTTCAGGTTCACTGATTTAAGCAAATGGCCCTTTCTGGTGGGGGTGTTGGTAGTGGGGAGGGAAAGGGTTATATGAGAGCTTTCTGTACTTTTTGCTCAATTTTGCTGTGAGCCTTAAAATGATTTTAAAGTAGAAAGTCTGTTAAAAAATACACATATAAAGCTTATCTGGATACATCCCAGGGTCTAATTATTAAGCAGATATTAAATGTAAGATAGCTCAATGGAAAAAAATTATCCCAATACTAAAGCTCTACAACATTAAGGAAAATCATTACTCATACCAAATAGTAAATGATCGGCTCTATGCCAAGTGTTTTCTTTGTGTTAGCTCATTTACTCCCCATAACAAAACTATAAAGGGAATGTTGTAATTCCATTTTGCTTATTAGGAAATTGAGCATAAAAGTGATGACGTCATTTACCCAATTTTCATAGTAAATGAAATATGAGCCAGTATAGTGTGTCAGAATTGATGCCCTGAACCACTAAAGGTTGATTTACTTCCAAAATTCTGGGCTGATTTTAAATAAAAAGGAAAGGAAGTCCCTCTCAT
Organism: Muscardinus avellanarius; assembly: GCF_963383645.1. Lineage (NCBI taxonomy): Eukaryota > Metazoa > Chordata > Mammalia > Rodentia > Gliridae > Muscardinus > Muscardinus avellanarius. The sequence continues at coordinate 53,549,169 of NC_137789.1, read as the reverse complement.
TTTTCCAGTTCTATACAAGATAAGTTGGCTTAAGGCTTACAATACTAGCTCTGAAATTTGGGTTCCTTTACTGCCACTTTCCATTAGTTAATACAGCCATGCGGTGCCTATTTGTATACACATATATTTGGGCGTATATATTATTTTATGCCATTTCTTTGGTACGGCAAGTTGGTTACCATATTCCTTATATTTATATGTATATTTTTAATTTTCCCAGTAGTTACTTTTTCCAATTAGTCCACGAGTCTCTGTTTATGTCTTAATGTGTTTGTGAAAAGGAGAATATATTTCTGATTTTCCTTTTTAACTTTAGAATGTAATTAAGTAATCTGTAAATATTAGAAAACTTGGGAAAAGGTTAATACAGTCTAGTATAAAATTACTTAATATGCCACCACCAAAAGAGAACCACTGTCAACTATTTTGAGCATTTCCCCAATTTTTAGCACCTTTTTATAGCTGAAATCAAGCTTTTATTTTTCCAAATAAAAATATAATATTAATGGCCTTGCAATTTAGATGTCATATTTTTCAGAGTTAATGAGGTAGGTAAGTTGTTTTTAGGTGGGGTTCTTCCCCAACTCATCTAATGCTGTGGTTTGGGTCTTAAATGTTCCCCAAAGGCCTTTGTTAAAGAATTTAGTCCCCAGCATGGTGCTTTGGGGAGGTGATGGAAACTTTAAGAGGTAGAGCCTGGTGGGGGGTGTTCCAGTCCTTGATGGTGTGCCTTTAAAGGGGATATTGGGATCCAGGCCCTTTCCTGTTCTTGTTTTGACATTCAGGCCCTAGGTTGGAACATGCACCGCCACCATGATGTGTGCCTCACTGTAGCCCCCAAAGGCATAGGGCCCACCAGTCATGAAATGGAACCTCCACATCTGTGAGCCAAAAGTAAACCTTTTCTCCTTGTATGTTTATTTACCTCAGGTATTTGCTATAGTGATAGAAAGCTAACACATCCCCCCCAAAAAAACAAAGAAGAAGAAAAGTGAGTTAACCCGCGTGTGCCCCATAATGCCTTCCTTTTGTAGCTTTGAGATTACAGTTGTGGGGAAAAGTCTGGGAAACTGACAGTCACACCCTTTTTACACCGTGAGAGGGAGTTTGCAAGCGCTACTGAGCTTAGAAGATTGGTGATATGTGTGCCAGAGAAGGCTTTGGGAGCGGCTGGCAGCTAGCCTGCGAATTAAGGGACTCAAAAAGTCAGATGACACTGAGATATGTGAAATTTTAAAATTTGTGGTTAAAGCCAAGCATGGTGGTGCACGCTTGTGATCCCAGTGCTTGGGAGGCTGAGACAGGATCGCGCAGGTTCGAAGTCAGCCTCAGATGCTTAGTGAGGCTTTCAGTAACTTAGTGAGACCCTGTTTTTAAATTAAAATATAAAATAGGTCTGAGAGTAGAGCCCGGAGGTAGAAAGCCCCTGTGTCCCATCCCCAGCACCACACACACACACACACACACACACACACACACAATTGTGGTTACATTTGCTCTTCTTAGAATTACATCCAAATCCCTACAGGGCCCCTCCTGGGTGGCAGTCTCCCCCCTGTGTCTTTCAGTGCACTCTCCCCTTACTGGCCCTCTCTCTTTCAAGACCTACCTCCCCCCACACACTCTCAATCCCCTCACCTCTGCACCTTATGGCTACAGGCTTTCTGCCTGAAAAGGCCTCTCTTTGTACATCTATTCAGAAATGGTCACTTCTCTAAACCTTTGGGACTCAGTTTAACGGCCCCTTTTCTTGGATGCTTTGTGGTGAAATGATGGTGCCTCAAGGCCATGCATGTTCCAATTCTCACAGTGTTGAGCAAAGGGGGATTAAGGCTAAAATTGCCAACCAGCTCAATGGGGAGATTTACCGGATTGTTCATTCAGGCCCATTTGTAATCTCAAGGGTCCTTGACAGAGGAAAGGGGAAGCAGAAGTGTGAAGAGCACTCATTCTGACCATTTCTGGAGGCGAGGGGCCGCCAGCCAGGGAAGGTAGCAGCCCTGAAGCTAGAAAAGACAAGTGATTTCCTCTCTGGAACATCTAGCCCACTACATTCATTTTAATTCAGTGAGATCCATTCTGATTTTCAGAAGATTATGCAAAGTTTATTGAAAATAAAAAGTAAAAATTAGAAAAAAATTTAAAGTGTATACATTTCAAAGATACTGAACACAGTAGCAGTTGGGTAGCACAACCAATGGTGATTATGTTTTAGGGGGGATTCCTTTGGGGTAGGCATTGAGAGGGAACTGAAACACTTGCTGTGTACTTAACGCTGGTTCTGGAAGGAGCCCTTTGTGCTCGTAAAGTCAGTTACTTATTTTTTGGTACTTAATTTCCTTGTTGATTTAACGGCCCCTACAGGCACTTTGGAAACACTCCTTGGCCTCCTCCAGGAATTCTTTGCTTTTTACACTCTCTTTAAGTATTTCTTGTCTTTGTTTTCACCCACTCTAACACTTTATATCTTTACTTTATGGGACTGTTTATGAATTTTTTAACCTCATACTGTAAGATGTCAGTTACTGTTCCAAAGCTTTAGCTGTGTATGCAGCTTCTTTCTTACTGTTTGTTTATTAGTTGCTACTGGGGATTGAACCCATGAGCATACCTCTGAATTATACCTCCAATCCAATTTTTTATTCTTTATTTTGAAGCAGGGCTTCCTGTCTCAGCCTCCCAAGTACTGGGATTACAAGTGTGCTCCACCATGCCTGGCTTTATTATTTCTGAGTAAATAATAAGTAAAAATAAGATCTTTCTGCTTCTTCAGGCCATTTTATACACTCAGGCTTAAAAAATAGGTTATACTTGAATTGCATATTCACCACAGTGATAACTTGGGAACTGCTCGTGCATCAAAATCTTTTAAAGCCTAGCATGGTGGTGCATGCTTGTAATCCCAGCATTTTGGGAGGCTAAAACAGGAGGATTGTGGTTCATAGACAGCCTCAGCTACTTAGTGAGGCCCTTTGCAACTCAGTGAGACCCTGTTTCAAAATAAAGAATAAAAAATAGGGCTGCGGGTGTACCTCGGATATAGAATGCTCCTGTGTTCCATCCCCAGTATCGAAAATAAAAATCTTTTAAAATTATACAAGATCCCCCAGGCGTCGTGGTGGCAGCACACGATTGTAATCCCAGCATTTGGGAGGCAAAGACTAGAGGATCGGTTCATGGACAGCCTCAGTTATTTAGTGAGGCCCTTCGCAACTCAGTGAGATGCTGTTTCACAAAATAAAAAGATTGAAAAATAGGACCAGGGTGTAGCTCGAAGAGTAGACTGCCACTGGGTTCTATCATCAGTACCGCAAAAAAAAAAAAAAAAAAAAAAAAAATATATATATATATATATATATATATATATATATATATATATATACACACACACACACAAGCCCGTTTGAAAATATTTAGCCACAAATTTATCTTAAGAATATATAATGAACACTTAACTATGCTTTGTTAGTCTTCTGAGTGTCTTCTATTGTACAGTTAGAACACCTACTTTACAAAGCTGTTGTGATCATTAACTTATCCATATAAAGTCCTATTGTGGAGATACTCTGGTACTGGCTTTAAGAAGGTTCTTTGTTGTGGATGGACATCAAACATTCTGCACACTAATTATCTTTAGTATTATTAGAAATTAGGTAATAAAATCAGTCCAAACGTTATCACAGAGTAGGTCAACATAATATACCCATGGTACAGTTGAATGGTTCACTACTCAGTGCATTTTTTTTAAGTCCTCATTAAGATATTTTGTGGGCAGTCTTGGGGGTCCTTCCACCTTATTTATTGTTTTGTGGAACTGGGTATTGAATCCAGGGGGATTCTACCTCCAAGCTACACCCCCAGCCCTAATGTTTATTCTTTTTTTTTTTTGAAACAGGGTCTCACTCAGTTGTGGAGGTCCTCACAAGTTGCTGAGGCTGGTCATAAACCTTTGATCCTCCTGTCTTAGTCTCCCAAGTACTGGGATTACAAGTGTGTGCCACCATGCCTGGCTTCTTCCACTTTATTGTTAAGCGGAACTAATTGGTTTTGTATAGCTTTTCTTTTGCACATGTTTGATTTGACTCTCTTCACTGTACTATTAATTTCTGAAGCACAGTAGCTAACATAATGAGTGTACCTGTATTGACTATTATGATTCTGGAAGAAAATAAACTACCTGCTTTGCAGATGGAGAACCTGAAGAAGGGGGTGTTTCCTACAAGTTATTATTTTTGTGTTAGCTTTTTTGAATGCAATGTTATGTGCCATCAGAACAACATCTCTGAGCAAATGATCTGCAACTAATCCTAAATCAAATAAAGCTACCACATAATCTCTCTTTTTTTCCTGTCCACAGTTAACATGGGGCCTAGTGGACTAATTTATTCAAGTGAAGGGCTGTTTCCTCATGATTTTCTAAGCCCTTTTTAGCACTTGTAAACTGTCGCAGCTGTCCTGGTTTATTTGGCTTGCCTACCTATGAACAACATCACAACTTTTAATTTTCTTCTGCCTATAGACATTGCCTCACCATTGATGAACATCTTATTTTTTAGAAAAGGGTTTAGTATTTGGAAGGTAGGTCTATTATTGTTATTATCTAGTTATTGTTTACTTCCTCAGTATGGTGTGATACAATTGGCTGCTTCCTCTATGACTGCACAGGTCAAATCCTCTTATAGTAAATGTATCCTTTTTAAGTAAGTTTTATTTCAGCACATGTGCATTTACTCATCAGCTACAGTGACAGCGTAGGATGAACATGGTGGCTTATTTTGATTTCTACCCACCCCTTGTCTGTGCCCAGGCATTTCTCCTGGGCTAGAGAGGAAATGCACAATGATTTTCTTTAAATTTTTTACCACTAACTTCCAAAGGGCCAATAGTACTGTGCAGCTTTTCTTCTATACTATCTACTCTCTTGCTGTCTTATACCAACATTTTAATTTCTCTTAACCATTAATAGTTCTATCGCCCCTTCCTTCAAAGCTGACAAGAAAATAAAAAGCAACCAGAATGAAATGTCTAACCCGTCTGTCTCCCTGTTTTGTTTACTAGTGTACCTCTACTGCACCTAGTATGCTGCTGGACTATTTTATTATTAATATTCCTTGTGATTATCTAAGTTCAGTTCCCATTGTGCCTGTTCACATACCCCTTGCTTATTTGGTCATCCTTTTGTTGTTCCTTCTCTCTTCCCCATCACTGGTTCCTCCTCTTCCCTCTTTGCCAGATTATGCCTTTCAGCATCCGCACATGTTGAAATAGCCTCCATCTTTAAAATAGAAAGGAAACTAACATTTCTTGGGGGCCCCACAGTTCTCTACAGGTGTTGCTCCATTCCTCTTTGCAGCAGAATGCTTCAAAAGAGTTGATTGATTGATCTTGATTTCTCCCCTTGGATGTCACAGTGCCCAGTCAAGTTTCTGATTTCCATTTCATCCAGCCGGTCCCTCCTGTAACATCCTGCATCCTTGAGTTCTTTCTCTTAATCTCAGTGATTTTTTATCACCTCCACAGCCGCCGCCGCTGCCATCCAAGCTCCTGACACCACTTGAATGGACTATAGCCATTGTCTTCTCATTGACCTCTGTTTTTTCCCCTCACCTCCCATCTGTACAGCAATCCAGAAAGAACCTTCTAACATGTGAAATTAAATCACTCCTGTGCTTAAAGTCTCCCAGTGCCTTTCTGCTTTTGGGAATAAAATCTGAAGTCTTCACAGTGACCAGGAAGGCCCCAGTGATCTGGCCCCTGCCAGCTCTCTGACTTGATTATCTCTGTCTCTCCCACCTGCCTCACCATTTTTCCTCTCACTCTGCTGGCCACAATGGCCTGCCTGCCTTTTCTTAAGAACCAAGCACATTTCGTGTCCCAGAGCCTTTGCACTTGCTGCTTCCTCTGCCAAGAACAGAGATGTGATTCCCTCAGATTCTCCAGGGGTGACTTGCCCCATTCAGCTTGAATATTACTGAGCTCTCTCGCTGAAAATACTGTTTAATACGTCACCTTTCTACCTGTATTCCCTTCAAACATAATTATTTACATGTTATTAATTCCTCTACCTTCTTTGAGGGGAGGGACTTTGTTTTGTACCAGTGTATCTTTAAGAACCAGAACTAAGCCTGAAACTTTGTAGGTGTTAAATAAATGGATGGAGGTGGTAGTGATGATTGATGGTATGCTGTTTTTAACTATGAATGTTCAAATTATTTAATAAAACTCTTAAGAATTCACACACAAATTTTTAAAGTACAATATAAAACAAAATCAGTCTGTATATACACAAAGTCAGCTGACAATCCTGTTTCAACTTGTGTTTGGTGATGAGGCGATTAATTGACAACATTTAAGTATTAGCTATGCGGCAGTCATTGTTAATCTCATCATTGAGATTATCCAGTTTAATCCCCACAGTTCTCCTATTCAGTATGTTATTCTATTTTACAAAAAGGGAACTGAGGCTTAGTGAGCTTAGGAGACCAGCAGAGGGTAGGAATCAGTGCTGGGAGTGGATTATGGTGCGTCCTGCTCCAGAGCCTACCTTCTGAACAGTAACTTGACTGTTGAAACAAAAGCTGCCTCAAGGTGCTCTTAAGTGGTGTGATCTGTACATGTTGGCCATTCCTATATTTAAGTAGAAAAGGACTAAAGATATAATGTTTAAGCTGGGCGTGGTGGCGCATGCTTGTAATCCCAGCTGACAGCCTCAGCTACTTAGTGAGACCCTCTGCAACTCAGTGAGACCCAGTTTCAAAATAAAGAATAAAAAATAGGGCAGGGGGTGTAGCTCGGAGGTCAAATGTCCCTGAGTTCCATCCCCAGACCCACACAAAAAGAAAAGAAATAATGTTTAGTTTTGGAAACTAGGGATTAAGTATTGTGATGTTAAGTGATGGTAAGTACAAACTAGATGCCTTTTTTTTTTTTTTTGCGGGTCTGGGGATGGAACCCAGGGGCATTCGACCTCTGAGCTACACCCCCTGCCCTATTTTTTATTCTTTATTTTGAAACCGGGTCTCACTGAGTTGCAGAGGGCCTCACTAAGTAGCTGAGGCTGTCCGCGAACCGCAATCCTCCAGGTCTCAGCCTCCCGAATGCTGGGATTACAAGCGTGCAACACCACGCCCGGCTTGATGCCTTTTAAAAACTGAGCTGCAAGTTGAATCTGAGGCACTTTACCTGACAGCCTAAGAGTGCAGTGGTCATGTATGTACCGCACATGTGCCCAGTGTTGCTATGGTAATGAATGCTTTCATGTGCCAGTGAGTACCCAAGAGAAGACTGGGAGGCTTCTCAGAAGGCACTAAGAGGTGAATCCCCGACCTTGCATTGTTAAAGCCGACTGCAGTGATCTGCTATTCTTCTCAAGACCATTCTCAAATTCAAGAAATAGGATATTCTTTGATGGTAGATAAAGTAGAGGAAATTGCTAACTCAAGCGAAGGAGATACAGTGAAACCATGCCTCTCTCCAGTCTTGCTCTTAGTTTTCTAGTTCTCTAGAGGTTCTCTGATACGAGGTCAGAGTTGGACACTCCAAAGAGCCCCACTTTCTAGTTTTTCCTTCTGTCTGTCTATTCTACCTAGGCTCCTAGTTCACTGTTTCTGGCTATGTCCCTGCCTGAAAACCAGAACAGATGGATATAATAAAAATGCTTGGGGACACCTGTTTTTATTTATTTATTTATTTATTTATTTATTTATTTAATTGGTGCATTGTAGTCATACATTTTAATGGGATAAAAAACTTGTGGAGACATACATGCACACATCGCTCAATTAGCCTTTACCTGATCCCCACCCCATGCCCTCTCCATCCCTCCTTCCCATGTTTGGCTTAGTGATTGACTTTGATAGGTTTGTATAAGTACATCATGTGCTTTATTTTTTTTCTATTTTTTATTATTTATTTTTAATTTTTTATTTGATTTTTATTTTTTATAATTGGAACGTATTTGAGAGTGGTGTATATTTATATTGTGCTTCATGCCCTACCCCCTCCCTTTCCCTCCTCCCCAATAGAAAGTGTCCAGGTTAATCATATTGTATTTATGCTATTACACATATTCGTATGTAGCTCCTCCATTGAACAACTCAGCTTTCTTCCTTACCTATCCTTTCGTTCAAGCTTTGCTGAGATTTCCCCTCCATCATCTGGAATCCCTCTGATATTACCACTGCTCCTTAGCTTGAACATATTAGAGAAAACATATGTCCTTTCTCTTTCTGTTCTTGACTAATTTCACTTAACATAATGTTCTCTAGTTCCTTCCATCTTCTTGCAAATGCCATTATTTTATTTTTCTTTATAGCTGAATAGAATTCCATTGTGTGTATTTCCCATAATTTTGCAATCCATTCATCTGTTGATGGAGATCTAGGTTCGTTCCATATTTTGGCTATTACAAAGTGTGCTGCTTTGAACATGGGTATGCATATGTTAACATAGTTCTCTGATTTCAACCCCTTTGGAAAGATACCCAGGAGTGGTATAGCCGGATCAAATGGTGGATCTATTCCCAGTTTTCTAAGGAATCTCCACACATCTCCATAGTTGCTGAACTACTTTGCACTCCCACCGACAGTGTAAAAGAGTTCCTCCTTCTCCACATCCTCGCCAGCAATTGTTGTTGTTTGATATCTTTATGCTTGCCACTCTGATTGGGGTTAGATGGAATCTCAGCGTAGTTTTGATTTGTATCTTCCTGATGGCTAGTGATGTTGAACATCTTTTCATGTATCTATTGGCCATTTCTATCTCTTCTTTTGTGAAATGTCTATTCATTTCAGTTGCCCATTTCTTGATTGGGTTGTTTGTTTTGCTAGTGTAGAGTCTTTTGAGCTCTTTGTATATTCTGGATATTAATTAGCCTTGTGGAGTGAAAACGGGGTCCCCAAGGGCCCCCTGAAACTGAACTGAAAGTTCCAAGCCTGTGAAGCAAGCAGTAGCCATTGGTGGCACTTGCTATCCACATTCACACAGTATGCTGCACTGGGTTTTTGTAGGAGCTACTTTTAAATAGAATCAAGAAAGTAGTGATGCCCTGAGAGAGCTGGTAACCAGTTATGTATGAGTTGTTTTGGAGATTGAACACAGGCATTCTACCTCTGAGCATCCCCAGCCTTATTTAATTTTATTTTGAAACAGGGTCTTGCTGCGTTGCTGACAATCTTGCCAAGTTGCTAAGGCTGACTTAAAACCTGCGGTCCTTTATTCTCAACCTCCAAGTACTGGGGTTATAGGTGTGCACCACTGTGCCCAGAGACCATGAATCTTAAAATGTGGTTCCATATTCAAGAGAGGCTGTTGTCTTACACACTCTAAAAAAGCTGTAGGGTAACCTCTTTTATGAAGTTCTCTTTGTTCTGCTAGGGGAAAATGTCAGAAGTGTGAGTGGGTACTAATTAGAAAAACTGTACAGTGTTCTTCATTCCATGATAGCATGAATTAGGATTGTTGATTATATCTACTATGAATGAAACTACCAAACTTCTGTGTACTAGATGTGAGTACCACACCTGTGCTATAGACTCTGATTTCTTGTTGATTTTATGCTTTCTGTTGGGATGGAATGATTCATTCCTCTGTCTTCATTGTGAGTTTTTAAAATGCAGAGTTACTAAAAGGTATTTTACTGTGTGTCTAGTTCAGAAATTCCCCTCAGGTGTCTTAATTTCCAAAAAATAGAACTTTTCAAGCGAGTAATTTTTCAAGTGAGACTGTCTTTTAGATTGGTCTGCTTACAAACTGAGAAGATAGGACATGACAAGGTAAATCATTAGTAACTCCCCTCAGATTCATTCTTAAAGTGATGAGAAATATTCTCATTATGCTGTTTTATTTTCCTGGGCTTTATGTTATAACTGTCAATTTTTTTCATTCTGACATCTGGTGGCTCTGAATTTCTTTGGTATTTGCACTGTTCAGGAGATGTTTGGGATATTGGGACAACTGCAGCTGATATTCCCATGCAACTTAACTGGGTCATAAATGGGACTGGATTCTCATGCTGCAGACTTAGTAACCAACCTTTTTTGGCTTTAAATACAAATTGCCCTTTATCTCATTATTCTTTCTGCTTCTTTTTCCTAAACAGGCTGCAGACACTTTGGCTGTGAGGCAAAAAAGAAGAATTTATGATATTACCAATGTCTTAGAAGGGATTGATCTGATTGAAAAAAAGTCAAAAAATAGCATCCAGTGGAAGTAAGTAACAAACCAGCATCCCACTTTAGAAGTCTTTGTTTTGTGAAATTTGATCTTTCTAACAGTTCTTTCTCTCAAGTCCCCTATTTCGGAATCCTCTATTTTGTTTACATCAGCCTCTCATTTCTCTCCCCGGACACACCTCTCTGGACCTCTGGATATATCTCACCTGTATTGGAATGTTCCTTTGCTTTTTTAGATGTTTAATATATACTCCAAGTTCAGATCTCTTTTTCTCCCCCAAGCTACCCACTTGGTAGACACTGCACACTGCTTTGCATTATTAATCCTTCGCTGCCCAAGTCTACCCAGCTGAAAGAAACTCCTGCAGAATAGGAACCGTATTTAGTACATAGGAATATGTGTATCTTTAAATAATAGATTGAAATGCGTATTATATCTTATTAACTGCTGCATGGTTGTTTGTGATAGATACTTTCTTTTCTTCAGTTGTCTCCTTTGGCCTTAGTTGTTTTGTTAGCCCAAATCCCACCAAGATACCAAAAGGTTGTAATTTGTTTAATTGGCATCTTAGTCTACATCATAAGACTGCTAGATGTGACTGTTTAGCTTTGACATTCTTTTGGTACCTCAGTACCAAAAGTCATCAGCCTGATGTCCCAGGTGACAAAGAACACTTTGAGCATACTGAAAATTTTTCTTATTTTATTGCTGTTATCCATACATTTTCCAAGCAGGTAGGTTCAGAACTGTGCTGTTCATATTTTGTGAGGATTTCATGTTTGGTGTTCAAAATAGTTTAAATATTTTTGTTTTGACTATATTGCTAAGTTAGTTAGTTTTATTATCACATAAATTAAGTGATGTTAACCTAGGTCTGATCCTGGGGATATTAATTCTCATATATTCTTAAGAGGCATAGGTGCTGGCTGTAATACTAAAGAAGTTGTAGATAGATTAAGATTTCTTAAGGCTGAAATTGAAGATCTAGAACTAAAGGAAAGAGAACTTGATCAGCAGAAGTTGTGGCTACAGCAGAGCATCAAAAATGTGATGGACGACTCCATTAATAATAGATATCCTTTCAAATAAGTAATGCATACAGTTATAGAATATGTATGTTTATATTCTGGTTTGAAGGTCAGTTATGTTATTCTAGTGTTTTTAGAGTTTGTATCTGAATATCATGTTCTATAATCTAATTTATCCTAATTTTAAAATGTTACCTTTTTAAGTTATACTGTACATCTATTGACATCATTCTTGTGTTGTGTTGAGGGATAAAAGGATTAATTTATTTTCAGTTTACATATTGAGAGGCTGCAGTATATTAGCCAAAATCTGATTAGGGCAGGGGTCTGTGAATATTATTGCTAAGTGCATAAATAGTTTTAAATAATTATGTTCAGAGCCCTAAAGTGGCAAAAATCAGCAACTGTCTAAGTCATGAAAAATTTTGGTTAGAAGATGAAATACCATGGTTCCTAGTAAATCCGTGGTGCTTTCTGCCTAATAGTACCCCAGCGATAGTTCCGACTCTCCAGTCCTGAGCCACACTTCCTGCCTGGCCCATACTCTCCAGGAGGCACTGTTCCTCTGCCTCCATTATCTCCCTGCCAGGAAAAAGACAACTAGGGACCACCCCTTATAGCGTAGAGCCGGCCAGAATTATCCCAGCTAGCCTGTCCTGAAGTGTTTACCTTCCCTTATGTCACTGTTCTCTTGCAAACCTCAATAAAGTTCTGTCCTAATGCTTTCCCTTCTCCTCTGTCTTCTGCCTCCTGACTACTCTGATCCCTTTCCAGCGTGGTCTGCCGTGCCTTCTGTCTCTGGGACCTGTGAGTATACTAAACTTTGTTTTCCTGAGCCTCTCCTCTGTCCCTTTCATTGACTCATGAAAGAACATAAAGGCCCAAGAATGTTCCTGATGGAAAGCTTACATGGTTTTTCTCCACCCCTGCCACGGTGTCCTTGTCTCCACCCATTCCATTCCCTGCCCCCAGAAGCCCCTGGCATGTGCACTTTTTTCTGAGTCCTCAGATGTCACAGAAATCAGAATGGCTTCTCAGAGCAGAGGATAGGAGCTCCTCTTAGGGACATATATTGGTTTGTCTTTTCTTTTCCAGACTTCTGTTCCTTTTTATTTTACCCTGTGTCACATAAAACTCCTCTTTCATACATATTCTCATTCAATTATTTTGGCCCTCAGATTTATTTTTGTAGTTTAAATGTATGGAGCTTGATGTAAATGCTATTCCTTAACTCTTATGACAGTACATTTTCCTATGTAACTCATGAAGACATCTGCAATTGCTTTAATGGTAAGTATTGTGAACTTGCCTTTCGTTCTACCTCTCATTTACCTTTTAAATGTAGAGTGATTAAGATGTCATGAACCCAGCCTAAGTCATTTTTAGAAAGAGTTGTGCATATTTTTCCTACTCTGTTGTGTGTTGATAGGCTCCTTTTGTTTCTGTTTTCATGGCAATAACTGCTTTTCACAGCTTTCAGTTCATTGACTCCATTGCTAGGCTAACAGCAAGTGTGGGAGGTGAAGGGCACCAGGGCCAGGGAGGAAGCTAAGTAAGCAGGATTATGCAATAATTTTCAAAGTCAGTCAGTGAATTAGAACATAATTCTCATCAGCACTGTTTATGAAACTGTATACAGCAGGTGTGCAGCTCACAAATGTAACCCAAAGAGATCATGAAGAAAGAGTGTAATGACTCCATATTAAAACCAGGAAAATTATTCCTAATCCTATTCCATCCTCTGTGTACCCCTCGAAATGACAATAAAATACGCTTTTCATGCATGCATATTTAATTGTGCATGTTTATTAGGACAGATACATGTAATACACACGCGCGTGCGCACCAAGTTACCTCATCTGACTTTCTGTGTAAGACTGTATTGGTAATACATGTGGGTTTACTGTTCTACTTTGCCATCCTGGTTCTTGCATTTTCTTAGAAAATTTGGGAAATTGTATTAATCTACAGTTCCACAGAGATCTGTTGTTGACTTTGACTTTAAAAATAAACTCATGTAAGGTCAACATTTTTCTCTATCATACCTAATCTCTAGCATTCTCAGTTATTTAAGTAGCTTCAATATTTCAAGTCAACAGTGCTATTTATTTGAGGTTAAAAGGTTTTAAGAATCTCAAGACTTTACAGTGAAAGCAAAATTGACTTGAGCTGAATTTGCTAATGAGACTATTAGAGCTAACATTTTATTTACTTTCTTCTAAGAATTACTAATAAATCTATTACCTCATTTAATCTTCAGAACAAACTTATGTTGTAAATTATATGTCATTCATTTTATATAACCCAAGCTTCTCTAACCTGGGATCGAAACCCATACTTCTCACGCTAGCGCTCTCAATTCTTGCCACTGTATTTTATGACCAAGGGCATTTTCTGTAATTTTTTAATATTTATTTATATTTTGACCAGGTGATACACTTCTGGCTATTCAAGCACCTTCTGGTACACAGCTGGAAGTACCTATCCCAGAAATGGTATGTAGTACAGCTTTTATACAGGTGCGGAAAACAGATTTACTGTCTCAAGGAAGACAAATATATTTCCTTGTGCTGTGCCTGAGCTGAGTATGAATCAAATTACTGCTTTCTAGTTTTATATCTGAAAGTATTAATATTTGAATTTGGATGTCTTCAATACTTTTGTAAATTGTAGAAATGACTGAGTCATTGAACATTTTGATTACAAGTTTTTGTAAAAGTTCAACTTTATTTCATCTAGAGGGTGTTAAGCAATAAGTAATGATATGACCCGTAAACTGAAAAATTCAATAGAAATAACTGCATCTATAATTGATATAAAACTATGACTGAAAAAAAGTTTAGTGTAAATATATAAAATTGCTTTAAAGTTCGGTTTTAAAAAAATCCTGCCAATACTGCAGAAAACAAAACCAAAAACCTGACATCTGCTTTATTGAATTAAAGAAATCTTTGACTCTATGTCATACATAATTTTTATGATTTTAGTTTTTAGATGCAAACAGATTAAATCTATAACAATCAAAAAGGGAGTAGGAAAAGTTCACTTTATTACCTCACCCCTGCCCACCTACTCTAGAAGTTTGTATTTAGGCATTAATATTACTGGATTTTAAAGTGTCAGGATACAAATAACTTTTTTAAATGGAGGGAAATTGTGCTCGCTAAATGAACAAAAATGTTTTGACTTGTGACATAGTTGTAAATAAAGACAGCATGTTGAGAGGACCAGCCTGGTCTCCAACGCCAGGCATTGAGTTTGTGCAGAGGGAGAGTGCTTGCAGCACTGTTGAGCACTGATAGGTACAGTTACACACACCAGAAATGGATGGTTGCCTGAACTCCACAGCCAAGATTTAATGATCAGTATTTGAGAAAACCTCACTTTTATTTTATTTTATTTATTTATTTATATATTTTTGCGGATCTGGGGATGGAACCCAGGGGCATTTGGCCTCTGAGCTACACCCCCTGCGCTATTTTTAATTTTTTTTTAATTTTGAAACCGGGTCTCACTGAGTTGCAGAGGGCCTCACTAAGTAGCTGAGGCTGTCCGCGAACCGTGATCCTCCAGGTCTCAGCCTCCCGATCCTGAATGCTGGGATTATAAACGTGCGCCACCACGCCCGGCTAGAAAACCTCACTTTTTAGGGGCAAGTGATTTAGCGCTCTCAATCTCTCCTTCTGCTCTTGGTCTTTACTCTTGTCTTTCAGCTTAATGAGTTTATTTTGTTGTGTGAATTTAGTTGGCCCCTAAAAACTTTGCCTGTCTAATTTTTGTTTTAAGATAACCAAAGTATTAATATTGAATTTGTTTATATATAATAACTCCAAAGGGTCAGAATGGACAAAAGAAGTACCAGATCAACTTAAAGAGTCATTCAGGACCTATCCACGTGCTGCTTATAAATAAAGAGTCCAGTTCGTCAAAGCCTGTGGTTTTCCCCGTTCCCCCCCCTGATGACCTCACGCAGCCTTCCTCTCAGTCCTCTGCTCCAGTGACGCCCCAGAGATCCAGCACTGTGGCTCAGAACCTGCCTGAGCAACATGTCTCCGAAAGAAGCCAGAGTCTTCAGCAGATACCGGCTACAGAAATATCTTCAGGTGGGTTCAGAGCCTAGTAGGGGTGGTTGGCACAGGCCTGTAATCCCAGTATTTGGGAGACTGAGACAGGAGGATGGCAGGTTCAAGGCCAGTGAGGTAACTTAGCAAGACCTTGTTTAAAAATAAAAAAATAAAACAGGGCTGGGGGTGTAGCTGAGAGGTAGAATGCCCCTGGGTTCAATTCCTAGTACCAGACCTAAATACGTGTATATTACATAAATTTAAGCACTTTCCTTAGTCAGTTGTGATATTATCCCATTATCTAATATAGCAGACAAAATTAAGTTTAATTTAATCAACAAACCCATCACTAGAATAGATTATGAGGAAAATTTATAAACAGATCGTGTCTTTAATTATATTGTTCTAGATTCAACTTTTTTTTTTTTTTTTGCGGGTCTGGGGATGGGACCTAGGGGCATTTGACCTCCAAGCTACACCCCTGCCCTATTTTTTATTCTTTTTATTTTGAAACCAGGTCTCACTGAGTTGCAGAGGGCCTCACTAAGTAGCTGAGGCTGTACGCGAACCACGATCCTCTTGTCTCAGCCTCCGGAATGCTGGGATTACAAGTGTGTGCCACCACACCCAGCTAGATTCAATTTATATACATGTGTACATATTTATTACACACAATTTATATACCTAATAAGGTACAATATGATGTGGTTAGGATTGTGCATAGAGCTATTGATACTGAGTGAGACAAAGATTTATGGGCCAAGGTTTGTTTTTTTCTTTAGGAATCCATTTTTGGGAATAATTAAACCAATTTTTTCCCCTTTTTTGTGTATATGTGTACTTTTATTAGGGATTGAACCCACGGGCATTCTACTTCTCAGCTACACCCACAAGCCTTTTTTTAATTTTCTATTTTGAAACAGGGTCACACTAGGTTGCTGGAAGTCTCGCTAAATTACCGAGGCTGTTCAGGAACCTGTGATCCTCCTGTCATCCTCCCAAGTACTGGGATTACACATGTGTACCACCTCTCCCATTTCCAAATTTTTCTTCTTCTGACTACATAATTCAGACTCTGATGTTTATTTGGTGTGGTTCTGTTATCTCTTATTAAGTCTAAAATAAATTATTTTAGCTACCTTTTAGAAAAATCCAGAACGTAGTGAAGAGTGACTTAAACTTCCTGTTTCTCCATATTGTTTCTTATACCGTGAATTCCAATTACTTAGGAAATCCTGCCGTTTTTACTGGTCGCATCTGTGAAACAGTAACTGTCTAAAACACTAAAAATTTGGCATCAGGAGGTAGTAACCACAACTTTTAAATTTAAATTTCCATGGCATCCAGCCTTTCCTCTTGGTTCCAGGGCTAGGTCTATAGCAATTCCTTCCTGATTCCAAATAAAGGGAGAATGGTATGGAGTCTCTCAGTGATTGCTGAATGACAGACAGACTTAGTTGTATTAATTATAGATGTCATATTGCAAATGATTACAAAGTATATTTTGTTATACAGATTAATTTTTTACCTGTGGAAGTGTTTCATTGCTATTATGGGAATTCACAGTAGTTAAAAGTGAAGCTAAGGCTTAATTGGACACGGATTATTTTTTAGCCCCATGTTAGCACATTCTTCTTTCCTTCCCTTTTATTTTTATACTATAAGTCATAGGAATGCATACTAGGTATAGTCCTTTAAAAGTTTATTATCTAATTGGTATGAATAAAGCAGGTAAGCTTCATATGCTTTACACAGTTGGTACACTGGCTTCTAGGGAGCATTAAGGGAGAATGAGTACTTAATTCCTATATATGGTTTTGTATTTGGAAGTATGAGAGGAAGTAATTTTAGTCTAGATTGAACATCAGATTATGACTTTAGCTGATGAGCCAATTAAGAGCTGTGACATAGGGACGTATATAACTGGAGCTTTACAGTAGTGGGCACACTATGTAAGAAGATAGTCTGGGGAAAAAGAAGCAGTTAGAGGCTTCAAAGACTGAAGATTAGATGTTTGCAGTTTTTCAACTGTGAAAGATTAAGGCTATAAAAGAGTGATGCCGTTGTGATTGGAGAGAGAAATCATGAAGAGATTTAAGAAATATCACATAGTGCTTGATGTATGAAATCTGGAGATAAAGCCAACAGGAGGAATGCAAAAATGTTGAAAGTTTTAATGCTGGGTGACTGAGAATTATGGTAATATAGACTTTGTAAACCTGAGTCAGTTTTGCCTTTAAATGGTGAGTGTGGTCTGCATCTTGAGTTTGTGCCCAGCACAAAGTAGATGCTCATGAAAATGATCTTTGTGCAAAGCTCTAGTACTTTTAACTTGCACTGTCAATTAAACTGATGATCTCACTACTTGTGTTTAGATAAAATTGCCTTTTACTGTGAAAATATGTAAACAGCACGTAACAAAACTGACACTTTTTTTCTTAGCAGGATCTGTTAGCGGAGATATCATTGATGAATTGATGTCTTCTGATGGTAAGTAGTTTAAAATTTTACTACTTTATACATTAATGCTTTTATAGAATTTATGTGGTATGTAATTTAAGAGAAATGAAGACTTTATTTTCTAACTTATTTTCCTATGATTCATGAAGATTTTCGCTTAAGGACTTCATAATAAATCATAGCTATCCTTTGGAATTTCTCTTTGCTTTCATTTTGAGGGGAAGGAATCCATAAGGGGAGACTTGCTGTTTTTTTTGAATAAGCTTCTAAATTATTGGTTTAGTAATCAACTGTTACTGTTGATACAGTAATATCAATAACCAATGTATAAATTGTCTTTACATGGGATTTTTTTTAAAGTACCCATTAAGCATCAGTTATTAATATGATCATTACTTTTCTGTTTTTTAAAAAAATTCATGTGTAACCTTAGGAAACCATTTGAGCTGATGTATTTTATGTTAAACATCATTATCCATGTATAAAACCATCTTTAACATTGAATCTGTTTTTGTTTGCAGTGTTTCCTCTCTTACGGCTTTCTCCTACACCAGCAGATGACTACAACTTTAATTTAGATGATAATGAAGGAGTGTGTGATCTGTTTGATGTCCAGATACTAAATTATTAGATTCCATGGAAACTTGGGACTGTTATCTACCTCTAACTGTGTAACATTTTAGATTTCTTAATAACCTAAGTATTTAAAATAATGAATGTAACACCTTTTTAGTTCACTGATTCTGAAGTGCTCTTCCCTAATACTTTCTTTTTTACTTCACAAAACTTCAACCATAAGAACAAAGGGCTGTGATTGCTTCAGGGGGAAAGTGATTTAATATCTACCAGCCTCCCTAACCGCCAAGTAATGACATTCTAGGATTTCAACTTTGCTTCTAAATTTTAATTCTTTAGTTTTTTCCTCTCATAAGAGGTAGGTTAAAATTCAGGTGATAAAATTGGCCAAGGGCTAATCATTTATTTGTCTTGTATTTTTACTGCCATGAAATTGTCTTTCTGTATATCCTTCAATCCAAATAGATATTCACTGCCACTTAGAAAGTGAAGGATGTAAATGAGGATATCTAACTATTTCAGTGAACAGATTTTGTGAAGTGCCTTCTGTTTTAGCACTTTAAGCTATCACATTTTGTTGACTTCTGACATTCCACTTTCCTAGAGTATAGGAAAGATCTGTTGATGTAGTTTGTTTTTAAAATGTGCCAATGCCTGTACATTAACAAGATTTTTAAAAATAAAGTTGTATAAAACATTTACTTTATTGATCTTTTTGGGGAATATGATACACCACCATGATATTATAACTGAGCCATTAATCTTGTCGCTTCGTCAACATTAACTGGTTCATTTTCATGCTGCTGCTGAGGAATCTAAAGAGAGAGAAGTATTTTATTCAGAAGTTCTGGCAAACAATAATAACTTCTTTATTTATTATCCAGTTTAACTTCTTCTATTCATACCTTGAATATAGGATAATAAATTCTTATATTCAGAATACCATGCCACATATACTAGAGAGGCAAATATTAAAAACTACACTTGACTTACAGGCCTTGAAAACCTGAAGTTTAATTTTTAGCCTTCAACAGCAAATGAATTCTACTTACCAGCTCATTCTGAAGAGGTTCAAGAGAAAGCGTTTTCGAAAAGTTTGCAAGTTCCTTCTGTATGTTCACAAAAGCTATATTCACTCTGTTAACTTTCTCATCATTCACAATGTTTATCTATTAAAAAAATTACATTAATCCAATCTTTTACCACTAAAGTTAAAATGTTTTTAATCTTATTAAACCTAAAAATCTAAACACTTTTATTGACCTTACCAAGTTGTAGGAATAATTTGCACTAAAATTGTTATAGTCTTGAGGCAAATTTAGTCAAAAGGTTTTTTTTTTAAATAACAATTATATGGACATGTATTACACTTCAACGTTATTAGCAAAAGCAGGCCAAAATATGTGATGACAGTCTTCTAGACTGTGGAGCTATCATCCCTCATCTATAAAATAAGAAAACTGTCTCTCCTAATAGTAAATCATTGAGTCTTTCTTGAATTTGTTTTTCTTTTGGTAGTGCTGGGGATAGAATCTAGGACCTCATGCATACTACACAAGTGCTCTACCACTGAGCTTTTCTTGAACACCTTTTTTTTTTTTTAATTGCAGTGCTGGGGATTTTTTAATTGCAGTGCAGGGGCACTCTACCTCTGAGCTACACCCCCCAGCCTTATTTTTTAATTCTTTATTTTGAAACAGGGTCTCACAGTTGTAGAGGTCTCACTGAGTAGCTGAGGCTGGCCATGAACCTGCAATCCTCCTGTCTCAGCCTCCCAAGTACTGAGATTACAAGCATGTGCCACCATGCCCGCTGAACACCTTATCTTAATGGAAGTCCCCAGCAGCCCTCTTCTACTGAATCTAAGAGGTGAGGGTGGTGGTCTTTCATTCCTTGCTACTAAACAATTTCTCCTTCAAAACCCTGAGCTACTCTGCACCGTATGCATTAGAACATTCCAGTATTTGCTGACAAAGTCTAATCCTATGGTCTCTAAGTCTCTTGGACATGTCCAGGAATCTTTTCCACTACCTCCCCAGACGTGTATGTTTATGGAATACCTTTGTACTACTATTTCTCCTTACAGTTCATGTGGTTTATAAATAATTCCTAAATCTCACTGAAACCTTTTCCCACGAATTTCACCATTTTTCATGTTTACATCCCAATTTTTCCCTCAGCCAGCAGATTTCACGACATTTTAATCAGTTTTTTTTCCCAATCCACTTTTAACTTAACCTCTCCTCTCTCCTGATCAAACTTGCTTGGCAACCTGGTTAAATCCAGCTCTAACCCTTTCTGAGCCCAGAACTGAAGCTTGAGAAAGTCATAACTGATGGATTGGCTTCACTTTAGTTATCACCACAAATTTCAACTTATCACTTATCTAATACTTGGCAATCTTAGAACCTTCACCTACTGAGCCCATTTTCTAAGGAAAGTATTTGATACTTTCTCCCACCATGCTCTCTACTCAGTCTCTAGCTCTCTTAGATCCTACCTATTACATAAAGATTCCAGTACCTCCTACCCAAATGAAACATCAAATGCACCACACTGTGCCTTTGCTTGGAGATTTTCTGCATTTGCTTCTCTCTGCCTAGTGAATACTACAGCCAGTGCTTCCCAGCTCTTCACATTCCTAGCTCCAGCCCTATTATTTTATTCTTTATTTTGAAACAGGGTCTAAGTTGCAGGAGACCTCACTAAGTATCTGAGGCTGTCCATGAACCACGATCCTCTGGTCTCACCCTCCCAAATGCTGGGGCTTCAAGCGTGCATCGCCATGCCCAGCTTGCTCCTTATCATTTGAGTCTTGGCTTCAGTGCCAACTATGAAGACAAACCCCCATCATATGATCCTGCTTTATTTCTTTTCTGGAATTTACAAAGTCAAAACTGTTGAACAAAAGCTTAAAACTTGCTAGCTCATGAGTTTAAGAAAGTATCCCTTTTCAGCTAGGCACAATGGCACATGCCTGTAATCTCAATAACTCTATAGGCAGATCGCAAGTTCAAGGCCAGCCCAGGCAATTTAGTGAGCCCCTGTCTCAAAAAGTGAAAAGCGCTGGGGATACAGCTCAACAGTAGGACACCCCTGGGTTAGATCCCCAGCATTGAGGGAATATTCTTACACTATTCCATAGATAGAAAAGGGAATTCCCTTTTCTATGGAATAGTGTAAGAATTACTGAATTCTGGAGAATTGACTCTACCGATGAATTAAATTTGAAAACATTTTTAAAGTAATGTTAAAGAATACACATGATGAAATTTTTCAAATATTCTGAAATATAAAGAAAGTAAACTTTTCAAGTTATGCATTTCAAGAAATGAAATATTTTATCTTCATCTTATAGACTTATTACTTGAGTTCTAAAATGATAATTACTGAGGAGAAATATAATGGGTCCAGGCTGATAGTCCATATTTTGGCTCTGCAAGGTTCTCTAGTATATCTGAGTTGAGAGATAAGAACTATTTACCATAGGATGGATTTTAAACTTTTATTTCTATGCTCTAAAAAAACTAAAGTTGTTAAACTGTGCCTGACACATCTGCACTTAACATGTTTTTTCTTACATTTGTTGAATTTAAAAAGAGAGGTTATTTTTCTTTTAAGAATGTTTAAAATCATTTTGCCTTTGTAGGAAAGGCTATGAACATTAGGTTTAAATAAAAGAATTATTCAGTAGCTTTACAACTATGCTTGTAGAAAAAAAAGTGTTTAACAAATACTCACCTTCTTAAGATTAGTAGTAACCGGTTTTGCTTTGTTTTTAGCTTTAAAATTTTTTTGGCTGGCTATGTGAAATACATTCCTAGACTTCTGCCCCCTGAATTTGTTCTTGGCCATTGTCTAAGAAAGAAAGAAACAAAGAAAGGGAGTTCAATTAAGCTGCTTACATTTATGAACTAAATTCTAAGCTTTTAAAGTTACCAATTAAATCTAAGAAATTCCATCTTATTTCTGATTATTTTAAAAGTGGCTAAATGTATTATTCTCATGTCTTTCACCCCTACTAGATTTTTTGTACTTGAGTGCAGCAATATTTACCTGATCCTTTGGTGCACCCCAGTATTTGGCCCATAGAAGATACTCAGTTAACATCTAGCTGAAATCTCATCAACACCACTTTTCCTGCAGTATCTTACAATGTTAACCATTACTGCCCATCCCTCTGCTAGTCTACACACTACTATACTACCCTGGTTCTGATCATCCTTTAGGGACTGCTCTCTTTGATTTCTTAACTCCTTTTTATTCTGCTTTCTCTCCTGTGCAGTTATCTAAACAGGTCCCCAATCTTATACTTCCTACTCAAATTACTGTCAGTTTCCTTACCTCTATGTAAAAGGCTCTTGCTCTGAAACCTTACTGTATTTGCTCTGTATCTAAATGCACACTAAGCCTGTGACTTCTACCTTAGAAACATCTCTCAAATCTGACTTTAATAATGCATGTGAGGAACAATTTTTAAAATATTAATAGCTAACATTTATTCAAACATCTATGTCAAGTATTATGTTAGCATTTTATATGCTATATCTCCTCACAACTCTGTATGAAGTACTATTATCCCTGTTTTATAGGTTAAAAAAGAAAAGAGAAGTTGATTTACTCAATATCAAATATCACTGTAAGTAGTTGGGGCGTCAAGATTTAGAGTTGTGCATATTAGATCAGAGCATATATTATGTGATATTGCTTCTCTTATATAAATAAATCAATCCCAAACCACAGTTTGCCTACTGCTGCAGTCCCTGAGCCCATTGGGTTAGACTGGATTGGCAAACTACACCCAATGACCAAATCAGACTGGACAACTGTCTTTGTAAGTTTTAATGGAACACAACCAAGTCCATTCAATAATGTGTTGTTGCTGGCTGCTATCCTGCTACAGCTATAACCTGCAAAGCCTAAAATACTTATTGTCTTACCCTATATCGAAAGTTTGCCAACCCCTTGTTCAAGCCAGCGGCAGTGTCTGGTACAGGCCTTGTGATGAACCTCCTCAAAGCTAAGAAACTTAAACTGCTCTACTCATACACAAAGAGGAAATTAACTTTGGCCTGGCGTTATTACTGGTACCCTGAGTGTAGGTGAAATCTGGCAAGCTACTAATTGTTCTCTGAAGGTATCTTGCAGTCTTCTTGTGTCTCCTTTGCTCATCTAGCTCTCTTGATTGAAATGTCTATCTGTCGATAACGTAGCCTTAGATAGCGACTTAACAGAGCCAGGCTGTTATTGAAACCTGACAATACTTCTATTAAAGAAAACGAACGCCGCGGAAAGTACATGATTATAACACAAGACGCCGAAAATACACGTATTAAAACCAAACTGGTGTCGGGGCGCAGGCCTGTAATCGCAGTACTCGGGAGGCTGAGCCAGGAGGATCAAAGATTCCCGGCGGCCTCAGCAATTTACCTAGAACAAAATAGGGCTGGGGGTGAAGCTCATAGATAGAATGCCCCTGGGTTCAATCCTCAATACCACAAAACAACAACAAAATTCAAATTAAGTAATCTAAAATCCCTCCAAGAGTACCCCCAAATCCAATTATTCATCGAGTACTCATTAAAACCTGTTGCGCCATGTATATATATATTTATGGAACATCCGCATGCTCAGATATGATCTGTATACGATAAGGAACATCCGCAGACACGCAGCAGCAGGCGGTGGTGCAGGCAGCCAGGACGCGGGGCCACAGGGCAGGGGGTCTGCTAGAGTTGGGAACACGAGAAAGCTTCGTGGAGCAGGCACAGCCTGGTTGGAGAGGGGTTAAGAAAGTTCTGACAACCACGTGAAAACTGTGGTAACAGGTGCGGCCCCAAACTGTACCCCGACCTGGGAGGGCGCGGGGATTTCGGGCCGGGGCTGGCAGGCCGGGGCCCCGGAGAGAAAGATGTCGGAGACAGACCCCGGCGGAACCGCGCCCTCGGCGGCCCCAGACCCGCCCTGTCCTCCCCAACCCGCGAACTTCACCGCGATCCGCCGCAGAAAGCCAGCAACCTGTCACCAGACCTCCGACACTCGTGTCCGGGCGCTTAAGCTCCAGGTGACGCCATCTGCACGCACACCGCCAGGAAGTTCCGGGGCCCGGATCCAGCCAGGCGTAGCCCCGCCCAAGCGCCAAGCCCCGCCCTCTGTGGAGCCACGCCCCCAGGGAGTGAGGCCCCGCCCCCTCTGTGGGCTCGTGCGCGTAGCGCGAGCCCCGCCCACCAATCTGAATCCCGCCCTCGAGTGGAGTCCGACTTCACCCCTGCCCCGAGCAATTTCCACCCACCTGGCGTAGTCCCGCCCACCAGACCAATTATTTTCCACTTAGCCAGATGCTGTAAACAGAGCGAAGCCACGCCCACAGGCTGAGGCTCCACCCACCAGGGGAAGTCCCGACTCCTTGGCACGCTCCGGGCGGCCAAGATCTTGACTTTCCGGGTTGGGTTCGCTCACAGAGGTGTTGGAGTCCTTACGCCAAGTCCTCCGCCGCTGCTCTGACTGTCTCTGCCCACGCCACTCAGCTCCCAGCAGGTGGCGCTGCGCCCCGCTGGACGCGTCCAGGGCTGCACTGAAAAAGATCTAATCAGCTCAGAGGAGAGCATTTATTATGAGCAAAAAGTTAAAATGATTTTTACACTGAAAATTCCTTGCTTCGAGATGAGAATTTCTGACAGGATTGGTCGCAGAGGTACAAAACCCAGTCACTATAAAATACAGAACTCAAAGCACCATGGAACTTAAACTTTTTTGCCTTCAGGGTGTGTGTGTGTGTGTGTGTGTGTGTGTGTGTGTGTGTGTGTGTGTGTGTGTGTGTGTGTGTGTGTGTGTTTCCCCAATGAAGCGTTCTTGGTTGGGTTTTTTTAGGAAATTGACTCAATTCTTCTAACAGGCCATTCCCGTTAAAGTTAACCATTTTCACATGTTCCACACTTATTTTGTTAATGTCATTGGAAAAGCCAAATTTAAAACAAATGTAGAAGTATTGACATTTATATGTCATTTTGTAATCTTTTTTTCTCTTGCATTACTGGGGATGTAATTTAGGGGCATTTTACTTCCAAGCCACACCCCCAGTCCTTTTTTTTTTTTTTTTTTTTTTTTTGGTCTGAGGATGGAACCCAGGGGAATTTGACCTCCGAGCCACACCCCTTTCCCTATTTTTTTATTCTTTATTTTGAAACAGCGTCTCACTAAGTTGCAGAGGGCCTCACTAAGTAGCTGAGGTTGTCTGCGAACCGTGATCCTCTGGTTTCAGCCCCCCTGAATGCTGGGATTACAAGCCTGTGCCACCATGCCTGGCTCCTATTATTATTTATTTTGAAGCAAGGTCTCATTAAGTTGCAGAATGCCTCACTAAGTAGCTGAGGCTGTCCATGCACCTAGATCCTCCTTTCTCAGCTTCTTAAATTTTGTAACATTTTGAACAGAAGCTCAGCCTACATTTTGCTCTAAGTTTCCAAATAAGGCAATACTACCCTCTTTTTCCAAATGAGTATACCACTGAAGCTCAGTTGGAACCCTTTGCTGGCAGTCTTACAATTAGTTGTTGCCAAAACCAGACTAGAATCCACCTAGGTAGGCATTTACGTAAGTCCTCTTTCTGTGCTGTCAGCCATTTACTATAGAAAGATGAGCCATGTTACTATAAATCATCTTATATTTATGCTCATCACTAAGAAATATATTAAAAGGCATAATTACTTGTTAATGTATGCTTATTCATATTTTTGTAATTAAAGATCAATCTTTTTGCTGAGGTTGTTGTTTTGTAGTACTGGGGATTGAACCCAGGGACATTCTACATCTGAGCTACCCAACTGACCCAGGAGAGAGGTCCTGGCCATTGATCAAGGCCCTGCCCACCAAGCATAATCCCGCTCACTATGCAGGGCTGCACACAAAGCCTGAAGCCTCACCACCAAGTGGAGTTCCACCCCATTGGGAATGAAATCCCACCCGCCAAACACCTATAACCCTTTTACTTTTTGTTTTGAAACAGTTTCTTGCTAGGTCTCTGAGTCTTACTTAGTTGCTGATGCTGGTCTTAAACTTGCAATTCTGCTGTCTCAGCCTCCCAAGTACTGGATTTCAGGTGTGTACCACCATGCCTTGGCTAAAATCAACCCTTTAAAACACCTTAAAAGCAGGGCACAGTGGCCCACACCTGTAATCCTTGTACTTAGGAGGCTGGAACAGGATGATCAAAAGTTCTAGGCCAACCTCAGCAACTTAGCGAGATACTGTTGAATTCAAAGGGGAAAAAAATAGACACTTCACAAAAGAGGAAATACAAATGGCCAATAGATATATAAAAAAAAGTTCAACATCATTAGCAATCAGGGAGATGCAGATCAAAACTAGGCTGAGATTCCATCTAACCCCAATCAGAGTAGCAATCATCAAGAAGTCAAGTAACAATGAATGATGGCAAGGATGTTGGCAAGGATGTGGGGAAACAGGAACTCTTCTACCCTGTTGGTGGGATTATAAACTAGTTCAGCCACTATGGAGATCAGTGTGGAGATTCCTCAGAAAACTGGGAATGGATCCACAATATGATCTGGCTATACCACTCCTGGGTATCTTTCCAAAGAGGTTGAAACTAGAGAACTACAGTAATATATGCATTCCCATGTTTATAGCAGCACAATTCACAATAGCCAAACTATAGAACTAACCTAGGTGTCCATCAACAGATGAATGGATTGCAAAATTATGGGAAATAGACACAATGGAATTCTACTCAGCAATAAAGAAGAACAAAATCATGTCATTTGCAAGAAGATAGAAAGACCTGGAGAATATTATGTTAAGTGAGATAGACAAGCCCAGAAAGAGAAGGGACATATGTTTTCTCCAATTCAAGCTAGAAAGTATTAGGGATAGCACAGGGATGCCAGATAATGGAGGAGAAACTCCAGGGAGGTGGTCTAAGGGAAGGGGAGGAGGAGGAAGACTGAGGTTCATTAAGGAAACATTATCATCGACTATATGTACGTATGTGAATATACCAACGTCAGTCTCAGGACTGTGTATAGGGAAGGGGGGAAGGGGGAGGTCGGGGAGGGACCCGCCAAGTGCTATGTGCATATATGTCACTGTCAACATGATTTACATTATGATATGAGACTATAATACACCAATAAAAGCACATAAAAACAAAATAAAAAAATAAGAGGAGGAGTAGAGGTATAGCTCAGAGGTATAACACCCCTGGGTGTAATCCCTCGTACCACATACACACAAGAAAAAAATTAAAGCTGGTAGTGGTTGTACACATCTGTAATATCAGTACTTGGAAGACTGGGGCAGGGGAATGAGGCCAACCTCAGCAACTTAGCAAACCCCTAAACAACTTAGTGAGATCACGTTTCAAAATAAAAAATAACATAGGTCTGGGGCTATAGCTCAGAGGTGGAATCCCTCCTCCAGGGGTTCAATCCCCAGTTCCACAAAAATAAATAAATGAGATAATAAAAATATCTTAAAATACTGGTATAAGATGCCTAAAATGTGTGGGAGTAAAACCAAACAAAACAAAAGCTTCAGAAAACCATTAGATTATTTTTACAAGACCAGAGTTATTCACAAGTATTGAAGCTAATAAGACAGATATAATTATGGTTTCTTGAGTGTGACATTATTAATATATATGCAGAAGACAAAGAAATAGATATAAAGGGATGACATTACAGTGTTAAACACTGTGGAATCTAGCTTTATTTTAAAATGGTGAAATAAAGATACATAGATCAAGGAAATAACATGGTTATTCAGACTATAGCAGAGGCAGTAGATCGAGTGAGGAGGCATGGTTTCTGTTTTACCTCTCCTACCAATCAACCCTATGACCTTGGAAAAGTTACCTCATTTCAGTGCCTCCTTTTCACATGTAGATAACCATTGAACTCACATCAAGGGACACTAACCATCTGCTCAGCATCCTTTGCGGCTGGCTAACCACTCTTCTCAAGTCTGGGTTGGACTAATAATTACAACCCTCTTAGGATTTTCCAACTAGAGCTAGTGGGATATTGTCTCTTGTATTTGGTGGTGGTGGGCCAGGATACAGGAGATGAGGTTGCCTGTGGCCATCTGCTCCAGCAGCCCTGAGGAGGCCTATCTACCGTGGGAGAAAAAAAGATCAACAGAAAACACATCTGAACAACAGAACAGAGGACTCTGATGATATCATGTGAGTCTTTGGTTTCAGCCATTGATGGAAGAAAGATCCCTCCCTCCATTTCTCAATTACCTGAGCTGAAATGTTACTTTTGAGAGAAAGCGGTTAAACTACCATGGGCTATTTAAAAAATCTGTCTTGAACCTGAAAGAGTCTTGACTTTATCCCCGTCCTACTTACTTCACAGGATTATTGTGCAAAGTTAATTAAATACAAAACAGGAATCAAGGTGTGGTGGCACACACCCTTAATCCCAATACTTGGGAGGCTGAGTCAAGAGGATCCCAGTTTAGAGTGCCCTAACTTAGTGAGACCCCTGTTTCAAAATAAAACGAATATAAGTAAGTAAAATAAAGTTGGGTTATAGCTCAGAGGCAGAATGCCCCTTGGTTCAATTTCCAGTACTGTAATACATATGCATACATACATACATGCATACATAGAAGCATAAGGTATTACTAAGATACAAGGAGCATGTTAACTTTTGAGAACCTTATTTTCTATGAACCAAATGAACCATACTTTTAGAAAGAAACAGTTTCTTAAAGGATTTTGTTTTAAAAAGCAGTCTTTACATGTAAAGATAATATTTCAATTTTGCTAACAATCTTAAAAATGAATAAAATCATTGAACAAAAAGTCTTTCAAAAGCACTAGTTTTCCTGCTGAAACTCAGCAACGCAGAGCTCTTTATACAGACTTGGTCCTAAAAGAACTGCCTTGGAAGCAATCCCAGATTTAACAAAGGTAATTAGGGAGAAGAAAATGAGAGTACTCATAAATAATTACAAACTACCTAGAACAAAACTCACAGTCCTCTGCCCAAACCAAGCAGCCTTGTATAGATGATACTGCATACCAAGCTTGTTTAATCTATTCAGTCTTATTCTCCCCACTACCCAGTTTCATTCAATCAAAATAATTTGAGCACATAGGCTCCGTGGGAGCTGAAAGGAAGCAAATGACACATTTCTTATTCTTAAAGGGCTCAATCGCCTGGATTGTGAATGCTTTCAAAATGATGATTCTTTGCAGAAAGGGGTAGGTAAGGGCCATGATCACTGCAAAACCATATGCTATTAATGGAAGAAAATAATTCTGAATTCTAGAAACATTCCTGTTACAGTTCTTGTCTAATTATTTTCAAGCAGAAATCAGCCCACTCCAGCCCAAACACCAGATCTGGCCCACTGCTTATTTTTATCCAGCCCACAAACTAAAAACAATGTTACATTTTTATATGGGGGGGGGTAAAAATAAAGCCAATATGTTGTGGGCACAGGAGCATTCTCTTAAATTTATATTTTAATATCCATAAATAAAATTTAATTGTTGCATAGACCTGCCTGTTGTCTATGTAATACCATGCCAACCTTCATGCTACAACATTAGAATTGAGTAGCTGTGACAGAAACCACATAGCGCCTACAAAGCTTTAGCTACTTACTTCTTGGCTCTATACCAACTTTAAAACTTTTATAAACTTTATTGACCCTTAGAGAATGAGCAGCATGGTGGAATTATTGGTTAAAATATTGGTTTTTTTTTAATACTCAAAGCAACAGAAGGTTTAAAAGAATAAAAATAATTTCCCCCTCACCCCCTAGCAATCCCAGAAAGTAGATAAACCTCTACATCACAAGTTTGGGTTCTTTTACTTCCGATGCTTATCAGTGATGCTCATGATTCTGGGCTGAAAGCAAAAGATTTCAGAAATGCAGACAGTACTCTGAT
Organism: Muscardinus avellanarius; assembly: GCF_963383645.1. Lineage (NCBI taxonomy): Eukaryota > Metazoa > Chordata > Mammalia > Rodentia > Gliridae > Muscardinus > Muscardinus avellanarius. The sequence continues at coordinate 53,518,945 of NC_137789.1, read as the reverse complement.
CTGAATTTTTCTTAGGGAGTTGAAAAGGGAAGTAACTCAAAACCAGTGGAGAAGGTGAGCTTCCTGGCAGGCAGAGGAAATGTTTTGGGAAAGAGTGTGGCTAGGACTCTCTGTAAGTGCTTGAGATGTACGTCTCTGTGGCCCACACCACTGCTGCCTGAGGAGCATAGCATAGTACCTCTGCACCAACCAGTGTCACAGAGGGATGGTACGTTCTGCCTTCAGATGCACCTGAACTTTGCATTAATTGCTATGATATCAAATTGTCATTTTTTATTTCCATTGCCCATCATCCTTGTGCAGTCAACAGTTGACATTCCATTACAAATAAAAGCTTTCTTCCCTATCTGCTCATTTATTTTTCATTTACTTATTTATAGCAGTATGGGCTCATGGGTTGCTGTCTTACAACCCATAACTTGTTTTGATATTTACATTGCTCAATTTGGGCCAATAAGTTCTGCTTCAAGGACTTGCCTGTCCCTTTGATTTTGACCTATTCTTGCCATCCTTTGACCAATTTTTACTTATTTGCATGACCAAACATTCCAGGCTCGTCTTGGACCTATACTTACCCAGTCCTACAGTCCTGGCTTCTTTTAGTGAAGAATAATACTTAGAAACCAAGATCCAGGAATATTGATGCTTCCAGATCTTAGTGAACAGAGCTAGGTAACATACGTATGCATGTATATACCATTTGTCTCTACTTATCTGTAAGTCTTCACAGTCCTCACCAACTGTATTTATTCTATAGATATAAACCATGAGTTCATGCTAATATCTTCAATTCCAATGAAATATCATAGGGTTTATTTTAGTTTTCTAACCATCTTATTTGTAATTTCCTTTCCCAGACATGAGAAACCTGACTTCTTTTTGTTGTTGTTGTTGTTGTTGTTGTTGTTGTTGTGTGTGTGTGTGTGTGTGTGTGTGTGTGTGTGTGTGTGCAGGCATGTGTGTGGTGCTGGGGATTAAACAAGGGCGCATTCTACCTTTGAGCTACACCTCCAACCCTTTTTATTTTTGTGTGTTGAAACAAGGTCTCGCTAGGTTACTGAGAGTCTCTCTACATTGCTGAGGCTGTCTTTGAAATTTTGATCCTCCTGTCTGAGCCTCCTATATACTGAGATTACAGGTATATGCCACCACACCCCCACTTCTCCATTATTCTAATATACTCATGAGGTTTGTCTTCCTTCACTGCTGCCACCTACCTCCCCACCCCACCCAATGGAGGTTCCCTCTTCTCCTCCGCTGGGCTCCCACCAGCCACCTGGGCAGCTGCCACCCACATAGCTGCCCCTTGCAGAGATGGTTTTCCCATGCTATTCAGGCTCTGCCATCTTTCTTCTCATTCTGAGATCTAATGTTTTCAAACTGAATTAGAAAGAAAAGAAGAAAGAAAGGGGAGGAAAGAAAGAAAAAGAAACCAGAATTTGAGCTCCTATTATATAGACAGTGAAGAACTTCTCCCCACTACACCCAAGTACCACATGTATACACATGCATGAGATGCTAGCTGTGGGGAATAATTCTGGTGACCACACACAAGTAGCTTAGAGGATGGACTGGTTGCAGACAAGAAGGCAGTGGCTCAGGAAATGACTGATGCTGCCCAGGGGTGGCGTGGCAAGGCTTGGATGCCTGCACTTACTGTGGCTGCTTTAAGTATCCTGAATATACACCAGTCAATACAAATTATATGCATTCCACATTCCGGTCTAGTTTTTTTTTTTTTTTTTTTTTTTTTGTAGACCAAATACATCATAAAGCGATTCTTCCTCGAAATCTGCATTTTTTGTGAGAAGTCAATTATATTCTACAATTTTCATGGCTGATTGTGGAAATGGGAAGTCCTTTTTGTCATATTAAGATTGAACCCAGGGGCTTTCTACCTCTCAGATACACCGCTAATCCTATTTTATGTTATTTTTGCAGTACTGAGGATGGTACCCAGGAGTGTTCTACCTCTGAGCTACACTCCCAGTCCTAATTTTTATTCTTTATTTTGAAACAGGGTCTCACTGAGTTGCAGAGGGCTTCACTAAGGCTGTTCGTGAAGCGTGATCCTCCTGTCTCAGCCTCCCAAATGCTGAGATTACAAGCGTGCAGTACCACACCTGGCCCCTATTTTATTTTTTATCTGGAAACAGGATCTCACAAAATTGCTGAGGCTAACCTCAAACCTGCAACACTCCTGTCTCAGTCTCCAAGTACTGGGATTACAGGCATAAACCTGTAGACTCCATGCCTGGCTAGGAGTCTATTTTTTAACCTCTCTGTGACAGAAGCATTTATTTGTAGATTATGAATGAACATTTAGAACATAGTTTATATAAGAAAATATAGCAGAACAAACAGAATCCTTCACCTTTCTATCTAGGTCAAGTTCCAGAAATATCAGGAGGCTAAGAACTAGTTAATGAAAAAATACAGTGAAGCTGGGTGTGGTGGCACTACTCACTGTAATCCCAGAATTTGGGAGGCTGAGACCAAAGGATTGCAGGTTTGCTGCCAATTGAGCAAGGCCTTTCGCAACTTAGAGCGTTTCAAAATAAAATAAAATAAAATAAAATAAAATAAAATAAAATAAGATTGGAATGTAGCTCAGAGGTAGAATGCCCCTGAGTTCAATTCCCAGTAAAACACACACACACACACACACACACACACACACACACACACACACACACACACACACTAACACACACATGTGCATGCACATGCACACACACACATACATGAAAGAAATAGAAAAAAATGAATTCTTTTTAGTGAGGAAAAGAAGAAAAAAACTACTTGCTTGGGCAGGTTTGTTTGAAGCTGTAGGAAGTCACAGGCTTTTGCTTTTCCCTGTGTCTTTTCTATAATCATATTACTTGTGTGCAGGCTTGTCTCTCATGTACTCTTCAGAACCTAGGTCCATGACACAATCACCTTTGGATTTCCACCCAGAATTATATATTTCCCTCACATGGGGATATGGCATAAGCATTTGTGAATGAAATAAAATTTCCCAAAGTCTAAAAATCAAAAGAGATTAGAGCCAGTGCATTATTAAATGTTTTAATGCACTATCATCAGCATGACTAAGATTAGCATAACACTGTAATAGGTGCTCTACAAATATGTTTTTAATTTAATTATACAAATTTTATCTAGAACAATCTCTTGGCCAAATGCCTAGAAATCTTGAACCTGAACTAATTGCAGTCTCAAAGAAGGACTTGCCTATTTGAAGGTTAAGAATGGCCAAATAGAAATCACAAAGACTATAAAAATATCCAAAGGGTACATGAAGTCCTTTTACATTTTTATGATGCTTGATTAAAACGAAAGCAATGGTTAAAAATTAGAAGAATTGCGAAATATTTATCAGGTCTATGCTTCAAATGGAAAACTGGCAAAAGCAAATAAGGCAGTGTGCTGTTATGTTTGACGTGCTGAATTTTAGCAACATTGGAAAACCAAGGGAAAAAAGGAAGAAATAGAAAAAGAATGTAATTATGAAGTTCAGTCCATATTGTAAACTCTCAAGCTATCTAAAACTCAATAATGATTTTGTTTTTCATTGAAAAAATTGTTATTTTTTTTCAGAGCACACACAGACTAAAGCATACTTTGCATGTATGTTTGTGACGGGGGGGGGGTGTCCTGGGGATTGAACCAGGGACATTCTACCTCTGAGCTTCACTCCAGGCCCCCCCCCCCCTTTTTTTTTTTTTGAAATAGGATCTCATTAGGTTGCTGAGAGCTGGTCTTAAACCTTCCATCTTCTTGTCTCAGTCTCCCAGGTACCAGTATTACAAGCATGTGCCACCACTGTGCCTGGCCTTGCAGCCAGTTTTTGACTGTTTTGTATCGCTGAGGTGCTACTACAAGTGACCGGAACATCTAATGTATGATAAAACAAAAACATTTTTGAGGTCAATAAAGTATTTTACAAACATTTGATTCTTGAAATTTTATTTTTTCCTTTTTTTTTTTTTGGGTGGTACTAGGAGTGGAACCCAGAGGCTTTCTACCTCCGGGCTATACTCCCAGACCTTTTTATATATATATTATTTGGAAACAGGGTCTCACTAAGTTGCTGAAAGCCTCACTAAGTAGCTGAGGCTGGCTTTGAACCCATGTGATCCTCCTGCCTCAGCCTCCCAAGCGCGGGGATTACAAGCGTGTGTCACCACACCCGGCTTATTTTTTTCCTTTTGAATTAGAAAAGTCATGAAGAATCACTGTAGAAACTGGGAAAATTCAGAAAAAGATGAACAGCCAGTGATTAGCACATTCTTTTTTTTTTTTTTTTGGTAGTACTGGGGTTCCTGGAAGCCCTTTTACCTCCGGGATACACTCCCAGACCTATTTTTCTACTTTTATTTGGAAACAGGGTCTCTTAAGCCAGCGTGGCTGGCTTTGAACCTGCGCCATCCTCCTGTCTCCGCCTCCCAAGCATGGGGATTACAAGCCTGCGCCACCACGCCCGGCACGATAGCACATTCTGATTTAACTTCCTATCATCTGTCTCTCATTTGGACTCTTGCAATCACTTTCTAACTTGTCCCTGGCTTTAATCTCTACCCAACCTAGCAGCCACTGCTAAAATGATAATTAGATCAAGTCATTTCTTATCTCAAAACCCTCAGATGTTCTCTCATCACTAAGAATAAGAGCAAGATATTAACAATGTCCAGAGATGCTCTCTGTGACTTGACCTTGGTCACTTCCTCATTGGTCTGCAGCCACCCCAGGTGTGCCCTTGCTCTCTGACCTTCTTGCCTGGAGATCTCTCCCCTTCAATAGCTTACTCCCCACTTCTTTTGGGTATTCTCTCAAGTGTTATCTTTCTAGTGAGGACTTTCCTAACTGCTTCTAAAATTGCAACTCCATTAACATCCCATGCTCCTCTCTACTGTCTCATTATCACTTTATATAGTTAGTTTCTATCTAGCTCCTTCTGCTAGAATATAAGCCCCACAACCCAGGTCTTTTTAACTGGTTTTCTTTGTTGGTAGCTATGTTTCTTTTCTTTTTTCTTTCTTTCCTTTTTTTTTTTTGTTTTTTTTTTGGTGATACTGGGGGTTGAACCCAGGAACATTCCACTCTGAGCCACATCCCCAGCCCTATTTTATTTTTTTATTTGAAAAAGGGTCTCATTACGTTGCTGAGGGCCTTGTTAAATTGTTGAGGCTGGCTTTGAACCTGTGATTCTCCTGTCTCAGCCTTCCAAGTACTGAGATTACAGGTGCATACTACCAGGCCCGGCTTGTATTAGCTTTCTATTGTTGCAAAAAAAAAAAAAAAAAAAGACTGGTCTCAAAACAAAGTGGCCATGACAACAATCCTCATTTGTTATGCCATGATTTCAGTGGCCTGGGCTGGATGGTTCTAGCTTAGGGTTTTCTATGAAGTTTCAGGCATATGACCTCAGCTGGGGCCACAGTCAGCACCGGGCTTGTTCAGGGTGAAGTAGCTGCTTCCAAAGCAGCTATAGAACTATGATAGCATTCTCGTGACAGGGACATAAGCTTTTCTTCCTTCTTATCATTAGCATTTCTGTTGTTTCTTGATTTTTTTTTTCTGTTATAAATACCTTGTGATAGCCAGGTGTGGTGGTGCACGCTTGTAACCTTAGCATTTGGGAGGCTGAGACTGGAGGATCACACTTCGCAGGCAGCCTCAGCTACTTAGCAATGTCCTTTGCAACTTAGTGAGACCCTGTTTCAAAAATTAAAAAAAGCTATAATATAAGGCTGGTTGTGTAGCTCGGAGGTGCAGTGCCCCCAAGTTCCATCCTCAGTACTGGAAAAAAAAAAAAACCCGTGATGAACATCCTTGTACATACAACTTTGACAGACTCTCTTAGCATTTTCTTGGGAAGCATGATTAGGAATAGGATTAACAGTTATAGACATTTTAAAAAAAATTTTGTGGTACTTGCTATTTTTCCTAAGTTTTGAATGAAAATACCTCCAACAGCTTTCCTAGATTTCAAACCTCCAACTTGCTTCCATAATGAGGTGAGCCAATTTCCTAAAATTGTTTTCTTTCTTTTTTCTTTCTTTCTTTCTTTCTTTCTTTCTTTCTTTCTTTCTTTCTTGCTTTCTTGCTTTCTTGCTTTCTTGCTTTCTTGCTTTCTTGCTTTCTTGCTTTCTTGCTTTCTTGCTTTCTTTCTATCAATCTGCCATCTAATTTCTCTGGAGAACCCTAATAAAATTGTACAATGGAATAAAGAAGGAAGAACCTGGGAAGCATATGAGAGATGTATGTTCAGAGAGATTTCCCATGTGTAGAGAAAACCATTTAGAACATGTTAACATGTGGATGGCAGTGATGAGGACTAGGGATGCAGCTGGCAGTACAGGCTATGTGAGGAGTGACCGCATGCTTGGTAGGAATGGGAGTTTCTCTGGATGTGTAGGGCTGGCATGGCCAGCCTTCAATGATGGGATGGTAGGATCCAGATGGGAGGTTTCTTGGAGTGAGGGCAAATCTGGCCTTTCTTGAGGTGAGATGGGGTTAAGGGCATTGCTTTTGATAGAGTTCCCTGTCCTTTCCTACAGGACAGAAAGGGATGGATAGGCTCATATGAGTTGATGACAGAATGCCTGCAGCACTCTCAATTCTCCTTGTTGAAATATTTCCAGGAGTTGATAGCAACAGAGTGACCCTGCCTTATTCAATCCGAGTCAAGACAATCTTAACTAAATTTTGACAAATGAATTATTTGGGCTAAATTATCTAGACTTTTCAAATTTGATCCGACACATAAAAATTTCTTTTGACAAGCTTTGCTTTCTTTTTTTCTCATTCATTCTGTACCTACTTTTGTAACATGCTTAAATAAGATATGAAACATTACCAAGTAAGATATGGATATGTTTCTGTTAGAACACTATGTAAGATTTAAACAAATGCAGAATGTAGGGTATTAGTGTGTTTTTATCTGGCAATATAGGACAAAAGGGATGGTTGGCTCTCACTTCTGAAAGCTATAATCTGAGAAGAGACTTGAGAGTGATTCCTTGAAGTTACCCTTTCAGTTTTGTTCTGCGAATCCTCATCTTGGCGTGAAATCTAGGTCACTTGGGCAAGTCTTTTAAGTTTTTTGGGACACAGATTCTTCCTCGGAAAATTGCATTATGCAATTACAAACATTTAATGAGTAGGGCATTTAAGAAATCAAAATTCTGTATAATGTCAACACCATAGAGTCAACACTTGTCAGGATAATGAAAGTCATTTCTATAGTTAGTAAGGCCCAGCTGCACAAATCACAGGATTGATATAAGTCAAGGACACAGCACACAAACTGAGGAGCACCTTGGGCTTGGGACTAGGCAGACTGGGGCTATGTCTTTAACGGCGCAGCTTGGTTCTCTAGGTGACTGGGGAATCTTGTTCCTATTTGGTACAAGTCAGAAAAATAATAGCAATTAAGTTCACGTTTGAGGTTTCTAAAAAGAATACCCAGAAAAAATGTGCATCTCAAAGAAAACCTGTTACTTGTCGTAAAGACAATTTTAACTCAAAATTTGGTATTTCCTTCCTATGTGACTATAGAAGGAACAGATGAATGGGCAATGGAGCCTTCCGGGTAGGGCCGGACCCGGTCCTCTTCGGAAGAACCCTCCTGCCCCTATTAGCTGTGGGGACCAGGGCGGGTTACTTAGCATCTGCTAAGCTTCATTTGCTTGTGTCCTAATTAGAGGGCACGGATAGTATCTTCTCAAGGGGATGCCCAAAGAATCTCATGGAAAAACAAAAAATATACGAGTAACCTTCTTAGCTAAGCTCCTGCCCTCTGCTAAGCCCTTAATAAACAGTAGTTGTTATTTTTAAGCGGTAGCTATTACCATGGTCATTACTGTTTGGTGTGTACTTGTAATCACCACCGCCACCCATCGCCGCCGACCTCTTCCCATTTCCACCAGCATCCCCGCCTCCCAGCCCAGCAGCTCGGGCTGGTAACTCATTTCCAGGCAACTTTCCAGGGTGACTGCCTCCTTCCCAGAAGAAAGGAAATCCCCTCTGGTGAGTGAGTGAGTGAGTGAGTGAGTGAGTGAGTGTGTGTGTGTGTGTGTGTGTGTGTGTGTGTGTGTCGCTCTCTAACCATCTTCTATCCTTGAGTCCAAGCTGAGGCTCGCGCCCAGCGCTCTGCTCCGCTCCGCTCCGCTCCTCCGGCCCGCGCTCGCCACCGCCCCCTGGAGGCCGCCGGCGGGAGCGGCTGGCCCGGCCGGGTCCCTCCTCTGCCCTCCCGCCCGCGCGGTCCTTCCCTCCTCTGGCTGCCCCGCCACATCCTCCCGCCGTCACCCGAGGGACCATGTCGAGGCTCAGCTGGGGATACGGAGAGCACAACGGTGAGCGCCTGCTGCCGATCGAGGGGGGCTCCGCGCGGGACGGCGAGGCGCTGGCCCCGACCCCGGGCTGCTGAGCTCGCACTTGCAGGAAACTTCTGGGTTCCTCTTTAAACCGAGCGGCACTCCCTCTAGGCGCCTGCTCGGGCTTCCTGCAGTGTAGACCCGGGAAGCGCCTCCGGCAGGCAGAGGGGGGTGGGCTGAGCTGGACGCGTGAGCTCGTCTGGGGTCCCCGGATCCCGGATCTCCCTAGGTGGTCCTCCACCTCCACTTGAGAAGCCCGGGACTTTTCTTACTAACCACCACTTACGGACTAAAGGCTCGGAGGTTAGGAGTCAGATGACACCCTTTCAGGAAACAGGACCGGTCCGCGCGCGGTCCTTCATGCTCACGGTTCACTTGGGAGAAACAACTCGTGAACAATCTTTGACACGCTGTTTAAGAAATCTTAATAATTTGCATATTGACGCCGAAGATTAAGTTAGCTCCCTGGCAGCCAAAATACTGAAAGTTTCTTCATCGCTGTTCCTATAGAATATCCCCACAGCAATTTGCACTTGTTTTTACTGGTACTTTGGGCTTTGGTAATAAGGCTTTAGGTTCTTCCTGGAAATGGAGGTATATGTTGGGCTGCTTCCTCAACCTTCCTCTCCTTCCACACTCATCTCTGCAGAGCCTGAGGATCAGCAAAGGAGTTTTGAAATTATAAGACAGCGATAAAAATCTACTTGATGCTTATTGATAATCAGACATGTGCTTTCCTTCTTGTATGCCCTAAATTATCAGAAGGGAAGCATTTTTTCTTGTAAATATGTTACATTGAACTGATTGTTTCAAGTAATGATAATTCATCATAATTACAAAATGGCACTAAGAAAGCCTTCCAGTGGAGGAATGTCAAGATGACTGTAAATAATACAAATAATAATACATTTTGATCTGCATGTACATTATGGAACAGTGCTGTATAGCAAAAGTTTATATAAAGTTGACTTTCACAAAGAGACAAGTTTCATTTCCAATCATAGCTCTTTGAGGTTATGAATATTAACATGTTAGCTCAAAAATGGCAACAGGCAAGATTTAGATTAGATTTTTTTTTGGGGGGGTAGTACTGGGGTTCCTGGAAGCTCTTCTACCTCCGGGCTACACTCCCAGACCTATTTTATACTTTTTTTTTTATTTTTGGAAACAGGGTTTCTTAAGCCAGAACAGCTGGCTTCGAACCTGTGCGATCCTCCCGTCTCCGCCTCCCAAGCGCAGGGATTACAAGCGTGTGCCACCACGCCCGGCTAGATTAGAATTTTAATAGTGAAAACTAGCTGGCTGTGGTGGTGCATGCTTGTAATCCCAGCATTCGGGAGGCTGAGACAAGAGGATTTTGGTGTGGACAGCCTCAACTACTTAGTGACACCCTCAGCAAATTAGTAAGACCCTGTTTCAAAATAAAATATAAAAAATAGGGCAGGGGGTGTAGCTCGGAAGTCGAATGCCCCCGGGTTCCATCCCAGACCAGCAAAAAAAAAAAAAAAAAAAAAAAAAAAAAAGTTAAAGATATAATTTAGGTGGATTTCTTTTAGGAGGAGGCTACAACTGCGTTTTTACATTTTGCTAATTTCTAATTTATGTTTTGGAAAAATTCAGCTCATAAAAATTACTTTCCATCTTGTTCTCTGCAGGAATCAGCATCATTATTAGGAATAGGTTCTAAGTTCCAAAAATGACCTCACTGTGGTTAGGGAGAAGAAGGGTTATTTTAATCAATGGCTATACTTTACTAGGTTAGAAAATATTGGCCCCAATGGTTATACTTTACCAGGTTAGAAAATATTGGCCCCAATAAAACTCATCTCCAGAAAAAAAAAATCCCCTTGGAAAAGGTATTAACAAGGATTCTGTATTTTAGCTAGGAATTGTGGGGCCATTCCCATCTTTCGGATGCAATAGGTTTTTTTTTTTTTTTTTTTTTTTTTTTTTTTTTTGGCACTGGGGATTGAGCCCAAGGAGGATTCTACCTCTGAGCTATACCCCAGCCCTGTTTTTTAATTCTTTTATTTTGAAACAGGGTCTCACTAAGTTGTGGAGGGCCTCACTAAGAGCTGAGATTGGCCGCGAACCACGATCTCAGCGGCCAGGTACTGGAGGTCCTCTCAGCCTCCCACGTACTGGGATTAGGAGCATGCGCTACCACGCTCAGCCGCAGATGCAATAATTTTTTGAAGTTCACACCTTTAAGTAGATTAATGTTGGCAAGACCCTATGGGAAATGTTTCGTACCCTGAAGAGGCAAGTTTTGTTGCTTTTCATTTCATTTCATTTTTTAAAATTTCTATTTAAACATTGTCAAAACCAGTGACTGAGCAGATTAAAGGGTACTGAGACCAGAGATAGTAGTACTGACTTCAGCTTACCTAAGAAGACCTGATTTGGGAACCTGATGCAAACTTTTGACGGTTTGAATAGAGGATCAGGATGACAGTTGTCTCTGTGTTGGAATTCAAATACAGTATTGGCAATTAACTGCTGAGAGACCTCTGGAAGGCGGGTGGAGAGAGAGAAAGAGAGAGAGAGTGGTAGTTTACTTGTAGCCTGAAGTGTCAGCGTTCGTGACATGGTGCGACCATTTTAGTGGGATTTTCCTATGTTAAAGATTTGTGTATGTTCTTGGTATGCCGACTGCACATCACATGTAACTGAGCTGAGGCTTTTGTGATTTCAGAAGATGCCAGTGTGTGGTAAACAAGAAGAAAGGGATTGGGAGACAGGACCTCGAGGACACCCTTTCTTGGCTATTTAGTTTTCTGGGTTCCTTTGGCTCTTTCGACCCTGTACACTCTTGGGCCTTTGTAGAAATCAGAGCATGTTCTTGGATCTGAGACTGAATCCCTTTGTTTTCAAGTATGAATTGTACTGTTGTTTTCAGTTTGGTAAATGGGTACCTTTGGAAAGTGCTTTATAACATTTATACGCTCATAGCTAGGCACATGCCTGTAATCCTGTTACTTGGGGATCTGAAACAGGAGGATTCAGGTTCTAGGCTAGCCTCAGCAATGTACGGAGAGCCTGTTCAAAGATAAAAAGGGCTGGGGTGTAGCTCAACCCTCAGTACCAAAAAAAAAAAAAAAAGTTTTACAAACTCTTTTGTTTATAAGGATTATTTTGGCTCTGAAAAATGACTTTAGGAAAACCAGACATTTTCTTTAACCATAATAAAGTCATTTAATCTTGTTTTAAAAAATGTTAGATGCTAAGATCCTGAGAATGAGGATCTTGGTAACCATTCAGTCTTAGAAACAGTGCTTAACTTAGTCCTTCTCTTTTGCCCTATTTACTTAAGGTCCTATTCATTGGAATGAGTTGTTTCCAATCGCCAATGGTGATCAGCAATCTCCAATAGAGATTAAAACCAAAGAAGTGAAATACGACTCCTCACTCCGACCTCTCAGTATCAAGTATGACCCCAGCTCAGCTAAAATCATCAGCAATAGCGGCCATTCCTTCAATGTTGACTTTGACGACACGGAAGACAAATCAGGTTGGCATATATATTTTTTGGGTGGTGGGTGAAGGATATAAACAATTTTAGGCTCTTATCTTTCATGTTTTGTTTAGACCTGGAATTTACCAAAATGAAACACATTTTGTTTCTTTATGGGAATTGAGATGTCCTATTGATTAAATGATACAGAGGATTGTGTAGAAAAGGTTGTGCTGAATGATACTTTAAAACTGATCATAGCTCTCGATGTCTTCACTCAGCATTTATTACTAAAAAATATGGAAGTTTAGCTAGGCACGTTAGTGCATGCCTGTAATCCCAGTACTTAGGAGAATGAGACAGGAGGACAGCCTTGGCAATCAGCAATTTAGTGAGGGTTTATTAAAAAATAAGAAGGGCTGTGGATGTAGCTCAGAAGTAGAATGCCCCTCACTAACCCGCCCCAATTCTTAATTTATTATTGGAAAGTTTTTAGTCATAAATATTTTAATGATTATTTAAAAAACCCATATTGCTAGTTAGACATGGCTTAATAGGAAAAGGTTTGTTTTTAAATAAAATATATCTTATTTTAATTGTAAGAATAAGATATACTTGCAGTAAATAAACAATACAGAATTGTCTTTTTCCACATTCTTTCCCCACCTAATCTTTCATAATATTTAAATTTGTTGCTGCATATACAGATATGTATATCATATGGTTTTGCATTTTCTTTTTAAGAATAAATTTGGACTAATACTATATAACTCTGTGAAGTTTTTTCCTTGTTGGAAATACAGACATGGACAACTTTCCAAGTTAGAATAAATATATCAAATACATTTATTTACAAAGATGAATTGTAGCCAGTCATGGTGATGCATATCTGTAATCCCAGTACTTGGGAGGCTGAGACAGGAGGATTGCTGGTTTGAGGCCAGCTTCAGCATCTTAGTGAGATCCTTAGCATCTTAACAAGATCCTGTTTAAAAATAAAATGATAATTATAATGATAAATAAAGATCTTTGGGTATAGCTGTGAGGTTAGAATGCCATTCTCATTCAAAATTAACTCTGAATCCTATCAGTCAACAAACCTGGGTCATGAAATCTTCCTCATCGTCTTTGGAGGGTTGGAAGATTTGCTGGGCAGGCTTAGCCTCAGACAACCACCCTTTAAAAGGGGGACAGGTAGATATGAAATTATTTAGGAATAATTCCTACTGGATATAGAGCACTATAGTCTGGTGAAGAAATAGTGATCTGATGAGAAAAGATGAGGCTATTCTTGTCCTGCTACTGGTCTATCTAGACTCGGGATCTCTCCTCTCTGGGAACTTCACCCAACTGGCCTTGCCACTCCTGTGTGGCTCCTGGGGCTTCCTGGGCTCGTCCAACCACAGAACTTTTCCACACCATGTGACCACTGTCAGGTTGGCTTCTCTGTCTTTCCACGGAGCCAAAGGCTCCCTGTGGGTAATAGGTAATCTGGATTTCTTATGGCATTTAACATTGGTTTCTTAATCTCTATAGATCTCATATGAGTGTATTACTCGCAGTAGACTTAAACAATTCTAATTGAAAGAGTAAATGGGCCATATATGCAAGTGGAACTTTTGAGAATTTTTTTGAGAGATTATTTAATTTTAAGCATAAAATGGAGACAATAGTATTTATTTAGTTATCAGATTGGAAGGTAGGCTGAGTAATTACCACTTGAAAACACGAAATCATTCTTACTAAAATAATCTTTCTAGCCATTATTAATTTTGTACCATAGTTTAGCTGTTTCATCAGAGACCACCTCAAACTCAGTATTCAATAAACCCTGATATTTTGTCTCCCTTTTTTCTTCTCTGTGTTTCTTTGGAAGAGCACTGCTCTGAGTGAACAGTCTTCTACACAATCAGGCATTTGCTAATCACAATCCCAGGTTGGATAGTTAATCGAAACACGCAAATGTGGAGTGTAAATATGTAACATGCAAGGCAATCTTTGTTGCTTAAAAAAAGCAGCTCTGTGTTAATCTGATTTTAAGTCCTGGACTCAGAACAGGCTTTCCAGAGATCAACCATTATTCTTGGATGTCTCCCGCACAGCCTGTGTTTTTGTATCACTTTCTGGCTCCGGAGCCAGCTTGCTTGCATCTTCTCCCAAAGTCAATTCCACCTTGATTATTCAAGCTCTCTAATCTGCTTTTTATCTGTGAAGGAATGATTTTATCAGTCAGCTCAGGTTTTCTTACGCAACAGCAAGGGAAAAAATGAACAATAGAGCTGTTGATTTTTTTCTTCTTTCTTTCTCTTTTTTCTTTTTTTGGTATTGAAGGTGGAACTCAGGGGCATTCTACCTCTGAGCTACACCCCAGCCGTAATTTTTTGTTCTTTATTTTGAAACAGGGTCTCAGTAAGTTGCAGAGAGCCTCACTATGTAGCTGAGGCTGACCACAAACCTGGCAACCCTCCTGTGTCAGCCTCCCAAGTACTGAGATTACAAGTTGCTCCACCACGCCTGGCTTGATTTTTTTTCCCCCCCTTTGGAATGTCATTCCATTCTCAATCAATATAGACTACGTAGACAGACTAAGGAATTTCCCAGGGAAATGTGCACTTCGAATTAACTTTGCAAATCACATCGAAACTGTTGAAAGATAAATCAAACATCTTATTTATTCATTCATCAGGTATTAATTGTGCATTTTTTTCTGTGACAGCTACTCTGCCAGGTGACAGGATTAGCAGGGAATCAGACAGTGATGTGAAGAGCATTGCCCAGTGGGAGAAGAAACAATAAAATTACTCTGTTTTTGATGGAGGAACAGAAAAGTGAGCCCTTAAATCTGATCTAACTGGCTATCTCTTTTTCATTTTTCAGAGTACTTTGAACATACACACCCTTATGTATTGTGTACAAACATGGATCCATATGCTTTTTATGTAAGATGGCTCATTCTTGAGAAATTTTGTGACAGCATGTACACAGCCTCCCTGGAGAGGAGGGTAATTTAAATCAACCTATTGTTGGGACCGCACCTCACCATCTAACAGTTCTACTGGGTGTTGATGGAGGTTTAGTGCTGTGGATGGTGTACTGAGCACACACAGTACTCCCTTTCCTAACACTTGCTTTAAGCATGCCTGGTGAAGATTAGAACAAAACAAATACATGAAACAAATATAGGAAAGCTTTTTAAGACAGGCTTCTATTGTCACAGTTTTAGAGATAATATTTGTGAGGGGAAATTACTAAAATGTGCTTTTCCAGAGTGACAGAAACATAATGGATTTTTTTTAAAAAAAAAAGAGTTAATTTTATCCTGTATTTTCCATTTCCCCAAGAACCTAGAATTTAAGTATAGAGGATGCCATTTTTTGTAATAGTAATAACAATCATAAGATAGTAATACAAGGTAACACAACCACCATGCTGAATGCACCAGGCAAGGGTAAATTCCTGGACTCAATTCTTCATGACAGTGTTGGAGTTTTTACTATTTTCAGTTATTAGATGTGGAAGGTGAAGCTTGGAAGTTAGAGCGTGTGTAAGATCATTTGATTAGTACACAGAGCGTGTGCCTTGGCCTTTTAACTGCTGATGCTGAGCCCTCCTCATCAAGCTGCACTGCTCTACCTAGCTCCAGCTGGATCTTCTTGCATCTCAGATCTGGATTCAAAAAGGCTGGCTTAGTCGGGCGTGGTGGCACATGCTTGTAATCCCAGCATTCGGGAGGCTGAGACAGGAGGATCGGGTTTGCGGCCAGCCTCAGCTACTTAGTGAGGCCCTTTGCAACTCAGTGGGACCCTGTTTCAAAATAAGGAATAAAAAATAGGACTGGAGGTCTCACTTGAAGGTAGAACGCCCCTGGATTCCATTCCCAGTAATGAAAGAAAAAAATATAAAAAAGGCTGGCTTGCCTTTGCCTAATTCAGTCATTTTTCATTTTTCTTATCTTTCAGAATTCCTTATCTCCTCTACTTTCTAACTAGTATGTCTGCTGTGATTTCCTATGTGTCCCATAAAAATTCTGCATCATGTTTTCACTCCACATACACCTCAATTTGTATTCCCATCAGCAAACCGAGTGTCACATTTGTAAAACATTCATTGAGAACTTGAACATCTTTAGTAATTTAGGGAGCTGTGGTGTTGTGTGTGGGATGTGGGAATATTGTTCTCTTGCTAACTATTTAAACTGTGTTGGTGTTTAGTTCTGCATGGGGGTCCTCTCACTGGAAACTACAGGCTGCGACAGTTCCACCTGCACTGGGGGTCCGCGGATGACCATGGCTCTGAGCACATGGTGGACGGGGTGAGGTACGCCGCAGAGGTAAGCCAGCACACACGCCTTGGAGATGTGTGGTTTTCCTAAGTGGTGCAATTGGAGGGACACCGGGGATAATTCTCTTGACCTGAAATATATCCTGAGACAATTAGGCATCTCAGTGTTTGAAATTGCTTTATTTACTCAAAATAAGAGTTTGTTGATAGGACAGCTTCCATTGTAGCCCTTCTAAGCTTTAAACCGACCCTGAGAATTTTCCCATTTTACAAATAAGTAACCTGGAGACTTGCAGAAATTAAGTGACTTACCCAGCTGGGAAGCAGAAAGATGACTTTAAAGCCAGGCCTGTTTGATATTAAATTACAAATTATTTTATATGTTATATTTTTTGCAAGGTCAGTGAGAATCAAGAGAAAGAAATATTTTTTCTTAGGTCCCAATGTGTACCTATTTGATTCAAGCACAAATATATACAAATATGTTAAGCCCACATTATACAGGTGATAGTAAATGGCAAAAATCCTCTTAGAAAAAAATATAGAGGACTGCGCGTAGCACGCCAGACCCCTGGAGAAACCGGGCCCAGTAAGACGCTGGGTTCCGGGCGGGGGTGGCGCGGGGCACGCCAGCTGGGGCCCGGGCCAGAACACGCATAGCACGCCAGACCCCTGGAGAAACCGGGCCCAGTACCCTGGGCCCCGGGCGGGGGTCAGGCGGGGCACGCCAGCCAGGGCCCGGGTCACAAGACTCTGGGCCCCGGGCTGAACTGCGCGTAACACGCCAGACCCCTGGAGAAACCGGACTCAGTACCCTGGGTTCCGGGCAGGGGTTGCGCGGAGCACGCCAGCCGGCGCCCGGGTCGTGGGACCCTGGGCCCCAGGTGGAGTAGTGTGGATCACTCTGGACCCATGGGGAAACTAACCGGGTTACAGTGCTACTGAGTGAGTGCCTGATTCCACTACCTCCTCAAACACATATACTGTCTTCTCTTATTTAAAAAAAAAAAAAAAAGGAACAGAAAAAGAAAAAGAAAAATATCGGAGAGAAGGTAAGAAAGCCGTTATGGATGCCAGGACACTGGAGATGCAGACAAAACTTATCTAAATGCACTGGAACTTATGGAAAAATGCCCCGTGAAGGAGGACTGCTATTTCTCTATATTGTTAAGAATCTTGGACATCACCTGTAAGGAGAGAGTTTAGCGGAGACCAAGGAGAAAGGCGGTGTTGAAAGAGGTCTCCGCGATGGTGGTGGAGACTTGTATTCAGGAGAACCAGAAACCAGATCCTACCAACCTTATTTTTTTTTGGAGAAATTACACCAAATGTCAAATGCTACCATCACGCATGCTTAGGAGCACTGGACAACATTCAGAGTGGAAAAAGAGCCTGGGAAGGATTTGAAATGGTGGAGGCAGTGGCAATGGCAGTGGCCAATATTCGGGGGAGGCAGAGATCTGATACATTACAACTGGAACCTTTGAAATAATAACCACAGAGACAGTGATCGGAACCTGCTGAGGGGTTAGGCGAGAGCCAGGGCCAATGGCCGACATCGGAGCTTACTGTGAGGAAAGGTCACTACTGAGGCCTCCATGGCTGGGATTGGAGCCTGCCGAGGGGTAAGACTGATGCTGGGGCCAGCAAGGCCGGCATCGGAGCCTGCCATGAGGCAAGGCCAGTACTGGGGCCTCCGAGGCCAGGATAAGAGCCTGCCGAGGGGTTAGGCCGGTGCTGGGGTCAGCGAGGCAGGCATCGGAGCCTGCCGTGAGGCATGGCCGGTGCTGGGGCCTCTGAGGCCAGGATCGGAGCCTGCTGAGGGGTTAGGCCGGTGCTGGGGCCAGCGAGGCCGGCATCAGAGCCTGCCATGAGGCATGGCCAGTGCTGGGGCCTCCGAGGCCGGGATCGGAGCCTGCCGAGGGTTTAGGCCAGTGCTGGGGCCAGCGAGGCCGGCATCGGAGCCTGCTGTGAGGCAAGGCCGGTACTGGGGCCTCCAAGGCCAGGATAAGAGCTTGCCGAGGGGTTAGGCTGGTGCTGGGGCCAGCGAGGCCGGCACCGGAGCCTGCCTTGAGGCAAGGCCGGTACCTGGGCCTCCGAGGCCGGGATTGGAGCCTGCCGAGGGGTTAGGCCAGAGCTGGGGCCAGTGAAGCCAGCATCGGAGCCTGCCGTGAGGCAAGGCTGGTGCTGAGGCCTCTGAGGCCGGGATCGGAGCCTACCTTGAGGCAAGGCCGGTACTGGGGCCTCCGAGGTCAGGATAAGAGCCTGCCGAGGGGTTAGGCCGGTGCTGGGGCCAGCGAGGCCGTCATCGGAGCCTGCTGTGAGGCAAGTCCGGTACTGGGGCCTCCGAGGCCAGGATAAGAGCTTGCCGAGGGGTTAGGCCGGTGCTGGGGCCAGCGAGGCCGCCACCGGAGCCTGCCGTGAGGCATGGCCGGTGCTGGGGCCTCCGAGGCCAGGAAAAGAGCCTGCCGAGGGGTTAGGCCGGTGCTGGGGTCAGCGAGGCTGGCATCGGAGCCTGCCGTGAGGCATGGCCGGTGCTGGGGCCTCCGAGGCCAGGATCGGAGCCTGCTGAGGGGTTAGGCCGGTGCTGGGGCCAGCGAGGCCGGCACCGGAGCCTGCCTTGAGGCAAGGCTGGTACCTGGGCCTCCGAGGCTGGGATTGGAGCCTGCCGAGGGGTTAGGCCGGAGCTGTGGCCAGTGAAGTCAGCATCGGAGCCTGCCATGAGGCAAGGCCGGTGCTGAGGCCTTTGAGGCTGGGATCGGAGCCTACCTTGAGGCAAAGCCAGTACTGGGGCCTCCGAGGCCAGGATAAGAGCCTGCCGAGGGGTTAGGCCAGTGCTGGGGCCAGCGAGGCCGGCATCGGAGCCTGCCGTGAGGCAAGGCCGGTACTGGGACCTCCGAGGCTGGGATAAGAGCCTGCCGAGGGGTTAGGCCGGTGCTGGGGCCAGCGAGGCTGACATCAGATTCCGCCGTGAGGCTAGGCTGGTGCTGGGGCCTCCGAGGCTGGGATTGGAATCCTGCCAAGGGGTTAGGCCGGTGCAGGGGCTAATGGCCAGCATCGGAGCCTGCCGTGAGGCAAGGCCACTCCTGCAGCCTCCAAGGCTGGGACCGAAGCCAGCTGAGGGGTTAGGCCGGTGTAGGGGCCAGCGAGACCAGAACCGGGGCCTCCCATGAGGCAAGGCTGCTGCTTGAGCCAGCGAGGTCTGGATCAGTCCACTGAGTAGCCAGGCTACTACTGGGGCCATCAAGAGTGGGATCGGTACTTGCAACGCAGCATGCACAGGGAAATATCGCAGAAAATATAAATCAGATGCTTCTCTTCAGCAGCAATAACTAGGAGGAAAGTGGCCACAGGAAGAGGTTGAGCTATACAAAGGGCCCTATAGTGAAGCAACTAATGTGACCAATCAGAGGGTATGTAATAGTGGAGGACAGAGCCTCTTTAAAACGCAGGAGGTACATAAACAAATGTATCAAAGTTAATCACCAAAGAAGCGTGAAATGGAGGAAGGGGGAGGGAATGGGATGGGGGCTGGAGGAGGGCTAATTGGATGATGTGTGCTTGTATATCCTCTCAAGTCTTGCACTCCAATGTGATTGATATATGACTACAGTGCACCAATTTAAAAAATAAATAAATTAATAAAAAAATCTGGAGAATAAAAACGAAAAAAAAGAAAAAATATAGAGGTGTAAACTTAATCCTCTTAGAAAAAAAAATAGAGGCGTCAACCTTCTGAAACTCTAAATTACCTCTAAATTTACAGTTATAAAATGGAGTCCCTAGTATTCAGGTCATTGGTAAAGCATAACACAAAATAAAACATCCAGAGACTTGTTTCTTTTTTACTGGCAAGTTACTTCTTTGTGTTATAATAATATTCATTAACAATACTCTACTTAATCCTCTGGTTAAAAGAGAGGGTATTATGTCTCTAGTTTTAATCCGATCAAATATTGCTAACACCTACCTTTACCATGAGATGAAAGTGAATTATTGCATGACTCAACCAGAACTATTCAGGTAAAACTAATTTGGCTAGTGATTCATCCAGGCAAGACAGAACAGTGTTAGCAGGCAAGTACAGATTTTCTATATATTTTCATGGTTTCTGAACCATGGAGCTTAGACTCCCTTCTCTAGCCCTGCTGTTTAGAAAAATCCATCAGACAAGAACTTCTTTCCAGTTTCATTCTTCCATTAGCATGTATTCCTGCCTTTTGAGGCTGTCGTCCAACAAGTCCATTTTGCTACCTTTTGTTTGAGGTGAAGTACCTGCTCTGTCCTCAGGGCAAAGGAATCAAGTGTGCGCAGGGAGTATTCTATAATAGTGACGGAAAGATGGCATGAACGTAGAGAGTGGGACTCCTGAATCTGTCTGGTGTCTCAGTTTAGACCATTTACTTAGTAATTTTTAATGTTTGCTTTTGTAAGCTTTGTGTTCTAAACTTAGTTGTTGTTCCAAGTCTCAAAAGCTCTGAGGAGATGAAGAGCTATTGCTTCGGGTCACTGGTCTCCAACTTCACATAGCATCTTAGGATAATTGGTCACATTGCTTATAGTTATGTCTTGTACTTTCATGAACTCAAAAGTATATTCACAGAGAGATTCTATCTCTGCCAGATAGCAAAGAGATTTCAAAAAAAAAAAAAAAGACTTTATGGCCTGAAAGTTGTTAGATGCAGGAATCCTGACCTGTACTTTATTTTATAGACTAAGCTTTGTAGATAAAACTTTGACTAGCATTTCATAGTGCTCCTTTTATTTTATTTTTTTACAATTTGGTATTGGAGATTGAACCCAGAAGCATCCTACCTTTTAGTTACAGCCTCAGACCTATTTTTTATTTTGAAACAGGGACTCACTAAGCTGTGGAGAGCCTCACTAAGTACACACCTGTCTCAACCTCCCAAGTACTGGGTAGAAACATGCCACCACACCCGGCTCTTTAACATATGCTTAAGCTATTTCTTATTTCATTTGCTCATTCATTCATTCATTAATTCACTGCTCCATTCTTTATTCACTCTATAAAATTCACTGAAAACCAACACATCCTCAGTCTTTACATAACTTACTTGCACTTGTTCCCAGGGGAGTGTGCAAAGATGTAGGAGTGTCACAAACCTCCTAACTATGCAGCCAGACTTGTGGGTAAGAGGATTTTTCACTGTGGAGGAGGCATTTGAACCCGAAACCGGGAAGATGTACAGGAGTGAGCAAGGAAAGAGGGAGAGACCGCAGTGGCCCTGCATAGAATCGTGTGTGAAGACTGGGGTGGGAAGGAACATCACACACCTGAAGTACACAACGGGCCCTGTGGTCAGAGCAGGCGGGATTTGGGGAGAAATGTCAGAGGCAGGCTGGAGAGCCCAGGACGGGCCTGATCTTGAGTCTTGGTGAGGATTATGAGCCTACTCTGTGCAATGGGAACCTGAATGGCTTTGAATTAGGAAACAATCATATTTACATTTCAAAAATATCACTCAAGCTACATCTGTGTCTTAGACTGAAGCAGGAACAGCTAAGAGGGGCCTTGAGGAGGCTTCTGGAGAAGTTGCAAGTCACAGACGATAGTGCAGGTGGAAGGCTGGCTGGCTGGCTGGCTGGAAGCAAGTAGCAGCTCTCATGGGGTTTGTTGATTGGCTGGGTTTCAGGGTGAGGGAGTGGGGAGCCCATGTTTCCGGTTTTAGATAGAAATTACAGAGAAAGAGGAAATCTGGGCAAGGCCTCTGGATTGGTGGGTGGCAGAGGTAGACAAGAAGCAAGCAAACCAGTGATGTGTGGTAAATTCTTAGGCAGCCACCATACCATGGGATCTGATAGAAGACTGGAAGGTTAGGAGAGGCCTCTGAGATAATGTGTGACTTGAGACTGAATGATAAGAAGGAAGGACTATGAGAAAACCTAGAAAGCTTTCCAGAAAGTAGGACTTAGCACGGGCAAGTGCTCTAAGGAGGAAAGGAGGTTGGTATGTTCAGGAAGAGACAAATATTGACCTCTAGGATTAGAATCAGTAAGAGAGGGAAAGATATAGGTCATGCCCAAAGAGACAGACAGGCAGAGGCCACCTCAGGTAGGTGCTGTGCTGCATGGTGAGCATTGTGGAGTTTATCCTTCATATAGGAAGGAGAAGAAAATGGAAGGCTTTGAACAGGGCAGTGGTGTGTTCTGCTTTATATTTCACAAAATGTCGCTGACTGCCATGGGGAGAAGTGGTTGTTGTGGGGTCAATGTTGGAGCAAGGAGACCAATTAGAAGGCTGTGTAAGTAGTTCAACTGGGTAATGATGGTAATTCGGACTACAGGGTGATGGAGATGAGAGCGGGACAGATCCATGACGTGTGGGGCTTGCCCCTGAAGAGGACTATAGGAAGGGAAATAAAGGAGTCTAGAAATATTCCTGGGGTTTTGGCTTGAGCAGCCTGGAGGATGTTTGCGCCATTTCCAGAGATGGTTGATTCCAGGGAGGAGCAGATTACATGGAGGAGTTAATTGTCTCTTTTGGACATGATAAGTTTGAGATACCTATTAGGTATTCTAGACTCATATTTAAGTAGGCTGTAGTTACCAACCTGAAGTTTAAAGAAGAGGTCAGGGCAGTAAATGGTGGAATTAGAAGTCATTTGCATTTGGTTTGAGGTTCAAAAGAATCCCTTTGTGCTGGGTGTGGTGGTGGATGCCTGTAATCCCAGCACTTTGGAAGCTGAGACATGAGTATCTGGGTTTGTGGCCAGCCTCAGGTACTTAGTGAGGCCCTCTGGAACTTAGTGAGACCCTGTTTTAAAGAATAAAAAATCAGGCTGTGAGTGTAGCTTGGAGGTAGAATGTCCCTGATTTTATGCCCCAGCACCACAAAAAAAAAAAAAAAGAGAAAGAAAAAAAATTTCTTTGTGCACAGCTCTAGTAATGATTCCAAGGTTTTACCAGGCACTTTTACTTAATTTTGTGATTATCATCAAATTATTTCTCCATGCAAAAATAAGAGAAATGAGAAATGAAAGGAAGAGAAGAACCATTTAAAGTTGCAATACATTAAAGAGTCAATTTGGGACCTAATATGATTTTTGACATCATAGTATGAGAGTAAAATCACCTAAATCATTAAAAACCTTATTCTGAGAGATGTATCTATGAAAATGAGGCTAATAGTCCACTCTAAGTTTAGAAATTTATCTGATTACAGTTTATCCATAATTGCTATAGTTTGGATTTTTTTTTTTTTTGTACTGGGAATTGAAACCAAGGTCATTCTACCTCTGAGCTATATACCTCCATCCCTATTTTATTTTTTATTTTGAACTAAAGTCTCACTAAGTTGCAGAGGGCCTCACTAAGTTGCAGGGGCTGGCCTTGAACCTGCAATCCTACTGTGTGAGCCTCTCAAGTACTGGGATTACAAGTATGCACCACCACATCTGACTTAGTTTGGATTTTGAATGTCTCCAAGGCCCAGGTGTTAAAGGCCTGGCCTCAGGCTGGTGCTGTTGGGAGGGTGTGGTGCCTTTGAGAGGTGGGACCTTGCAGAAGGTATTTAGGTCACTGGGAGTGTGCACTTGAAGGGATGAGTGGGCTCCTCTTCCTCTTCCTTCCTGGCCAATGAGGTGACTAGTTTTGGTCCATCTCCTGCATTCGCTATTTTGAGCTGTCTCTCCATAGACCCCAAAGCAAGGGGGACTGGAACTTCCAAAACAGTAAACTGAAAAAAACCTTTTTGCTGTATAAGTTGATTATCTCAGGTCAGATGGAATTCCAATTAACACAATAATATATAATAAGTATATTTAGTATGTAAATCATGGTGAAACTATGGTTCACATATCTAAGGCAGATTTTTGCAAAGGAGTGTCAGAGCATTTCACATATTTCTAATAGGCAGCTTTAAAAAATAAAGTTGAATATTATCATTTAGAAATTATTTTCCATAGGAAGAATCCGATTTCCCTTTTTGCAGTGGTTGCAACACTTTCTTGTCATGCAGCAAAATCACTGCTACTGTCACTGTAAAACAGGAAGTATGAGTTTGCTCTTTGATTGTTTTGAGTTTTAGTTCAAATAAAAATGTAATAAAAGTGATGTCAGTTTCTCTGTGACATGATTGCTGCTAGTTAAGCAAGGTGTGTGGGAGCAAGAAGGACTTGTTTTATTTATTTTTAAAATATATTATTGGTGCATTGTAGTCATACATCTTAATGGGATAACAGATGATAGAGACATACATGCACACATCATCCAATTAGGCTTTATCCAATTCCCGACCCATTCCCTCCCCCTCCCTCCTCCCCATGGTTGGCTTAGTGATTGACTTTGATATGTTTGTTTAAATATACCATGTGCTTTAAAGAGTTTCCGTCTTCCCTCCTCCCATCCCCTCAGTTAGGTAGCCTTATTTGCTCATTTATAGAATCTCCTTCTTCATCTAGAGTTCCTCCTCTTACCCATTTCTCCCTAGCTTTTGCATATTAGGGAAAGCATCCAATTTCTTATTTTTTTGTGACTGACTAATCTCACTTAGCATAATATCCTCCAGTTCCATCCATTTCCCTGTAAATGATGTAATTGTGTTCTTCTTTATGGCTGAGTAAAATTCCACTGTGTACATATCCCATAGTTTTGTAATCCATTCATCTGTTGATGGACATCTTGGCTGGTTCTATAGTTTGGCAATGGTGAATTGTGCAGCTTTGAACATAGATACGCAGGCATTATTTGGTAGTTTGGTTTTATTTTTTAAAGATAGTCTTGTTCTGTTTTCCGAGTCACATATCAGATACACATTAATTTTCTCTCTCTCTCTCTCTCTCTCTCTCTCTCTCTCTCTCTCTCTCTCTCTCTCTCTCTCTCTCCCCCTCCCTCCCTCCCTCCCTCCCTTCCTCCTCCTTCTCTCCCTTTCTTTCTCTCTTCTTTCTTTCTTTCTTTCTTTCTTTCTTTCTTTCTTTCTTTCTTTCTTTCTTTCTTTCTTTCTTTCTTTCTTTTTGGTGGTATTGGGGTTCCTGGAAGCCCTTCTACCTCCGGCTATACTCCCAAACCTATTTTATATTTTTATTTGGAAACAGGGTCTCTTAAGCCAGCACAGCTGGCTTCGAAACAGCACGATCCTCCCAAGCGTGGGGATTACAGGAGTGCGTCACCACGCCCAGCAGACATACTAATTTTCTAATCAGTTCTAGTTGTGTCCCTTTGGTGTCATTTCTTACTAAATGAGCTGATGTGTTGGTAGGAAGCCAGTTGAAACAACATGGTGCCCTTGTCGGCCCCTCCCCGATGATGCTCCTTCTCTGTCACCCGAGCTGTCAGCACTTGGTTTCATCCTACAGTGTTGTTGAAGTTTCTTTCCTCCCCGACCTGTCTCACACCAACTTGGAACATGGTGTGACAGAAATCCAATTTTATATTTTCTGTCTGGAAATCTCACATTCACCTTTGATTTGAGTGTATAATTTTATAGTTGACTGTTTATGATAATTCTTATCTACCCACAAATCCCTTTGTATTAGTTGCAGATAAGATGTAGAGTTATAGTTGAAGGGGATTAAAAAGATATATTTGTACTAAAACAGTCAGCCAAAGGGCAGTTTGGGTGTGAAAGCTCACACAAGCCTTTCCTCCCAGAGGTGAAGGACCCATTATGAGTTCTTATCTGAAGGCAGCTCCTCATATCTGGTCCGTGGATGGCAAGGCCTGGCCTTTGGCATTTATGACTCCAGTTAAATCTTTTGGGTGTGTCTTATTACCCTTTGGCCTCTTTCTCAATTTGTCCTTCTTTTAACTAGAACTGATGACTTCTAAAAATAGTTTTCTGCTTTATTGTTATTCTGCCGTCTTTCACACTTGGGATATTGCATTGCTTGCACATAGTAAAACATTATGTCTCTTTTGGATTTTGAATAAGCGTGAGAGTAGAATTGTGAGGTAGGGAAAATCTGCTTTCTAGAGCTCCAGGTCTCCTGAGTTTCTTCTCTTTTTGCTCCTTCCCACCACCCATTATACCAGTTGCCTCTCATCTTCCATACCTTTTGTTCTTAGACTCAAAGCCTCTTTTTTCCTATTAAAATTTGTTCTCAGCAAAGAATCTCAACATATTTATATAAGACAGCAAATGCATAAGAATAAATAAATGAGGTAGTGTTTATGTCAGTTACCTCGATTTAGTCATTGGTATCTACATTGTATACTGACATCAAAACATTGTGTTATGCCCTGTAAATATATGTAATTATTATTTATCCATTACAATAATCTAAAAATAAAATACATGACTACTTCTTAAAATAGGTTCACATAAGGAGAATTTGTATCTTCCAGCCCTCAAACGTGTTAAATTACAGTGATAAAAATCTGAAAGGTGGTGTCAGGAGCAACCTTGCCTCCTTGACAGCAGGACTGAAGGAAGTTAACTTCTCTACCTGCCTGTGTAGCCCTGGCTTCCTCAGTGGACTCTGCTGGCAGCTAGAATCTGATCTAAGGCTGCCCCATTTCTGTCCCATCAGTGGAAGGCACAGAGGCACTCCAAATACCTTGAGAGCAATGGCTGAAATTTGCTAGGGCTAGAGAGACCGGACAGGAGCTCAGGCCATTGTAAATAGATAGTAAACCATGTACAAGGTGAGGTGCCACACACTTGTAATCTCAGCTACGCTGGAAGATGCAGCAGGAGGATCCATCTTAAGTTCAAGGCCAGTCTGAGCAGCTGAGTGACACCTTGTCTTAAATAAATAAATGAGCCCAGGAATAAAGTTCACTAGAAAATTGCTTGCTTAGCATGTGCAGCACCCTGGGTTCAATCTTCAGTATCTCAGATAAATAAATTTTAATTTTTTTTTGTGATACTGAGGGTGGAACCCAGAGGCTTTCTACCTCCAGGCTATACTCCCAGTCCTAGTTTATATTTTATTTGGAAACAGGGTCTCACTAAGTTACTGAGAGCCTCACTAAGTAGCTGAGGCTGGCTTCGAACCTGAACAATCCTCCTGTCTCAGCCTCCCAAGCACAGGGGTTACAAATGTGTGCTACCACACCCAGCAATAAAGACATTTTAAAAAGAACTGGGCATGTAGCTTAATATGTTTAAGGCTCTGAATTCAATAATTCCCAGTACTGAGGGGGGGAAAAAAGGTATGCCACAAACTACCTAAGTGATCATGGTCTTCACTGCTTGACTTCAAGTTTTTGGATAAAAGTAAAAAAGAATTATATATCGAAGTCAACCTAAGCCAAGCATGGGAAGGAGGGATGGGAGGGAATGGGGTGGGAATTGGGTAGGGGCCAAATGGGCGATGTGTACAAGTATGTCCACACAAGGTTTTTGCCCCATTATGATGTATGAATACAATGCACCAATAAAAACAATTAAAAAAATAAAATTTCATCCAAGATGTGCATGAAGAATATATTATACACACGAGTACGTAGTGCCGGAGCATCTATGCCGATGTTCATTTCATTTGTATTTTTCAGGATGTTTAAGGTAGTGTTTGAACTATGTTGCATACCTCCCTTTCAGCTCCATGTTGTTCATTGGAATTCAGACAAATACCCCAGCTTTGTTGAAGCAGCTCATGAGCCAGATGGACTGGCTGTCCTGGGAGTGTTTTTACAGGTGAGAATTCATTCATTTCCTTTTAAAAAATCAGCCATGTTGGAGAAAAGAGGTTTAGTAGTAGAGTATACATTCAGCTACTTTTTAATAGTAAACTAGTTCTGGGTTTAAAAAATTTTGAAGTGAACATTTTAAGAAATACAAGTTAATGTTAGGAGCATTGTTTTATAATTCCTCTAATTCATTGATAATTTTTGCACAAATAGCAACAAAAGCATTCACGGGAAGAATAGCAGCAAAGATAATGACTGAGACCCTGAGCAGAAAACATTTATTTCAGGCTCAGACAGAGAAAAGTTCAGGCTCATGACTCTTGAAGCGCTTGTTTGACACAATGGCATGTTGTCTCAAACATACTGACCAGTGTTTTAAAAGGTGGTGTTGTATTTCCTGTTGTCTAATATTTACAGGTGGACAGACAGGCATTGTCATCATACCTGGGGGTGGGTTGGGCCTCCCGTTGCCACCACATCCTGTGTGGCCTGCAGTGGTGCCAGGCCACGCTGTCTGTGCGTGATGTCGCAACTCTTGCAACTGGGGCTGGGTGGGGCACAGGGCAGAGGCGGGAGTGCCAGGGAGAGCAGCAGGCCCTTATCTTTTGGTCACCAAGACTGGGTGTTGGCAGCAGAATCCAGGTGGGGAAAGATAATACACTTCAATTCTGGAAGGGTTTAAAACCCTTCTGTAGATACATATCACCTCTAAAGATCACACACACACACACACACACACACACACACACACACACACATTTACATTATAGATAATGTGATGTATTTGCTCGAGGGAATATTCCCTAGACTTGGGACTTCAGATAATTTTAGGCTACAAGTGGAAGATGTTTTCATTTAATATTTTGATACCATCATAGTTCATTTGGATCTAGGGCCTGAAGTCACATCTGGCTTAATAGTGTTGATATTTAAAGAGTTTTCTAAGCAAGATTTTGCTCAAGTTAACCTCTATGGTAAAAATTGATGAGGATAAAAAAAAAAAAAGATACAGGCCATGCGTGGTGGTGCATGCTTGTAATCCCCGCACTTGGGAGGCTGAGACAGGAGGATCGTGCAGGTTCGAAGCCAGCCTCAGATACTTAGTGAGGTTCTCAGCTACTTAGTGAGACCCTGTTTCCAAATAAAATATAAAATGGGTCTGAGAGTATAGCCTGGAGGTAGAAAGCCTCTGGGTTCCACCCCCAGTACCACCAAAAGAAAAAAAAAAAAAAGATACAAAGCTGTTACTTCCAGTTTGGAAACCAAAATGAAAGTTCAGCATAGGCATCTCCTGTAGAATAATCTTGTTGTTCTAATTCTTCTGGTATGATAAGCTGTCAGGTAGAACAGAACCTTTGTTCTGACAACAATCAGTGTATGTCTTGTGCCGGCATACAGTGATTGTTTAAAAAAAATTTACAAGCCAGGCAACCCTGTTTCCAAATAAAATTATAAAATAGGTCTGGGAGTGTAGCCTGGAGGTAGAAGGGTTTCCAGGAACCCCAGTACAAAAAAAATTAGAAAAATAAAAATTTTAGAAATTATTTTAGAAAACAATTTAAAAATAGTGATTGAGATGGAATGATTCAGACTTGATTTGCTATTGTAACCATTTCTTTTAAAATTTCATGTTTTAGATTGGTGAACACAATTCCCAGCTGCAAAAGATTACTGACATTTTGGATTCCATTAAAGAAAAGGTATAATTACTCTGTGAAATACCTCTGAGCTACACCTCCAGCCATATATATATATATATTTTTTTTTTTTTTTGAAACAGGAGCTCACTGAATTGCAAAGGGCCTTACTAAGTAGTAGCTAAAGCTGTCCACGAACTGTGATTCTCCTGTCTTAGCCTTCCAAATGCTGGAATTACAAGCGTGTGCCATCATGCCCGGCTTCTATTTTATTTTATTTTTTACTTGGAAACAGGGTCTCGCTGAGTTGATGCAAGCCTCACTAAGTTGCTGGAGCTGACTTCAAAACTGTGGTCCTCCTGTTTCAGTCTCCCAAGTACTGGGATTATAGGTGGGTACCACCACACCTGGCTTATGGTGTATTTTATTTTATTTTATTTTATTTTATTTTATTTTATTTTATTTTATTTTATTTTATTTTATTTTGGTGGTACTGTGAATGGAACCCTTCTGCCTCTGGGCTACACTCCCAGACCTATTTTATATTTTTATTTGGAAACAGGGTCTCTTAAGCCAGCGAGGCTGGCTTCCAACCTGCGCGATCCTCCTGTCTCTGCCTCCCAAGCGCTGGGATTAAAAGCGTGCGCCACCATGCCCAGCATATGGTGTATTTTAAATGAAGGTACTTTTAAAAATTTAAGTTACTGCTGGACATGGTGGCGCACACTTTTAATCCCTGCGCTTGGGAGGCGGAGACAGGAGGATCGTGCAGGTTGGAAGCCAGCCTCACTGGCTTAAGAGACCCTGTTTCCAAATAAAAATATAAACTAGGTCTGGGAGTGTAGCTCAGAGACAGAAGGGTTCCATCCCCAGTACCACCTAAATAAATAAATAAATAAATAAAATAAAAATTAAGATACTGGAGATAGATACTAATTTCATAGTAGTTCATTTAATGCATTTTCTTCTGGCTGGGTAAAGCTATCCCATTGTAATTTCTGAGGATTCTCTTTTTTCTTCCAGGGTAAACAAACTCGATTCACGAATTTTGACCCGCTGTCTTTGCTTCCACCATCCTGGGAGTACTGGACATACCCTGGTTCTTTAACGGTGCCACCTCTTCTTGAGAGTGTCACCTGGATTGTTTTAAAACAACCTATAAATATCAGCTCTCAGCAGGTATGGAACTTCTTCCAGGCTGACTCTGATCTACTCAGGGGAAACTGGGCTGAATCCATTTGTTGAACCCTGTATAAGTTTTCCACATTATGAAGCCTGTGTTTTCCCATCATTAATCAAATGGATGGCATAAGGTGAAATATGGGTTTTTATTTGCCCTTCTATGATTCAATAATTCCTATATCTTAGAAATGTAATGTTTTAAAGACACCACGAGAACAAAGTATTTTATTTATTTATTTATTTATTTATTTATTTATTTATTTATGGTAGTAGGTATGGAACCCAGGGGCATTCTACCTCCGAGCTACATCCCCAGCTCTATTTTTTATTTTTTATTTTGAAATAGGGTCTCACTGAGTTGCAAAGAGCCTCACTAAGTAGCTGAGGCTGGCTTCGAACCTGCGCGATCCTCCTGTCTCAGCCTCCCAAATGCTGGGATTACAAGCATGGGTCACCACGCCCAGGGCATTCTCCCTCTAAACGATACCCACAGCCTCCTTCTTCCTCATTTTCTTCTTCCTTTTTCTCCTCCTCCTCTTCTTTTTCTCCTTCTTTTCTTTTTCCTCCTTGTTATGATTACTATTTGCTTTGGTTTTCTTTTGTCTGTTTTAAGATATAAACAAGCTGGGATACACACAAGAAAATCAGGAGAAAGGTCATTCATAGAAGGTGACATTTTTTTTTTTTTTTTTTGATGTTAGTTGCTAGACTGCTTCTCCCATAGATTTCTGAGTGAACTCTGAGAACAGTAATAGGCAGAGTGCCCGGGGAAACATGTGGGCCTGCTAAGTTTAATAAGAAAGTGTATTTTGCACTTAAGAATTCAAGAAGGCAGGGACTGTAGCTCACAGGTAGACAGCTTGTGTGGCAAGCATAAGACACTGGGTTCGATCACCAGTCAGGGTGGGGAGGAATTCAAGAGGGTAGAGCTCATGTCCAGGGTTTTTACTGCAGTTAAAAGCAATTAATAAAAAGAAGCTGCCGGGCGTGGTGGTGCACGCTTGTAATTCCCGCGCTTGGGAGGTGGAGACGGGAGGATCGCACAGGTCCGAAGCCAGCCATGCTGGCCTAAGAGACCCTGTTTCCAAATAAAAATAAATAAATAAATAAATAAATAAATAAATAAATAAATAAATAAAAAAAATAGGTCTGGGAGTGTAGCCTGAAAGTAGAAGGGTTTCCAGGAACCCCAATACCACCAAAAAAAAAAAAAAAAAAAAGAAGTTGATTTTTGGCTTTTATAAACAAGACTGATAGGGCTGCCTGAGGGGCTTCCATGCATTTGCCAAGCGGCGGTGGAGTGGCCAACGGTGCCCTTCTGGTGAAGACATTTATTCACTTTTTTTTTTTTTTTTGCGGTACTGTGGATGAAACCCAGGGACATTCTGTCTCTGAGCTACACCCAGCCCTATTTTTTTATCCTTTATTTTTTGTTCTTGTTTTATTTATTCTGTGCCGTGCTGGGGATTGAAGCCAGGGCACGCACCTGCTAGGTAAGGCCCCCATCTCCATCACTGAGTCACACTACAGCCCTACACTTTCCTGTTACATCATGTGTATTGAGCTCCCACAGGAGAACAGCTGGTCTGCACACTCATAATTGTTTTTTTATTTTTAAACAGGGCACAGTTTTCTTCCAAGCAACACATTAGCCTTTATTTATTTATTTATTTTTTATGTACTGAGGAAGGAACGCAGGGGCATTCTACCTCTGAGTCACACCTCCAGTTCTATTTTTTATTTTTTAATTTGAAGCAGGGTATCGCTAAGTTGCAGAGGGCCTTACTAAGTAGTTAAGGCTGGTTGTGAACCTGCGATCCTCCTGTCTCAGCCTCCCAAATGCTGGGAGTACAGGTGTGTGCCTGCCGCCACGCCAGGCTTTTTTTTTTTTATTTTTTATGTTGCAACAGGGTCTTGCTAAGTTGCTGGGCATCTCAATAAGTTGCTGAGGCTTGATTCTAATCTGTAATTCTCCTGTCTCAGGAGAACGGAATTGGGATTACAGACCATGCCTGACTTTCTTGGAGCTCTGAACTGTATGACTTGGGGATACAGGGCTTCTTAGTGGGTTATATTTTCAATCCTGTTGTCCTTTTTGAATTAGGTGTTGTATCGTCCTAGCAAGAACACAGTTTAGTTATTTTTTGTAGCTAATTAAGCACCCCTTCTTATTGCAGGCTTGCCTGCTATCCCGCTGCTGGTGCCCCCACCCACCCCACGCCAATCAGGCGAGGATGGCGTCACTTGCCCATGATTCTTACAGGGGACAATTTTCCTTGGTGTGAGCATGTTCAACTCTCTGTTGGGTGGTTCTCCTTATTGACCACATCTTTAGAATTGCAGACAATAGCTCGGTGTATACTTGTGAAAGCTTTTTATAAAAGTCTGGATAGAATCAAGAGTTTGACAAGAAAACTGTGATTTTTTCCCCTTATTATATCATCAGAAAAATAACCTGCTGCTGATTCAGTGGCCTTAGTAATGGAGTTTATTTCTCCTCTTTCACATGCTGAACTGTGTACTGTTACATTCCTTTATTACATTTAAACAGCTTAATAATAAGTGTTCATTATAACATCAGGGAAGTTAGTAGTAAAGGGATCATGTTCTTCCTTGTATTTCAGGGATGTCTCTATTCCTGAAAGCCACTTGGAAAATAACTTTTTTTGTTGTTGCTGTTGTTTATATTCATCAATGATTTAGAAGTAATTACATCAAAACACATAATTTAATTCTTTAACAAGAGTAGAGTTCATCTCATTAAAAGTAATTCCCCAACCCTCTGTAAATTTAGAAATAATGAACACCTAGCTGTAGATTCTCTATAGTATCTTATTTGAAACCCACTGAATTAATATTATTAATGTGGTTTTGTATGCAGGAGAGTATGTAAAAATAGTTTTAGAGTTCTAGTGTGATTGGTAATTCAAAGAAGCGTTAAATTGACTGCAGCAGGAACACTTAGATTTTGATTTTTAACCAAATTGAGAAAGTTACTTGGCAATAATTCAATTTATCATATAATATTGTATTATGTTGGTTTTGAGAGTGAAAGAATGAAGCAAAAGAAAATTAAAAAATTTCAGTCAGGTGTGGCGGCACACACTTGTAATCTCAGTACTTGGGAGGCTGAGCCAGAGGATTGCAGGTTCGAGGACAGCCTCAGCAAGTAGTGAGACTTTCATTCACCTAGTGAGACCCTGTTTCAAAAAAAAAAATAGGGCTGAGGGTGTAGCTTAGAGGTAAAATGACCCTGGGTTTACTTTCCAGTAACACACACACACACACACACACACACACACACACTCACTCACACACACACACTATAAAATATTTTATATTTTTATGAAGTATTTAGTCAGGACTCCTCAAAACTGGCAAGGTCAGCCAGGTATGGTGGTACATGCTTAGTAATCCCAGTATTTGGAGGCTGAAACAAGAGGATTGCAAGTTTGGGGTAGCCTCAGAAACTTAGTGAGACTCTATTTTAAAAATAGGGCTGGGGATATTTTAAAAACTGGACTCAGTGATAGAGTGCCCTGGGTTCCATCTCCAGTACCAGAAAAACCCAAACCATACCAAACCCAAACAAAAAACTGTTAAGGTCATCAAAAACAAGCTAAGTCTGACAACCGCACGATCAAGAAATGCCTCAGGAGGCATGGCTATTAAGAATAATGTTATTTTCTCCATAGGATTCTAAAACAGAAAGACATCAGGTTAGAAAAAAAGATCTAAATAAAGAACTTTAAATAATGATAATATAATTCTGGCTCCATTAATTATGGAGAATGAGTGTGGGCTATGGGAACTATGTGAGATTTATGGAAAATATTTGTAGTATCTTGCATCAATTTTGTAAATATAAAATTGTGCTAAAATAAAAAGGTTATCTTTAAAACTACTAAGTCTGCAGGTTGGTAAAATTATTTAGTTTCTTAGCTCTTTCATATAAATTAAAATGTCTTATATGACTGATTTAAGGAGTTACTTTCCAAAGGTAATTTTTAATCTGAACTTTGACAGCACTTTCTTTCTGAAATCACCGAGAAATATTGTTTTCATTCATTTTCCAATTCTGTAATATAATGTTACTAGCTGTTAAGAATAAATCCTCTTAAGTTGATGCCAATTTTTTTCTAGGATTTTCTATTGTTATTTCTTGTCAAGTCTCTGTCCTAGAAGGAAAATTAGACTTTTTCTTTCTCTTGATTCACATCCATTTTTCTCCCTCAGAGTCACTCAGTGAGTACTAAATTCTTTATTTAACTTCCATGCCAGTGAGCAGATATATTGCTCTCTGATGCTTTTAATACTATATATATGTCATCTTCTTAGGAAAGCTTACTTTTCTGGCTGAGTCTCTTTGGGTTTCCCTAAATCATCTGAATTGATTTACTCAGCTGCTCAAATTCAACGTGAAAAGTATTTGTCTTTGATTCTACTCTTCTTTAAACATTTTGTCTATTCAGACATTATTTTTATGCTATAAAATTAACTAATTTTAAGTGTGGATGCTGGTTTTGTGACTGTATACAAGCATGTAATGGCAATGACAGTCAAATGTAGAATAGAGCCAGGCGTGGTGGTACATGCGTGTAATCTCAGAACTTGGGAGGCTGAGACAAGAGGATCACAGGTTTGTAGCCAGCCTCAGCTACTTAGTAAGCCTCCACAACTTAGTGAGACCGTTTCAAAATAAAAAATAGGACTGGGGGTGTAGCTCAGAGGTAGAATGTTCTTGGGTTTGATCCCTAGTACTGCCAAAAAAACCCCCACAACCCCCCACCAAAAAAAAACCATAGACTAGTGCTGAGGTGTGTAGTGGCACACACCTATAATCTCAGTACTCAGGAGGCCGAGACAGGACGATTGCAGGTCCAAGGCCAGTCTTGGCAACGTAGAATACTCCTGAGTTCAATCTCTAGTAACCCCCCCCCCCAAATAAAACATAGAATAGATCTCTTGGCCAAAAACGTTTTATGTGTGCCCATGGGTTCAATCCCCAGTACAAACAAATAATAAGATTTCTTGGCCAAAAAAAGCTTTTTTTTTTTTTTTTTTTTTTTTTTTACTCCATTTCTTTCTTTCATAGCCCCAAGCAGTTACAGGCATGCTGTCACTAGAATTTTGCCTTTTCTAGAATTTTATATAAATGAATCATACAGTAAAAAGATTTTTGTGTTTG
This sequence comes from Muscardinus avellanarius, assembly GCF_963383645.1. Taxonomy (NCBI): domain Eukaryota; kingdom Metazoa; phylum Chordata; class Mammalia; order Rodentia; family Gliridae; genus Muscardinus; species Muscardinus avellanarius. Next base: position 53,483,230 of record NC_137789.1, on the reverse strand, counting down.
ATTTCTTTTACTTAGCACAAAGTTTTAAAGCCTCACCCTCTTCATTTATTTTTTTATTACTGATTTATAATCCATGGTATGATTATGCCACATTAAGAAACCATCTGTAATTGGTGGGCAATTGGGTTGTTCCAGCTTGGGGCTCTTATGAGTAACAGTGATCCATATTTGGATATGGAGAGTACTTCACATATCCACTTGTGTGGGCACATTTTCATGTAGCCTGAGTCAGGAGCCAGGCTGGGAATCGCTAGATCATGTGTGTTTAATTATATAACATACTCTAGTATTGCTTTCTAACATGACTATACCACCTTGCATTCCCATCATCCATTTGTGAGATTTCTACTTTCTCCATATCTGGTTTGGTCTAAGTTAGTATTCTAGTGGGTATGTGTGATTTTAATTTGCGCTTCTCTTACTAGTGGTTTTGAATACTTTTTCATAGGCTTGTTGACTATGCATGACCATTCATATTTTTCTTTGTGAGGTATCAGTTCAATTAACTTGCCCATTTAAAAATCAGACTGTCTTCTCACTACATGAAGAGAACATAGAGAGTTCTTCACGTAGTCTGGATAAAAATTCTTTCTCAAATACATGTTTTGCCGAGTTTTCTCCCAGTGGATGGATTGCCTTTTTGTTGCTGTTGTTGTTAACCATGTCTTTTGAAGAGCAAAAGTTTTTAATCTTGGTGAAGTATATTTTATCAGTTTACCTTTTAAAGTTTGATTTTTTTGTACTACTTAAGAAATTTTTGTCTAATAGTAAGCCACATTTTTTTTTTTTTTACTACTTAAAGTAATAGTTTTAGCCTTTACATTGGTCTTTGGTTACTTTTGAGTTAATTTTATGTATGGTATAACCCATTCATTCTCTTCTTGCCTTCTGATATTTTAATTACACATATATTAAACCATTTAAAATCATCTAATGGGAATCTCTAGGGCTCTGTTTTTTTAAAAATTAAAATCTCTGCTATTCACCATAGCTATCTTCTAACTGATATTGTTTATTTGTTCTTTCTTTTGTTGTATCACTTCAGCTGTTAAGGCCATCTAGTGAAGTTTTTACTTTAGATGCTGTACTTTTTAGTTCTAAATTTTCTATTTGGCTGTATGTGGTCAAACATGCCTGTACTCTTATCATGTGAGAGATGGAGGTAGGAGAATCTTGAGCTCACAAGCTTGAGACTATCTTGGGCAGCATAGTAAGATTTTCTAAAAAATAACATTAAAGAAATAGTTTTTATTTATTTATTTATTTATTTTTGCGGTACTGGGGATGGAACCCAGGGGCATTCTACCTCCGAACTTTACCCCCAGCCCAATTTTTTATTCTTTATTTTGAAACAGGGTCTCACTGAGTTGCAAAGGGCCTCACTAAGTAGCTGAGGCTGTCTGTGAACTGTGATCCTCCTGTCTCAGCCTCTCAAATGCTGGGATTATAAGCATGTGCCACCATTCCTGGCAGAAATATATATATTTTTTTATCTGATTCACCTTTATTATTTTTTGTTCATTTGCTGAGACTTTCATTACCCTACTGAAATTTCTCATGCATTAAAAGGATGCTTTTATAACTTCATATAACCCCCAGGTACATATAATAGCCATTTAAAAATCCTCCTAAGTTCCAACGTTTGATTGATCTTGGATTGGATCTTGTTGATTTTTTTCCACTGGGAATATGCTCCATTTTCCTGGGTCTTCATATGTTGAGTTTTTTTTTTATTGTATTCTAGATGCTATGAACATGAATTTGCCAAGAGTCTGGGTTTTGTTATTCTTCTCTGATGAGTATTGTTTGTTTGGTTTTAGCAGGTAATTTTCTTGGCTGAGCCAGAAGTGCACATTCTTTCTTGTGTTATAGCTCTGGTCTCAGTTCACCATGTTTGCTAGGAGCCTGTTCCATGTATGCATGGTTCACGCTTCATCAGAGACATGGGTAGAGATTTGGGGAATCATCTTTGGCTCTTTCCCTGCAAGGGAGTTGCTCCCCACGGTGGCTGTGTGCGCCTCGCAGACATGCTCGCCTCCAGGCTAAACGCTGGGGAGCAAGGACTTGCTTTAGAGTCCCCACCTGCGTCCCTTGCTATTATTGTTCACTGTCCCAGACCTGCAGCTAATTGCTTTTATATGATGTCTGAGTTTACAGTCGTTTTCTACAAGGAGACTGTCCGTGGGATCTTAGTCTGAAATAGGCTGAAACACACCCGAGTGTCCTTTTTTAATAGTAAAATTTTGTGTTTTGTGATTAATGATAATACATGTTCTAAGAATTTTTTTTTTACTTTTCATTGCTATGATATATAGGAGATATAGAAAGAATTTACTCACTTTACCATTACTTTCAACTTAACATATAAAAGTTTATATCATTAGCTTTGAAATTAAAGTTCTAAGTTGTAGAGGACTATATAAGAGAATCATAGATTTGTTCATTAATTGCCTATTCTTATTAAAATTGTTATTGAACACAGGGGCATTCTACCTCCAACTTACATGCCCACCCCTATTTTTATTTATATTTTTTGAAACAGGATCTCACTAGGTTGATGAGAGTCTCACTACTTTCTGAGGCTGTCCTCAAACCTGTGGTCTTCCTCTCTCAGCCTCCCAAGTACTGGGATTACAAGTGTGTACCACCACACCCTGCCAGTAATTGCTAATTCTATGCAAGGCATGGAGCAAGAGATACAGTGATGTATAAAAGTGGCTCTTGCCCTAGGGAATTTGTAATCAAATAGATATGATAAAGAATGCACACAAAAACTCTAACACAGCAGGCCATGCCTGGCACCATAAAATAAACATGAGGGTAATGGATGTTTAGAATATTAGAGACTGTTTTTCAGTATAGAAATCAGGGAAAGACTTCCTGACAGGCATTCAGATATTTCTGTTGGCAGCATTGTACCTATAGTGCTTGAAAATTTAGTGTGTCCAGTGTCCATTTGGGGAAGCTTATCAAAATTTGGATCCTTGGGTATTATTAAGAATTCTGGTTCAGAGGTCTACGGTAAGATCCAGGGATCTGAATTTTTAAGAATCACCCCAAAGTCTTTTCATTCAGATGCTCTGGGATTGCCCTTCACAGGACTGGCATGTGAGAGGGACAGGTGGATTTATTTATTTATTTATTTATTTATTTATTTATTTATTTATTTATTTTTATTTTTTTACGGGTCTGGAGATGGAATCCAGGGGCATTCTACCTCCGAGCTACGACCCCTGCCCTATTTTTTATTCTTTATTTTGAAACAGGGTCTCACTAAGTTGCGGAGGGCCTCACTAAGTAGCTGAGGCTGTCAGTGAACCGTGATTCTCCAGTCTCAGCCTCCCAAATGCTGGGATTACAAGCGTGCGCCACCACGCCTGGTTGACAGGTGGATTTAGAAAAGTTAGTTGAAGCTGGGTGTGGTGGCGCACACTTGTAATCCCAGCATTCGGGAGGTTGAGACTGGAGGATCGCAGTTCGCGGACAGCCTCAGCTACTTAGTGAGGCCCTCCGCAATATGGTGAGACCCTGTTTCAATATAAAGAATAAAAAATAAGGCAGGGGGTGTAGCTCAGAGGTCAAATGCCCCTGGGTTCCGTCTCCAGACCGGTTTAAAAAAAAAAGTTAGTTGGAACTAGGAGTTCTAAGGCTCAGAAAACTATGCTGACAAGTTTATTTTGGATGTCTGTTCAACTATTAGAAATGTTACATACTTTAGAGATACATTTTGATATGCTTTTCCTGAAATAACATGCTGTTTGAAATTTGCTCCAAAATAATCTTGTTTGGGCAGGACAGGGCAGAGAGCAAGGGTGAGAGTGTGGATGTAAAACGTGGGTGTGTGTTGACTGTTGAGGCTGGTGATGCGTTCATGGTGCTTTATAGTACTGCTCTTTCTATCTTTGTTTATGTTGGACAGTTTCCATAATAAAAATCAAATAAGAAGAGACTTGAGGGAAATGGGGGAAAATGGATGGAAATAAAATATGCTTCAGTGGTCACAGACAGACAACTTATTTATTGCCTCTCAAGCTCCTCATCTGTAAAATGGGATAATAGCCTATTATTGATAGGGTTATTTTGGAGACTAGGTGACATAGTATAAAGCAGTTGGCACAGTCTCTGGATCACCATGTTCTATAAAGAGCTCATTTTTTATGATTACTCAGCTTTGGCAGGCAGTGCGGTACTGTTAAAGATGACTGAGCAGGAGAGTGACATCAAATTATTTGCTGAATCTTTGGAAAAGACTATTTCATCTTGCTGGGGTTGCTACACAAGGAAACTAGAATTTCAGTATTAGAGCCAAAGAAACCAGCAGAACAGGTCACACCTCCCTCAGCCTCAAGGCTGAACTGGGTGGCTCGGGCCAGGACCCAGCACACATCTACTCAGCCTTGGTGACAGAGGGGCAGGTTTTCTGCCTGAACGAGCTGGTGGCTACCCGAGGGGATAAGACTGGTAGGGTCCAGCCAGGGGCCAATGAGGAGCCAGAAGAAGCAGCAGATCTGAGCAGGTGGGCAGGTACAGGCCAACCAGCCAAGTCAAGTGAGTGGGAAGAGTCATAAAGGGAAAAGGTTCGATGAGACATCAGGACAGGTCTAGAGACTCGTGATCAAATGAGCAGGCTGGTCAGAGCAAGAGCTGAATGAAGTAAGATTCAGCTCTAAACCAATGAGACTAAAGTGGTTCAGAGGCAGAGGAGGGAGCCAGAGGAGGTGAACACGTGTGTGTGTGTGTGTGTGTGTGTGTGTGTGTGTGTGTGTGTGTGTGTGTGTGCAAGGAACATGAAGCCAAGGTGTCAAGGTGTTCAGGGGAGTTGATCGTATCTCTGGAGAGGCAGGTTTTGTTTGGTAAGGCCCTGAAACCAGTGCTCTGATGTAGACAACCCTCTAAAACGGCCCTCCACCCAGACCTAGCTTATCATGATCCACAGAAGGTTGGGTGTCTCCCCATGGATTAGATTTTATTTCCTCTGCTACTTGACTTCACTAGGGCTTTTTCATAAGTCTCATCTGGCTTTAGCTAAAATGATCTGGCTCAATGAAACAGGAGTAGTAAGTTGTCACTGTTTGTCTCATTTTCCCCATAAATAGATGCCACATAATATCACTTGTGGAAACAGAGTTGCTTGTATATGATGGGTAATCCTATGCTCTATGGGGCATAGTTATGAACCATGGTCATTTATTAAGAAGAAACCGTCCTCTCTGCTTCCCATTCTGTACAAGAACTATTTTAAGCCTCCGGCAAATGATGGTGATGGAAACCTAATTGATGTCAGTCCAAATCTGCTTTACTTAGATTAGATGACTAAGTTTAGAGAATGGAGGCTCTTGTTCCTAATAATGTACTAATTTATCTTCATCAAAGCATAACAAAACCCCCAAAGAACCATCAAAAACTTGTATTTACTGGTGGGAGTTTTGATTAAACTTTTTTTTTTTTTTGGTATTGGGGATGAAATCCAGGGGCTTTCTACCTCTGGGCTATACTCCCAGACCTAATTTATATTTTATTTGGAAACAGAGTCTCACTAAGTTGCTGAAACCCTCACTAAGTAGCTGAGGCTGGCCTCGAACCTGTGTGATCCTTTTCCCTCAGCCTTCCAAGCGTGGGGATTACAAGCATGCGCCACCACACCCGGCTTGAGTAAATATATATATATATATATATTTTTTTTTTGGTACTGGGGTTCATGGAAGCCCTTCTACCTCCGGACTACACTCCCAGACCTATTTTTTTTGTATTTTTTTATTTGGAAACAGGATCTCTTAAGCCAGTGAGGCTGGCTCCGAACCAGTGCGATCCTCCTGTCTTCGCCTCCCAAGAGCGGAGATTACAAGCGTGTGCCACCATGCCCGGCTGAGTAAACATTTTTAAGAAGGTAGAATTAATTATGTAATTTGTCCAATATTTATTTTACAACTGTAGATCTGTGCTGAATCTTAACAGTGTTAAACCACCAAGGAATTCTTAGAATTTTATAAAACATTCTTATAATAGAGCAAAAATCTTATAATTGAGCTTACCAGCAATTAAAAAGTCATGTGAATTTGTTAACAGATATGAAAAAATCCCAAGACCATATATTAACTGGAAAAATCAGGTTTCAGAATAGCACACACACACACACACCCATATATATATATTTATATATATAGCCTATTTTTTATAACAAAACAAGTTGGGTGTGTCTGTGAGCGTGTGTGTGTGTGTGTGTGTGTGTGTGTGTGTGTGTGTAGACATAGAAAATCATTCATTAATTTCTAGGTGTTTATTTCTTATATTACATTCAAAATTGTTTCATCTTATTACTTTGATCTTGAAATAAAGAATACTTATATACTTAGTTTCAGGACATGGGTATTTGTACAATGAAGACAACTGGACAGAAGAAATCTTTAGGCTGTATCAGCTACAACCTAGAAAGTTTTCATTGCAGTGTTTTTGGTTGCTGGTACAGGAAGGGTTATACATTTCTTCATCTTTGTATGTCATTCATTTCATCAGCATAACTTTCCGTGTTGAAGCCAACTCCTCTCTTTTCTTCACCAGCTGGCCAAGTTCCGCAGCCTCCTGTGTACTTCAGAGGGAGAAGCAGCAGCCTTTCTGTTGAGCAATCACCGTCCGCCCCAGCCGCTGAAGGGCCGCAAAGTGAGAGCCTCCTTCCTTTAAGTTGCCCACGCAGACACTATTGCGGAGAGACCACAAACAAGACAAAAACGTGAAAGTTCTTACTAACAGATCTTTTCTAGAGTTCTAATCTAGGGGTACCACTTCTCTGTTGGCTTCAGTACTGCAAAGAAAACCAGCTCTCTTGAATTGGACTAAGTTAGCTCATCTGTCCCAGATTTGTACTTATGGATATTCAAGCAATAAACATTGCTTGATGTATATTAAAACCTATGAAATACATCTGCTTTGGCATTCCTGGAAGCAGGGCTGGCCTCACAAATCTCAGAATGTACTAAAAATTCTAGCTGCCGTAGACTGGCACATTCACACCTCTCAGTGATGTTTGATGACAAACAAATTTGTTTCCAGAATAATAGGATTGTGATATCTTTTTCTAAACGAGTATTTTTTTTAATATTTTGATATCGTTTGAAGTTGTCCAAAACAAGTATTTTTTATTATGATGCTGATTTTCAGTGTGTATAAATTGGACCATAGAAGTTGGACCATAGAAGAGTTATAGGGAGTGGGATATAGTGACTTAATCTGTCTGTTCCACAGAGGAAATTTTACTCATACAATTTTGGCGAGGAATCCCTTAGTACATAAACAACAATTTACATTTTAGTGAATGATGTCATATATCATATTCACTTCATAACGTTAATGATGAACTGGCCAATAACTGACAAAATACAATACTTGCCAATTTGTGGCTTTGACCTGGTTTGAAACTAACAGGTCACAAAGTACCTGTGCAGGTGGAGTTGCCAATGAGTGTGATAAATGGCTTGCCTACCTTTGCCCTGTGTTTTGACAGCAGAGCAGGGAGGAATCCTTTGTGGTCCATTTTTCTGTCCATTGGTAAAAAACGGACTTGATTTACGGCTCCATAAACCCGTCAGCCCATTTCCATGGCAAAGGCCTTTTCCTCTTTTATACAGGTCTCTCATTCTCTTAAGTAATTTTGTAAGATGCTAAGATGGTACTTACTATTAGTTTTAGCTTTTATCTCTTGTTTTTTTCTTTTGGTAGAGGAGGATAGGGCAGTATTCCTTTGACCATTCCATTATAGAGTGACACCAAGCATTAACTTACTAAGTGTTTAATACTTGAACACCCTCTATAGTTGTCTTTTGAGAGAAATTTATGTAGATTTGTTTGATTTTTGATAATTTGTTTTTGACTTTTCTCTTCCTATGAATGTAGATATTAATAATTGAAATTATTCTGTAATAACCTTTTTACTAGACTGAGTATCTGTAAGTTGGGTCTCAACCATGTCTACTGTTGCATAAGAAAAGCTCCCAAAGATGAAAACTGATACCTTGGTCACTGTTCCCCCCACACTGTGCCTGGCTTATGGCTTTGCAGAACAGTGATAAACAGCAAGTATTAATGAATTCAATATATTTTTTAAATTTTTATCTTTATGATTATCTCTCTGCTTGAGATTAAATGCACTACAAGTCAATCTAGCAAGTAAAAAATGTTATCTCTTGATAATATTTTTCTGAAAGGAATATTTATTCATCTTAATTTGTATATCTAGAAGTTCCAATGGTTTTAGAAACATCGCTGTTGGATGGGAAAATATTTCTTTAGTTTGGAGAGACATGTTGTGAAGCATTCTAGTAAGGAAAATATGCCTGTCATCTCAGAGAATGGAAGTGGCTAAACACCTGGAGGTGTTTAGGATGGGGATTCACCACTTTGTAACATAAAGGTTTCCACAGCAGCATTGCACTGATTCTGTGCTGCCGTTGTACCTTATTAGACTCAGAAGTCTCCACAGCACTGATTTCTTTGAATATTGTCTGCTTATTTATATATCTCTTAGGGGCAAATGGTCTAAGTGTGTTCTGAAATCATTGTATCCTTTTGAAAAATTAGAAGTATAAATGTTAGTCTGGATCTCTTTTGTTTCCCACAACATATACTGGATTTATGTTCATTAAGCATTTTGTATTACAATTTAAATTGGATTGGACCACAATAAAGAAAATAAGAAAAATTTTCTACTGTATCATATCTCCAACTTCAATTTACATTCCAGGATCCATTCAACATTTCTCCATTTCTTTATTTGTAACTCTCTTCCCCAGCACTGAGAAATGTGACCTCCATTATCTTCAACACACTTGTTGGCCTGTTCTTCAGTATGCTGCCACCATTCCATCCCCACCTCTGGCCTCTCACCCACACAGCACGGATACCCCTTCCACTCAGCTTGGGCTCTGATGTCCAGTGCTGAGCTGCCTTGTTCCCTGACACCACAGTGCATATGGGAGTGGCTGATGGATTTTTGGACCAAATTGTTCAGGAACAGAATGGAAGGGAAAGGAAGATAAAGGATGAGGAAGAGCAAGATTGCATTTTGAGTCAGGCGTGGTGGCACACACTTGTAATTCCCGCGTTTGGGAGGCAGAGACAGGAGGATCGCGCAGGTTCGGAGCCAGCTTTACTGGCTTAAGAGACCCTGTTTCTAAATAAAAATATAAAAATAGGTCTGGGAGTGTAGCCCGGAGATAGAAGGGTTTCCAGGAACCCCAGTATCACCAAAAACAACAACAACAACAAAAAAGGTTGCATTTTGAAATGTTTGCTGAGCTGTTTCCTTTTTCTTCACACAAGGTTACTGAAAAAATAGTTTTATTTATACATAATTTATCATCAGTGGCAATGGGATGGAATATTTTTTAAAAGGCATTTAGGGTTATTTATTTATTTATTTTTGTGGTACTGAGGATTGAACCTAGAAGTGTTCTATCTCTGAGCTACACTACCAGTCATGTATTTTAATTATTTATTTTGAAACAGGGTCTCACTAAGTTTTGGAGGGCCTCGCTAAGTACCTGTGGCTGGCCACAAACCTGTGATTCTCCTGTCTCTGCCTCCCAAGTACTGGGATTACAAACGTGAGCCACCATGCCCGGCTTCTTTTAGGGTTTTCTGGGTAGGGCTATAGGAAATATAGTTTAAGAAACGGTGGTCTCATTTCAGGGTCTGGGGAGGCAGCAGATAACTAAAATTGGTTTTTGTTTTAAATTTTACTGAAGAATATTGTATTCTTTATGTTAATTAAAGTATCACTACCCAATGAAATAAAATTCCATTCTGAAGATGATTTTTAAGTTACCACCAGACTTTATACTTTTTTTTTTTTTGGTATTGGGAATTGAACCCAGGAACATTTTACCTTTGAGGTACACCCCCAGACCTTTTTAATTTTTTTATTCTTTCTTTCTTTATTTTTTGGTGGTACTGGGGATGGAACCCAGGGACCTTCTACCTCTGGGCTATACTCTCAGACCTATTTTATATTTTTATTTGGAAACAGGGTCTCTTAAGCCAGCTGAGGCTGGCTTCAAATCTGCACGATCCTCCTGTCTCAGCCTCCCAAGCGGGGATTACAAGTATGCGCCACCAGGCCCGGTGACCTTTTTAATTTTTACTTTGAAATAGGGTCTGGTTCAGTTGCTGAAGCTGTCCTTGAACCTGCACTCTTCCTCTCTCCATCTCCCAGAGTACTGGGATTGCAAGCATGCACCACCACCCATCTCTAGTCTTTATACATTAATGTAACTGGTTTTTGTGTGACAGGTTTTGGTGGGAATAAACACTTTGACAGAAAGAATATTTTCATGGTACAAAAGAGGCAGTCATCTGAGTGTTTGGACAATTACAATGAACTTAAACCACCTTATAATTTAACCTAAATGCTTACCTGTACCCTACTATTTTGTGTGACATAACTAGAAAACTCAGCATTAGTGAATGAAAAATATTTCTTTTGTTGTTGTTGTGTTGGAGATCAAACCTGGATCCTTCACATGCTAAGCAAGTGCTCTACTACCAAATTAAATCTTCAGCTCAGAAAATACTTTTATTTGGGGATGTTTGTGCTAAGGAGTGAATCCAGGGTATTCTACCTCTGAGCTACACCCCTAGCCCTTTTTTTTATTTCGAAACAGGGTCTTGCTAAGTTTTGCTGAGGCTGGCTTCAAACCTGTGATCTTGTCTCAGCCTCTCAAGTACTGGGATATTACAGGCATGCCCCACCACACCAGTCAGAAAATATGCTGTTGAGTTGAAATAGTCTGTTCTGGTATGGCTGGAAATTCACCTTTTCCTTCCTGAAGGGGAATTAAACTATCAGGAATCCTGCACCTTTGTCCTGACCTGAGAGAAGTCTTCCTGCCAGAAGACCCTCCCCAGAATCCTCTTGCTTTCTCCCTCCTCCCAGAACAAGTCACCTAGCTGAAGGAAGTGAGCTCATTAAACTTCCTTGTTTCAGGTGAGTTTGTACACAGCACAAGTTCTTCTGGGTGAAGAGGGCGGTCCGTTTATCTTACCTGTGTTCACAGGGTGAGAGTTGCAGAAACTCTGTGTGGGTTTGTGTCTCAGTGAGATCAGATGAACCGTATCTCAGCCCTCAGTTCCTCCCTTTGGAAAGTATGACTTAGAAAAACAGATCACACAAAGGTTTGGTATTTTAACAAGGCCTTCTGGAAATAGTCATCCATGGGTGGTTGGTTCCGGAAGGAGTTGGAGGTAGAGGGAGCTTCCCTCAAGGCCCCAGACACAAACATGTAATTAAAGGGTGTTGCCATTTAAAAATGTATATGTCACAGTGTCAGATTCCCAGAGAAAGAGAGAAATCACAGAGGGTGTAAATGTTTGGAATTAATTACAGAAGTGATGGAAGATGCTGGAAAACCAAAGGACAAAGAGACACCAAGAGATTAGCAAGAGCGGGAACCTCCCGCCTTCTTTGGGGGAGGCAGTGCTCCTGGAGCCCAGGAGCCATGACCCATAGCCCAGCATGAAACAAACATAGTCCTGACTAGCAGGATTTGGTTATGTTTTGGAGAGACTCAGCAACTGCCTAAGACTGCTGGAAGCAGAGAGACAGGGAGGGATGGTTCTCCTTCCATTTCATCCTCCAAACTCCCACTATGGTATTCTGTGTTGGAACTTAGCAGAAGCTGGACAACATGGAAACATGTGAGGTCACCCCTTTTGCTCTACAGAACAAATCAGTGGGAAAGTTTAGGAACGTGTCTGGGGGCAAATGAACTTAGGACCAGCCAATTCCAGAGCTGGGAGTCTCCATTAGACGGCCAGGAAAATGGCTGCGAGGCTGGGCTGCAAGTGTCCTTCAGCAACTTAGAGACATCCTCAGCAACTTAACGAGGCCCTCCACAACTAAAACATAGTGAGACCATGTTTTTAAGAAAAAATAGGGCTAGGCATGTAGCTCAGAGGTAGAATGCCCTGGGTTCAATCCCCAGTAACACACACACACACACACACACACACACACACACACACACACACACACACACACACTCACTCACATGATAACTGAGAGGTGATTCCTGCTCCCAACTCTCACACATCTTCTAAGGAGAGTATAAAAACACACTTCATCAATGCAAGACATTAAATATCTTAATGTGAGGTGTTTGTAATGTATCATGGGAGCACAGACGATGAGAAATCCTGAAGAAATTAACAGAGGAATGAAGGGTTTTCTTTTCTTTTTCTTTTTTCTTTTTTGTACTGGGGATGGAACCCAGGGGCATTCTACATCTGGGCTACACCCTCCAGCCATGTTTTTTATTCTCTATTTTGAAACAGGGTCTGAGTTGCAAAGGGCCTCACTAAGTAGCTGAGGCTGGCCATGAACCGTGATCCTCCTGTCCCAGCCTTCCAGATGCTGAGATTACAAGCATGCACCACTACACCCAGCTAGGCATAAAGATTTCTTAGTGTGATATATTTGAAAATTGGGTTTTATATTCTCTATATGATTTTTTTGGTGGTGGTACTAGGGTTCCTGGAAACCCTTTTTACCTTTGGACTACACTCCCAGACCCATACTTTTTTTTTTTTTTTTTTTGAAACAGGGTCTCTTAAGCCAGCATGGCGGGCTTCGAACCTGCGCGATCCTCCTGTCTCCACCTCCCAAGCGCGAGGATTACAAGCCTGCGCCACCATGCCCGGCTCTCTATATGCTTTTTGCATCTGATGCTTAGGGGGCAGGGAGCTATGTCAGTGAGGACTCCTTTGTTTGAGAATGATAGAAATCTATTTCAAAATAGCTAAGGCAAATAACAGAACTTATTGGTTCCTACAATTGAAAAACTCAGAGGTAAAGCTGGCTTTCACCTTGGAAAAGCGAGGCCTCAGTCTTTCTCTTTCTGGCTGCCTCCACCTCTGTGGGCTCCCCTGGCAGGATGGAAGCTCCCACTACCTTCTGTAAGTCGTGCCAGTGCTCACGGGAGAGCGCCAAAGGACAAAGATGTCCAAACATGTCCGGCTTGAGTTCTCACTGGTCTGGCTTGAGCCACTTCCTTTCTTTAGCCAATGACCAATAACGAAGCACTGTCTCGGAAAGCAGATGAGTCAGCCCCTGTCCAAGCCCCACCAGACTAACAGTAGCCGAGGGGTGGCCACAGCCAAGGAAAACAGGGGTCTAGAACCTAAAGAAGAGAAAGATTCTGGGTAGTAAAACCACAGATGTCCACCCATATCTGAAGGAGTGGCTGGAGTTAAGCCTGAAGCAAATAGAACACAGAAGATACTTTAGCCCTTCTGGGAAATAACCCTTATCCAGGAAGTTCCTTGAGCCAGAGGCCGAGCCACATTTTAATAAATACACAGATTTATTTTTAAAAGCCTTGCCATGCTTTGAGAAAGTGATACATGGGATGAGGAAGGTTGGGTTTTTCGGGCTTCAGTACCCAGGCTGGAATTGGCAGAGCTACTTGTGACCCAGTTTGGATGGGGTTCTCCTGTAGGGCTGGAGATAGATGCTGGATTCTGATCTTTGCAGTCTGTCTCTTAAGTCCTAAGGAGGCAGGGAGGTATCTGCTAGACCACATCTTAGCTTTCTTTGACCTTATCCAGACATCTGCATGGATCAATTATGCCTGCTATTCACAGCGGCATGTTCTTACATGGGATTCAAGACGTTTTTGTTGAAAGAATTTTCGGATGAACAAACTCATGGATGAATAAGTGTTCTGATTACTCATGGATGAATAAGTGTTCTGATTATCTATAAAATTAGCTGGGCCAGTAATCCATTCATCCTCAATGAAATAGCAAGTGCTCATAGGTTATTCCTCTAAAATCTTAATTTGTCCCCTAAAGAAATGCTAGTCTAAGCCTGGCGTGGTGGCGCACGCTTGTAATCCTCGTGCTTGGGAGGCGGAGACAGGAGGATCGCGCAGATTCAAAGTCAGCAATGCTGGCTTAAGAGATCCCGTTTCCAAATAAAAAGTATAAAATCGGTCTGGGAGTGTAGCCCGGAGCTAGAAGGGCTTCCAGGAACCCAAGTACCACACACACACACACACACACACACACACACACACACACACACACACAGCTAGTCTAAAAATTAAGAAAAGACTCCAAGATAAATGGGAGTGGAGTTTGTAGATTGTGTTTTGATAGGACGGGCACACCTCCCCAGGATGGTTTCCAAATAAGCACCTTCCCTCCTTGTTTTGGTCACACTGTACCAATCTTTCTTTGGAGAAAAACCTTCTACGGCCATCATCTGGGCAGTCAGGGAAGTTTCCACAGAAAACCGTGGCTTTTTTTTTTTTTTTCAACACTGAATCAGGAGGCACTCTTCCTCTGAGCTACAACCCCAGCTCTATTTCTTATTCTTTACTTTAAAACAGGGTCTTACTAAGTTGTGTGAGGCTGGCTGCAAACCTGCAATCCTCCTGTCTCAGCCTCCCAGGCGCGGGGATTACAAGCGTGGGCCACCATGCCTGGCTGGAGTATCATTTTTGACAGAGCTATTCACAAACTATGGAATTTCAGGCTTGGGAAATTGGCAAATATTTTCTTGAAAATGAACAAAGTGAGATTGTGCCTTCAAGAGAAAAAAAAAACCAACTAAAAGTATTTGATGGTAATAATGAAATTAGAACTTTAAAGAGAAAATTATGATTTGGGAAAGTTTGTGTCTGCCTATGAGAGCTTAGCAGCTTCTTAATGCTTAAAGGAGTTTCGGAAGAGGCCAGTAATAATTTAGCAGTAATAATAATTTATTTATTTTTGATATTTTATAACAAATTTTGTCAATATTTTGAAGACTTGCATAAATCAGAGAAGGAATACTTTCCAAATAAACAGTGCATTATGTTATAAAGTAATGCACAAACAAAATATCTGTACAAAATTTAAGATAGGCAAATATATTTTAATAAAACAATGTGAAAATTTTATCCATACTGTCTCCCCCCCACCCCCCCAGTGGTACTGGGGACTGAACCCAGAGGCATTCCACTTCTGAGCTACACTCCCAGCCCTACTTTATGTTTTATTTTGAAACAGGTCTCAGTAGGTTGCTGAGGTTGTCTTTGAGCTTGTGATTCTCCTGGCTTAGCCTCCCAAGTACTAGGGTTATAGGAGTATACCACCATGCCCCGCTTCTTCTTTTTTCTTTCTTTTGTATTGTGGATAGAACCCAAGGGAATTCTACCTCTGAGCTACACCTCATGCCCTTTTTATTTTGAAAAAAGTTTTCATAAAGTTACAAAGGAGAGGCTAGCCTTAATCCTGCCACCCTCCAGTTTTAGCCTCTCATGTATTGGGATTACATAGGAGTGTATCACTGCTGTGTAGTGCATGGGATACAAAATGACCTCAGGGACTCATAAGCACCTGTTTGGACTTGCCGATCGTATAGAGCATGGGACATAACCTCAGGATCTCACAGAGTAACTTGGTTTGAACTGCCAGTATGTGGTCCAGACCAAAACACCCGGCTGCTGTTGACAACAGGCCCTTGGATCATAAATCTCTTTCTGTATCTGATGAACTTACATCATCAATACGTTTGTGGAAATGAAGAATATCTGGTGAGGTTCAATAAGCCTGCCGAGAACACTTGAAGACACCTACAGGAATCCTCTAAAACAAGCGGCCTTTTCCTACACAGTGAGTTGAGCTGTAGCTTGTGCTATGATGAGTCTACCCCATGGGTGATTCCCATCCAGAGATTTTGCTTTGGCCCAGCTCTTCGCTGACCAATTAATGTGACTCTTCAGACTTCTCTGTGCCCAGACCAACTTTAGAATATCCATTTTCGTTTCTGGACTTGATCGTTTATGTTCCTCCTCCCCTGCTTGTTTGTGGCTTTTTATTTGCTAATTATTTCAAGTGCTTAAATGATTGAATCTGTATGTTGTCTAGAATACTTGTTCAACCTAAATTGTTAGAATCATTAGCGTGAAGTGTATTCTTTGATGCTCATTTATAGCTAATTGGCTTTGGCAAAGCAGTCGACCAGCATCTGAAACTAGCTTAACCTTACTTGTTGAATTTACTAATAATTTTCTGTGTGGTATAACCTTCGAGTATTGAATAAATCTTGTAAAATTATAGAAAGATACAAATCACACCTTGTAAAATTATAGAAAGATGCAAATTACGTGCAATGTGACTTATTGGTCTTAGGACCTTGCAGCCTGTTGCTTAGGTACCGCTTTTGGCAAGTGGTTCTTTCTTAAGTCAGTTACATATCAGTAAACAGTATGATGCTGGGCATGGTGGTGTACACCTGTGATCCCAGAACTTGGACAGGCTGAGACAGGAGATTACAGGTTTCAAGCTAGTTTCAGAAATTTAGGGAGATCATGTCTCAAAAAAAATAAATAAATAAATAAAAGGTCTGGAGGTCTATTTTGGAGCTAGAAAACCCCTGGGTTAAATCTCTAGTACAAAAAAAAAAAAAAAAAAAAAAAAAAAAGAAACCAAGAACAACAACAACAAAGAAATCACCACACGTTAAATTTTGGTGTAGAACTGAAAAAGAATGTCCACAATCCTCTATAGGGCGATTAACTTACTCTGTTTTCTAGCTACATATGTGTGTGGGTCTGGGTTTCTTTCAAATGGTTCAAATAAAGCAGCCTATCACAACAGACTTAATGCAGAAGCAGCTATAGAATCCAACTGTCTATTTAGCCAGACACTGAGCGATTTACAAAGCACACAAATGTCACTTTTCTCATATTTTTAATAACATATTATTTTCACCAAAATTATTTACACAAATGTATTATGTATTACATGGATTATTTTATGAATCTATTATTATTATTATTATTATCATTATTATTATTATTTTGGTGGTACTGGGGTTCCTGGAAGCCCTTCTACCCCCGGGCTACACTCCCAGACCTATTTTTTTGCATTTTCATTTTGGAAACGGGGTCTCTTAAGCCAGCGAGGCTGGCTTCGAACCAGCGTGATCCTCCTGTCTCCGCCTCCCAAGCGAAGGGATTGCAAGCGTGCGCCACCATGCCCGACTGAATCTATTACCTTTAAATGAATTAATAAAAATTTTGAGCCGGGCGTGGTGGCACACGCTTGTAATCTCCGCGCTTGGGAGGCAGAAACAGGAGGATCGCGCAGGTTCGAAGCCAGCCGCGCGCGCTGGTTTAGGAGACCCTGTTTCCAAAATGAAAATGTAAAAAATAGGTCTGGGTGTGTAGCCCGGAGGTAGAAGGGCTTCCAGGAACCCCAGTACCACCAAAAAAAAAAAAAAAAAAAAAAAAAAAAAAAAAAAAAAAAAAATTTTGAAACTTCTGGTTTAATTCTACTAACGCAAATATCAGCAGATATAATCCACATAAGCAAGAGCTTTTGGGGATGATCATAACTTTTAAGAGTGTGAAGTAGCTGGGCGTGGTGGTGCACGCTTGTAATCCCAGCATTCAGGAGGCTGAGACAGGAGGATCCAGGTTCGAGGCCAGCCCTCAGATATTTAATGAGGCCCTCTGAAACTTCGTGAGACCCTGTTTCAAAATAAAGAATAAAAAATAGGGCTTGGAGTGTAGCTCGAAGGTAGACCGCTCCTGGGTTCCATCATTCCCAATACAAAAAAAAAAAAAAAAAAAAAAAAAAAAATTTTGAAGCGTCTCCAGACAAAAAGGATTGGGAAGTGTCCCCATGGACCATGGGAGGACTCAGCCTTCCAGCCTTTTTCTCCTCAGCACTCCACTGCTCTAGAATTTGTGCTCAGTTCTAGTGCACAGTCTGGCTTATGCTGGAATGAACTCACGTATTGTTTTACATATACATTACCCAGCTATGGAAGGGCATATTGCATTCTCTTAGTCTAACATGATTAGACAGAATTAATTCTTCTATTCCAGGCACTTCCTGGTTCAGTGTGCTGTTACCTCTGTTTTTGCCATTTTCTTCACAAGATCAAGTCGAAGGCTAAGCAATTTGCATCATTTCCTCTTTCGGTGCTGAAGGGGCAAAGCATTTTTCTCTATGTTTGGATTAATTCCATAAGTTCAAATTCAAACTACATATCCTATCAGTGGAGGCCCTGGCTTAGCAGTTCCCTGGATTCTGCCAAGAGAAATTCCCCACCTATATTTGTTCCTAACAAATCACCACCCATCCTGTTCAAAGCATTGTGTTTTTTCAGTACTTCTCCCCAGAATAGAATTTTGTTGACTATACCGCCCAACATTATTTCCAAAATATGAATTATTTTCTCAAGAGGACTAAGATACTGGGTTTGTTAGCTAATATTTTCTCAACACCAGGTCATATTTGGATAAATTCTACCTATATCTACTTCTGTGGTTTTTATTTTTATGTCCTTTGACAAATGAACTTTTTTCCTAGTCGGCAATTATTTCTTTGGACACATTAATACATTCATTCATGAAAGGCTTTCAAATCTGAAGACCATTCTGTCTTTTAAGGAGAATGTTTATATTTCTTCTCTTAGTCGTAAGATGTATATTATAAGGCATAACTCTTAGAACCATTAAGCTGACATATAAAACTTTAATCTTTCTTATTCTGCAGTTTTTGGTGCAATTTCAGTATAATTCCTGGGGATTGAAAGTGGTATTATTTAAATGTATTATAATTGAATAGATAAAGAAAACTGTTGTAATTCAAGAAAGTGAGTTAGCACAGGTACAAGGATTCAGCTTCTTTCATCATTTCATCTTGATTTATTTTCATGAAGATCTTCTAGAGAAATACAGCTTTGGATGCAGGGAGACACAGCCTGTTCTGGCCTGCTGGAATACAGATGAGACACATTGTCTATGAAAAATGTAAGCCAGCTGGGCGTGGTGGCGCACGCTTGTAATCCCCGCACTTGGGAGGCTGAGACAGGAGGACCGCACAGGTTCAAAGCCAGCCTCAGCTACTTAGTGAGGCTCTCAGCAACTTAGTGAGACCCTGTTTCCAAATAAAATATAAAATAGGTCTGGGAGTATAGCCTGGAGGTAGATGCCCCTGGGTTCCACCATAAAAAAAGAAAGAAAGAAAGAAAGAAACCAGTACCACAAAAAATAAATAAATAAATAAATAAAAAGAAAGAAAGAAAAAAGAAAAACGTAAGCCAGACGAATCACATTCTGTAACTACGGAGATGTTTCACATATATAAAGATTTTGAGAGACAAATTTTAGGGTTGTAATGTAGTAAAACCTTTGGGAGCTATGAAACTCCAGCAGCTCTGGCCCCAAGGCGTCTCCCAAATATGATGGACCTAACAGTGCCCCTTTCTCTGGGCACAGGGACTCTACCATGGAGAGTTTCTCCATCTGTCCCTCAGAAATCCTGAGATCCAGCAGTGAAATAATTCCTACACTCCTCCCAGCCCCACCCTGAGCACTCGCTCCTTTTATTTGCCGTACACTGGAGATACTTTCGTGTTTTTCCTTTGGAAATCAGAGTCTGGACAAACAGCAGCTTAAGTGCTCCTTCCTCAAACAATCAAAGCTTCTGTTGTGCTTCATAGCTTCCCAGAGGCGCGCACTTAGCTGAGTTTGTTCACTCAACACAAGAGTTTGAAATCTGAGCCCGGGTTATTTTATTTAACTGATTTTAAGGAAGAAAGGAAGCAGAAAGCTCTATTGATTTTCTTTATTATGAGGATACACTTAATTCCTATTCAAACAAAAACTCCTTGTCATTTATGATGTAAATAAGAATAACCTTGTTAAAGATTAGTCAAATTGAAATGTTATGAGGACATATCCCATTTTTTATTTTTTATTTTTTATTTTTTGCAGTACTGGGGATGGAACCCAGGGGCATTCTACCTCCGTGCTACACCCCCTGCCCTATTTTTTATTCTTTATTTTGAAACAGGGTTTCACTGAGTTGCAGAGGGCCTCACTAAGTAGCTGATGCTGATTGTGAACCGTGATCCTCCCGTCTCAGCCTCCTGAATGCTGGGATTGCGAGTGTGCGACACCACGCCTGGCTCTCGGTTTTTTTTTTTTTTAAACAAAAGATATCAGAGATATTTATTTTTTAATTGAATTAGGCCCTCTGGTTAATATTTACTGTCAATTTATTATGAAGTCTTTCAAATGACTTGATGAAACAGAACTATTTACTCTTGTTCTGTGATAATTTCATTTAGATATGCTTATCTATCAAATATTCTGAAACCAAGTCATAATATTGAGGGTTAGCGTTGAGCTCTGTAAAGGAATAGCTAAAGAATTAAAATTGCTTATCTGATTTGATATTATATTGAGTGCACAGCATTACTTAAAATTCATGAAAGATATTGCAGTTTTTAAGATATTGGTGTGACAAAGCACATGTGTAGGGTTAAAAACTATTTTCAAATAGTATTTTAGTACTTTGAAATGCTCCTATAAAATTTTCAGTGTTTAAATGCATACAATGTGTGTGTGTGTGTGTGTGTGTGTGTGTGTGTGTGTGTGTGTGTGTGTATGGTGCTGGGGACTGAACCCAGAAGAATTATATCTCTAGACTCCATCCCAACACTATTTTATCTTTTACTTGGAAACAGGATCTCACTAAGTTGCTGAGGGCCTCACTAAATGCAGAGGCTGGCCTTAAACCGGTGATCCTCATGTGTCAGCCTGCCTTCCAAGTATTAGGATTACAGATGTGTGTCACCACGCCCAGTGAAATGTCCAAATCTCACATAATGCCCCTCACTCACAAGATAACAGAAGTCATATTTTATCTGAAGGCTGTTTCTTCCAGAACAATACTGTTTAAGATGAGAGACATCAGTAAATGAAAACTAAAACTATTGAAATGAGTCTTTTAGCAGGATTTAAAAAAGTTCTAAGAGGTAAACATTATGAACACAATTTCTCTAAAGGGGAAAAAGGGGAGCGTAGACAAAGGTGACTTGTTTCTCATATTAACCACGAGATGGCGCTGTGGGACCATAAAAGCAGACGGACTGGGCAATGTGGACCAGTCACAGGGAGAACTGACGCTATAGGCAGCGGGACTCCCATCTGCTAGGGCAGGATCTCAGCCTCTTCCAGAGGCTCTCTCTCCTCATTATTTCTAAATATTCCCAGTTGGCATCTCATTTGTGCTCGTAATTTAAATCAGCTCACACTTTTCTCCTAATCCCTTCCGTTCTCCCTCCCCCTGCCACCCCCAGATGTGCGAGCAGCCTGGCCACCTGCGCTGGGTACCACTTACTCCTCCGGGCACCGTAATGATTCCACTGGGCTCTGTTTCTGCCTCTACAGGGGAAGAAAAGGCCAAGGAAGTATTCATTAACAGTAAACGTACAAGGCGCCCAGCCCTCTGTGATTAACTCTTCTAGGCACAAAATAAGGAGAAGTGGCTTCAGGTGAAAGCAAGTTTGGATTTATATTTCCTGTGTCAATTTTGGGTTACTCTTCACCTGTATTTCCATAAATGTGAAATCCTTTCCTAAATCTTCTACAAGTGAAAAATAGCATCTCATGTGAATAATGGTTTAGATCAGGGGTCCTCACACAGTTTTAATTTGCCATTGGACTCTGAAGACCCACCTGTCAAAGGCTTACTCACAAAGAGCCTCTCATTTCCACCACCCTATCCTGCTCTTTGGCTTGTCTCATTCTTGTTAAGACTCAGGGCAAGAAGCCCAGCTTGACATCTTTCTTCTCTACTTATTCAACTCCAGGTTTTCTTTTGGGTCAAGATCACATTCCCGTTGCCTGAGCTCAGAGGTCTCATTAAAAGCAATCTGTACATATATGAAATTATCAGTGCCCATCTTCATACCTGTATGGGGAAGGGGAGGGGGTGGGGGTACAGCTCACCAAGTGCTGTGGGCATGAATGTCACTGTCACTCTGAACTTCATTGTGATGTGAGATTACAACGCAACAATTAAAGTGTTTTTTTAAGACGGGCATGGTGGCACATGCTCGTAATCCCAGCACCTGGGAGGCTGAGACAGGAGGATCACACAGGTTGGAAGCCAGCCTCAGCTACTAAGTGGGGCTCTCAGCAACTTAGTGAGATCCTGTTTCCAAATAAAATATAAAATAGGTCTGGGAGTATAGCCTGGAGGTAGGAAAAAGTCCCTGGGTTCCAGCCCTAGTACCACAAAAAAGTAGATTTTAAGCAGAAGATGACTCAATAAACATTTTAAGGAATGTTCCCCCCCCTCAAAAAAGCAGTCTATTGCCTCAACCTGTCTAGCTGCTGCCCCTGAGCTTCCCTAGTTACACATCCACCCCCATATATGACTCTACTTCCTCCTTAAAGGGCATTTATGGAATGAGAAAAGCTATAGGAACACGCTTAGAATGTCTCAGCCTTGGGGTTCTGGGGAACTCAGGTTAGTGTTTTTTATCTAAAAGTTTTGAGAGGGTTTTGGGATTTCTGGCTTTACCTCCCCATAACTGAGGCCAAATACGAGCACTATTGTTTGTATATTATAAAATTTGACATTAAGGGCAATGGTGTTGAAGGAAGTACTGATCTAACCAGAAGGACTAAAGGTGAGGTGAATTTCTGCTGGGCAAGTAGGTTTTGTTTATCTATTTTTTTTTTTTTTTGGTACTGGGGTTCCTGGAAGCCCTTCTACCTCCGGGCTACACTCCCAGACCTATTTTTATACTTTTTTATTTGGAAACAGTGTCTCTTAAGCCAGTGCGGTTGGCTTTGAACCTGGGTGATCCTCCTGTTTCCCAAGCGCTGGGATTGCAAGTGTGCGCCACCATGCCCGGCTTATCTAATTCTTAAAAGGAGAATAATTTGCCGGGTGTGGTGGCACACACTTGTAATCCCAGCATTCAGGAGGCTGAGACTGGAGGATTGCAGTTCACGGACAGCCTCAGCTACTTAGTGCCCTCTGCAACTCAGTGAGACCTGGTTTCAAAATAAAGAATAAAAAATAGGGCAGGGGCTGTAGCTCAGAAGTAGAATGCCCCTGGGTTCCATCCCCAGACCCGCAAAAAAAAAAAAAAAAAAAAAGGAGAATAATTATGGACATCAATATAACACATTTGCTGTGAATTTTTTTTTGAAGATTTAAGAAGTTTATTAAAAAGATAGAAATACAGAAAATAGAAATACAGTCCTATGCCAAAATGGCATGGGGAGTGACTCAAAACGAATACACCTGCTGTGAATCCTAAAGTAAGACACTTAAAGGAATTATCACTGAGCCTCACACCGTGTGTGTGTGTGTGTGTGTGTGTGTGTGTGTGTGTGTGCGTGCGCGCGCTTGTGCTGTTGGGGATCAAACCCAGGGGCATTCTACATCTCCCAGCTTGATTTTTTATTCTTTATTTTTGAAACAAGGTCCCACTAAGTTGTGGAGGGCCTCACTAAGTAGCTGAGGTTGGCCACAAATCTGAATATTCCTCTCAGCCTCCCAAGTACTGGGATTACTAGCACATGCCACCACACTTGGCTTTTCACACACTAAATAAATGTTAGCTGGTTTTCTTTGAATGTGCACAATCTAGTAACAAGGAAGACAAAGATAAGAGCAACCGTGTAGCTCTGAATTTCTTTTTAGGTGCAAACACTAGATGTCACCATTGGTGCTTAGTACTTTTCAAACTGAGAGTAAAAATGTTATAGGAAAGAGGAGGGAGTGAGGCAGAAAATTGCTCTCTTAAGAGCATCATAAGCAGCCAGGCGTGGTGGCGCATGTTTGTAATCCCAGTACTTGGAAGGAGTGCAGGTTTGTGGCCAATCTCAGCTACTTAGTGATGCCCTCCGCAACTTAGACCCTGTCTCAAAAATAAAGAATAAAAAATAGGGCTGGGATGCAGCTCAGAGGTAGAATGCTCCTGGGTTCAGTCTCTAGTATCGCACACACACACACAAAAGTAAAATAAATAAATAAATAAATAAATAAATAAATAAATATCATAAGTGTTGAGCCGGGCGTGGTGGCACACGCTTGTAATCCCAGCATTCGGGAGGCTGAAACTGGAGGATCACAGTTCGTGGACAGCCTCAGCTACTAAGTGAGGCCCTCCGCAACTCAGTGAGATCCTGTTTCCAAATAAAGAATAAAAATAGGGCAGGGGGTGTGGCTCGGAGGTCAAATGCCCCTGGGTTCCATCCCAGACCCGCAAAAAAAAAAAAAAAAAAAAAAAATCATAAGTGTCAGTAAGCACTCCTATAGTTCCAGTATTAAAGGTGAGTTGGCCTTAGAAAAATTGTTATGGCTTTACTCAAAGTATTTAGGCATCAATGAAGCCAGTACCGTTTGCTGATTTAAGTGGCTGAAGCTGATACAAAGAAAGAAACAAAGAAACACTCTATTTAGGAGGCCGCTGCTTTGGATTCACTTTGGATCTCACTATGATGTATAATTACAATGATAATGCGCCAAAAAAGGATTTTAAAAATGAAAGTCTAGTGTATCCTGTTCTTATAACATTTTAATAATTTTTTACAAGTTGGATAATGCAAGGAGCAGTCAGGGAGCCATACAAACTGAGTATAGCTCTGTCCCTACAAATCCCAGATTTGAGGAATTTACAACACTCTATATAATAAAGAAGAGTCAAGTCAGCTTTCTGTCCCAAAGCACCAGGTTACTTCTCTAAGTCAAAGACATAAACCGTCCAGCTGGCGTTTCTGCTGCAAGCTCAGCAGAGGACAAGAGGCAGTCGCACCATTCCCTCACCTCCAGGTGACATCAGCCATGGGGCAGGCTGGTGGTAAGTGGTTGTCACATGCTGCCCTGAAGGTGCTAATCTCTCTTCTCACGAAACAGAGACATTCAGTCTAGTGCCACATAGATGCCAACCTTCAGGTTGGAATAAACAAGGACAGATTCAGCTCCTGTTCAAGAACCCTGGATTTTAACTGTCAAAGTCTTATATTTGTCTGTTTGCATAGAAAGGTTGGCTTAAGTTAGCGTCTCTATGGGATGCAATGGAGATTGTATTAATGAGGCCATACGGTACCCTGACCTCTCTTGTTCACTCAGAGTCTGTGGATGAATCTGGAAATTGTGCTTGCAGCAATCATCTCTGTTCTTTGGAAACAGAAACCCCTTTTCATCTCTTTGACCTGTGCTAGGGTTGGCTCTGGAGAGTCCTCCAAAAGCTCATGTGTTGGAAGTTTGGTCTCCAAGAGTCGTCCAAAAGCTCATGTGTTGAAAGTTTGGTCTCCAAGGCAGAAAGGTTCAGAAGTGGGGTTTTGGTTGATACTTGGGTGGTGAGGGCTCTGACTGCATCAGTGGATTAGTTCATTAACCCATTTGATGAGTCAGCGTCTTTGCAGCTGGATGGACTATTGGAAGTTGGGACCTAGTTGGAGGAAAGGGGTCACTGGGGCATGCTCTGGAAGGGCTTAAGGGCTTATCTTTTCCCAGGCACCCTCCTCTCTCTATAGGTTTTTATTTTTATTGTATGTATGTATATATGTATGTATGTATGTATGTATGTATGTATTTTTGTGGTACTGGGGATTGAACCCAGGGGCATTCTCCCTTTGAGCTACACCCCAGCCTTTTCTTTTCTTTTTTTTTTTTTGTGGTACTGGGGGTGAAACCCAGGGACCTTTCTACCTCCAGCCTACACTCCCAGACCTATTTTATACTTTATTTGGAAACAGAGTCTTAGTAAGTTGCTGAGAGCCTCACTAAGTAGCTGAGGCTGACTTGGAATCTGTGCAATCCTCCTGTCTCAGCCTCCCAAGGGCTGGGATTACAAGCATGTGCCACCATGCCGGGCTCTTTCTTCCTTCCTTCCTTCCTTCCTTCCTTCCTTCCTTCCTTTATTCCTTCCTTCCTTTCTCTTTTCCCCTTTCTTTTCCCTTCCTTGTTTCCTTTCTTCCTCCCTCTCTTTCTTTCTCTCTCCTTTTCACATTTGCACATGCCTTTTTTATAATCATAATGATTGAGATGAAGATGGGAAGAATTTTTGTAAATAGATTAAAAACATCTTTATCAGGATATAGTAATACACATGACACAACTCACTCATTCAGTGACTTTTGCTGCATCACATTATTGATTAATTTAAATCATGATAAATTAATATAACAAAAGATTAGCCATTTTAATGTGTGTGTGTGTGTGTGTGTGTGTGTGTGTGTGTGTGTGTGTGTGTGGTTGCTAGAGATTGAACCCAGGACTATTCTACCTCTGGCTTATAATACCCCCACCATTGTTTAATTTATTTAAAAAATTTGAAGCATTATTTTATTTAATTTATTTTAAAATTTTGCTCTGTTACTGAAACTGGACTTAAATTTGCAATTCTTCTGTCTCAGCCTCCCAAGCGCTGGACCTCCAGGTGTGTACCATCGCACTTTGAGCCATCTTAAATGTACAGGACCAAGACATTAGTCATACTCCCATTGTTGCAAAGCTCTCACTCTCACCACTATCTATTTCCAAAACATTTTCATCATCCCAAATTCTAATCACAAAGCAATGAATACCCCACTACTTTTTCTCAGCTTCTGGTAACCTACTTTCTATTTATTCTATTATTTATTATTATTAAATATTATTTATTTCTATTCTGTCTATTCTGATCTACTTTCTATTTCTGTGAATTTGTCTATTTTAGATATTCCATATAAATGGAATCATAGAAAAATGTTCTTTTGTGCTTGGCTTGTTTACTTGGTACAACAGTTCTAAGTTTCATCCATGTTGTAGCATGTATGAGAACTCCACTCATTTTTATGGAGGGATAATTGTCCTCTCAATGTAAATATCCCGTTTTGTTTATCCACACATCTGTTGTCCATTCAGGTTGTTTCCACCATTGTGCTATTACAAACACTGCTGCGTTCTGTTCTTTGGATAGATACCTAGGGCCCAAGTAGTCCTCAGTCTCCTTCGGGTTTGTGTGTATTAAACCACCTTCAGGTGCTTATCTCTCCCCATGTTACCCCCGACCACTAGCACTCCATCTTTTGCCCTTTCCAAGGAAGAGCTGGGCACTAGGGAGGAGGCTTAGGGACGGGGAAGAAACTCTGGTCAGGAATCTTGTGCAATAGGGAAATGTGTGGGTGTATAAAGGAGGGCAAGCGAGGAGTGTGCATTGGCTTTATATGTCTTAAAATGACAAAGTTCATGTAAGGCAGTGGAAACATGAGTGATGAGTGTATTTATGGACCTGTAATAGAGTAAATGACAGGAACAAAGCAGGGCACTCCCTGGAGGTAAGACACGACCACGAGTGGCAGGGTCCAAAGTCGTCATGTGGCTTCAATATGGAGAGGGTGAAGCCCGTTGTGGTGCTATATGCCTGTAATCCCAGCACGTGGGAGGCTGAGACAGGAGGATCGCAGGTTCAAGACCCTGTTAAAAATTGGAGGATAAAAAGGGTTAGGGGATGCAGCTCAGAGGTAAAATGCCCTGGGTTCAATCCCCAGTGCAATAACAAGAAAACCAAACAATCAAACAAAACCCAGAAAGAATGAATTTGGATTCCATATATCCTGTTTAAGAGGGGATGACCATGCCCCTTATTTTTTTTCTGAGAGTGTGGGGACTTAGCTTCTGAAACCCTGTGTTATGGTTTGGATTTTGAATGTCCTCTTGAATTTCATGGAGACCAGGTAGCCATGCTGGTGGAAGAGCTTGGTTGCTGCCGAGAGGTTCCTAAGGGTGTGACTTGGGGATTATATGAGGTCCCTCCTCCCCTTTCTAGCTCTTTCTTGCTTCTGGCCTCCTCTGCTCCCTGCACCATGCCCTGATCTCTGCTGATTTCACTTGGCCTGACATGAGCTGAACCCCTGAAATCTCCAGAATGGTGACCAAACAAATTTTCTTTCCCCTAAATTGTGGTGGTCAAGGTTTTGGATTACAACAGTGAGAATACTGACAGAAAAGCCAGGCATGGTGGCACACGCTTAGTACTTACCTGGGAGGCTGAGACAGGAGGATCGCAGGTTCAAAGCCAGCCTCGGCAACTTAGTGAGGCTTTCAGCAACTTGGTGAGACCCTGTTTCCAAATACGAAATCAAGCTGGAGTGTAGCTTGAAGGTAGAATGCCTCTGGGTTCCATACCTAGTGAAAAAAAAATTGGTAATGCAAATGTCCCAAGGTAAGAGATTGGTTAAACAGATTAAGGTTCACATATTTACCAGAATACTATTTTTGCCACTAAAAATTAACTTACAGAAATTTATTATTTGACATGGAAGAATATTCATAAATTACTGACAAATGAAATGAATTACAAAAGAATAAGGTATCAACTGGTAACATCTATCTATCTACATCATATATCTCTAGCTCTTCCTAATGTCTATATGTCTATATATGAAATCTATCTATATCTTTAGATCTTTTTATACATATCTGGAAGATTACATACCAAAACTTAAATAGTGGTTTTTGGGTACCAGGGAATAAGTAATCTTTTTGCCATTAACATATACATATATTTTTTTTGGGGGGGGCTGGGGATGTAGCTCAATGGTGGAGAACTTGCCTACAGTGCACAAGGCCCTGGGTTCAATCCTTGGCAACAAACAAGCAAAGAAACACACACAATTAAAAAAAAATATATATATATGTATATATATATGTGGTACTGGGGTTTCCTGGAAGCCCTTCTACCTCGGGCTACACTCCCAGACCTATTTTTACATTTTTTATTTGGAAACAGGGTCTCCTAAGCCAGCACGTGCGGCTGGCTTCGAACCTGCGCGATCCTCCTGTCTCTGCCTCCCAAGCACGGGGATTACAAGCGTGCGCCACCACGCCCGGCTGAAAATTATATATTTTAACTGATACACAAAATTGTATATTCATGGGGAACCATGCGACGTTTTGATGCATGTGTACATTTTGTAACAGGATTAGGGTAGTTTTATTAATCTTTTAGGATTATTTGTATTTTATAATTTTTATACAGTGAGTTTGTAACAAAAGGTGCTTCTTCTCTTGTCTATATACAGCATTGTACCTTCCTTTCTCCACATGCTCAGAATAGTAGTGGGACATTCTGGGTCTCCTTAAAACAAAGATCCTGAATTCTTAGAGAGGACCAGCAAGAGCCGGGTGTGGTGGTGCATGCTTGTAATCCCAGCATTCTGGAGGCTGAGATTGGAGGATCGTGGTTCGTGGACAGCTTCAGCCAGTACCTAGTGAGGCCCTCTGCAACTCAGTGAGACCCTGTTTCAAAATAAAGACTAAAAAAATTGGGCAGGGGGTGTAGCTCGGAGGTCGAATGCCCCTGGGTTCCATCCCCAGACCCACCAAAAAATAAAAATAAAAATAAAAAATAAATAAAAAGAGAAGACCAGCAAGATAGGATTCCATGAGGCAGCAAGTGTGGATGGGGGGGCAGAGGGAGATGGGTGAGCAGTGACAAGTCCTACTGGTCAGGTCACAGAAGGGAGTGTTGCCAGTTCCCGCTGTCGGGATGCCTTTGGGGTTCTGCGTCTTTTTTTTAGCTCAAGGATTACCAGGGTAATGTTTCCATGCTAGAACATTTGACACGGCATGCCCACCCAAGTTCAGAGGCCAGTGTGATGACTGTCAGCTTTTACGGACTTGTTAGGGAAGGATTTTGCTCTTGCCAACAGATTCTGTTCTTATGGAAGGCTTATTCATCAGAAAGTAAGCATGCAGTGCCTTGCTGGCTTGAATGCACTGCAAAAGCATTCACTCAGAGTTAATTGCAGTAGGGAATAATCTTTCAGTTGCTTTGTTAATAAAACATCCAAACTGTCTTCCACGCTGACACTTACGTATTTGGCTCTCAAGGTCGATAGGCATCACAAGCTCACAGGACCAGCTGGTCTAAATAATACCATCTGCCAAGAATGAACAGTGGTATGGTTTGAGATCAATAATATTCCTAAGTTCATCCACACATTCACTTTTAAGATCTACATAAAATGTTAATGCTGCACTTTAAAAAATTTATGCCACAGAGTGACATTTAGAAATGTTTAAAGAGAATTTTTAAAATTACTTCTGAGACACCTCCTGAAGGAAGCTGGTAGAGCAGGCGTTTCATCCCTAAGCTTGTTTTTCCAGAGGTTCCCACAAACGAGCTCCTGAGACAATCAGAAGAGAACTAAAAACAACAGGTTGCAGACAAAAAAAAAAAAAAAAAAAAGCCCCCCAAAAAACAAAAACAAAAACAAAAACAAAAAAAACCCTTGAAATCAAAAGAGCATCTTCAACCCAATAAATCAAAAAACAAGAAAAGAGTATCTTCAATCCAGTAAACTGAAAAACTACTGAAGCACTTTTGTCAGATGGAGTGATTTGGGAAAACCCTTCATAAAATTATTTATTTATTTATCATTTTCTGTGCTACTGGGAATTGATCCCAGGGCCTAACACATGCTTAGGCAAGCTCTCTACCCACAGCACCGAAAAGGTCTTTTACTTAGTTACTTGAAGTTTTCTAAATAGAACCTTATTCTCATCTAAATCTTAAACAACTTTTCAGGTGTCAGGTTCTTTTTCTGCTAGACATTTATCCTCTAAAAGCAATTTCTTTACTTAATGGATTTAGCAAACATTTATAGATTGTGGATTCTACATTTGACTTTTTTTTATACATGGCACTCAGAATATTCTTAAAAACATCATGATTGTCTCAAAGTAGTCTAAAAACAAAATTATCACCGGTTTATATATAGGAAAATGAGGCCCAGTGGGCTATGCTAGTTTTGCTACTAACTGGTTTTCCATTTTCTCTTCTTCCCAATGATAATCTAAGCTCTTCCTTTTTCTGCTCATGATAATTAGTTGGATTTATTCCATACATGAAGTTTAGAATAACAAAAAATTTTGTAAGCTAATAAATGAAACCAGGGCGTTGTCTTTGCAAGCCTTGCCTCTCTTGTGTAATTTTGGCAGAAATTTTCTGAATATTTTTGCAACTATACTTTTTACCTTCCCCTGAGAACACCAAAATCGCACTCAGAATAAAATCAAAACAACAAGCCAAGCTTACCTTATCAACAAGTCATCTGTCTGTACCTATGAACAAATATTTATTGAGTACCTACTATACATAAAGCAGTTGGGATATGATGGTGAAATGACAAACAAGGACCCTGGCTTCATGGAAATCTCAGACAACACCGTCTGGGGAGTGCTGGGGGCTGGGTAATATGGAAACATCCATTGCTTCCTCTCCTTCTCTTCATAACAGACATCCTTAAAATTTAATGTTTTCACTTGTCCTTCTAAAGTGTAGGATCTAGACTTATTATGTGCAGCAAATGAATTCTTGAAGATTATATGGTGAATATACAGGAAAAATATAAAATGAGCTGGGCGTGGTGGTGCACATTTGTAATCCCGGCATGTGGGAGGCTGAAACAGGAGGATCGCGGTTGGCAGACAGCCTCAGCTGCTTAGTGAGGCCCTTTGCAACTCAGTGAGACCCTGTTTCAAAATAAAGAATAAAAATAGGGCTGGGGGTGTAGCTCAGAGGTAGAATGCCCCTGGTTCCATCCCCAGTACTGCAAAATATAAAAAATAAGAAAAATTTTATATATGTGTGTGTGTGTGTGTGTGTGTGTGTGTGTGTGTGTGTGTGTGCAGAGAATACAAAGGTAACACTCAATGCAGGCAATGCAGGACAATATATTGCATTTTAGGAACTGTGATTTTTGACCTCTCTTACCTTTCTTCAATTCTAGCAGCCAACATCAAATTTTGTATTGGTAAATAATTACTCTATGGATTTAATACAAATCTATGACATTGCTAATATAATATTGCCATCTTGATTAAGTCTATTTACATCTGTAGTTAACTTGTTAACTTCTTTTATGTTCTGATTCCTTTATTGCCATTTGCTTTATTCTTATTATATTCTTCTATGTAGTTCAGTCTGCCGGGGTAAACACAGAATTATGCAACATCCCAGTATTTATAAACTTAAGTCCCTCTCATTTCTAGCAATGTTAGCAGGTACATTTATAAAACTCTGTTAAGAAAATATAAAATTTAACATTAGAAAAAATCTATTTTATAATAATACACATATATTTCAAAATGATAATATCCATACAGGAAGTTTGTTTAGTAGCTTAGGGCTCAGATTCAGCTATTACAAAAATTGAAATTCGCATTGTTGTTCCCTAGCTACGAGTCAAGGGACAAACACCAGAGCTCGGCAAGCCTCAGTTTTCTTGTCTGCAAAATAAAGGCATGTAATGCATGGGATTTCCACAATGAGGAAATAAGATTCCATTTCTAGTAAAACCTAAACAAATATTAGCTGATTTCCAGTGGGTATCTATTAAGCAAATATTTACTATTTAATGTGCAGCTACAATTCTGTCAGCAAATGTTAATTTGTTTCTTTAATACTTCAGTCCTAACAAGAGCCTTATGGGCTGGGTAGTTTTACAATTATTGTTTTGTAGATGTGGAAATCAGAAGGCTGAGAGGTTAAGGTACTATTTCAGGTTAAGAGACATAATCAGAGCGAGAAATGCAACATGGGCAGGCTAATGAACTCACACTTTCAAACAATGCTGCCCTGTTTTATTTGTATGTCAATACAACCAATGTACTTGACTCCTGCCTATGTGGGGGAATGTCCTAGGTCTTTGGGTTACAAAGCTGAAGAAATCTGGCTCCAGAAAACACCATGTTGTAGTGGTAAAGATACACTGGCAAACCAGTAAGTATCATGTAATGTACATCCTTGCAAGGCACCTGTAGTGCGCTATGAAATCTCTTTGAAGAGGAGGCTGGATGCCAGGTCCTGTAGGGCCCACATTCCACACACCCAAATAAATATTTACACATTGTAAAATCAAGTTTCAAAGTTGAACATATGTTTAAATCTATGAATGTTATATCATTAAAATTGGCACAATATCAGAACCAATTGATTTAGATATCAGTGGGAATGTCCTCTATTCTTTTGAAGGATGGCAATGTTTGGATGAGTGGTAAAATGAAAATTAAATGTAATTCATAAGTGAATGAATGTGTTCCACACATCTATTTTTCTGGCTTTGCTTGAAGCAAAATGACTATGGTCTTATACTCAAAATTTTCATATAATTTGTAAATTACTGACAGTAATGACTGAATGTCTAAAAATATACCTGTGTTAAAAACATATGAAATTTGAACTTTTAAAAATCCAATTGTAGTTGAAACAAGTGTCCAAAATTAAAGACTTAAAATAGTTTCAAAGATTTATTTTGTATAAAGTAATACACTAAAATCAAATGTAAAATAAAACAATTTGAAAAAAAATTGGATAAAACTGAAATTTCAAATTCAATTTTAAAGATTTAGTTAAATATCATTAAATATTTTTATAAAAATAAAACAGTTTCTGAGCCAGGTGTGGTGGCACATGCTTGTAATCCCAACATCTGAAAAGCTGTGACAGGAGGATCGTGGTTGGCAGACAGTCTCATCTATTTAGTGAGGCCCTTGCAACTCAGTGACCGCCTGTTTCAAAAGAAAGAATAAAAAATAGGTCTGGGCTATAGCACGGAGGTAGAATGCCCCTGGGTTCAGTCCCCAGTAATGCAAAAACAAAATCAAAAACAGTTGCTAAGACTAGCAACCAATGGATAGCTTTAGCTGCTAATTGGATCCATGAATCACACATATTATACCTAGACCAATTTGTATAGAAATTTAAAAGTAGTCTGATTTTTTTTTTTTTATGGTACTGGGTAGTGAACTCAGGGGCATTCTACCTCTGAGCTACACCCCCCAGCCATATTTTATTTTGAAACAGGGTCTCACTAAGTTGCTGAGGCTTGCCCCATACTTGCAGTCCTCCTTCCTGGCTCAATCTCCCAAGTACTGGCTTTACAGCATGCACCGCCACACTATGAATTTTTATTTTTTATTTATTATTATTATTATTATTATTATTATTATTATTATTATTATTATTATTTTTGTGGTACTGGGGTTCCTGGAAGCCCTTCTACCTCCGGGCTCCACTCCCAGGCCTATTTTGTATTTTTGAAAAAGGGTCTCTTACGCCAGCGCAGCTGGCTTCGAACCTGCGCGATCCTCCTGTCTCCGCCTCCCAAGCGCGGGGATTACAAGTGTGCACCACCATGCCGGACAGTTGACTTTTATTCCAAGGACACAGCGCTACAGGTATGAAGAGGCATTTTCTTGTAATCTGTATCATGTTAGTTCTGACAGCAGATGCTTAGGTCAGCCTTGCCAGTTTGAGGACCAGATCTTGAGAGACAGAGACACCCATATGTTTGTGAATAAGTTTGTTGTTGCTTGTTTATGAGGAACGAGGCACTCTTACATGAAGGGTACATAGCCCAGGGCCTCGAGTCCTTGAGGAATTGAGGGTTTGTGGAGCTCCTACTATGAGACCAAGGGCTTTCAGATGAGGCAGGGGGATGATTCAGTACCTTGAAGAACAAGGGAGACATTCTGTAAAGTTACAGTCTGTTTAGAAAATTCAAAAAGGATTCCAATGTTTCCCACTGGGCAAAGTAGACAAGGAATTTTTCCAAAGGTAACTGAAGGGCAGTGTAGTTTGTACAGAAAACTTGTACACATCACAGCCCACTAACGGAGGAGATAGGGCCTCCTATCTTGAAGGAGATAGGGCCACACAGACATGTTGCAGAGAGCATGGAAAGGCACTGAGGTAATAGTAGAACCACTTGTTTGGGGACCTGCAGGCATGTTTGTATGGCTGGAGCAGAGGCTGCTGGAGTCCAGCTGGAGAGTTAAGTCGGGCTGCGTCCACAGAGGCCATAAAAGCCATATTTAAGGAACTCGAGGTTTATTCCAATGCAAGGTGGAAACTAAAGGGCTTTATCCATAGGAGGTATTTAATTACATTGAACTTTGGAAGTGGAACATGGTTAGGAGAAGGGCAATAAAAGAGATGGGTACCCCAATGAGGGTGGTGTGGTAGTCATCCCAGGGAGAAGCAATGATGTCTTTAGCAAAGATGTGGCTGTGGCCATGGAGATGAGAGTGGTGTGGAGTGAGGCGAGAGGCTGGATGCTCCGGTCGGCCTGGCACACTGTGGCTGTTTAGTAACTGTTGGGATGAAATGTACCTCTGTTTTCAGTGCTTCCAGCATTTTAAATTCCATTATCACGTGCCTTTGTTTAACTGAATTAATGTGGACAAATCGTTTTAACTCTTCCATTTGCAAAATAGGTACATTCTTACCAAGGAAAGATTGGGTCCAGGAGAGTGGGTACCAAGAAGTTCTCAAGGAAGCTAGTGTGATACTGTTACACAACTGTGTTCATTTCCAAGGTGAGCTGCTTCTTCGCTCCTGTGTCCTCGGGTTCAAGTGCATCTCAGAGGTGGATCAGGTCCTCCGTTAGTGGGCTGTGATGTGTACAAGTTTTCTGTACAAACTACGCTGCCCTTCAGTTACCTTTGGAAAAATTCCTTGTCTACTTTGCCCAGTGGGGAACATTGGAATCCTTTTTGAATTTTCTAAACAGACTGTAACTTTACAGAATGTCTCCCTTGTTCTTCAAGGTGCTGAATCATTTATTTCTAGATCAAGTTTAAACCTAAAACAGCTTTTGTTTTATTTTGCTCTCTTTGACTTCATGTAACCTTTCAAAACTGATTGGGAGTAGATTTATAACAAATGTAGCTGGAAGTCTGGCCATCACAGGCCACGGGGATTATGTTGTTCTTGTATCTCTCCTGAAAAGCTCTTCTAATTCCTGCTTGCTGTGTCTATCTTCTTATCACAGTTGGGCTAACTGGACTGCTTGATCAAATTCGATTCTGCTGGTCTCTAAAATGTCTCCTAACATTAAATGGGGGGATATGAGAAGCCTGACCTTAATAGCTGAGACTCCATTCCTAGTCAACCTACTGCTGTTACTGACATTGTGCTCTCCTGCCAATACGTGCTTCTGTCTGGATTCTGTGTGTTGAGTCCAGGCATCGATAACCCGAGTTTTCTAAGATGTGGACATAGTGCTTTTATCCGTGTGTGTGTGTGTGTGTGTGTGTGTGTGTGTGTGTGCCTGTGACCAGTACTGGCAAGTGAACCCAGGGACTTACAGATACTAGGCAAGCACTCTACAACTGTGCTACATCCCCAGCCCTTTTAGATTTAATTTTATTATTTTATTTTGAAATAAGTTCTCGCTAAGTAGCCCAGGCTGGCCTCCCACTTGCAATCCCCCTGCCTCAGCCTCCTAAGTAGCTCCTATAGTAAGTGTCTACCACCATGCCAGGCTCTTATTTATTTATTTTTATATTTTTATTGGTGCATCATAGTCTCACATCATAATATAGTTTGTGGTGACAGTGACATACATGCACACAGCACTGGCTGAGTTTTCCCCTGGCTCCCTCCCGACTTTCCTCCTTCCCCATAAATAAAATATTTTTATTTATTTACTTTCCTGTGGCACTGGGAATTAAACCCAGAGGTATTCTACCTCTGAGCTACACCCTCAGATCAATTTTATTTTTTATTTAGAAACAGGGCCACTACTTGCTGAGGCTGTCCTTGAACTTGTGATTCTCCTGTCTCAGCCTCCCAAGTACTAGGATCACAAGTGTGCACCATCATGTCCAGCCTTCCCAAGCCTTTTTAAATCAATTATCTTACTTCATTTTTTCATAGATGATAATTTTATCTGAATTTTCAAATTTATTGGTATAATGTAATACTCTCTTTAAAAAAGTTTCTATATTTTAAGTTATATCCTGTTTATAATTTAATAATATTTTGTATGTATGCCACTTTCCCTTTACCAAAGTTGCCAAAATATGCTATTTTTGATTATTTATTCCTAAGACTGAACCTTTCATTTTATTGATAATTTTTCTACTTATTTATCATTTTCTTATTTTTTGCTTTTATCCTCACTAGTTATTTTCTTCTACATATTTCATATTTTTAAAATATGCATCTTTTAATTGGGTATCTTTTTATATTGTTTTCCCTACAATTTACCCACTTAAAGTGTAATCTTTTCTGGAATTAGCACAAACCAAACTTATTTTACATTAAAATATGATAGTCTTCCATACTGTGAAAGATTATGATGAGTCCCACTGTTTTAGCCTCACTGATTAACAACCTTAAGGGTGAAGTTAAGGTTGGATGTTTCAGAAAATACATTATTTTTGGTTCAGTTGGGATCCTTTGTCTTCTATCATCTTATTTGGAGGTCTGATCGGTAAGAAATAGTATTAGCAGAGCCACATAACTATCTGCAACTCACCTTCATCAGAACACCAATAATGGCCAAACCATCAGGCTTCGAGGCAGCTTCAGCAACACTGGGACACTTTGTAGAATTCGAGTGAACCATGTGAAGCTGAAAAGGATAATTTAGTTAATTAACGATTTATACAAAGGTAAGTTGTAAGTTAAATTGTAAATATGTGGGGACATATCTGGGCAAAGTGGACTGTGTGGAATGTGCTAGCTACTTAGTGTATGCACATGACCAATTGCAGAATCAATAGATAAAAATTCTTTTCCTACAGTTTCATCAGTTATTTGATATTACTCCTTTTAAAAATTGTCTCTTCTTGGAATGAAAATATCAGAAACTCTGACTAACTAGCTTTAGAACAAAAACTGAAGTCATTTTCTATCACACAAAGTAATTGGCAATAATTTCCTAAGAAGTGCTTTCTGGATTGCCTGGGAATCTTGGACAAGGTCAGATTTGCTTGGGTATGTCATTGTCCTTCCCAAGTACCTCTCAACACAACATTTGCAGTTTAAACGCTTGGTTTAACCCTCAACTTGTATATCCAAATATGTCTTTATATCTTCTTGAGAGCCTCTTGATATCTCCACAGGGATTTCTAACACAGGCCTCAAAATTAACAGACAAAATAGAACCCTGATTCCTTCTTGCCAAACTTATTTCATTTTGCTTTCCTATGAGAAACTAGCCTTATCTGTCTAATTGTCCAGTCAAAAAATACCACAGTTATTTTGAACTTCTTATTTTCCTCACCAATTGACACCCACATTTCGTAGATTACACCTCCTCCCTTGTTCATAACTTTGTTTTGTTTTTTGTTTTTTTGGTGGTACTGGGGTTCCTGGAAGCCCTTCTACCTCCGGGCTACACTCCCACACCTATTTTTTTAAACTTTATATGGAAACAGAGTCTCTTAAACCAGCGAGGCTGGCTCTGAACCAGCGCGATCCTCCTGTCTCTGCCTCCCAAGCGCGTGGATTACAAGCGTGCGTCACCACGCCCGGCTCATAACTTTGAATCTTTGCATTAGCTATTGGCTTTCTCTGGAATTTCCTGCCCAATAATATTTGAATAGCCAACCTTTGTCTTGAATTAGGGCTGAACTCAATACCACTTCTCAAAGAATCCTTGTTTAATCTCCTGATCTAAAGTGACCACAATTCATCAAATCAATTCTTTCCGTATCACTCATTTAATCCCTCTTCTTTCTTCTCTCTCTTTCTCTGTTCCCTTCCTTTTTTCCCTTCTTTTTTCTTCTTTCCTTTTTTAAAAAAAATTCCTTATCAACTGTAAGTTCTGATAGCAAGTATTTTCAAAACAATATCTACTATATTGTAAGTGCGCAATAAAAGTTTGTTGAATGATAAAAGAATAATTAAAATGATATACCAAAAAAGATCACATTCATGCTTGACACTTTAATCTGATTTTTTTTTTTTTGGTGGTACTGAGTTTCCTGGAAGCCCTCCTATCTCCGGGCTACACTCCCAGACCTATTTTCTATATTTTTATTTGGAAACAGGGTCTCTTAAGTCAGCGCAGCTGGCTTCGAACCTGTGCTTGGGAGGCAGAGTCAGGAGGATCATGCCACCATGCCCGGCTGTTAATCTGATTTTAATTTTCTCAGATCCTGCCATTCTAGTTTCTGTTTCTACTCTTGATATATCTTTCTTTCTTTCTTTCTTTCTTTCTTTCTTTCTTTCTTTCTTTCTTTCTTTCTTTCTTTTTTAAGGGTCTAGGGATGAAACCCAGAGGCATTCGACCTTGGAGCTACACCTCCTGCCCTATATTTTCCTCCCTCCCTTCCTCCCTCCCTCCCTCCCTCCCTCCCTCCCTCCCTCCCTCCTTTCTTTCTTTCCTCCTCCTCCTCCTCCTCCTCCTCCTCCTCCTCCTCCTCCTCCTCCTCCTCCTCCTTCGTGGTGGTATTGGGGTTCTTGGAAGCCCTTCTACCTCCGGGCTACACTCCCAGACCTATTTTTTTAATTTTTTTTTTTTTTTTTTAATTTAGAAACAAGGTCTCTTAAGCTAGCACGGCTGGCTTCGAAACCTGCACGATCCTCCTGTCTCCACCTCCCAAGCACAGGGATTACAAGCGTGCGTCACCGTGCCCGGCCTTTTTTTTTCTTTATTTTGAAACAGGGTCTCAATAAGTTGCGGAGGGCCTCACTAAGTAGCAGAGGCTGTCTGCGAAGCACGATCCTCTGGTTTCAGTCTCCCGAATGCTGGGATTACAAGTGTGCACCACCATGCCTGGCTTTGCATTCTTAACCATTAGTCTGTGCTGCCTCTTAACCTGGCATAGGGTTACTTAGTTGAATGATGACATATTGAACTGTGTAGCTAAGCATTTCTCACCACTAACCTGCATCATTTGTATTTAGATGCTGATTTGGGTTTCTCTTATATACTACCAAGTATCCTTCCCAAAACACAAAAATAATTTAGGCTCCTAGTTTATTTTATTTTTACTTATCTTCCATTTTATGGGGGAGAAATGAAGAATAAACACTCAATATATTTATGTAGCATTGAAAGGTATTACTCAAACTTTAAAATATAACACAAAGCAGCCAGGTGTGGTGGCATATTCTTATAATTCCAGCATTTGGGAGGCTGAGACAGGAGGATCGTGGTTCAAGGACAGCCTTAGATTCTACTTAGTGGGACCCTTTGCAACTCAGTGAGACCCTGTTTCAAAATAAGGGATAAAAGTTGGTCATGGTAGCGCACACTTGTAATCCCAGCACTTGGAGGCTGAGACAGGAGGATTGCACAGGTTTGAAGCTAGCTTCAGCTACCTAGTGAGGCTCTCAGCAACTTAGTGAGACCCTGTTTCCAAATAAAGTATAAAATAGGTCTGTGAGCATAGCTGGGAGGTAGAAAAGCCCCTGGGTTCCACCCCAGTACCACAAAAAAGGAAGAAAGAAAGAAAGAAAGAAAAAAAGAATAAAAAATAGGGCTGAGAGTATAGCTTGGAGGTAGAATGCCCTAGGGTTCCATCCCCAGTACCCCAAAACAAAAACAAAAACAAAACAAAACAAAAAACACAAAGCAAGTTATGTTTGTATACAATACCTGAATCCACTATTGGGATGCACATATGTTATAACTTAGCAATTTCTCTTGTGAAAATTTGCCATGCATAATAATTTTCACTGGTGCAAAAGGTACAAGTACCAGGTATTCATTTAAACATTTTTTTTCTTGTAAAAGCAAAAAAAAAAAAAAAAAAAAAAAAGCAAAAAAAAAAAAAAAGAAAAGAAAAAGCAGGGGAATAAAAATCAGAAGAGGTTATTCATCGATAAAAGCCAGTTAAGTTCTGATATGTTCATGCAATTTAAATTCTACACAAACATTTAAGGATGAGGTGGAAATAAACCTTCCAACTTGGAAAAATAATCATGCTAAATCAGTAAGTGGAAAAAATCCAGCAATTTTCAGAACTATATGTATTATAAAATTCATTTTATAAAAGCAAAATTTAAAAGTCAACCTGTAAATGTGGGCACATATGTATTATATTTATACAAATAAATTAAAGAGCAAAGGCTCTTCTCTTCTCTGAGAGCCTCTGGTGAGTTTGAGGCTCTGGTGCTCAATTTCCTATGGACATACAGATAATAATGTCGAGAAGTAGGTCACAGACTCCCATGTGAGAGCAATCAGTTGGTGGTAGCGTGGGGCTGCAGCCAACCTCCAACCGCACTTGGGGTGTGCTCCTCCCTGGGACCCTTGCTGGGATCAAACTCCAACTCTTTGTACAGCCTTTTTATCTTGGTGGTATTGGGGATAGAGCCCAGGGGCATTCTACATTTAAGCTACACCCCAGCCATCATTTTTTATTTTTGTTTTTGAAACAGGGTCTTGCTAGGGTGCTGAAGCTGTCCTCAAACCTGAGATCCTACTGTCTTAGCCTCTAAAATAATGGAATTGCAGATGTGTACCACCATGCCCAGCTTAAACAGTCTCAAAGAAATGTTTTTGCCTGGCCACACCCACGGTATTGGTGTGTCCAAACTTGACATTTAAATAAAAAAATAAAAATGGTGTTCATCCGGTGTCAGAGTTTTAAAGGAGAGCAGCACCATCTCAAGGTGATGGTCCTATGAGACATTTTCAGGGTAAAGTAAATCTTGGGCTCAGGAGTTCCACTCCAAGATCAGCTGTCTCTTCCCACACGAAAAATGATCCAATATTGCCAAACGTTTCTGTTTTAATTTTTTTGTGGGGAGAATGGTACTTGAACATTCTGCCTCCAAACTAAACTCCAGCTATTTATTTATTTATTTATTTATTTATTTATTTATTTATTTATTGTGGTACTGGGGCTAGACCCATAGGCTTTCTACCTCCGGGCTATACTCCCAGCCCTATTTTATATTTTATTTTGAAACAGGGTCTCACTAAGTTGCTGAAAGCCTCACTAAGTAGCTGAGGCTGGCTTCGAACCTGTGT
Source organism: Muscardinus avellanarius (assembly GCF_963383645.1). NCBI lineage: Eukaryota > Metazoa > Chordata > Mammalia > Rodentia > Gliridae > Muscardinus > Muscardinus avellanarius. The sequence continues at coordinate 53,441,666 of NC_137789.1, read as the reverse complement.
GATCCTTCTGTCTCAGCCTCCCAAGTGTGGGGATTACAAGTGGGCGCTACCACATCCGGCTTTTATTTTTATTTTTATTTTTTAAATTTTGAAACAAGGTCTTGCTAAGTTGCTCAAGAACTTGCTAAGTTGAAAGGTTGGCCTGAAACAGGTGATCCTCCTGTTTCAGCCTCCCAAGTACTGGAATCACAGGCGTGCCCCAATGCACCTGGCTTCCTGCTTGATTTTATTCGATCCTGGGAGTTCCTTATAGAGAAGAGAATGCTTACTTCCTTGGAATCATTATGGTGGTGACTTATGTAGTAATGGAATACTTATGTACATCACTTGGGGAGTACTCACAGCATAATTCTCTTTCACTTATTAAATCACATTACCTCTCTGGAATATTTGACTCCATGCACCATGTGCTCAGACCCATAGTTAGCTGTACTTCCCCAGTGAAAATCGATCTGACAAAGCCTATAGCTTTCAGAGAGAGGACCACCTTTCAGCACTGGAAGAAAAGGGAACTACTATTAGTCAAACAATCATGAACTCCAGTTTATCTTTGCGCTATCTACATCAACACCAAATTATGCTGAACAGAAATGGAAACAAATACTAGTGCCAAAGTGTCATCTCATCCCCTATCCCATCTGGAATGATGGCATCCCTAATTGTGGCTTTGATGAAATAGTCCCTAAGTTACATACACTTCCCAGTGCAAGAGCCACAATTTTACCTGTTTCCACTGCCAAGAAAGCAATTGCAAGGTGAAAGAATTACATGATTAAGGGCTTTTCTTGAATCTTCTTCAATTTGCAAGTTTACTTGTTCTTTCAACAAAGACTACATATAGGTACTGTGCGCCAAAATCTACACTAGCTTATTTTGAGTGACAAATGAGTCATCACATGCTTTGTACTTAATAATGACACAATGTATAACTTGGCAGCTTGGTTGAGAATCTCTGGCTGGGATCCGAGAGAGAGTACCTGGGGGGCAAGAACACTTTAATTTTTACCTGCCATTTTGGAGAATCTGTCTAATCATAAGAATATAGAAGCGCACATGATACCAGATGTGATCTTGTATTCGTAAAGAACAGAGGTCCATGGTTCCTAGCCTTGGAGCCTTATTGGAAAATGCTAATACAAGTTTGGTCTTGTGTGTAAGTAGAACTGTCTTATGGAAATGTCATTTACCAACCTGTTCAGTAGACAGTAATGAAAAGCCAGCCATACAGAGGGCAATGTGTCAGATTATGGGGTCTGAGGATAATCCAGTTATCTTCCTGTTTCTCTTCCCTACTATGCTCCTCTAGCCCCATCCCAATTCAAATATATTTGCCTTTCCAGTTTTTACATTCATAGTGATTTGTTCACTAGACCTTTTAGGGAAAATGTTTGTACAGAGAGAGTGATGTGAACATAAGGATCTTGGAATGGCCAGAAGAGATGGGATGATGCATTAAGAAGGAGAAGAGCCGAGCTGGGCAGAGTGGCGCACACCTGTAATCCTCGTACTTGAGAGGCTGAGGCAGGAGAATCACAGGTGTGAGGCCAGCCTCAGCAACTTTGCAAATCTCTTAGCAACTCATTGGGACTCTGTTTCAAAATAAAACATAAAACAGGGTGGTAGCTCAGAGACAGAATCCCCTGGATTCAATCCCCGGTACCACATATACACAAAGAAGGGGAAGGACTGAAGATAGAGCTGGTAGTTTCAAAAATCATCTTTACCACTTGGGCATATTTTCAGATAGTAGCAATGCTACAATTGTGTTCCAAATATGCAGGATGGAGGTTGGTGTTTCTTAGTCCTTCTGTTTTGATTTCCTCAGTAGATTCTAAGGGGAAAAATAACAGAATAGTCTCTGAGCTCACCTGATTGGTTATCAGTGTCCTCAAAATTTACAAGGAAGGAATGTCCCACGCTGACAATTTATTTGGTGGTTGCTGGTTTGTATGATGGGTTTCAGAGAGGCATCACATTTGGCTTTGCTGGTTTTAAAATATCAATAACAGACTTTCTTTTTTTTTTTGTGGTACTGGGGTTCCTAGAAGCCCTTCTACCTCCGGGCTACACTCCCAGACCTATTTTTTATACTTTTTAATTTGGAAACAGGGTCTCCTAAGCCAGCGCGCGCGGCTGGCTTTGAACCTGCGCAATCCTCCTGTCTCTGCCTCCCAAGCGCCGGGATTACAAGCGTGCGCCACCACGCCCGACCTCAATAATAGACTTTCACTTGGGGTTTTCAAGAGAGACTACTCTGCCCTTCATAGGCCTCTGTTTCATCATCTCTGCTTCTCTGGATGTACACCGATCTTTTTAAAAAGGTGCTGTAAAAATATATACAAGGATTAGGTCAGCTTCAACTGCTTTACTTTATTATATTATAAAAAGGAAATATCTGAATGATAGATTTTTTAAAATGATGCAGTTTCTTTTATATTAGTACAAAGTATGGCTGAATATTATTGTATGCAATTCCTTGGATTTCCTTAATTAAAATATTTTGTGTTCTTAAGCTTTTCAGTTCTACTCTTGCTAGACACTTGAGCAATACTAGAAACACTGATTCAATAAGGAGATTAATTTGCATGTTTCTAGGCTGAGACAGGAGGATCACAGGTTTGAAGCCAGCCCCAGCAACTTAATAAGGCCCTCTACAACTGAGTGAGACCTTATTTCAAAATAAAATATAAGGCTGGGTGTGGTGGCACACGCTTGTAATCCCCGTGCTTGGGAGGCGGAGACAGGAGGATCGCTGGCGTAAGAGACCCTGTTTCAGAAATATAAAATAGGTCTGGGAGTGTAGCCCGGAGGTAGAAGGGCTTCCAGGAACCCCAGTACCACCAAAAAAAAAAAAAATAAATAAAAAAAATAAAAAAAATAAAAAAAATAAAATAAAATATAAAATAGGGCTGGGAGTGTAGCTCAGGGGTAGAATACCCTTGAGTTTAATCCTCGGTACCCCCAACTAATTTAGGATTAGATAATGAAATTACCAATTGTTTGAAATAAATTATTTTTAGTGGCACATTTTGTAGATACACAGGGTGAGATGAAAGTCCTTTACCTGGAGCGATATTAGAATTAAAAATGGAGAAGATTTATTAATAATAAAGTGAAATATGGCCCAATATTTATTATACACATCAAATAAATTATTAGAAAAAAATCTTTATATTTTTAGTTTCATACAATTTATAAAACACTTTATACTATTTTTATTTACTCTTTCTTACACACATACACACACACACACGCACACCTTATAAAGTAAGAGTTATCATTTTGTGGTTGAGAGATATTGAGAAACTCCACCACAACTACCGTGAAGTCCAGATTTCAGCCTCTGACACTGTCCTTCCTTCAGCAGACTCTGCCGTGGGCCCTGGGTGGGCTGTGAGGTGGATGATCCCCAAAGTCTCTTTGCCCGCAATTCTCTTGAGACCAGCTGAAGTCTGCACTAAAGTGAGAACTGACTTGTATCGAGCAATGAGAAGGTCCACAGAACTTTGCAGCGAGGCAGAGAGAACTGATGAAGACGTGTCAGACGCTGGGTCAGGCCTCGTTCTCAAGGCTCTAACTGTGCTCACTGGAAATACGACCAGAAAAATAAGTTTCCAAAGTGCCAGGAGGCATACTTCATCTCACACTGTAGAACTGTCTGAGCTCCCTGCAAATGCTAAAAGAAGAGGAGGGTCCGGACTGTGATTAGCAAGGTCCACTAGAGACATACCATTTGTTCCTTTGTGGCTGACAACAGGGCTTATCCCTTGTGCAGAATGGACAATAGCCTCTGAATATCCATGTAGTGAAAACTGGCCCATGCTCCCACTCCATGGCATTAGTAGACATAAGAAGATACTACTTCAAAGGAGCCTTTAATGTATTTTTAATTTTTAATTTGACATTAAAAACACTGATATATTTATTGTGTTCAACATGAATTTTTTTTGTGTGGTATTGGGAATTGAACACAGGGGCATTCTACCTCTTGAGCTATACTCCCAGTCCATTTAAAATTTTTTTGTTTTGAAACAGGGTCTTAATAGGTTGCTAAGAGTCTCACTAAGATTCTCCTGTCCCGTTAGGCATGGTGGCGCACGCTTATAATCCCCGCATTTGGGAGGTAGAGACAGGAGGAGGATTGTGCAGGTTCAAAGCCAGCTGCGCTGGCTTAAGAGACCCTGTTTCCAAATAAAAATATAAAATAGGTCTGGGAGTGTAGCATGTAGTCCGGAGGTAGAAGGGCTTCCAGAAACCCCAGTACCACAACCAAAAAAAAAAAAAAAAAAAAAAAACAAAAAAAACCCAGAGATCCTCCTGTCTCAATCTTTCAAGTGTTAGTATTACAGGAGTGTGCCACCATGCCTGGCTCAACATGATGTTTTTTCTTTTTTGTGGTACTGGGGATGGAACCCACAGGCATTCTACCTTTGCGCTACACCCGCAGCCCTATTTTTTATTCTCTGTTTTGAAACAGGATCTCACTAAGTTGCAGAGGGCCTCACTAAGAAGCTGAGGCTGGATGCAAACCTCAATCCTCCTGTTTTAGCCTCCCAAGTACTGGGATTACAAGCATGCACCTACACACCTGGCTTTCAACATGATGTTTTTATTTTTATTTTATTTTTTATTTTTATGGTGGTTCTGGGGTTCCTGGAAGCCATTCTACCTCCGGGCTATGCTCCCAGACCTATTTTTTATATATTTTATTTGGAAACAGGGTCTCCTAAGCCAGCGCGCGCGGCTGGCTTTGAACCTGCGCGATCCTCCTGTCTCGGCCTCCCAAGCGCGGGGATTACAAGCGTGCGCCACCACGCCCGGCCTTCAGCATGATGTTTTGAAGTACATAAACACTGCACTGGTAAAACCTAATTTAATATTGCATTATCTCACATACTTATTTTTGTCCTAATAGCACTTTTTCACTCACTTTGCATTTTGTAGGATATGACAGGTTATCCTTAACTACAGTCCCTTTGTAGTACAACAGATGACTTGAATTTATTCTTCCCATCTAACCATAGTTATATATCCTTTGACCGACCTCTTTGAACTCTAAATGGAACTCATATGTTAATCAACATATTTTGAATAAGACAGCCCCCTCTTCATTACATGATTACACAATGGTCCATCATATCAATGTTTTAACATTCATATGGGATGGTAATTTTACTTAAAATTTTACTTTGACTCTTAACTATTATGACCATTTATTTTATTTTGTACTTAGGGTGTGTTTGAATATTTTCACAAACATAAAACAGAGAATGTAACATTTAATGAGGACCTATAGTATAAACCCCGATATCCCTCCCACTTACCTTTCTCTCTCTTTTTCTGCTCACAGATTTTGCCTCTCAGCTTAATTTCTACACTAAATCTACATTTCAATCTTGCGTTCATTGCACTTTTATCAATAGTCTTCCTCCATTATATCTTTTGAAGGCCCTCTTTTTTTAAACTTCAGTACTGGGAATTGGACCCAAGGATAGAGTCTGCCTTTGTGCTATATCCCAAGAGTTTTAATTTTTTTTTTTTGTTTTGAAACAGATTCTTGCTAGATTTCTGAAGGGCTTCCTAAGTTGCTGAGGCTGGTCCTGTCTCAGCTTCCCAAATACTGGTATTAATCGGCATGAACCTGTAAGGTTAATGTCTGTAATCTTTGAACTGCTTTTGTATATCAAGAAAGCATTCAGTCTACAAGGCTTCTAAACAGCTCATTTCCTAAGGCGATCAAATCCATTAGCACATGTGGAAAATGACTTTTGGTTTTTCTGATAGAACATTTGCATAAATTCATAGGCACTTGAAACTTAATTCTGAGCAACTAGGCGGATGGAAAATCTGTACTTTTAGGAAAGTAATGCAGAAATACATAAATAGTTTTGGCAGAGAAGTGCTTAGTTAACACTAAGAAGTATCTAGAGTGCTAAAATTTTCCCATTACTATCGAGAAGAATGATTTCACAGTTTATTCATACAAGTAGCGGCAGTGGAGGCTGAAAATGACCCCTGTTTATTGAGTGATTTCCATCTGTAGGGTCTTTTAAAAAAAGTAATGACCTAATTCAGTCCTTACATAAGACCCAGGAGTTAGGTTACGACGACCCCACTTTTAAAAAGAAAATAACTGAAGCTCAGAAAAATCAAGGAGCGGAACTAGAATTTTAATGAGTGCATCCTCTTTTTAATTATATCACAGCATCATCTTTGTCAGGTTGTCTATAAGATATTTGCTCTAAAGTTAGTAACTTATTACATTTAGTTATTAACATCAACTAACTTTACCTGGATCTTTTTTTTTTTGTTTTCCAAAACATTTTTCAGAAAAGCACCAACATAGCCCCGCGTGGTGGTGCACGCTTGTAATCCCCGCGCTTGGGAGGTGGAGACAGGAGAATCCCCCGGTTTGAAGCCAGCGGTGCTGGCTTAAGAGACCCTGTTTCCAAATAAAAATATAAAAAATAGGTGTCTGGGAGTGTAGCCTGGAGGTAGAAGGGTTTCCAGAAACCCCAGTACCACAAAAAAAAAAAAAAAAAAGAAAGAAAAAAAAAAAAAAGCAAAGCACCAACATTTTATGTTTTGTCAGATTTTTTAAAATTTTATATTGTTTCTTTTTGTAGTACTAGGGAATGAATCCAGGGACAGTCTACATCTGAACTCCATCCCCAGCCCTCTTTTTTATTCCTTATTTTTTGAAACAGGGTCTTATTAAGTTGCAGAGGGAGTCTGGCCTCAAACCTTGGATCCTCTGTCTCAACCTCCCAAGTACTGAGATCACAAGCGTGTCCCACCATGCTTACCTTTGTCAGATTTTAAAGTCATGTGTTTGACCATTTTTACATAATGTGAAGGACCGTTTAGCATTACTTATTTTAAATTTATTTTTTTCTAGCTCTTTAAATGAATAATTTCCTCTGATTTCTACTTTAAAATTTTAAAACGAAACCATAAACTTCTATAGAAGCAAAGTTGTGGTGATTTTCCAATTTAATTTGAAATTAAGAAACGATTCTTTGGTAGAGAAAGAATAAAAAGTTCAGGGAGTGCCATTCCTAGTTGTGGTAGAGATCTACTAAGTGTCAGTGAGAAAAAAATGTTCATTTCAGTCGACCCCAGTTCTAGAAGGCAATAGCTGTCTACAGATTCACATGGTACTAGTCAGCTTTCCATTAGTATAAAAAATACCTGAGATAATTACCTTATAAAGAAAAAAAGGTTTATTTTAGCTCCTGGTTCTGGTTCTGGGGAGTCCAGTTGAAGATCAAGAGGCTCCAGTGCTTTGTGCCTCTGATGTCGTAAGCACATGATGTTGGGCGTGTGCAGCTGAGCACACAGAGGGCCAGGGGGGATCTCACAGGCACCTTCAAGAGCATGTCCCCCAGGACCTAAAGATCTCCCAGAGGGCCCCACCTCCAAACAGTCCACAGCATCTCCAGCAGTGTCCCCTCAGGAACCAACCTCTTATCATGGGAAAAGTTGGGGAACATTCAACTTCAGAACTATAGCTCCTGAAAATGAGAAAAGATGTGAAAAGTGTATCATTTTTGAGCATTAAATTTCACATCAATCTCACCTTGCTTCCTAAATCCCCAGCTCCTTCCAGAAATGATACTAGTTGGTGTGGCAAAATAAATCTTATTTTGAGAGGGTTATGGAAAATGGTGATCTTAGGCTGGGCCTTTCTACATTAAGATAACTACCAATTCTGATGAATCAATTTAAATGGTAGAATGATTTATCTGGATTTCACACCTATCACTTTCTCTAAGTCTTTTTCTTTACTTATAACATAGGTCTGTTACCAACTTAATTTTTTCCAGTGAGTGTCTTTGTCTCCACTCACACCCGACTTGTTCCCCTTTTAGGACCTTTACACTTGCTGTCTCACTGCCTGTGGGTTGCTCTGTACTCAAACCTTGGTACAGACTCAGATACCACCTTCACAGATGCGGCTTTCCTAACTTTTTACCCCCTGACTTTTCCTGCCTAAATTCAATCCATTCCATCTCTTCCCAGAAACTCTATCATAGCATTCTGTCTTATTTCTTTCATAGCATTTATTACAACCTAAAATTACTTTACATTCTGAAATTATGGAATTTACTTGAAAAGTTCAGATTTTGGAGGATTTTAGATTTCAGATTTGCAGATTAATTATGCTTAACTGGTAAAATCAATGCAAATATTTAAAAGGGTTCACAGAATTCTAAACTCTGGATCACTACTCTGATCATTTAGATAATGGATACTCAACCCATATTTTATTTTTTTTACTTGTTCAATATCTGTAATATCTCTAAAATAATATCTCTTTGATAATAGGACCTCAGCCATATTTTTTTCATATTTGTTTTCTCTTTATTTATAGCCTGGAAAACGCTGGTGCTCAATGAATAGTTGTAGAGACAAAAACTAAATAATCATTTGTAACCGGGACTACTTTTTTTTCCCATAGAAACTTGGAAGGGACTGTGCCTCCCAAGGTATGTTGACCTGAACTCAGGGGTGCAGCACACTGATGGGCGGGCATGTGAATGGGCTTTGTTAGAGGTAAACTCATGATCATATTTGGATGAAGGAGAGAGGAACTTTCCCCTCACAGTTCTATTAATGGGAGAAATGAAACAACCAACTGTGTCTGTCAGTCATGGCTGGGAGAGTGAGAATCTTGGTCCTTGCAAGTGTCAGATTTTTAAACACTTTATGAGTGTCAAAATTTAACTCTTCAAACACAGTTTCAACTTCTGACATACACGTTTTAAAAGCCCATAACGCAGGGATTTATTACTGTGATTTAAAGAAATTTTCAACCTTGTATTTCTTGTCTGAGGTTATTTTATTTTTGAAGGCAATTTTCAAATCAGCTAATGAAGTGTTTTAAACTAACAACCAAGTCGACTCTACATAGAGAACTATTTTAATACCCAGCATAGACAGAGACATCGTGTCTTACAATTTCATGTTTTTGAAATTTTAAAATATTATCTGGCTGGCCATCATGCTTACGGAAACTGCCAGTTGGAAAGGCATACCAAATACTCTGAGAATTTAAGTTTGTGAATTAGTAAGTGAATAGTTAGGAATCTCTTCTACTGTGTTGAGGTGCTAAGTGCTCAGGGTAACTGACCACCCTGTATTTACGTTTGAATCTAAGAAATGCTATTTATATCTTATCTTTTATAACCAGTTGTGGAAATAATATTTTATGACAATGGAATTATTAAGCAACATTTTTCTTCTAAAAGAAAAATAACACCTACAGGGCTTTCTAAATCATAAAAGATAGCAAAAAATTTTTTAACAGTTTTTTATTGAACATAGATAGTATACATTTAAACTATATTTGGTGCCCCCCCCCTGCCCCTGTTTTCCCTTCCCCCCTCCCACCAATGGTTGTCCAGGTTAACCATGTCTTATTCATAATTTTACACATGCAAAATTTTAGTTGACAAGTTAAACCCCAGGAAGACAATTAAAAAGCTTGACTTTAACTAGGCAAATAGATGATTATATAAAAGAAAGCAATTCAAATTTCAGGAATGTGTCCTGAAATTCAAACAATTGCATAGTGGATTTCTTCTTGCCACAGATTAAACTGAACCCTGCAAAAGGATGTGAAAGGGCATCCTTTTGGGTAAGTATTGAAGGAGGCAAGGCAGTCATCAGTGATCATGTCATGACATCTTCCACGTTATTTTGGATGTCTATCTAAAATTATCTGAACATTTAAAAAATGTTTCTTGACTCTCTTAATAGTTGTGTTAGCTCCTATAACATTTTTAATCAAAGCCCTATTCCTAAAATACATTTGCAACCAAATATAACCTTTCCTAATCTAGTGTTTCCTAATGTAGAGTTTGCAGATTACCTGTCTCAGATTCACCTGGGAGTGATATTATAATATTTATGTCTCATCCTATCTCTTTTGTGAAATGACCTTAGCCATTTAGGAAGGCCAACTTTTTTTTAAAGTGTTGGTAGCCTTATTAGAACTATCTTGAGGGGGTATATGATTCTACCCCCATAGAGATGTGTGTGTGTGTGTGTGTGTGTGTGTGTGTGTGTGTGCGCACGCGCATGCACGCATGCACATGTATGAACATATATTACTGAGGCTTGAACCCAGGGGCTTTCTACCTTTAAGCTACACCTCCAGCCCTATTTTATTTTATTTATTTTGAAACAAGGTCTCACTATGTTGCTGAGAGACTCACTACTTTGATGAGGCTGTCCCCTAACCTGAAATCCTCCTGTCTTAGCCTCCCAAGTACTGGGTCTACAAATGTGTACCACCACACTTTGCTAAGAGACATTTTATTTTTTAAAATTTTTATTGATTCACTATAGTCTCACATCATAGTGTAGATCATGTTGACAATGGTATATACTCACACAATACTTGGTGCCCTCTGGTTCCCCATAAGTGTCCAGGTTAACAATGTTATATTCACATCACAAAGTCACATGTAGCTTTTCCATTAATAAACCTCAGCCTTCTTCCTCCTCTACCCTCCTTTCTGGCTTTGCTAAGGTTTCCCCTTCATTATCTGGAGTCCCTCTGGTATCTCTATTACTCCCTAGCTTGAGCATATTAGAGAAAACATATGTCCTGCTAAGAGACATATTTAAATAAAAGCAAATCTCTGGCCAAATTTCTCATTTGGCTAGTGTGTTACTAGCGAACAGGCACAAACTAGTCACATAACTTGTTTGTGGTTTCAGGAGGGTGGGTTGCAAGTGAAGCTTACCAACTAGCACCTTTCAGGGAAGAGTCGCTCCAAACAGGCTTTGATGACATCAAGACTGGGGGTTTCTCTTGATGGGCCAGGCAACTGGGTCTAGTGGAGCATAGACGGACATATCAACTCGTTCATGTGTGAGCATTGTTCATTCATATGTTTTATCATATAAAGACTAGGAGTCCAGCAAACATTTCCTACTCAATTACTACTCTTGATACCACTGATTTTATGAGTACAAAATTAAATTATTTTTTAAAAAATCCTTTACAGTAAGTAACATACCTGCTGTTGAATTTTGCTGCAAACACCAAAGATGCTAGATCCCGATTAAGATTCTACTAAGCATGTCTATTAAGCATAAGATTATAAAAAGAGATACACTGTTTATATTGAAGTAATGTATAAATATAACAGCTACTGGGTCAGAATTTCTACATGTATCTAATGATCTGTTTTTTTTTTTTGGGGTACTGGGAATTGAACCCTGAGACATTCTACCTCTGAGCTATATCCCAGCTCTATTATATTATTTTATTTTGAAACAGGGTCTCACTAAATTGCACAGGGCCTCACTATAAGTTGCTGAGACTGGTTATGAACTTGCTATCCTCTTGTATTAGCCTCCCAAGTGCTGGGATTACAGGTGTATGCCACCATGCCTAGCTGAGATCTGTGTTTTTAATAAGTATTCCCAGGTAATATTTTAAAACATATTCAGACAGTTTTATAAACATTTTTTAAAGATTCAAAATGGTAGATGCCTGAAATACTTCCTCTTTTAGAAAGCATACTAAATTAGTATTCATTTCAGTGACCACTTCAAAAATACTCTTTTGCTAAATTAGTCTTTTCCCCTTAAGATTTCTTAAGTCTTTATTGCATTTACTCATGTCCAACTCCAGAGAAGAAGTTGCTTCATTTTCTGTGAAACCGTTTTCGACACTGAGTCAGCGTGCTTAATACGGGTTGGTGACTTGCTCTGTATTTCTTTTCTAAATCAAATGCTCAGCAGGGCATGGTGGCACATCCTTGAAACTCCAGGACTTGGGAAGCTGAGGCAGGAGGATTGCAGGCCTGAGGCCTGCATGTGGCACCCACTTCATAATAAAAAATAAAATAAGGCAGGGTGTAGCTCAGAAGTGGAACCCCTCTGGATCCAACCCCTAGTGCCCCATACAAAAACATTTCAAATGCTCAAGTCAGAACCATGATGAAGTAAAGACAAATACAATAAGCCAGTACCTTCTGGCAGTGGGAATATCGATTTTTGAATGTGTGGGGTTGTCATTTTAAATGACTCCCACCTAATCCTTCTCCTAGAAAACTTATTTTTTTTTTTTAAAGAGGCAAGCCGAGGCCAGTATTGGAGCCTGCCTTGAGGCTAGGCCAGTGCTGGGGCCATCGAGGCCGGGATCGGAGCCAGCCAAGGGGTTTGGTCGGTGTGGGGGCCAGCGAGACCAGAATCGGGTTCTCCCATGAGGCAAGGCTGCTGCTTGAGCCAGCGAGGTCTGGATCAGTCCACCGGGTAGCCAGGCCACTACTGGGGCTGTCAAGAGTGGGATCGGTACTTGCAACGTGGCATGCACAGAGAAATATCGCAGAAAATAAAAATCAGATGCTTCCCCTAATCAGCAAAAACTAGGAGGAAAGGGGCAACAGGAAGAGGTTGAGCTATAAAAAGGCCCCTTATAGTGAAGCAGCTAAGGTGACCAATCAGAGGGTATGGAATAGGGGAGGATGGAGCCTTTTTAAAACACAGGATGTACATAAACAAATGTATCAAAGTTAATCACCAAACAAGCAGGGGATCAAGGGAGGGGGGGGAATGGGATGGGGGCTGGATGAGGGCTAATTGGATGATGTGTGCTTGTATATCCTCTCAAGTCTTGTATTCCAATTTGTGATATATGATTACAATGCACCAATTAAAAATAAATAAATAAGTAAATAAAATAAAAAAAGAGGCAAGTGCATTGTTTAAGCCAGTATTTTGCAGAGTGACTTATTATTCAAAGGCAAAGTGCAAGTGCATTGCCGGGGTCCTCTTCACTGATCTTAAAAGACTAAAAAAAACAAAACAAAACAAAACAAAACAAAAAAAAAACAAAAAACACATAATGGAGTGAAGTAATAACTACAATGTTTCTTTAATCTTTATGACTTTTTGACTTTTTTTTTGCTTCTCAGCCACTAAAGTATTAGCATTAACTACAAAGTATTTTTTATTGTCTAGAACAATTTCTTTTAGTAATGCTATTTTAATTTACTGGGTATGTGAACCTAGGTTAACAACTCACCTTAGAGTTTTTTTTTTTTTTTTAATAAGTATTAGAGATACAAGCACATTGCAGATACACAGTGAGAGACCAGAGACAGCATTTCTTTTTTCCTGGGTGAACCAATCATGATAAAGAACCATGTGGGCAGTGGCTCAGTAGGACCCAGGAGGGCACAGGGCCAAGCTAGAGTGTCCAAGACTTTGATTGATGCAGTGTGTTAGCTAATGCACCCTGGAGCTATGGGGCGGAATCCTCCCTACGGCTTTTTCCAAGAAGTAGATGAGGAATAAACAGAATAATTACAGGTGCTTTTCAAGAAAGAAATGATTTCTTTTAGAACGGTCACATAGAATGAGGGGGTTTATCCAATTGTAGTTTTCCTCACATGATCTTATTTATAACTTTTAAGAAGTCCGTGACCTGGCTAATACAAATATTAGCATCTCAATTTCAAAGTGAAGAAAAAAAATTTTATAGGTGAAGAAGTTAAGGCGCTTGTCCAAAGTCAGCTGCTTGCAAGCATGAGAATTAGAAGTCAAGTCTTCAAAGTCTGTGTCAAGAAGTTTTTTTTATGGTTTCAAATTATTGACAAAGTCAAAATAACAACAGCTTTTCTTTCGTCACCTCTTACTTCCTCATCATGAGAGTTCATGCTAATGAGGAGCTGTTACCGCAAAACATTATCGTAGTTCCCCTAAAAGAGACCCTATTCTCTCCATGTAGGTAGGGCTTGGGTTTTTCCATGGGGACAGCAGTGGGCTATGGGTTTTACTCTCTCCCTAATGAATGCACGATGTGGTTTTCGCATCTCCATACCAACCTGCCCAGGCTCAGGGAGCTACCTCACAGGCCCTCCCGGGGCTCCTTCGTGCCCACCATTCCTACAGTCAAGCTGCATGTGATTTATACTCCCCCGATCCCAGTGGAGATCTGAATGCCTATTTCTACATTTCCAGAAATCCTTTTTTCTTTCTAGTTGTAGACGTAAAGGATCAGAGTACATCATAGACCACGTCTTTCTCTCTTTAATTTCTCAGAAAGAAAGGGGGGAAAAAGATAAATTTATATTAGGGTTTTCACAACTAAGTATAAGGAAAGAGCCCTGTCCTCTTAGCTTGAAATAGGAAGAATTAAGTGAGAGTGCTTTTTGATCTTCTCTCCTTTATGCAAAGAATTATTTGGGAAAGTAGTTTAGCCAATAGAGGCCAGGCTTTCTTTTGAATTCTCTGTTTTTCTTTCTGATTAAAAAAAAAAATTGTTCCAGACAAAGGAGACTTACCTGAATATAAAATATAATAAGCTGTTCTGTAAGCTGTATTTAGTTATGAGCAGGTAGGGAATTTTAAGGACTCTTAAAGATCTCTGATATAATGTGACTTCTTCCAGCAATGATTCCGGTAGAAAGAGCGCACAGGATTTTCCATTAGAGCTCCTTTAGCTTCTGGAGTCAGAAAAATTTGGAGAAGCTGCTGAGGCGACAGTTCTCAACTGTGGCTTTAAGGCCTTGAGTTTCAAAACTCCAGGGTTAAAAAGTGAAAAGGTGATAAGCAAAAAGGATTCTTACGGCACCCCTCACACCAAGTGTATCTGGCCCTGGGGTGGAGTTCCTTAATATGCAATTCTTGGAAATTGCCATAATAGTCCTAATTCCTTTAAGACCGTCCTGGCCTCTGCTTTTGACTAGTTGGTACGTTTCCACGTAACCTTTGTGCGACTGCCTGAGGATTGCAAAATGAGGGAATGACATGCTGGCAAGCGCCTGGGTTTTCCATCATCACCCAAGAGGCAGCCGGAACCAGCCTGGTGAGAAAGAACTCCAGGAAAAACACCTCCCAGGTTCATGTCAATACTACTGAAAAATGGAGACCCGTGGAGCTCAGAGGCCTTCAAACAGCCCCAGCAGCTAAAAACCGCACTCCAGTTAGGATGAAGCGTATATGAGTGGACTTCTTAAAACAAGTGGCGCTGACTTTCTGCAGTGATTTGATCTGGGGAAGATGAATTCCTGGCAGTGCTCTGACCCCTCCTGCTGGTAATTCCTCAGGTGCCAGCTAGCCGGGATTCACATTTGCCATTCCTACAATGTGGTCTTTTGTTGCTCCTGTGGAAAGCTTGAGAGTTCTTGTAAATTCCTTTGCAGATTGAGATGGGATTTTACTGTGTGGTTGCTGGCATCTGCCACAAACTGCTGCTACTCTTCTCCCCTACTTTTTTATGTGTTTAGATTGTTTTTGTACTCCTCTCCCCACTGCTGATTGCTGGCGAACATGATATCATTTGTGAAGACCAGTGGCTTCTTCCAAGGAAACATTGACTAAAGCCATTTCTTGGAAAGGGGGCTGACTATACCTTTGGTTAATATCATTTTTTTTTTTTTTTTTTTTTTTTGCGGGTCTGGGGAAGGAACCCAGGGACATTCGACCTCCGAGCTACACCCCCTGCCCTATATTTTATTCTTTGTTTTGAAACCGGGTCTCACTGAGTTGCAGAGGGCCTCACTAAGTAGCTGAGGCTGTCCACGAATCTCGATCCTCTGGTGTCAGCCTCCCGAATGCTGTGATTACAAGTGTGTGCCACCATGCCTGGCTAATATCATGTTTTTAAAAGAATCATTTGGCCGGGCATGGTGGTGCACATTTGGGAGGCTGAGACACAAGGATGGTGGTTTGTTGCCAGCCTTAGTTACTTAGTGAGGCCTTTTGCAACTCAGTGAGACCCTGTTTCAAAATAAAAAATAAAAAATGGGGCTGGGGGTGTAGCTCAGAGGTATAATAGCCTGGTCCCATTCCCAGTATTGCAAACAAATAAATACATAAATAAATAAATAACTTGAAAAAATTTTTTTTGGTGGTACTGGGGATGGAACCCAGGGGCCTTCTACATCTGGGTTACACTCCCAGACCTATTTTATATTTTATTTGGAAACAGAGTCTCTTAAGCCAGCTGAGCCTGGCTTCGAACCTGTGCGATCCTCTTGTCTCCACCTCCCAATCAGGGGGGTGTGGATTACAAGCATGCACCACCATGCCCTGCAATCACTTGAAATTTTAAAAGAATCATTTGAAATTTAAAATCAGAGATGGAGTGGGAAGCTCACAAAGTACAGTGTGCAAATATGTTACTATCACTCTAAACTGTTATGATTTGAGACTACACTGCACTCATAAAAGTATAAATAAAAATAAAATAAAATCAGAGGTGACCAATGATCCCAATCCTTAATGAGTCCAGTTCCTAAAATATTTTTGGAGTAGTAAGGGTAAAAGGAATCAACTTGCAGCAGCAGCTAGACATAATGAAATTTGAAGAAAAGAAAGATAGGGTGTCTTTTATTAGATCAAGTATTGACAGCAATGTTCTAGCGTGGCAGACATTCCTTGTGTATGAGGTGAGTATGACATCCACTCAAAAACACAGCTCTGTGGGGAGAGAAATGCCAACGATAATAGATGTGACCTTTCAGTGCTGTGGTGGTTGGCATTGCCCTGGGGTAATCCTAGATCACCCATTTTTCCATTTGGATGTAGCTGAGACTGACAGGGCAGGTGTCCTGCCTAAAGCAACTGATTTACAATCAGCTTTCTGTCTCCTTCCTACTCGACTCTTGCAAAGCAAGCTCGAAAATCCAACTCTTCACTCTGTCTGTAGAGAACCTAGAAGCAAGGGCCAAATATGTACTTTGTAAGGCTGTTCTAGAGCTAATGCAAAGATCAACAATAAGTTGATGTATCTTAGAGATATTTGGCACCACTATTAAATTCAGTAGGCCTTGATGGAAGACTTGAACATCAGAGTCTAGATGAAACACAACATAGTAATCCCTCCATCATAATATGAACAGGAATAAAACAGATTGTACCATGGCAGTCGGGCACTGCCTCTAGGCACAGCTGCTGGTTGTTAAAATTATCTATAGACCCACCTCATTACATAGTTACTCACACACAGCCATTGATGTTATTCTCCTGCCTCCTTAAATATCAGGACTGCTTGTAAATCATTCAACCCAACTCCAGGGGGTGCATGGAGGGCAAAGTGTACTTAAAACCAGTGCAGAGGACATAACCTAGTTACTCCTTGGAGTGGACACACGTGAACCCGTCTTTTCTGGAAGCTGGACTTAGGTTAGCTCGAATATCAAACCTATACTTTCATGCCTAGACTCAATTCTGTCTT
This sequence comes from Muscardinus avellanarius, assembly GCF_963383645.1. Taxonomy (NCBI): domain Eukaryota; kingdom Metazoa; phylum Chordata; class Mammalia; order Rodentia; family Gliridae; genus Muscardinus; species Muscardinus avellanarius. The sequence continues at coordinate 53,424,463 of NC_137789.1, read as the reverse complement.
GCACCATCTGGAGCAGCTTAGCTTTCTGGGCAAACCCTAGTCCTCCATCCTAGACTCCAACCTCGACTTTGATGTGTGGTTTACATCACAGGCCAGCTGCTGCTGAACTCCTACATCCCCTGACTGCCAGTATGGCCCAGCTTCTGGCCCAGGACCCTTTTGTCTTGTGCTGTTCCATGACCTGATACTGACCATTAGTTGAGCTCAGACTTGGGTGCTGGTTGGTATTGCTGGCTGAGTTTAGGTCTGGGAGGAATAGTCCAGGCATCTAAGCCACAGGTGGGAGTGGGCATGTTGACTTGAGCTTGAGAAAAAGGCACTGTGTGCTCTCCAGTGGTCAAAAATTTAAGGGAAAAATATCTGACCAACATGGGAGAAAAGTGAAAGCAGGAGCAATATGGGCCAGTAATTTTGTGCCCTGCTCAAGACCAACATGAATCTGTGTGTTTGTAACTCAGCTACCTTAGGCAGCATTTGCATTGTGAGTTTCTGACATGTTGCAAAGAAATCACCTGTGTATATTTAATTTATAACACATTTTTAAGAGGTACTATGTTCACATAGTTCTAAATTCAAACTTACAAGGGTACAGAATTGAAACATTTTTTCTCTTTCTTCTTATTGAAAGATTGAGCGGGGTGTAGTGGCATCTGTAATTCCAGCACTTGGGAGGCTGATCCAAAAGGATTACAGGTTTGAGACCAGCCTCAGCAACTTAGCGAGACTCTATTTTAAAATAAAAAACAAAATAAGGATAAAGGTGCAAGTTGGAGGTAGAATGCCCCTGGGTTCAATCCTCAGTTCTATGCACACACACAAAAAGATTGAGAACCTTTGCGTGATATGATTTGCTGACTTCCTTAGCATTTAGTGCATCTAGAATTTGACAGGATTCTCACAACAACCTGTGGACTGAACATAGGAACCTTTACTTCACAGATGGAGGGACCCAGTTGAAGGTCACTGGCCTAAAGTCATACTTCAGGATGGCACTGTTGATATTTGATTTCACCTGTGCCTTCAGCTCAAGACTTCTTTCCACAGCAATCAAAAGTACGGGAGGCTGAGTCAGGAGGATCGCGCAGGTTCAAAGCCAGCCTTAGTTACTTAGTGAGGCTCTCAGCAACTTAGTGAGACCCCGTTTCCAAATAAAAATATAAAATAGGTCTGGGAGTGTAGCCCTAGGTAGAAGGACCCTGGGTTCCATCGCCAGTACCACAAAAGCAAAAAACAAATTAAAAAAAAAACCCAATTGATTCTTATCATATAATGCTGATAAGAATAAAATGCCTGAAAGGAAATACCTTTTACTGAGCTCTCCCGAAGTTTATGCATGAGGTGTGTTGGGCCCAGAAAAAGCTGATGTACCAGAGAGGACCTCGACACTCATCCTGGCCCTATTGATGTAATTGGAACCAGATATTTTAGTTCTAATTGAACTTCAATTTCCTTATCTGTGAAATAGAAATAATAATACCCACCTAATAGATTTTTGAGGATCTGTAAGTGTGAAAAAAAGCAAATGGCTACTTCTCTATAATAATAATTCCTATAAATGAAATACAGTAGGTGAAAAAGCTTTGTAAATTGTGAATTGATTGACATAGAAATGCAAGATACTCATTTTCTTCCATTTCCCAATATTTATTCATTATGTTATTTTGTTTATTTTTAAAAAATCAACTTAATTATTTTGATTTTGCCATACTAGAAAAAGAACATCGGGCTCCTCTATGACTGAGCTACATACATCTCAAGCCCTTTTATTTTCCTTTGAAACAAAGTCCAAGTTGCCCAGGCTGACCTCGAACTGGAAGTCCTTCTGCCTCAGCCTGCCAAGTAGCTTGGATCATATACATGTGCCACCAATAGCTTTATCCACTATTTCAAAAGTACATTTTAAAACTAGAGTTCATTTTGCTCATTTGCTTTAGGCTTAAAGTGATTTTAAGCATTATGTTAGGAAATCAAAACTTTAAAATTATTTTAAATATTCGTGCTTCTTAAAATGATCTCTCCCTTTGCGTTTCACCTCATTTTAAAATTAAATGTCATTCTATGAGAACAAATACTTCCAAACTTCCATTGGGATCAAGTATGGCTGATATCCTGAGGTCTGGGAATGAAACTGCTTTAAAGAAAAGAAAATAAGACACATAAAAATTCCCAGACCTATTTTATACTTTATTTGGAAACAGGGTCTCACTAAGTTGCTGAGAGCCTCATTAAGTAGCTGAGGCTGGCTTCGAACCTGTGCGATCCTCCTGTCTCAGCCTCTCAAATGCGGTGAGAGAAGAGAGACAGAAATGAGAGGTCGTAGAAGCAGAAGACCAAGGCTGTCCACATTTCTATCTGTGCAAGAGTTTGGGAGAGTCTGTTACAATGGGACTTCACATATTGTTGACAACTTCATGGAGTGGTGAGGTTATAACAGGCTCAAACAGGTTATAAACAGGCAGTTTTATCTCTGAGCACTGTCTGCCCGTGTTTTCCCTGGGACATACATATATACTCTGAAAACTGAGACTGGGATAAACTCGGTTCAAAATCCATTTACTGGTATTATACATGATCTACCCACGAGGAGACTAAATTCCTTAGAGGACATGGAGAACATGTGCTAGTGTTCTGTACAGATTGTTTCCTTGTTCTAGTATTTGATTAAGAAGAAGAAATTTCACAACAAAAAAAGCTACAAAAGATAAAGAAAGAACAATTTAAATTCCATTAAATTCTTACCAACCAGTTTTGGAAGACAAATTCCATAATTCTTCCTCCATAAGACCGTCTGGAAAGATACAAAAAAAATAAGATTTTGCAGACTATTACCTCCTTTAACTCAATTTGTTTGAAGTACTCACTAACTCTTCATATCTTACATAAAAAATCAAACCCAGCCAGATTTTATTTATAAAATGATGAAATACTGGCTTTCCCTGAAAACAGTTATACATATGAACCAAAGACACTTTTTTTTTTGACAGTCTACATGGTTATAAAAATTGGCCTGGACATTCAACTTAAAAACTTAAAAAAAAAATAAAAAAGCAGAAGAAAGTCCCCAAGGTACTAAGTACTTTTTGTCTCCTAACCAACAACCTTTCTCCTCTGTGTCCCACTGTCAGTGGCACTAGCACCTTCCTGAAATTTTTGTCCTATTTAGCATCTCTTTTCACAAAACTCACACAGCAAACCACAGGCAAGTGTAAGTTTCTTCCTCCTAAATTTTCATCATCTTCTACCACCACTATATTCCTTCCGTGGAACTGCCGGGCTTTGGAGAGATCACACCTGGGAGAACTTATTTATGGTTGGTGGTAGCCAGTGGCTGCTGGCCTCTCTGTTCAGAAAATTTAGAACTCCCATAAATCACCAAACAGCAAGTTCTCAGAAATCATCCAATAGTGAGTTCATAATCAAGGACCACTAGGTACTGAAGAAGACATCCACCGTATCTGTCAAAAATATTTAAGAAGATAATAAAGGAGAAATGTTAAAAGAGACAACACATGCAAAATGCCTTGGATGCAGTGAGGGCTCAGGATATGGAAACTCCATTTGGAGCCCATCTCGTCCCCTCTTCTCTAAGCCAGTGCTGTTAGCACTCATTCCCCAGTTACTATCAACCCCAGGCATGTGTTGACCATGCAATTTGCCCCTCTCTGGGCAGGTGGTCTATAGCTTCATGGCCTAGAGTTTATGTCAGATCATACATAGAGTTAATATTGTGGTTTTCTAGCATGCCTGTTGAAAGTTTCCCAAGACTTTGTGGCTTAAAACAGTATAACTTTATCCTTTTAACACTCATAGAGGTCATCAGTCTGAAGTTCACCTTAGGGGCTGAATTCAAGGTGTTGTCAGGGTATAATAACAATTTCAGGATCTTTAATCCCATCTGCAAAGGCACTTTTGATGTGTAAGGTGACATATATACAGACTGGGTAAATGAGGACATGAGCACTTGGTGGCCACTATTCACCTAGCATAGGAAGGGAGCAGAGGGCAACTTCTCAAGGATTCATCATGTAATGGTAGAGACCGAAGGTGGTAGTGGGTGGGGTCTCCAGGAAAAAAACAAGCAAAATGGATTTCAGCACCATGTGCGATTGGACTGGTAGGTTTATGGTGGGAGAGTCAAGGAAATTAGTTACATCTTGAGCTGAAAAAGATCCAGTGATTTTGCTTCTTACAATGTGGACACAGAGCTGGAGGCAGAGCTTAGTGGTAGAGATTTTAATCAAGCCAAATTGGTATAATATATACTGAGCTACCAAATCTCATCTCTGGAAAACACGCCAGAATCTTAGCACATCATTTTCAGGAAAAAAGATACCATCTCTCTACCTAAGACGTGGTCTAATCTTAGTACAAGAAAACTGAAACCTTCTAACTGGAGAATAAATAAGTTTTCATTTTCAATGGATCATAAACTGTGAGAGAGCTGAGGGTATCGAGTTAGCCCAAGCATTAGCCACTGTTCAGTGCCAACCTAGGGGCCTGTGGAGAGAGAGGTGCTGGGGGCAGGGTGCTGCTCAGCTTCCTGTCATGGTACCAGCAGCACCAGCTGCTGTGTGGTTCTGAAGGCAGCCCTCTGCCTTTCTTTGGTGACCAAAAAATGGGTGAGAAAAGCTTCAATAACTAAGAGATCCAATATGAGATGGGGTGGTGGGTGCGAGATGGGTCAGGGACTTAGGAGGAGGACACGGCCTTTGGTTGTCACTGTAGCTGAGCCATCTGGAGCAGAAGGTCAGTAGCGATCTATGAAAGCATGGGGAATCTCAGAATTGAGCTAGAACACTGGCTCGAGAGACTGTATTATATCAGTTATGAGAAAAGATAGCTTCTGTGTTCCAGAAACAAAGGATTTGCTGGGGAGTAAACTTACAGGCGCCACATTTCAGAGCATCATGAAGAAAACTGCGGGCACATAAATCTCGAAGTAGATCATTTCGGCTCCACCCTAATGGATGATGAAAGGTGAGATTAAATGATTCTGAAACTTTGCCTGACCTGATAAACCTCCATGACTTAAGAAAGTGAACCCTGCTTGGCCGGACACAGCTTCCCTAATATTATTACGGTAAAAGGAATTTCTCACATCGCAGGCTGGGGAAACCAAATATGGTTTCTGTGCTCATCCCTAGAGAGGGCTTTTGCTTTAAAATGAGCATTTAGAAGAGCTGGCAAATCACTTTATATACTTTGTATTTTGTTCTAGATAAATTTATGAAGGGTTGATCCACTGTTAGTATTCTAAAATCATAATTGAGTTTATTGGTAATAATTTTGCCAACACAAACATCTTTATTTCTTCTTATCACTTCTCAGGTGTCTGTTATTGACATCAGCACTAACATTTTCCTCAGAAAAATATATGATATATTATCTACCTAGAAAATTCAATAGAACAATAGATAATCTGTTCTATCAACTGCAGTCACCTGTACTATAGCATTTGCTTGTTATTTTTAAAAATAGGGATAAAATCTGTGGCCACACAGATGAAAAAAAACCCACAAGATATTATGAAAAATAACAACCTGGTTTTATATCATGACACCCTCTCCTTGCCAATGCTTTGCTGGAAAGATCCAACCAGCTTAATAAGTAAGGCTCAGAAGTCTCCAGATACGTAGTCTTAAAGAACAGGTGTGGGCTTCATTGTTTATGGGCTCAAGCGGAAGGCAGGAGCTCCCAGCTAGATTGAGGGATGACATTTTAGCCTGAAGTGAGAAACCCAGAACCCTGGCTCCTCGAGTGGGTACAACCAGCTAAACCCAGTAGATCCCTCTCAGTCTTCGGAGATAATTTTTCTCTCTTCATTTCCAGTGTGGAGCCTGCTTCTTGCAGGTCAACTCTAGCAGCCCTGGGGAGAAGCTGCAATTCTGAGCAGAACTATTGCTAATCCATCAAATTGAGGGGAGAAGCCCACGAAGCCTGTTATCACCCAGAACTTCAAGAAGTCCCTCTTCCTCTTTTGCTTCTAGTTAAAGTATTTGGACCCTTTGCTCATAAAATCTCCAATGGTAGCAGCATGAGAAAAAATGCTCCAGGGGACCACTGTGTTGGGAGATACACACTAAAGCTATCAAAGACCATGGGATGAGGTCAAAATTTGAGAAACTGACATTATTTCTTGAGGAAAAAGAAGGTGCTGCCATTGCTAGTTGATTGAGCTTATGTAAATTATAAATGGTCATTCAGTTGTATCCCAAAATTTCACTTTTAGAACTCCACATTACTAAAAAATTGAAAAGAGTAATCAGAAATATAAAGACACACAGGGTTATGAACTTAATCAATGTTTGCAAAAGTAGTCATTTCAGAATAACCTAATAGGGGTGGAGTGGGTGAAATATTGGTACTAGGCTACCGTGTTTGTGATATTTTAAGTATAGAAAGCAAATTTCAGAGCAATAGCATAATAATGATTTTCTGTATGAAACTTTTTTTTTGCATATTGAGTTTATGCATTCAGTGAAATGAGAAGAAAGAAAAACACAATCTGGCAACATTTGTTGCCATGAAGAGAATATGATTAGAAGGGAGGGGAGACAGAGACTACTAATTTTCACTTGATTTACATCTGTATCATTTACAGATTACAATGAACATATATTATTTTTGCAATAGTTATAATTTCTTTAAAACCTCATATTTAAAAACAGAAGAAAAACCATTTCTGCAGTATCTGCTAGTCTACTGATGTGTACTAGAGCTCATGTGTACCCTTTTGGGTACTATTTTATTGTCTAATAAAATTGGAAATCTAAACATATGAACACCAGATGAGTTGTTATTTTGTTTGTTTTTATGCTATCTACATGACAACTATACATACCCCTATGAGGGAAAAAATGTACTTGTTTGAAAAAGCCAAGGGAAAAATAGCTCACAGCATAGGAACTGAAAAATCATTTGAATTAGTGATTGGATAAAAAGAATATATGGCTAAACTCTGAAGCATATGACAGTCTTTGCTTTGTGCAAAGCCAAGATATATGTGTATTATATGTATATGTATATATGTATATTTATATATGCTCCAGCGTTGAAAGCCATGGCTCTCAAATATTAGAGTGCATCAGTATCACCTGAAGAGTTTGTTAAAACATAGTTTGCCCAGCCTTACCTTTAGATTTTCGGGTTCAGTAGTTTTGGGATAAAATCTGAGAATTTGTATTTTCTTGCAAGTTCCCCAGTGGTGCTTATGCTGCTGGTCTGAGGATCACACTCAAAGAACCACTGCTTAAAAATATTTTCTACCCTTTGTCAGGATGGATGAGATTAACTGGGCGTGTTGGCACAAACATATAATCCCAGTACTTGGGAGCCTGAGACAGGAGTATCATAGGTTAGAGGCTAGCCTCAGTAACTTAGAGAGACCCCCCCCCCACCAGTACCTTAATGAGACTCTGTTTCAAATAAAAAAATAAAATAAAAAAGGGCTAGGGATGTAGCTCAGAGGTAGGATACCCTTGGTTTCAATCCCTAGTTACAACAACAAGAACAAAAATAGAAGAAGGAGGAAGAGGAGAGGAGCCATTTTTTGGTATTTTTTTCTTCTTTCTAAATATACTCTTGATTTTTATCAATAACTTTTTAGAGTTTGGCTTTTCATTTTTTAAAATTAAACACATTTTGGGTAGAAAAAATGTTTTTAAAAAAGGAAGAAAGAGAATTACGGAGACTTGAAACTTTGTGCTACTTGGGGTAGCATGTATTGTAGTCCAAGAATTAAGCACTGAAGCCAGAGGTTCCAGGTTGTCACCATCACATCCCCACAGGTCCTCCCTCCCAGAACCATGTCAGACTTTCTACTTGAACGAGTACCATACCTCCTGATAGAGCTTCAGGGAAAGAATTTTGGAGTCATGAGTTTTTTTTTTTTTTTCCAGGGAGTCTCAGAAAAGGCTTCCCTAGCAGTTTGGGCTTGATGGGTGTAGTTTGGGGGCAAACCAGGCTACCTAAGAACACTTCCAAGGAAGTAGCCTCTCACAACCTTGAATCCTAATCTCTGGGCTCTTCCCTACTGTAGAACTACACAGCGTAATTGCATGGCTATTGCAAAGAATGTTTTAAAATAACATGTTTACTTTGTAAAAACTCTTACTTTGGGGAAACTAGAGGTCAAGATTGCGGTTGGTTGACACTCTTGGAAATGGCTTTGCCCTCCTACCTCCTTGTTCATATCAGATTTCATCTGGCTTGCTATCCTATTTTCCAATTTGTAGTTTCCTAATGTTACTCCGTTGTAAATAATTCTGAATTCCCAAGGACACACCTCTCTGTCTTCAAATCTCATATCCAAATTTGCCAAACCTTGGCTAGTTAAGCGTCTTGAAAGAAATTCACATCTGGGTATTGATGGCATTAAGTGGCTTATTGGGTTAACTTTTTTCGGTCCCATCTGTGCTTTATATGGAAATTTTAAACTCAAAAGACCTTAAGGAGTATATTCTAGCAATTGAATGTTATAGCTTTGTACAGGCCAGCAAAGGAGAGATTTTTGGCCAGAACAGCTTCCCAGGTGCCTCAGATCATAATAGGTTCTCCAGCTCACAGTGCTGTGAGAGTAGAATTTGGTTATGGACAGGCCCATAGTTGGCACTGTGTCTTTTCACTAGAAAACCAATGAACAATGTGGTTTTGTAAAAGTATCCTTTAAATCTCTGCCTGAAGGGAAAATGAAGGAAACCCCGGCACTGGACTGAATTTATCCTGATGTTCTCCATGTTAGTCCATCCATCACATGATGGGAGCTACCTTTAGTTATGGTTTAGAAATGCTTATAGTCCTGGGTTGTGTGTAAAAGGCAGGATTACAGTCCAACAAACAGCCACATCCTCCGTGGCTGCGACCCTGTGCTTTGACTGTACGAGGTTAAGGTGTTCAGCAGATCACTTGTTCTGTGGCAAGAAACGACATGGCAGAGACCCTTTTGGAGTGAGGTGAGGAAATGAGAGGGAAGAGAATTGGACTAGCTGCCTGTGGAGCTGGATCACTCCCCGAAGGACTGGATGGCATGTGGAACAGACAGGACTGTTGTAGAGAATTAGTGATGCTGTATTTGTTAAGCCTGTAATTTATTTATGAATTTTTCAGGATTTATGTTGTTTGTGTTTTCTATGTTTATTTATACTTTTTCTTGAAAATTTAAGCCATCTTAGCTCAGCAGGAGGAGTCACCGGAGATAAGCTGTGCTCGGACTTAATGAGACCCTTGGGGAAAAATAGAACAGTGACAGGGGTGATGTAAAGTGAAAGAAACCAAAGCTGGGTGCGGTGGTGCACAATTGTAATCCCGAAGCCAGCCTCAGCTACTTAGTGAGGCTCTCAGCAAATTAGTGAGAAAATAGGTCTGGAGTGTTGCCCCGAGGTTGAAAGCCCCTGGGTTCCATCTCCAGTACCACACACACATTAAAAAAAAAAAAAAAAGGCAAAGCCCTCCATATCTGAAACTTTTTCAGAAGATCAAAAACCTTGGACGTTCTTTAAACTTTTTGGCTATGTTCTATTTTCTTCTTCCTTTATTTTTTTTAAAAAAATCAGGTATATGAAAGCCTTATGGTTATTTTGAATAATTTAATTATAGCCTGGGAATAAAACAGTCTATCTCATTTCTGTGGGTGTGGAACACAGGAACAATCTCTCAGCTTGTCTATACAGCTTGACTTGATTACAAAAGTAGTGGTGCTTTTTATTTATATGGAATAAACAGAAAATAACTTCTGCTTTCTGAATGTGCCAATTACTGTCAAAATTGGACAATCTATAATGTAACTATGTACAGATACACTATTTTTTATTTATGTCTTGGTCTCACTGATTTGCAAAGGGCCTCACTAAGTAGTAGCTGAGGCTGTCCTCGAACCGCGATCCTCCTGTCTCCGCCTCCCAAATGCTGGGATTACAAGCGCTTGCCACCATGCTCGGCTTTTCAGTTGGTATTTTAAGGGACACAGGGAGACAGTCTTCAGCTCCTTGCTCTCTTTGGATCAAACATGGGCCACTGTCCCTCATGGACACAATCCACATAGCCCCCAGGGACCCGGGGAGTGTGAAGCTTGTGGCAACAAGAGTGAGACACACACATGGCAGTGAAGAAGACCTGTGATGCACCCACGACAAGCCACATTGACAAGGAGACCTGGGTGTCGGGCTTCTACTCTGAGGGGGCCCCACCAATGCTCTCTTCCCTGAGTGGTCACCTGAAACACATGAAAGCACCAAGGTTCTGCGCCCAATGATAATAAATGCTGATGCGGAAGCAACGCCGGGTCCCTAGAGTAGGCCCCTGCCTATTACAGGTCCTGATCCTGCAAAGCGCAGCTCACCTGACCTCAGGCGGGCCCAGGTGGGTGAAGAACCTTTCATTATACATGCCTCATTTCACAATTTCCTAAATGAGATTCACAATAAATCCAAAGGCCACATTTTAACTACTTCTTTATTCACATAAACGCCTCAGATATTGAAAGTTACAGATGTGGCAGTCATGGAACAAGTACCTTTGATACCAGACATGTCAGTTTATCAAAATTAAAATATGTAGATGATGTGGCTTATTTTTTTCTTTTTTGGTGGTACTGGGGTTCCTGGAAACCCTTCTACCTCTGGGCTACACTCCCAGACCTATTTTATAATTTATTTTGGAAACAGGGTCTCTTAAGCCAGCGTGGCTGGCTTCGAAACTACGCGATCCTCCTGTCTCTGCCTCCCAAGTGCAGAAGTGCAGGGGATTACAATCATGGCCACCATGCCCGGCTGATGTGGCTTATTTTGAAAAATGCATATAAACAACAACATATATATATATATATATATATATATATATATATATATATATAGTCACACTATAATACTTAAAAAAGGGGAAAAACATAAGATAGATATATATGATATATATAAACAAAAATACATATATGATAATATATGATATATATAAATATATAATATATCTTCCCTTGCAGCACCAGGCCCCAGAGAAGAGGGGAACTCAGAACGGAGCTCAGAGCCAGAGAGGAGATATGCCGGCCTCATGCCCGAGGACGCAGCAGCAGCGCCTTACTGCCAGCGGCAGCGCCAAGTTCACTGGACGGCTACAGACCAACGCACTCAACAGCCCACTAGGCTCCAGAGAGGAGCGGCGGACAGCGAGCTGAGGTGAGCTGCTGCGGATCAGTGAATTCTGTGGAATTCAGCAGATTTCTCGGCGCAGGGAGCATATAAAGCTCCCAGGGGCTGGGCTCAGCACACCCTGCAAGGACTCAGAGTGGAGCTCAAAAACAGAAGAAATACTCCAGCCTCACGGCCAAGAGAGTGGCAGTGGCGCCATATTGCCACCAGCGGCAGCAGCAGCGAATTCACCGAGTCCACTACAGCTCTATCTGTGCACTCAACAACAGTAAGTCAAATTGTGGCCCCTAGAGGAGAAGTCCCAGTATAGTACTCCCAGGGACTTGACCCAGTGAGGGAGTGGTGGTGGCAGAGATATCACACCATAGAAGAATGCCCAACATGGTACCCTCCATGGTATAAAGCAGCCTTGATTGACTCCCAGGGTCTGAGACTCTGTGATACAACCCAGTAAAGAAGTAGTGGGGACTGAGATACCACAGACTCGAGATCCAGAGCACCTTAAGTGAAGTCGTAGTGACCCAAGGGAAGAACTCAGAGAAGGGACAAACTTCTGAAATCATGGGAAAGAGGAATAACAATGGAGCAATGAATGCCCACAACCCCACAACATCAGAAACTGATAAAACAGAAATTCAGAGATTTCTAGAAGATCAAATCAGGAAAATAACTGTAGAAATAAGAGAGGTGTTTTGAAAAGAATTCAGAGAGAGCCAAAAAGAGAGAAAGGATGCAATCATTGAAATAAAGGCCTCAATTCAAAGTGCAAACAACCGATTAGACCACATGGAGAATAGAATCTCTCTCTTAGAAGATGAGCACTCCAAAAATGAACACATAGTTTCTAATTTAGAAAAAAAATCCAATAGCAGGAATCTGACATTGAAGAAATATGGGCCCATTTTAAGAGAGCTAACCTAAGAATAATTGGAATAGAGGAGGGAAAAGAAAGTGAAACCAAAGGGATCAATAATCTCTTCAAGGAAGTAATAGCAGAAAATTTTCCAAACATAGAGCAAGAGATCGATACACAGGTCCAGGAAACTTATAGAACTCCCTTTAGACAGGATCAGAGAAGAGGTTCCCCATGCCACATAATTGTCAAAATGACCAATGTGGAAGCCAAGCAGAGAATCTTAAAGGCAACAAAAACAAAGGGCCAAGTGACATTCAGAGGCAAACCAATTAGAATTACTCCAGACTTCCCAAACCAAGTCATGAGAACCAGAAGGGCTTGGAGTAACATATTCCAAACTCTGAAAGAAAACAACTTCCAGCTAATTTCCTACCCAGCAAAACTTTCTATCAAATTAGATGGGGAAATAAGAAGCTTCCATGACAAACAGAAACTGAAGGAATTTATGTCTTCAAAACCAGCGCTAGAGAAAATACTCAAAAAGATTAACTACAAAGAAGAAATAGGTAAAATACACCAGAACCAGAGAAACAAGATTTTCCATCCAATAGACAACTAAGATTGGTTATCTAAGGAGATTCATTATTTATGTCTTTTACCTATCTCTAAATTGTATTGTTTGCTTTTATTGTTGCTAATTTTTAGAATTTCTAGTTGAAATATTAATATACCTTCAGATATAGCATTTGGAAATATTTTATCCCATTCTATCAGTAACTTTTAACTCTGTTTACATTGTCTTTGGAAATAGAATATTTTTTTTTATTTTTTAGGGAGCTTGTTTACCCTTTTGTTGCCTGTGCCATTGAAATCATATCCAAGAAATCATTGCCAATTTCAATGTTGTGAGGTTTTATGACCCAGATTTTCTTCTAAATGTTTATAGTCTTAAGATTTATATTTAGGCTTTTTATCTATTTTGAGTTAATATTTGTATATGGTGTTAGGTAAGGGTTCAATTTTATTCTTTTTCATGTAATTATTATTTTTCAACAATATTTAGTTAAAAGATTATTATTTCCTCCACCAAATGTTTGTGGAAACCTTGTCAAAAATAATTTGACAATATATGGAAGAATTTATCTCTAGGCTTTTATTTAACTCCTATGGTTTATATATCTGCCTTTATAACAGTACTATACTGTTTCAATTATTGTAGTTTATATGGTTTGAAATCAGAAAATATACATCTTTTAGATTTGTTCTTTTTCGCGATCGTTTTGGGTATCTAGAGTCCATTTTCCATATTAGGATATATTTTTTCTGAAAAATAAATAAATAAATGTATGATACTTTCACCTAAAAAAAAAGAAAAAAATATTCTCTGGTAAGAAAGAAAGCAAAAAGAAACATTGAAATGTTATCTTTAAGTCATCAAAAGCTTGGTATCAGACAACTGAAACTGTTATGTGAGATTATCATTGTTAATTTTGGATAAATTGTTATAATACTAGATGTCAACCACTAAGCCAAACACGGGAAGGAGGGATGGGGAGGGAACAGGTTGGGGATCGGGTAGGGGCTAACTGGGCAATGTGTGCATGTATGTCTACAAAAGTATTTTTTTTAATCCCATTATGATGTATGAATGCAGTGCACGAATAAAAATAAATAAAGAAAAAAGAAAAAAAGAAAAAAAGATATAATATATACAATATATATAAAATATAAGATATATATAAATAAAAATATATAGTCACATAATGGATACTTACACAGAGGAGAGACATAGGAGATGGCTATAAAGATAAAAAATAAAAACAATAATTTATATAAGGGGAAAAGATGTGAAAGAGAACTTTTGTAGGAATACTGATGATTTTTGTTAAACAGAGATATAATTAACTTGACCTTTTTGCACCTGATGAAAGTACATAAATAAAGAATTATGTCATAGTCCCTGTCCTCAAGGAACTCACAGGCTGGCAGGCAGATGCGGTGAAGACATAGGATTGTACCTTGTGATTAATTTGGTGGTGGATATAAGTACAGACCATATGAAAGGGGTGTCTTGGATAGGTAACAGGAGCCTCCTGTATGAAACTCTCATGAGGAGCAATGTCTCTAGACATTGTTAGGAACTAATTATTAGAAGGCGAGAAAGATAGTGAAGGGAATCCCAGACAGAAAATGCAGAATGTATAAAAGCACAGTGGACAGGAAAAGGATGACTTGGAAAACTACAAGTACAACCCTGGGAGACTAATGTTACTGAGAATTTTATTCATTCAGTTATTTATTAAGTACCTGCCATATGCCCAAGTATTTACATGTATAAATTCGGGCTGGGGGAGCATTGCATTTTGCCTGAGATCATAGAAGCAGAATGAGCTGGAGCTAATATTCAAGCCCAGGTCATCACAAATGTCATTTTCTTTTCCCTTCTTTCCTCCTTCCACAAACACTGGTGAAGGAATTCTTGAACTAGAGAGCTGGACCAGATGACATTCAGGCTTTAAGACTGTTTCATGAGTAGCATCACCAAAGTGCTTTGACTTTGCAAATATTGCTTTGATGGCTTCTGACAGTCTTGGATGGTTATCAATGATACTCTTATGCAGACATTTTAAAGGCAGACCAGTTGTTCTAAAAAGTTTCTGAAATAACTGAGCAGTCACTATCAACTTCAAATATGCTCTGGGAATGTTTTAGTATTCTGTTCTTCTGTAAATACCAAGACTAAGCTGACTGAAGTTCACTGGAGAGGAGATGAACTGAGCTCCTGGGATTTGGTCTGGGCAATATTTGAGAGCTACAGATAACTGCTCTTGTTGGGGGAATGGTGATGCTTTGGTCTAGAATGGAGGCAAACATTCAAAGAAAGGGAAGGGACCTAAGGCCACAACCTGGGATTCATAGATGCTGTGAAAATATAGTTGCAAATTTACTTTATCTGATTTACAGACTGAAATATCCTATGTGAGAAACTAGATTGAATATCAAGGTATCAACAAATTTTAAGAGAGGATTCTAATTCATTCCAATGATTTTTTTTCTTAAATATGTTCTTTAGCCTTTTTTTTTTTTTTTTTTTTTTGCAGTACTGGAGATGGAACCCAGGGGCATTGTATCTCTGAGCTAGACCTCCACCCCTATTTTTAAGTCTTTTTTTTTGTTTGTTTTTTGAAGCAGGGTCTCACTGAGTTGCAAAGGGCCTTGTTAAAAAGCTGAGGCTGTCTGCTAACCATGATCCTTTGGTCTATGCCTCCCGAATGCTGGGATTACAAGTGTGCACCACCACGCCCAGCTTGCTCTTTAGTTATTTACATGCTTATTGCTTAATGAGAAAGTGTGTGCCCACTAAAATCCATCTTTATGTAAACATATTTACATTTTAAAACACAAATTTATATATAGTTTCAAAGAAGTAACCTATCTGAATTTCCCCTAAAGAAGTTTACAGGAATAGGGAAGAAAATATGAAAAATATAATTCATAAGTAATTGAAATACAATCGTATTCATTTCAAGTTTTCATTTTGAAAACCATCTCTGCAAAGCTATCTCCTCATTCTCTAAGCAACTTTTAACCCCTGGCCAAAAGCTAGGCAAAAACAATCTTAGAAATACAGAATCTAGCTAATTTGCAAACTCTATGTGCAGGTTTTACTTTATAATTGGTTAAAAAAAACACCTTGAGAGGTAATTTATCCAGCAATTTTGGAAACTATACTGTTTTAAGTATGTATTATTATGAAAAAATATTATGCTCTGATATGATTTTCTGAGTTAGTCCTTTTACTAAGGTTAAGCATCATTGCACCATAAGTTAGAAAAAAAGAAAGCTTTCAAATAAAAAAGTCTCCATAAATCTCAGAAGGAAAGAAGAGGCGTAAGTCGACTATGCTAAATCATCATTGCAAAGCTGCCAAGTCTGCAAACACACAATCAATCTTTCTCTTGGGTTCAGTGCCATGGCTCTGTGGAAATCAGATGAAGCTCTGATGTCAGATTTGAACCAGCCACTTGGAACTATTCCTCAGGATCCCGAACTCTGAAGTGAGGGTCTGAAAACCCTTTTCAGCAATGCAGCTATTTCTCTCTGCAGACAGGTGACTCCACCTGAAATTTAAGTCTGGCTTAAGGCTATTTAATATCCAGTTTCACATCATCATTGCTGGCTTCCTCTCACCACTTGACTTTTGGGAAATGTGATCATATTTTTATGTAACACTGAGTTTGCTTTTGACAGAGACACCAGTTAAAATGGATCAGCCACATCTTTTAGAAGAGAAATGGTGAAACAATCCCAGATAAAAGAACATGACAAAAATGTCTCTCTTTTGTCTCTACGATGTTGCCTTATTAGGTAATTATTCACTGTCATGCGTAGATAACATGTTGACAGTATTAATTATTAGGAGCTCTGCTAAGTGAAGAAACCTCATCTATTGGAATGATGGGCTCCACCATGAGCCACCTGTGGTTGTGGACCATTGACAAAGATCCCGCTGTCTCTCAGATTTAGTTTCCTTGTCTGAAAATCAGTAGTTATAAATACTAAGTGCCTAGGGTGGTTGTGAGGCTTAAATAATGTAATGTTTAAAGTATTAACACAGTGTCTAGGATCTAGAAAGTTTTCAATATACTGTAGCTACTATTATTTTTTAAGTATTAAGACTTGGTATGTTTGTATGCATAACTTTTGTTGCTGAAGTCATTTTTCTATCTAAAATATTTATGTAAAATCAGCATTTTTTCATGCTCTTGTTTCTTCTCAGATTGCGCAAATCTTTTACTTTTTAAATATGGCATTATAGCCATGTGTGGTGGCAAACGCTTGTAATCCCCATGCTTGGGAGGCAGAGACAGGAGGATCGCGCTGGTTTGAAGCAAGCCTTGCTGGCTTAAGAGACCCTGTTTCCAAATAAAATATAAAATAGGTCTGGAAGTGTAGCCAGGAGGTAGAAGGCTTCCATCCCCAGTAACCCCCCCCCCACACACACACAATGGCATTATAACCATGCATGGTGGCACATGCTTGTAATTCCATTGCTTGGGAGGCTGAGACAGGAGAATTGCACAGGTTAGAAGCCAGCCTTAGCTACTTAGTGAGGCTCTCAGCAACTTAGTGAGGCCCTGTTTCCAAGTAAAATGTAAAATAGGTCTGGGAGTATAGCCCAGAGGTAGAAAAGCCCCTGGGTTCCATCCACAGTACCACAAACAAACAAAACCCAAAACCCGAAAATGGCATTTTCCTACAAAGAATCACAACTTCAAGGCCAGAGTCTATTTAAAGAATAAATTATGTGGAAGATGGCGACAGAGAAAAGCAGCGTTTAGGAGCTCTGCTAAAACTCGATCTCTATTGCCACAAAATCAGCACTTTTCATAGCCAGAAAATGCCATCAGCAGAGAAATAAAAAATGTAAACACAAAGGACAGAGAAAAAAAAAAGACTAGAAGAACAACCAGAGACCAGAAATCAAGCCGGCAATGCAGCAGTGCGGCTGCTTCAGCACAATCCTCCCTCACAGCACCAGGATCCAGAGAGGAAAAGTAAACAAGGAGCTGAAGTGAGTAGCTGTGGATCATTCGGGTGTAATTCAGCAGTTCTTTCAGCTCAATGAATGTCTAAAACTCCCAGTGGTCAAGCTCATCACACCTTCTAGGGACTCAGAACAGAGCTCAAAACCAGAAAAGAAATACGTTAGCCTCACAGCCGAGGGTGCAGCAGTGGCGCCATATTGCCAGGAGTGACTGCGAGTTCACCGCACCCTCAACAGCTCCTGATTAACACGCACTATAACCGTGAGTGAAACTGCGGCCCCTAAAGGAGAAATCCCTGTACTGCATGCCCAGGGACTTTGATAACCTCCCTGGGTCTGAGATTTTGCAGTCCAACCCAGTGAAGGAGTAGCGATGGCAGAGATTACCACAGACTCGAGATTCAGAGCACCGTAAGTGAAGTCGTAGTGATCCAGGGAAGGTGCAAACTTCTGAAATCATGGGAAAGAGGAACAACAATAGAGCAATGAATGCCCACAACCCCATATTATCAGAACCTGAAAACAGAAATTCAGATATCTCCAGAAGATCAAATCAGGAATATAATTGTTGAAATAATACAGGACCTTCGAAAAGAATTAAGAGAGAGAGTCTAAAAAATACAGGACCTTCGAAAAGAATTAAGAGAGAGTCTAAAAGACATAAAGGATGCAATCATTGAGGTAAAGCCCTCAATTCAAAGTATAAACAATCTATGAGACCACATGGAGAATAGAATCTCACTCCTAGAAGAGGATCACTCCAAAAATGAACACATAATTTATAACTTAGAAAAAAAAATCAGACAGCAGGAATTTGACATTGAAGAAATATGGGCCCACTTTAAGAGAGCTAACCTGAGAATAATTGGAATAGAGGAGGGAAAAGAAGGTGAAACCAAAGGGATCAATAATCTCTTCAAAGAAATAATAGCAGAAAATTTTCCAAACATAGAGCAAGAGATCGATACACAGGTCCAGGAAACTTATAGAACTCCCTTTAGACAGGATCAGAGAAGAGGTTCCCCATGCCACATAATTGTCAAAATGACCAATGTGGAAGCCAAGCAGAGAATCTTAAAGGCAACAAAAACAAAGGGCCAAGTGACATTCAGAGGCAAACCAATTAGAATTACTCCAGACTTCCCAAACCAAGTCATGAGAACCAGAAGGGCTTGGAGTAACATATTCCAAACTCTGAAAGAAAACAACTTCCAGCTAATTTCCTACCCAGCAAAACTTTCTATCAAATTAGATGGGGAAATAAGAAGCTTCCATGACAAACAGAAACTGAAGGAATTTATGTCTTCAAAACCAGCGCTAGAGGAAAATACTCAAAAAGATTAACTACAAAGAAGAAATAGGTAACATACACCAGAACCAGAGAAACAAGATTTTACATCCAGCAGACAACTAAGCAAAGAAGAATATATTCATGTATTTATTGGTTAAAATCATTGGAGATTCATTATTTATTTTAGTCTTTAACTATTTCTAAATTGTATTGTTTGCTTTTATTTTTGCTAATTTTTAGGATTTCTACTTGGAATATTAATATACCTTCAGATATAGAATTTGGAAATATTTTACCCCATTCTATCAGTAACTTTTAACTCTGTTTACATTGTCTTTGGATGTACAATATATTTTTTTATTTTTTTAGGAAGTTTATTTGTTTATTCGGTTGTTGCCTGTGCCTTTGAAATCAAAATCAAATCCAATAAATCACTGCCAATTTCAATGCTGTGAAGTGTTATGACACAGGGTTTCTTCTAAAGGTTTATAGTCTTAAGATTTATATTTAGGTCTTTTATCTATTTTGAGTTAATATTTGTATATGGTGTTAGGTAAGGATCCAACTTTATTCTTTTTCATGTAATTATTATTTTTCAACAATATTTAGTGAAGAGGATCATTATTTCCTTCACCAAATGTTCTTGGAAACCTTGCAAAAAATAACTTGACCATATATGGAAGAATTTATTTCTAGACTTTTTATTTTACTCCACTGGCTAATATATCTGCCTTTATAGCAGTACTATACTGTTTCAATTAATGTAGCTTTATAAGGTTTGAAATCAGAAAATGTACATCTTCTAGCTTTGTTCTTTTTCGAGATTGTTTTGGATATTTAGAGTTCATATTTCATGTTAGGATAGATTTTTTTTCTGGAAAAAAATGTATGATAGTTTCACCTTTAAAAAATCCTCTGGTAAGAAAGAAAACAAAAAGAAATATTGAAATGTTATCTCTAAGTAATCAAAAGTTTGATACCAGACAAATGAATCTGTTATGTGAAATTATCATTGTTAATTTTGGATAAATTGCTATAAAATTAGATATCAACCACTAAGCCAAGCATGGGAAGGAGGGAGGGGGAGGAAATGGTGTGGGGTAGGGGCTAACTGGGCAATGTGTGCACATATGTGTACACAAGTTTTTTATCCCTTTATGATGTATGAATACAGTGCACCAATAAAAAAAGAATACATTATGCCTATTAGTTTTGATTTTGTTTGTAAATACAGTGATTCTCACAAAGATCTTTCCTTACCTTCAACTAAATCTTCTGAAATCTCATATTAATAAAATATTGTATTTTTGTAGCCTAAGTAGTTTATAAGAATTATAATTTAACTATAGTTATTATATATGAATACATTATGATACAATATATTATGTGTGTTCATGTTAAATTCTTTAATAGAGTTTTCTTTATCTTTCTATATTTAAAAATTTTTTTTAGTCACAAATAGCTGTGTAAATTGATGGAGTAAAATCTGAAGGTTTGTTCTATGCATACATTTTAAAGTCAGTCAAATGAATTAACATATCGATTGGCTCATCACCTTATATTTTTATAGAAAGAAAGTTAAAAATCAAATTTTTGTGTGGTACTGGAGGTGGAACCCAGGGGCTTTCTACCTCTGGGCTATACTCCCAGACCTATCTTATATATTTTTTGGAAACAAGGTCTCACTAAGTTGCTAAGAGCCTCTAAGTAGCTGAGGCTGGCTTCAAACCTGCATGATCCTTCTGTCTCAGCCTCTCAAGCACTGGGACTAGAAGTGTGCGCCACCATGCCTGGCTATTATTTCTCCATTCTAATGAAATCTTTATTTAGTAATGTAGCAGAATATAGATTAACATGCAAAAATAGCCTTTATATTCACAAAAGCAGTCAGATTAAAAATACAATGATACAGAAAGATCCGTTTGCATAGCAAAAGGTAAAATATTTAGAAATAAGCTTTAAAACTGTACAATATGAGAAGACACAAATATAAATCTAAATAAATTTAAATGATTCAGTCATCATGATATCAATTCTCTCTAGGCTAGTTAATACATTTAATGCGGTCTTAAAATACTTAGGTAGACATTAGTAAAGAAAACAATGAACCAGAAAATATAGGAAAACAGTGAAAAAAATTTGTGAAAGAGAACTCAGCTAGTGAAGCATTCTAGAAAGTCTCTGAGATTAGCACAATATGAGGCAGTCACACGAAAAGGCAAATAGCCCAGTGAAATAAAACTGGAAGTCCAGAAATAGACCTCAGTGCATATAGAAGTGTAGTACTAATAACATTGATAAATGACTGGAGAAAAGATGGATTTTTATGTAAATTGCAGGGAAGAAGACATTTGACAAAAAAATCAATATTTCACCCTTCAGAAGAAAGATTATCAAATAGACCAGGAATTTGATGAAAGAAAAAAAGGAAAGGGAGAGAGGAGTAAAGAAGGAAGGAAGGAACGAGAGAGAAAGAGAGAGAAAAGAAAGAAAGAGATGAGGTAGAGCCAGCAAAAGGAAAAACGTTGGGGATGGTGTAATCCTAGTAACTTGGGAGACTGACACAGGAGGATTGCTGGTTTGAGGAGAGCCTCAGACACAGATCAAGACTCTCAGGAACCTAGTAAGACTATGTTTCAAAACAAAATAAAAGAGTTGGGGGTATAGCTTGGAGGCAGAATGGCCCTGAGTTTAATCCCTGAAAAGAGAGAAAGACGCACACACACACACACACACACACACACACACACACACACATACACACACACACACACACAGGAGGGGGTAAAATCCACAGAAGTACTAAAATTTGTATTACCTTCAAACTATAATTTAAAATCCATAGGTAATTAAAAAGATTGAAATATTTAACTGCATTAAATGTTCTCAAAGTAAAAGCATCACAAATGAAATAAAAAAGGCCAATTGGAAAAAAATAGGGGCATCACTAAAAATACATCAATTTGGCTCTGAAATTGTGGAGGCAAATTTTTATTTTACTTTCTGTGCATGAAAACTCCTCAGCCATTTGGTCTCAGTGTCAGCCCCTCTCAGTGGGATTACTTAGACACACTCTGTAGCGTTTGTGTGTATTTGGGCTCACTGTTTTGGAGGTTTCAATCCATGCCTGGTTGGCCCCATTGCTTTGGACCTGTGGAGAGGCTTCTCTTTATGATGGGAGCATGCAGTGGCACCTAACAGTTTACGTAATGGCCAAGAAGCAAATGAGAAGGAGGAAGAGATCTGGGTCCCAGATTTCCCCTCAAGGGCATACTTCCTGTGGCCTAAAGATCTTCCATTAGGACTCATCTTGTAAGTCTGTACCACCTCCCAACAGTGCCGTCCTAATGCCAAACTTTAACCCATGTGCCTTTGGGGGACACTGAAGTTTCAAACTACAGCTCTAGTTTTAAAGTTTCAGCTTATTCACTCCTCTTAAATCGAGGTGCCACTGAAATCATGATTTCTAGTTTCTCTACAGATTTCAAAATACTGAAGTTGATTCTAGGACCTAGGCACAATATGAAAACCTATTATTTGAAATATTTTAAAGTCAGAAACTAGTACCCTAGTTTATAACTTCCAATTGGAGGAATTATAGCAGTATAGGCTTTTCATAAAACAAACAAACAAACAAACAAACAAACAAACAAACAAACTAAGTACTTCTTGGTTCTCTTTCTCCCTCACACTATCCCCTTTTCTTTTTTTTTTATTACTGGGACACAATACATAAAATAATTTCAATGCAAAATAATTACATGTTTAATATACTCATCTATTTATGTGTGGTTCTATGTCAACTCATCAAAATATAATATCGGGAGAATTTCTAAATATTGTTCACAAAATTGCAAAATTTGTACTCAAAGTCCTGCTGAAACCCATAAAAATCTCTGCATTTCTCTAGTTGTCAGACTTCTGAAGCCTTTTTGTGACTGCCAACCTCCCAACAAGTCTCTCAAAGGTCAGTAAATAGAAATATAGATTACATAATTGGGAGGAACCAAGTATGAACTGTGATGCACTATCCACACCTATAGCTCGGTCCCCTTCTTTTTTCTTTTCTCTCTCCCTCTTTCTCTCTTCTCTCTCTCTCTCTCTCTCTCTCTCTCTCTCTCTCTTGTAGTACTGAGGATGGAACCCAGGGGCATTCTACCTCTGAGCTACACTCCCAGCCCTACTTTTTTTATTCTTTATTTTGAAACAGAGTCTCCCTAAGTTGCAGAGGGCCTCACTAAGTAGCTGAGGCTGTGCTCGAATTGCAAACCTCCCATCTCAGCCTCCCAAATCTGGGATTACAAGCATGCACCACTATGCCCAGCTCTCTGCTCTTCATAGGGAAACCAGAAAGAGTTTTTGCATTTTCATTCAATTTAATGTTAGAAGAAGATATTGAATCCATTCAGGCATACTGAGGGTCAGTCAGGGAGAAGGGACAATGTTCTGGACCTACATTAAATATTTACTAAACACTTAGTCAGTATCCTTAAGGTATGTGGCCCCCTGCATTACCTCCTGAGTTACAGATTTTTAAAAGATTGTCAGTCTTCTTAAGCCACTGGCTCAGGAATGCCAAGGATCAAAGATACGGGCTCTGATCTAATGTAGTCTGCAGAGCACGATCGACTTTGTACTTCTGTAGGACGCCTCTCACGCCAAATGTCATGGAGGTTGGAGAAGCCAGATTTGTAAAGGAGGAAGAGGAATAAGCAAGGCTTTTTTTAAAAAAAAAAATTGGATCTTGAATAATATAGCATCCCTAATCCAAAATGTCCTAAGGAGAGCATATGTAGAAATAATTTAGTATTTCTTACACACAGTGGAATTCTATTCAGCTATAAAGAAGAACAAAATCATGTCATTTGCAAGAAGATGGAAAGTCCTGGAGAGCATTATGTTAAGTGAGATCAGCCAAGCACAGAAAGAGACATATGTTTCCTGTAATATGCCCAAACTAGGGAGCATTGGGGACACCAGAGGGACTCCAGATAATGGAGGGGAAATCTCAGCAAAGCTTGAATGGAAAGATAGGAGAGGAGGAAGGCTGAACTTGATTAATGAGGGTCCACATCCGAATATGTGTAAAAGTACGAATATGGCATGGTTACCCTGGACAATAATTGGTGGGAGGTGGGGAAGGGAAGACGGGGGTAGGGGCAGAGGACCCCAAGTACAGTTTAAATGTATACCATTTATGTTCAATAAAAATATGTATTAAAAAAAGAAATAATTTAGTATTTCTGAAGCATAAAATATGGGAGTATGCATGATCAGAGGTGTAACTGGAGAGTCAGGTGATGGCCAGGTGATGGGGGATTTTGACCTCTCAGCAATTTATGCTTTCTTCCACAGGTAGCAGAAGGCTATCAATGATTTTTTATTAGGAAGATGGTAATTAGATCTCTTTGTTTGTAAAGTACTCTGGTAGTGCATGTGGGAAGAATCTGGAAGGGTAAAATTTAAAAAGAACAGTAGAAAATTATTGCCGTCTTATTTAAGTTATTGAAACAAAAACATAATTTGTTTGAATGGCCAGAAATTCACTGTTTAAGAAAGAATATCAAGCCCGGCATGGCGGCGCACGCTTGTAATCCCAGCATTTGGGAAGCTAAGACAGGAGGATCATGGTTCACAGACAGTCTCAGCTACTTAGTGAGGCCCTCTACAATTTAGTGAGACCGTTTCCAAATAAAGAATAAAAAATAGGGCTGAGTGTGTAGCCCAGAGGTAGAATGACCCTGGATTCCATCCCCAGTACTGCAATAAATAAATAAATAATAAGAAAAGAAAAAAGAAAGAGAATATCAGAAGAGCAGATAAGATGGCTTAAGGTGAAGAGACAAATTTTGGACATGTCAGATTTGAGGTGGTCGTTGGACATCCTGATGGATGCTTCGGAGAAAGAGCTGGAGATATAAATTTGTGAGCCTTTAATATGCACATAGGAGTTGTTGTAATCTGGTCAAATGATAGAGTCGCAATATCTTACCACTGACCAGCAGATCTAGGATGTGTTTGAGTGACAAGTATGACAGCTAGGTCTAAGCAGCCTTCCTGAGGCCTTGAGGAAAAGAATGAGAAATAGGAGAAGACGCTGTAATACATAGATGTGTATGGGCCCGGAGAGCCAGGAAAGGCAAGTCAGTTTAGGAGAACAAAGGTAGGGATGGGAAGGAAACTGGGAAAAGAATCCAAACTGGGCTCTGGGAACCGCTTACTGGATGGAGGCAGAGTGAAGCTGGAAAGTAATCGTTGTGTTATGCAATTAGTGGATAATAGCTGACTTTAGAAAACACAGATTCAGAGAATTAGGGGTGCAAAAGTCAGTGGGTAAAAGACTGAATGGCAAAGGAGCAAGCTGAGTTAGCAGGATAGAGCCAGGCTTCTGGAAGAACAGCAGCAGAGACTCAGGAGACAGGGCAGCATAACTGGAGGTCTGCTGTGTTACTTCTAACTTTTAGATGTGAATAAAGTAAGTGTGTCCATTTGCTGAGAATAAATGGGTGAAGAGAAAACGGTGAAGACAGGGAAATCTGGAGAAAAGTATGTGGGCAGAGTTAAAGTTCAGAACTCAGACAAATGGATGCTGCTTGGTCAGAGGAGCGAGAATTGTGTGTACTGCGTGTGCACACACACATGCAGGTGTGTGTGCAAAAGTGAAGAGAGAGAATGCAAAGAGGCAAGTAATTTTTGCAGCTGGGAGGTGTCAAGAAATTGGTGAAAGATTGAGGTCTCATTTTCTCTGGAATCACAATCCCAGGAAGGAGATGGGTAGCGGTCAGGGTATGGAGACTGGAGATTATTGTGAAGAACAAGACAAAGGGTAAGAACAGCAATAAAAGAGGCTATTCATAGACTGACCAGAGTAGAACTGAATCACTTTATGTGACTGACAATTTCATCCTTCAGAGGAAAAAAAAATCATTCGTATTTGGGAGCCAAAAGTTTTGATGTCAACCAATTGGAAGACATTTTGCAGTTTCTAACAAAGCTAAAAATACTCTCTTCATATTATCCAGATAAAACTCAAATGACCTGAAAACATCCACACAAAAATCTGTACCTGTGGACTTTAACAGTTACATCACCAGTGCCAAAAATTGGAAACAGCTAAGATATCTTTCAGTAGGTGAATGAATAAGCAAGTGGTATTAACTTCCCAAACTGGAATATGTGCTCTAAATATTAGAACTAAAAATGAATGATCCAGCCGGGGGTGGTGGTGGTGGTGGCACACACGTGTAATTCCAGTACATGGGAGGCTGAGACAGAAGGTTTACACAGGTTCGAAGCCAGCCTCAGCTACTTAGTGAGGCCTCTCAGCAACTTAGTGAGACCCTGTTTCCAAATAAAATATAAAATAGGTTGGGGGCATAGCCCGGAGGTAGAGACCCCTGGGTACCATCCCCAGGACACCACACACACACACACACACACACACACACACACACAATGATCCATAAAGGCATATAAAGATATGGAGGCATGTTACTTGGTGAAAGAAATATCTAAAAAAGCTATATATGGATGATTTGAAGTATATAATATTCTGGGGGGAAAATAACTATGAATATGGTGAAAAGAGCCATAGTTACAAAGGGTTGAGAGAGAGAGAGAGACAAACAGATGGAGGACAGAGGATTTTTAGGGCAGTGAAATTATTCCCCACCATACTATAATGTGTATACCTGCCACATAGTTATTAAAATTCATAGAATGTACAAAACCAAGAGTAAAATAGGATACAAATTATAGATTTTAGGTAATAATGTGTCAGTATAAGTTCATTCTCTGTAACAAATGTATCACTGTGGTATAGAGGGTGGGCAGTGGGGGAGTGTGTGTGTGTAGGGGGTTATGGGAGGGTGTATGAGAACTCTGCACTTACTGCTCAATTTTGCTGCTAACACAAAACTGTTCTAAAAAATAAAGTTTAAGAAAAAAATCAGAATTTTAAAATTTGCTATAGTTATTCTCTTTGAAACAAAGGCTGAGCTAGTTGTGAGTGTTTTAGACTCAGAGACCATGTTAATTCTTTAATTTTAGACTGACAGGACATTCCTCTTCAAAAGGGCAAAGTTGCCAATCTCAGGGATATCCATGGTCTGAGAGGAGACCTGCTGTGGAAAGTCTTAGGCAAGCATGAAATGGTGGGGACAGCTGCATTATATCTTTTGGAAACTGAATTTAGAAACATGTAGCAAATTGGTACTCTGATAATGTGAGGCAAGGTAGATTGTCTGAACAGGGCAGCCCACACTGAAAGGCTGGGAGGAAGGTGGAGTTAAAGTCAGGAGAAGTTTAATTAAGGTGTTAACAGAGCCTGGGAACCAGGAAGAAAAGAATAAGTCCTGATAGTGCAGGCTGAGTGGATGGGAATTAAGGGTCTAACAACAAATAATTGAACGAAGTTCCTGTCAGCGTTAGTCTTATTATCCTTACAATCGCTCTGGACCACCTCAGCTATGTGGATAAGTCTTTTTCCGCATATCCAGAGGCACCTACTCAACATGGTTGCCCAAAAGAGTAGAGAACACATTATTATAGTGGGACAAATTTAATCCACTTCATCAGTTTATAATCTCATCTATCTAGATCGGGAAAATTTGTTCTCCCATAGGAAGCATATTGGCACATTTTTGCCAAGAGAGAGTTGTTTGAATCCTTTTCTTCCTTATGTCCTCCTTCTTAAATGTTCACATTCAATAAGAAAACATTTTTAAGCTTCAGAGAGAAAAATTTAATGAATCAGATCACTGGGGATTATTAAACCCATGAATCTTTAAGATGACTTTAACCTATTTATTTATGGAGAGTTTACTCATTATCTGCCTTTTATTTCCATAATGCTAGCAGTGCCTAAACATTGCTATCCCTTGTATCATATTTCCATGTCTTTATGAGTATACAGATTCATTAATAGAAAACATTTTATTTTATCTTACAATGAGTAAAAATAAGTAGTCATGCAAAAAGAAAACGTGTCCCTGGCTACTTGAAAATGAATGGCATATCTCTCTTCTCCAAGAGCTTGTAGTCAGTGGAAGGGACAAAAGAGTAAGAAATTCAATATAATGTGACTACTGCTAGAATTCAGATAGTTGCAAAGTGTCAAACAGCAGAGGAGAGAATAGGTAACTCTGAGGTGAGAGAGAGAAAAATAAGGGAGATCTCATTTCACTCCACCATTGCCAGGTCTCACAGGGGGATTCCAAGTTGTAAGATCTTGAAATGTAAGTAGGATTATCTCCAGCTGACAAAGACAGAGAAGATGAGTGTTAGGGAATGTGGGTGACATTTTAATGACTATGGACTGAACTGAGACTTATCCCAAGCAGAGAAAATGGCATCTTTAAAAATAGTGAAGGAGTGAAAAGACATTTGTGTTCAGGAACTATATGTAGTTTGGTATGTGGATCAGGTATCTTTTGCCACAAAAGGCTGATTAACAAACTATTCCCAAATTAGTGGCTTCACAACTGTTTGTTATTTATTTCTCATGAATCTGCTGGTGAGCCACATCATTCCTTCTGGTCTGACAGCACTCTGCCCACCTCAGCTGGGTTCACTCTTGTGTCTGTGCCCAGATGGCCTGCAGGTAGGAGTTGGCTGTCTCAGACAGACAGAGCTGGGATAAGCTATCTCTGCTCTCTGTGAACTTGTCCTCCGCCCAGCTGGCCTGGGCTCACAGTCATGGTAGAGGATGTTCTAAAAGAGAGAAAAAAACACATAGAGCCACCATAATGACCAGCTATCACGTTCTACACACAAAGTAAACCATTAGGCCAGCACAGATCCATTGAGCTGGAAAACAGGTAAGTGCTACAGAATCTCATTGCAGTGTGGAGGGGTGGGGAACTGGGGTCACTTTAGCTCTGAATCTATGTTGCTGTGTAGGAATGGAAGGGGCCATGTGACAGGGTGGTGAGAGGTGAGTCTGGAAAATTACACAGAGCCCTAGGTTTTGTAAATAGGGGTAAGAAGTGTAGACAGGTGGAGAGCCAGGGGCTTGGGAGACTGGAGGCAGAACATTGATAGGATTAGTTTGTTATTTTAGGAAAAGAACACTGGTGGTAAATGAAATGAATAGATTGGAGGGCTCTAACCTTTTCCTTGTAAACAAGTATCTGAGATGGAAATCTGCATAGTTATCTATTTATTTATACTCAGCCACATTCCAAAAAAGACAGGATTCAGCATCTCTTCCATAATTGCTATAAAAATATATGTATTTATGCCTTGTCTGCTTCTAAAAAGAATCTAAAGCAGCTCTGTTTGAATCCTGACCCAAAGCCATCTTGGAAGTATGCTGTCGTCTGACTTAGCTGAGCTATCCATAAACGAAGCTCCAGAACTTCT
This sequence comes from Muscardinus avellanarius, assembly GCF_963383645.1. Taxonomy (NCBI): domain Eukaryota; kingdom Metazoa; phylum Chordata; class Mammalia; order Rodentia; family Gliridae; genus Muscardinus; species Muscardinus avellanarius. The sequence goes on along the minus strand of NC_137789.1, from coordinate 53,395,268 downwards.
AGCCAAAGAATATTCTTGGAGGCGAAATAAACAGAGGTGAATTTGGCAGTTTAGAAACACATGTAAGCTCTTTATTTAGAACTCTGATTCCATGGTGGCCGAAGAGGAAGAAGGTATGGCAGTCAGGGGTGAGTTCAAAAAGAATATTTACCATTCCAGTCATCTGAGGAAATGCTGCAATAATTTTCTGCTTAGCAGACACAAAAATAGGCTGGTAAACCTGGTGGCCGGTCTGTGGATCAAAGCTAAGATCACTAGGGAGGCCCTGCAGAGATTGAAAGTGGCCGGGGACTTTAAGGTTGCTTTTCAGCCTCTTGTTAAAGTCAGACTTGAAAAGGTCTACTTTGATTTCACTTTTGCATCTGCATATGGAGACAAAGTATTGAGGGTTAGCAGCATTCTGAGATTGTCATAGGACATTCTCCCTGAAACTCATTTTCTGTTTTTAACCAAGAAAGAAATTTATTTAAGTCAGTATGTTAGTCAATGTAGTCAATTCTATAGCTCAGGATTAAGAACTCTGGATCCTACCATTTTCAATCACTTGACATGCATTTCCTGAAGACACTGAGCAGGTCTTTGCTAAATAGTGGGGCTACAGAGAGGACTAAGATACTATCCTTGTTCTGAGCTGCTCACAGGCAAATGGCTACAGATCTGGTAGGTGCTAGTACCTAATGGCAAACAAAATGCCACAAAACCATAGATCACGGCAGAAGCCTTAGCGTCTCAGAGTTCACAGTCTTAGGATAAATGGCAAAACAGCCACTGTGTTATCATTTGTAGGCACTAGCATTTCCTGGGGTTCACTTAAGGAAGGATTCCTGAATGCTTAGATACCTCATCTAAAATAATCCCAGAGTTTGCAATGCTACGTGATACAGATATATTGTCTAGATTTACAAGGATGATATCAATAGCAAGTGCAATATAGGTCCTCCACCTGCTGATACAGCTACAATGTATTTATTTCATACATTCTCCTCAAGAGAGTTCTGATTTGTGTGATAAATTATATAGTGGTTTTACTGACTAATGACAGATCCTTAATACATTTTCAGCCACGAGCTGGATTTTTGTTGAGTTCCAAAATCATCCACATTCCCTTATGTAATAAGGTCTCTGGCTCCTTCGATCAGAGACGTGAACTTTCATGATGCCTGGCCTAAGTTGAGGGTGCTTTTTGTGGTTGTGCAAGAGTTTGCCCCAGAGCAGAGCTGACTCTGTGTAGAGATCATGACCATGGGGACACATTAGTGCCTGGCACTAACCAAAAGAGAAGCTGGCCCTGGCAGCAGCTTGATAATTGCATCTTTGGCACAGGGGAGGAGAGACACTCCTCTGTACACTTTGCACTAGAATTATAATTCACATACCAAGCTTGAATTTTCACCACCATGTTAATTTACAGTTGGTGTATTTGTCATGCTTTCTCAAATATGTTGAGAACACTTGTCATGCTTTCTCAAGTTTTCTGACAGTAAAAGTTTTACAGATAATTTAAAAACGAACAGGACAAAACAGTTTCTGTATTTTGAAGGGGAGTCGAGAATTTTGGTTCCTTTTCTCTTTTCTTGTTACACATATATTGTTTTTTCATGTAGATTGATGGTTCTTTACTTAACTAACCTTGGGTGCTTAATAAATTTTATGTGAATCATCATTCTTTTTGGAGGTTGGGAGGGGAAAGTGAGGTTTGAAGAAGGGAACAATTCAAATAAGGTTATGTCCACACATGAAGATATCTCTACCAATCTCATTAACATGTGTGGGGAGAGAGGAAGGGGGAGTGGGTGGGATACAGAGGGAAATATGCCAAATGCTGTGTGCATGCATATTTGAATCACTTTAAATCTCCCATGATATATAGTTACAATGCTCCAATATAAGCATGAGAAAAATGCATCATAATTTATAAAAACAAAAATAACACACAAGAAAGATATTATAGTTTATATTCTTATCATGGCTGCTATTTGAAATGGGCTTAATTTGAGTTTGAGTAGGACATGAAGTGGAAAGATATTCTTGGATCCTTAGAGCCAAATAGCACAGGTTTGAGCCCAGGCTTTGCCAGTCTGTGGCTGGGTAACCTGCAGCAAGTTACTTGTTCAGCATCAATTGTACCATTCATCAAAGGGGAATAGTAGAGTCTTTATATCATTTTGAGGATCATTGCAGTGCTTTATATGTAGTAGATGCTCAACACACACTAATTTTTTTCTCTTTGCATCTTATTGAAGAGAGTCCTTCTTCCAACTTGTGGAATATGTCTACTCTGTAATTCTATGAATTTTATCTCACCTCCATAAAATTCCTTATAATAGCTGGGTGCTGTGTCCCACACCTGTGATCTCAGGACCTGGAAGGCTGAGACAGGAGGACTTCAGGTTAAACCTCAGCTATCTAGTAAGACCCTGTTTCAAAATAAAAATTAAAAAGCATTAGGGGTGTGGCTTGGAGTTAGACTGTCCTTGGGTTTAATCCCCAGTACCACACAATCAATCAATCAAACAAAACAAAACAAATAAACCAAAGCCAGAAAACCAAAACTCCTTATGATCAAAGACTTTTTTCTACCTCTGGGCTATACTTCCAGACCTATTTTATATTTTATTTGGAAACAGGGTCTCACTAAGTTGCTGAGAGCCTCACTAAGTAGATGAGGCTGGCTTCAAACTTGTGTGATCCTCCTGTCTCAGCCTTCCAAGCGCGGGGATTACAAGCATGCATGACCACGCCTGGCAGATGAAAGACTTGAATGTGAACACTCTTAGATAATATAAGTACCTGAAGAGGAATGGCACCAGGCTTTCTTCAGGCTTCAGAGTTTGCAGACTCTCTTGTCAGTTCACATCAAAACATTTTTCTTAAGAAAATTTAAAAAACCTTGGTAGTCTATTTTCTATTTGTACATCTAAATATTCAAATTTGACATTCTCAATTAAAAATATAGGGTTTAAAGGCTAGCTGAAATTATTTTTAAAAAAAGCATGTAAAAAGACATGTTGCTCTAGTAGTAGCGAATCATGTTTCACATAATAAAAATAGAAATTGGCACCTTGTTCTGGAATATATTGCAACTTGTAAGGAAGATTTAGATGGGTGAACTTGAAGAGTGTAGTCAGAAGAGAAAATTTTTTGGAGGACATATATCTATTGTAAGTTGATCTTGATATAAGTCAGATGCTTTTATTTTTAAAATGTCATTTAGAAACAATCATCTCTCTACTGGAAAAACCTCCTCCATAGTAAGTACATGGATAGATATTTGGTGAGGACTGGGGAGGGGACAAGAATCCACGGGGGCCTTAGAGGTGGGAGAATGGCACAGGAGAAGCAGTGGGCGTTGGACATGGGGCAGAAAAGCAGGTGCTGTGTGTCCAAGGGACACTGTGAAGGGGAGACAACCCATGATGCATTTTGAACAGGGAGTACTTCATGAAAGCAACTTGTTATTTGTGCAGATGTCACTCTTGTGGGGAAGCAAATACCCACCATTTTGAACTATGTCATTACATTTCTGTATTCTTTATCACTTTTCATTTCTCCAAAGCATTAACCATGCTTTTGATATGCTATACAATTATCAATTTTATTTATTGCCTATGTCGCCTCAGTAGAATATAATCTCTGTGAGGGCAGGTATACCTGGCCATGTTTTTTTTTTTTTTGTTCACTTCATTATCCCTGACATATCACAATAAAATGTTATGAATGAATGAATGCTCACAGGAATTGGCCACCTGCGAATGGGAAAGGTGGTTTCTTCCAGGGGAAAAGGAATGACACAGGTTAATTTCAGTCAACAAAACTTACTTAGCTACATGCTTGCCTGCATCAACCTTGGCAGAGTGTGATCTGGGGATCTCCAAAAAATAAAAACTATCATTCTAATGTATATTAGAGAAAGCTTCCTTACCAAGAATACTTTAAGTTGCTTTTAGATAATTTTGGGTTTTTTTTTGCTTGTTTTCTTTACATATTTTATACATATATGTATATATTATGTATCCCTTTGATTCAAATAAGGTGGCAATAAACATGCTCCAGATAGAAGAAGACCAAGAGACTGTATGATTTTATCTTTTGAGAGGGAATCCTAGAGGACAGTACAAATATTGGGAGCAAAATAAGATGAAGGAGAGACACAAAACACACCGTGCTCATATTATGTGGAAATGATGTGCCATGTATCATAATATATGTCATATTATATGGAAAGGTAGTTCCCACAGGCATCCCCGGTGCCTCCTCTCTGCAAAAGTACAGGGTGGTAAAAATGACCTGATTATGAATGAAAAAATATTTTTAAACTTTATTATCCAGCAGATGTAAAATATGAAGAAATTGAATAAGAAATTGGTAAACTTTATACATACAAAGAAAAGCCCAGGACCAGATGGCTTCACTGATGAATTCTAGAAAAGATTTGAAGAATAAGTAATACCTATACTTTTCAAACTTTTTCAAAAATGTGGGAAAGCACACTTCCAAATTCATTCTACTAGGCCAGTAATATCATGACTCCAAAGTCAGAAAAACAGATCACAATAGAACTTCAGGCCAGTTTCTTTTATGAACATAAATGCAAATAAAAAAAAAAACCCACAATGTGAAGCCAGGTGTGGTGGTGCACCCTTGTAATTCCAGCATTTGGGAGGTGAGACCAGAGGATCACAGTTCATGGGATGGTTCAGTATGCCATGATTCTAAGGGCAGCATGCTTGTGGGTCGGGACAGTAAGTGCCCCAAGAGTGGAAGAGCCGTGTGCAGGGCATGCTTACTTGCAGATTGGTCTCAACTTTGAGGCCATCCCTAGGGTTTTTGCAGAGTTCTGCCCGTTGCTGGGTCTTATCAACAACTTAAATGAAGACATAGATAGCACATTTGCTGCTGACACAAAGCTGGGTGTGACTGTTAATACTCTCAAAGAAATGAATGAGGATTCAAAAAGATTTCATCAGACTGGAACTCTGGGCTGAAATTAATACTGGATTTAGGGACAACTGGATTAACAGGAATTCACATGAAAAAGACTTGGATATTTTAATTGACAGCAAGCTTAATGTGATCTAAAGGTGTGAGCCAAAAAAAAAAAAGTGAAGGCTTTCTTATCATGCATCAAAAGAAATACAGTGCTCAGAAAAAGGAACATAATTGTACTTTTGTAGTATTTTGTTCAGCTTGAGGCAGCTATTTTTAAGAACAGTATCAATAGACTATGATATGTTTAGAGGAAAGAGACCAGAGGCATGAAACTATCATGTGGAGACCTAGAAGAGAATTGGCTTGGAATAGGAAGCCTTGGACTCTGTCATGGGAGGTGGGAGAAGGGAGTAAGATAACTACTTTAAAAGATTTAAAAGGATGTCTTAGGGTTGATGGTTTAATCTAATTTTTTTTTAACTTTAGCAAAACTAAGATTTACGTGAGATAGGGAGGAGGATTTCTGCTCATAAATTATTATCAAATATATGGAGTTGTAAAGAATGGAATAACCTACTTTGTAATTTAGTAACCCAGAGGCATTTTACCTCTGAGCTACACCCCCAGCCCTATTTTTTTTATTATTCTTAGTTTGAAACAGAGTTTCATTAAGTTGCAGAGGGCCTCACTAAGTAACTGAGGCTGGCCATGAACAATCCTCCTATCTCAGCCTCTCAAGTACTGGGATTACAAGTGTGCGCCACCATTCTTGGCTTTTTAGTAAGCATTTGATCATGGGAGGATCAAGAAGAATCTGGACGACCACTTGTAAGTAATTTAAAGGAGTTTTCTGGAACTTCTTTGAAGTTTAGGTCAATGACCTATAAGATTCATTCAAATTCAAAGAGTCAATACTCATTATAATTATCAGCATCATTGTAATATCAAATAGTTTGAGTTGGGAAAGCTATCATAGTAAATATTTTATATCATTGTTATATTTAGCTCAGTAAAAGCTTTAGAAAGTATTATTCACATTTATGAAAGATGAAACTAAGTCCTTAGGCAGAATAACTTTCTCAAGGATATGAGGGCCAGAGCTAGCCCTCAAACTCAAGGCACTGTGACTGCAAGGCTTCTGATAGTAACTTCTCTCCTCAAATTCTTTCAATCTCTATGTGATTTAATGTATTATAATATGTTGGCTCTAGTGAGATAACATTGCTTGACTTCGCTTAGAGTGAATACATATGGGGCAGAGGTTGTGTTGTTAGACATCTAAATAATTCAAGGTCAATAGGACCTCTTATCTTTGTGGAGAGTAAATGGCTGCCCAAAGGAATTTCAGGATCAACACATTCAGTATTTAAAAAAAAATAGCTTAGCTCATATTTTCCTTCTTGGATTATTTTAAATGAAACAGTGCCAGAGTACACAAAAGCAGATAGCTTGGTTTCAGATTTTCATTCCTGAATTGGGATTTTAATATGCATGCAATGCTAGCAGATGCCTACCACAGGATGGAACGGGGGATGGAAATTACCGTATTCACTCTGGTATTGGCAGATGGCTTTGCTCAACACACAGTTTTATTTTCCTGTAGGTAGTCAACAAGTGACTAACAGGTGCTGTCTGATAAGTCATTTGGAAAATATCTGTGTAACTTCAGTGTTTTAACTCCCACCACAAAATTTAAGTGTTTGGAAGAGGAAAGAGCAGTTGTGTTTTGCTTCAATAAGTTCTTTGTCTTGTTCAGAAGAACACCTGCATGCTACCCATATTTGTTGTGACCATATTCATGACAACTAAGGTAGTCAACCCAGGTGTCCAGCAGCAAATGAATGGATAAAGAAAATGTGGAGGGGTCGCGGGCTGGGCACGCCAGATGGGGCCCGGGTCGCGGGACTCTGGGCCCCAGGTCGAACTGCGAATAGCACGCCAGACCCCTGGAGAAACCAGGCCCAGTAAGATGCTGGGTTCTGGGCAGGGGTCGCGCACGGGGCACGCCAGCTGGGGCCCGGGTCGCGGGACTCTGGGCCCCGGGCTGAACTGCGAGTAGCACGCCAAACCCCTGGAGAAACCGGGCCCAGAACAGAAAAAGATCAGAGAGGTGGTAAGAAAGCCGTTATGGATGCCAGGACACTGGAGATGCAGACAAAACTTATCTAAATGCACTGGAACTTATGGAAAAATTCGCCGTGAAAGAGGACTGCTATTTCTCTATATTGTTAAGAATCTCAGACATCACATATAAGGAGAGAGTTTAGCGGAGACCAAGGAGAAATGCGGTGTTGAAAGAGTTCTCCGCGATGGTGGTGGAGACTTGTATTCAGGAGAAGCAGAAACTGGATCTTACCAACTTTATTTTTTTGGAGAAATTACACCAAATGTTGAATGCTACCATCATGCATGCTTAGGAACACTGGACAACATTCAGAGTGGAAAAAGAGCCTGGGAAGGATTTGAAACGGTGGAGGCAGTGGCAATGCCAGTGGCCAATATTTGGGGGAGGCAGAGATCTGATACATTACAACTGGAACCTTTGAAATAATAACCACAGAGACAGTGATCGGAACCTGCTGAGGGGTTAGGCGGGCGCCGGGGCCAGTGGCCGACATCGGAGCTTGCTGTGAGGCAAGGCCACTACTGAGGCCTCCGTGGCCGGGATTGGAGCCTGCAGAGGGGTTAGACCGATGCTGGGGCCAGCGAGGCCGGCATTGGAGCCTGCCATGATGCAAGGCTTGTGCTAGGGCCTCCGAGGTCGGGTCCGGAATTTGCTGAGGGGTTAGGCCGGTGCTGGGGTCAGCGAGGCCGGCATCGGATCCTGCCGTGAGGCAAGGCCAGTGCTGGGGCCCCCGAGGCCAGGATCGGAGCCTGCCAAGGGGTTAGGCCGGTGCTGGGGCCAGTGAGGCCGGCATCGGAGCCTGCCTTGAGTCAAGGCCGGTACTGGGGCCTCCGAGGCCAGGATAAGAGCCTGTCGAGGGATTAGGCCGGTGCTGGGGCCAGCGAGGCCGGCATCGGAGCCTGCCATGAGGCAAGACCGGTACTGGGGCCTCGAGGCCAGGATAAGAGCCTGCTGAGAGGTTAGGCCGGTGCTGGGGCCAGCGAGGCCGGCATCGGAGCCTGCCTTGAGGCATGACCAGTGCTGGGGCCTCCGAGGCCGGGATCGGAGCCTGCCGAGGGGTTAGGCCGGTGCTGGGGCCAGCGAGGCCGGCATTGGAGCCTGCCGTGAGGCAAGGCTGGTACTGGGGCCTCCGAGGCCAGGACAAGAGCCTGCCGAGGGGTTAGGCCGGTGCTGGGACCAGCTAGGCCGGCATTGGAGCCTGCCATGAGGCAAGGCCCTTACTGGGGCCTCCGAGGCCAGGATAAGAGCCTGCCAAGGGGTTAGGCCGGTGCTGGGGCCAGTGAGGCCGGCATCGGAGCCTGCCTTGAGGCAAGGCCGGTACTGGGGCCTCCGAGGCCAGGATAAGAGCCTGCCGAGGGGTTAGGCCACTGCTGGGGCCAGCAAGGCCGACATCGGAGCCTGCCTTGAGGCAAGGCCGGTACTGGGGCCTCGAGGCCAGGATAAGAGCCTGCCGAGGGGTTAGGCCGGTGCTGGGGCCAGCGAGGCCGGCATCGGAGCCTGCCTTGAGGCAAGGCCGGTACTGGGGCCTCTGAGGCCAGGATAAGAGCCTGCCGAGGGGTTAGGCTGGTGCTGGGGCCAGCAAGGCCGGCTTCGTAGCCTGCCTTGAGGCAAGGCCGGTACTGGGGCCTCGAAGCCAGGATAAGAGTCTGCCGAGGGGTTAGGCCGGTGCTGGGGCCAACGAGGCCGGCATCGGAGCCTGCCTTAAGGCATGACCAGTGCTGGGGCCTCCGAGGCCGGGATCGGAGCCTGTCGAGGGGTTAGGCCGGTGCTGGGGCCAGCGAGGCCGGCATCGGAGCCTGCCTTGAGGCAAGGCCGGTACTGGGGCCTCTGAGGCCAGGATAAGAGCCTGCCGAGGGGTTAGGCTGGTGCTGGGGCCAGCAAGGCCGGCTTCGTAGCCTGCCTTGAGGCATGACCAGTGCTGGGGCCTCCGAGGCTGGGATCGGAGCCTGCCGAGGGGTTAGGCTGGTGCTGGGGCCAACGAGGCCGGCATTGGAGCCTGCCATGAGGCTAGGCCGGTGCTGGGGCCTCCGAGGCCGGGATTGGAATCCTGTCAAGGGGTTAGACTGGTGCAGGGGCCAATGGCCAGCATCGGAGCCTGGCATGAAGCAAGTTCACTCCTGCGGCCTCCAATGTCGGGACCAAAGCCAGCTTAGGGGTTAGACCGGTTCAGGGGCCAGCGAGACCAGAATTGGGGCCTCCCATGAGGCAAGGCCGCTGCTTGAGCCAGCGAGGTCTGGATCAGTCCACTGAGTAGCCAGGCCACTACTGGGATCATCAAGAGTGGGATTGGTACTTGCAACGCAGCATGCACAGAGAAATATCGCAGAAAATATAAATCAGACGCTTCTCTTAATCAGCAATAACTAGGAGGAAAAGGGCAACAGGAAGAGGTTGAGCTATAGAAAGGGCCCTATAGTGAAGCAACTAATGTGACCAATCAGAGGGTATGTAATACTGGAGGACGGAGCCTCTTTAAAACGCAGGAGGTACATAAACAAATGTATCAAAGTAAATCACCAAAGAAGTGTGGGATGGAGGGAGGGGGAGGGAATGGGATGGGGGCTGGAGGAGGGCTAATTGGATGATGTGTGCTTGTATATCTTCTCAAGTCTTGTACTCCAATGTGATTGATATATGACTACAATGCACCAATTTAAAAAATTAATTAAAAAAAAAGAAAATGTGGCATATACACATAATAAGGCATTATTCAACCACAAAAACAATGTTATCCTATTATTAGCAGTGAAATGTATGGATCTGGAGGACATTATGTGAAGTAAAGTAAGTCAGATGAAGAAAGCCAAATTTCACATTTTCTCTCTTATGTGTGGGTGCTAAGGAAAAAAATCAATTGGATTCTATAGTGGTCATTATTAGACCATGGGGAGAGTAGAGAAGAGGTAAGAGAGTGAGCGATTGGCTAAAGTGCACCCCAGCATAGTCAGAAGTAATGAATTCTAGTGTTCTATAGCACAGTGGAGTAACCACGGTTCATGACAACCTATGAGGTGTTTTATGAATAGGTAGAAGAGAGGAGCTTCATGGCTGAAATGACAAATTAATGATCAGAGATGGAAACAATAATCACCCTGGCTTGGTCAGCACATGTTGCACACATGTATTGAAGTATCACACTGTAACCCATAAATATTTATTATGATTTAGTTGAAAAATTATAAAGAGGTTTAAAGAAATGGAAATGTTAACTCCCTCAATTTGAGCATTCCATGCCATATACGGATATCGAATGATATCATTGCATATCATAAATTTCTACAATTAAAATAAGAATTAAGCCGGGCGTGGTGGCGCACGCTTGTAATCCCCGCGCTTGGGAGGCGGAGACAGGAGGATCGCGCATGTTCGAAGCCAGCCACGCTGGCGTAAGAGACCCTGTTTCAAAAATATAAAATAGGTCTGGGAGTGTAGCCCGGAGGTAGAAGGGCTTCCAGGAACCCCAGTACCACACACACACACAAATAATAAGAAGAAGAATTAAAAATAAAATGAATGGCTAAAACAAAAACAAAAACAAAAACAAAAATCAAGGGGAATCTGCTTAGATGGATGATCAGGGAAGGCCACTCTGAGTGGATTACTTTGAAGAATGAGTTTTGTGAAAGAACCTACACAGGTGGATTCCTTCTGGAAGGAAGATCCTGTGAGTTGAAAGGCCCGGAGGTTGGAAGAGTGTAGTATATTCCAGGACCACATGGGACAGGTGACAATATTCCAGATGACGGGGCTTGTCCTGGAAGAGTGCAGTGAAAGTGGAAGGAAGTGGACACATTGGAGGCTAAGTAGATGCTGGAGGAGACTTTATCCCTGTATGTGACATCCTAGATGCACACGCGTAGATTTGCAAGCCCCATTTTAGTTCTGCATAATCTCAGGAAGTCCTCCTGCACTCCAGTCTTCTCTGCTTTGACCAGAGGCAGTGCTCCTTCTGGCAATTCACTTTCTCTTGTTGGTTCACCTCTCTCCCTCTCTTGCCCCACTGTATTCCTTTCTGCTTGCCAACCTGTCTTCCTCCAGCAGTAGTCGATACAAACCTTCTTGGCATCAGGCACAGGGCTAAGTATTGACCATATTAGCTAGGGGGAAAAAGAAAAGAAAGAAAAAGTCCTGCTTTCACCTTCATGAAGTTTTTATTTAGTTAAGGGAAGATGAACTCAAGTCAGAATTTTATATACTTTGTGTTTCTATTTTTATTAGATAGTAATTACTGAACACTTATTTTAAACCAGACACAATACATGTGTTATCAAATGCTAAGTATGTTACAGGTATATTTTTTGTTGCATATATTAGTTGAAAATGTTTTTTTTAGTTTGTGTATTTTTCATCTTAATACATTAATTTAATTGTAAATATCATATTTAATGGCCTTTCTTTCTTTATTTCTTCCTCTTCCTATCTCCTTTTTTCTTTTTTTTTTCTGTTTCTTTCCTTTGCTTGAACCCAGAAGCATTCTACCTCTGAGCTATACCCATAGCCTGATCTTATTTTTTATTTTGGAGCAGAGTCTCACAAAGTTGCTGAAGGACCTCAGTAAATTCCCAAAGCTGGCCTCAAACATGTGATCCTCCTATCTCAGCCTTTCGAGTACTGGGGTTACAGGTGTGAGCCACTGCACCTGCTAGATTGTTCATTTCTTGAATCTACTGTTGTTATCTATTCTCTCCTGCTGACCATTCTGATGATTCATACTTGTTTATGATGCTTGCAAACTCAGTAGATTTGTATAGAAATAGTCCTGGAGTTCAAATATAGCCTGAAGACAAGAAAAATGCATACTGCACAGAATTCAAAAGGCAAATATTGCCTTTTAGACTTGAAAGATAGCTCTGACTAATATATTTTTAGGAGATGAATTACAGACTAATATATTTTTAGGAGATGAATTACAATAATCTATTCTTTCTAAGTTTTTAATTTTTTAATATTTAGAGCATTCTTTTTTTTTTTTTTTTTGCGGGTCTGGGGATGGAACCCAAGGACATTTGACCTCCGAGCTATACCCTCTGCTCTTTTTTTAAATTATTTATTTTGAAACAGTTTCACTAAGTTGTGGAGGGCCTCACTAAGTAGCTGAGACTGTCCCCAACTACGATCATCCGGTCTCAGCCTCCCAAATGCTGGGATTACAAATGTGTGCCACTACGCCCGGCTCTTTTTTGTCTTTTGAATTCTCTACTCTGTGACAATTTGATATTTTTGATATAAAAATTCTATATATTAAAGTTGTACAACTTGATGATTTGCTATACATATGCATGGGTAAATGGCCATCATATTCCAGCCAAGTAACATGTTACTTCTACATACTTACTATTTTTGTACTGTACTGTTTGACCAACAGGTCCCCACTTCCCCCTCCCTTTAGTCCCTCTCTCTAGCCCCTCCCTCTCTGCTTCTATTGGTTTAAATACGTTAGATTCTACATATAAGTGAGACCATGCAGTATTTGTTTTGTGTCTTGCTTGTTTTTCTTGGCATAACATCCTTTTAGCTCTATCATGTGGTCACAGATGACAAATTCCCTTCTTTATTAAATTCAGTGTGTGTGTGTGTGTGTGTGTGTGTGTGTGTGTGTATGTGTGATTTTCTTTTTTATTCAGCTATCTAAGAATGCTTAGGTTATTTCATATCTTGTCTATTCTGAATAATCCTGAAGTGAACATGAATTAAGATACTTTTTAAGAATTCCATTTTTTTATTACTTTGGCTATAGACCCCAAAGTAAGATTAACAGATCATATGTTAATTCTAATTTTAAATTTTTTATAAATCTCCATAGTGTTTTTAATAATCACTGTACTAATTTACATTTCTCCCAACATTGTACAAGGGTTCCCTTTACTCTACATCCTTGCCAATATTTTTTAACTTTGGTCTTTCTTTCTTTCTTTCTTTCTTTCTTTCTTTCTTTCTTTCTTTCTTTCTTTCTTTCTTTCTTTCTTTCTTTCTTTCTTTTGTGGTACTGGGGTTCCTGGAAGCCCTTCCACCTCTGGGCTACACTCCCAGACTTATTTTATATTTTTATATGGAAACATTGGAAACAGGGTCTCTTAAGCCAGCGTGGCTGGCTTCGAACCTGCGCAATCCTCCTGTCTCTGCCTCCCAAACGCGGGGATTACAAGCCTGCGCCACCACCCCCGGCGTAGGTCTTTTTTCTTCATTCTATTAATTGATTAATTGTTTTCTTTCCTGTGCAGAAACTTTTTAGGTTGATGCAACCCCACGTGTCTATTTTTGCATTTGTTACCTGTGCTTTTAGTGTCATATCCAGAGAATTATTGCCAAGATCATTGTCAAGAGATTTTTACAAGCCAGGCGTGGTGGTGCACACTTGTAATCCCAGCACTTGGGAGGCTGAGACAGGAGGATCACACAGGTTCGAAGCCAGCCTCAGCTACTTAGTGAGGTTCTCAGCAACTTAGTGAGACCCTGTTTCCAAATAAAATATAAAATAGGTCTGGGAGTATAGCCCAGAGGTAAAAAGCCCGAGTCCTCCACTCAGTACTACAAATAAAACAAAACAAACAAACAAACAAAAAAACACAGAAAAAACAAAAAAAATGAGATGTTTACATCCATTTTCTTATAGGAGTTTTACAATTTCAACTTTTATGCTTAAATCTTTAATTTTTTGTATTTACTCTGTGTGTGGGATAAAATAGACTTTCAATTTCATTTCTCTGCATGTGGATATCCAGTTTTCCTAGCACTGTTTATTGAAAAGCCCATCCTTTCCCCGTTGTGTGTTCTTAGAGTGTCAAAGTTCTAATGACCATAAACATGTGGGTTTGTAGCTGAGTTCTCTATTCTGTTCCGTTTTTCTTTGTGTCTGTTTTTATGCTAGAACCATCCTATTTTGATTACCATAGCTTTATAATATTACTTGAAATCAGACAATGTATTACTTTTAGCTTTGTTTTATTATTTAAGAATACCTCAGCTATTTAGGTCTTATGTAGTTTCATATGAATTTTAAGATTGTTTTATCTATTTATGTGAAAAGGGTCTTTGGAATATTGATTGATATTGCATTGAATCTATAGATTGCTTTAGACATTAAGGGTATTTTGACCATGTCAATTTTTCCAATCTGTGAATATGAGATCTTTTCATTTATTTACATCATTTCAAATTTTCATCATCAGTGTTTTATAATGTTTAGTGTCTAAATTTTTCACATATTTACTTAAGGTAATCAATCCTTATGTATTTTTGTTGTTATTGATAAAGCAAATGGAATTGTTTTCTTAATTATTTTGCATAGTTAATTATTGGTATATGGATACCCCACTGATTTTGTTTGTTGAGTGTTTTTTTCCTTTTTTTTGTTGATACTAGGGATTGAATTCAGGAGCTATCTACTTCTGAAATACACCTCATCCCTATTTTACTTTTCATTTTGAAACAGGGTCTTGATAAATTGCTTCCTGGCCACTGTGAGTTGAGCAGTTTCACTCCACCAGGTGTTCCCTTCACCATAAGCCCACAGCAGGGGAGTCAAGTAATTCTGGACTGAACCTCTATAAACAGGAGCCAAAATCAATCATTTTGATTTTCTCAGTAATTTTGTCACAAGGATTAAAAATTAACACAAGAGCTTTCTACATGAAGAGATCTTATCATTTGAAAACAGTTAATTTCACTTCTTCTTTTAAAGATTTGAACACATTTAATTTCTTTTTCTTGTCTGATTCTTCTGACTGAAACCTCCAGCACAATGTTGAGTAGAGTAGTATTAGTGGGCATCCTTACTTTGCTCCAGGTTTTAGAGGCAATTCTTGTGTTTCTCCATTTATTATGAGATAAGCCATGGTCTTTTTGTACATGGTTTTATTTTAATGAGGCAAGTTTCTTCTGTACTTATTCTGATGAGATGTTTTACTATGAAAAGATGTTAAATTTTGTCAATTTTTTTTCATTTGTTGAAACTGTCATGTGGTTTTGCCTTTTATTTTGATAATGTGGTGTGTCACAGTGATTGATTTTCATATTTTGGACCATTTATACCCTTTTTGAGATATGTCCCAGTTTATCCTGATGTATGATGTTTGTAATGTGCTGTTTGATTCATCTTGCTTGTATTTGCTTGTATTTTATTCAGGATTTTTATATCTATGATTATCAGGGATGCTGTTCTGACATTTTTTCTTATATTTGCCTTTTTTTCTTATTTTTGGCTTATATCTGTCATATAAGGGTAATGCTGTCTTCAAGAAATAGGCTTGGAAATGTTTCTTTTCTGTTTTCTTGGCAAGTGTTTTAGGAGGATTGGAATTAATTCTTATTTGAATGCTTGGTAGAATTCATCTGGTAAGCCATTTGGTCCTGGAATTTTTTGTTGTTGTTGGAGGATTTTTGATTACTATTTAATATCCTTATTTTTTGCATGGGTCTGTTTGGGCTCTTTCTTTTATTCTTCTTGTGTATTGTTAGCCATCCTAACTATAAATGGCTTAAACCAAATTCCTTGGGCACAGCTAGCTGTCCTTGAATCAAAATGGTTACCTATTGATAAGATAGTGAAGGTCCCATCAGGACCCCACTGCTGAACAAAACACCCTAAATTTTTTTCCTTTTTATTAGTACATTGTACCATACATCATGATGAAGTTTAGAGTGATAGAGGCATGCATGCACACAATCCTCCAAGCACCCTAAATTACCTTATGACTAATGACTGATGTCATCTTCACATATCTCCTCCTACTCACCCCTCATAAAAGTCTCCTACAAAAGAAAAGCCATGAACTCTCAAATGTGTCTCTCACTCTGGAAATGGCACACATTCTACCTTGAGTGTTTTTCTTGCCTTCCTAAATAAATCTGTCTCTATGACTGAAGAGTTCTGAAATTCTTTTCTGTCATGCAAGCCAAGGGCCTCGCTAGTTCTGAGTTGTGCTCTCCTCTCTCCATTCCTGGGAACTCCTCTGGACTCTTCACATAATCTACCCTTGTCCCGTGACACACTGATTTACTGCAACTTTTTAACTCAATTCTTGTTTTTTTCCAGAGCTACTTTTGTTCATAGATAATCGTCTGATTGTTTTTTTGTGGGAGGTCTGAGGGCTGGGATCTTTTACTCCGCCTTCTTGCTGATGTCACTTCTCACATGATTCTAATTAATCCTTAAGACATATGAATTTCCATTCCTAATGAGGAAGCTTACGCTCAAGAGAATTTACTGGCCCTGAGTAAGGAGCAGAGTTGGTCTTTGCTTCAGATGTCTCCAACTCTGAGTTCCAGTTATTAATTGTAATGCTTTGTGGCCTTTCTAATTGTATTTTAAAATTAAATAATCAAGTACATAAAATAAGCAAACAAATGAACAAATAAAAACTTGCTATAGCATCAGACCTGTCTTGCTCTATAGCTGAACCTATGAGCTGGAGGGACCTGGAGAGCTTTAGGCTTTCACTGGATACTCTGGTCTACATACATTTTGGATATATTTTAGGATAAAACATAAATTGGAGATCACTGAAAGAAATATCAATGGCTCATTTGTTAGCCTGAATCTCTGATAACCACTCCCCCTCTCTTAATGTGGAGAACACCAAAGCAGTTTTCTATATTTCTGTTGTCGTCCTTTAGTGGCATCTACATTAAAATGTTGAATTATGTTTTGCTTCTTTTTTTTTCTCTATTTGCAGCCACAGAAATTTGATTGATGAAACTATTAACTCTATTTGAGATTGGAAGCTTAATCATACGAAGTAAATGTTCTGATGAAGCCATAACAAGGCATATTATTATGCCCTGCTTGTTTTGCCACAAGAGTAATCTACAAAGTTGTACTAGAGAGTGCATTACGCTACCTAGCCTGCCACTGTGCCTAATCACAAGATCAAACCTTCCACTACTGGGGCCTGCCTGCTACCATCCTTTCTAAGCTCACCTTGTACCACCCTCTCCCTGGGCTAAGCCACAGAGTTCTTGAAGTTCCTCCACTGAGAATGCTCTTCCTTGAACTCTTGAAATGATTAATGCCTTTAGTTCTTTTATTTCACTTCCTCAGGAAGGTCTTCCATAATTATTATATCTCAAGAGGATCCCTCTCTTCCAATTTCACCATTAGATTATTCTCTATCTCAGTTTTTTGGCTATTTGTTTTTGTCAGTGCCACCTAACTAGAATGTAAGGTAAATGAGGGGACTTTCTGTCAAGAATCTGGCCAGAAAAATTCTCTGTGGAAAACGAGGATGTGCTTCAAGAACAGGGCCAGGGGGTCCAGGACAGCTCTCCATGTACCCAGATATGATTTTGTGCTTCCTGATGGCAACACTTGGTGTACTTGCAGGCCTGCCTGTTCCTTCCTGGGTGTTCTCAGATAGCTTACAATTTAACATTTGCTAAAGAATACTTTTTTTGATCAAGGTTATCCTTGCCTGACCTTGCTTGGTCAGAACTATATAAATATGCTACTTATATGAATAAAATTATCTGTATCCACGAGATTGCATTCCACTTCATCTCTCAGGTCTTCGTGTCCCCAAGTCCTGCTCCCAAAATAGAGGCGTGGTCAGGAGAAGCAACAACTTTTCTTTTGCTCCTTCTTATATTCCCAGTGTCTAGAACGAAGTTTAGCACACAGAAGGTTTGTGATAAATGTGTTGAGAACAAGCATAAATGATATTCTTTCAATTATATTCTTTAGATATATCTTTAAAGCCTATTGGATTTTGCTGAAGTATTCTATTTGTAATGAATTGAATATGGTATGACAAAGGTACTCAGAAGTAATTCCAGTGTAATAGGCAGATAGTTATCTCTGTCACAGGCTGTGGAATGGTGTTGGCTCATTCATTATTCAAAATACATAGAGACTGTACTGTAAAGACTTAAAAACTATGTCATATATATTTATATATATGTCTAAATTAAGAATATATGCTCAAATCAAAGCATATCATATTAAATTTTTACAATTTGTATTTTTGATGAATTTTAATGTTTACATCTCCAGACTTCTTTTCTCTATTTGTGTGAAAAGAATAGTGAAATTCTTTATATAGAAAGTAGTAATAACAACTCTTTCTAATTACCACTCCCAAGGAGATATGTCCCTTAGTGTTCTTAAATAACATGACTTTGAGAAAATTAATATAGAGTTTAATAAAATAACATTTTGGCAACATGAAAGTGTAAGAAAATGGTTGCCCCTAAATCAGAACTTTTGGGCATTTTTCTGTGGTTGTTCAGTTTGGGGATCATGCCACTTCTTATTTATACCAAGGGGAAAGCGTGTGCCATATCAGACATACCAGACTGCCATTTGTTTCTCTTATCACCTGCTCCCAGACCAGGCAGTATTGTGGGGTGCAATCTGAGTACAGCACTCTGGTCAACAATACCCATTCCTCCCACCAATCAAATATCAATGTGGGTAGTTTGAGACTAAGGCCAAAGACTGAAAGATCTGGTCAGTTGGGTTCCTCTTGGCTCGGTTCTGATCCCTGTGTGAAAAGATTACCTTGGAAAAGTGATGGTGAGTTCTAGTACAATGGCTGCCAAACAAGGACTCTAGCACTGTTTATTTTGGAAGAGCCATGTGCCTGGCTCTGGCTGTGAGCAAGGTATTCATGTGTGTGCTTCTGCCCTGTGGGGCAGCAGGTTCATCAGTCTCATCTGAATGGAAATGTCTCTGTGTGAATTATTTGTCTTCTCTACCCTGGCACCTTCTGAAAAGAAGAACGTCTTTAATGTCAATAAGAGATGATTACTTGTGTGTATGAAACTAAAAACCAAAAATTTGGTCAGTGTAACCACTCTTTAGGATTCAAGCTCTGACAGGACAGATGGATAAACTGTCCTTAGGGTGATTGTCAGGAAAAGCTTAGGGCTTAATGACAGATTAATAGGGAAGGCGGCAGGATAGATCTTCTTCAAGCGGGCTCAGGACGCTCCTGGCCTCTGCCTGCATTAAGCCCGTCTCACCCACTGTTTCCCCACTAGTTCTTGTGTGACATTAGTATCAAGTGTAGATTGAAAGTTTGACTCTGAAATGCAGATGTGTTTTCCAATTGTTGAAATTTATAAATATTAACCAACAATGATTAGATGTGCTGATCTAAAGATTGAGACATTAAGTGTCTTCATTGCCCTGAGAAAGGTCTCTGGTGGTTCCAAGAATTGCAGTTAACTTTTACATGTTATGAAAATACTCTCTATTTAGTTACATTTCCTCTGTACTAGGATATTTTGAAAAACTAAAACTATAAACACTCGCTTTGGCTCCTATTAAGCAATATTGTATTTTGAGGTTAAAATATATTGGATGTTAACAAGCCAGGCATGATGGCATACACTTGTAATCCCAGTACTTGGGAGGCTGAGACAGGAGGATTGCAGGTTTGCATGTTTATTTCATACAAGCAGAATGTGTCCCTCATCTAAGTGATGTCTGCAGGTTAGCACCTAGGCTTTTCAACATCCACCTAAGGTGCCGTTTATGGCCAACAAGGAACAAGGATTATTTAGGGTAGGTGGCCCAGAGGGAAATGAGATGACCTGAAGAGGACCAGAGAAGGGCACTCCCTGTTGAGTGCTAACTACTACACTGGCCTATGCTTATATATTTTATTATCTCATTTAGGCCTCACAAGAACTGCGTAAAGAGGGTCCCATTCCCTCCATTTCCCAATTAGGGTGCCTGAGGCCAAAGAAAAATGCAGACAAATGGCAACCTAAGTGCTTTTGAGATGTCAAAACAAAACAAAGTTCTACTTGTCAATTCTATTAGTGAATACTAACCAGACTTGAACATCTGAATTTGATTCTAAGAATAAATATCATAAAGTTTAATGAGTTTTCCTTAAGATGCTATTAACTATACTTTAGAAGAACAATTTATATTTGGAAGAAAATAATTTGAATTAATGTACTCTGGGGATGAAATAGATTTGAGAGGACTTCGCCCTTAGATCATGTTCTACTCCTAAATAAAATGACTGAGGGGTTGCCTTCCAGAGCGGGCAGCAGTTGGGACAAGACCTCAGGCTGTTCCCCTACAATTTTCATAGTCAAAACCTAAGATCTGATGCAAAGGGACCACCTGTCGCTGGTGACCAACTTGGGAGCTGAACCAGCCCATCATTTTCATATAGATTAAGGTCAGCTGAACTTTGGGGGAAAAAAAAAAACTGTCAGGGAGGAAGGTCAAAGTTACAATACTTGTAACCGGGCGTGGTGGTGCACACTTGTAATCCCCGCACTTGGGAGGTGGAGACAGGAGGATCGAGCTGTTTCGGAGACAGCCTTGCTGGCTTAAGAGACCCTGTTTCCACATAAAAAAGTAAAAAAATAGGTCTGGGAGTGTAGCCCGTTGGAGTGTATCCCAGAGGTAAAAGGGCTTCAAAGAACCCCAGTACCACCAAAAAACAACAACAACAACAACAAAAACAACAAAAAAACAAAGTTACAATACTTGTGAGAGTTAAATAGATCAAGCCTCTGTGTTCAATTTCCAGTAGCATAAATAAATAAATAAATAAATAAAGTAAATCAGTTAAAGATTTTACTTTTTATTAGGCATTTTTATATTCTAGCCCAGAAAGTATTATATAAAAATAAAAAATTAGTAGAAAGTATGTACCTCTATGTTATATAAAATATTTAAGTGAAATTATTCAGCTACTTCAAATCCACATTTATACTTTGATCTCAAAGATGAACAAATAGATCATTTCTCATGTTTTCTTTCTGGTGCAAATGTCAGCAACTTGCAGATTTGAGTTTATTATATTATTGGTATCTTGCAAACTAAAATCCTAACTCAGGAATAAAATATATCTAAATGTTCTCAACCTAGCACTCGCTCTCTCTCTCTCTCTCTCTCTCTCTTTTTTTTTTTTTTTTGGTGTTACTGGTGTTCCTGGAAACCCTTCTACCTCCGGGCTATACTCCCAGACAATTTTTATATTTGGAAACAGGGTCTCTTAAGCCAGCAAGGCTGGCTTCGAACCTGTGTGATCCTCCTGTCTCTGCCTCCCAAGCGCGGGCAGGGATTACAAGTGTGCGCCACCACGCACGTTAACCTAGCTCTCTTAAGTCTATCGATTTTACATACAACCTAGTTGAAACTTTCATATTCAGACATTCCCTTTCTGCCATTAACTTCTGTTTACCCAAATTTTCCTTGTTGGTTGGTTTGTTCTCTCTTTTTCTCTGTATTTACATACTTACATTTTTGGGGGAAATCCTGAAAATTGCCCATTATATCAACTTCCAAATAATGGTAGAAGAAGAACTGCTGCCAGGACACTAGGAGACAATTGGCAATCATTATAGGTTTTTTGTTCTGGTATCATTTATCTCAGTGTATGCCTAGTAGCTTTCCATTTCAAGTCAACTCCAGTCTCCAACAAAATGTAAAATCATTTCTTTGCTCCATTGACAGAAAATTTTGAAATTCATAGAAAAACATGCAGGGGTAAATCAATTGAGATGCAGGTGGGAATTTTTTTAAAAATTTTTATTGGTGCATTGTATTCATACATCATGATAATGCAAAAAACTTGTGTAGACATAAATGCACACATCACCCAGACAGGCCTCACCCAGACCCCACCCCATTCCTCCCCATCCCTCCCTCCCATGCTTGGCTTAGTGGTTCACAATGATATGGATAAGTACATCGTGTGCTTTAAAGAGTCTCCTCCTCCCCTCCTCTCATCCCCACAGTTAGGTTGCCTTATTTGTTCCTCTATAGGCTCTCCTTTTTCACTGCAGTGGGAAATTTGAAGATTAAGTTTTTGAAAAAATTGCATTTACAGATGAATTCCGATAAGGTTTCTGAAAAGTTTGTTATGATCTAAAATTACATAATTTGGTATAAATTGTCTTAAATTATAATCCTTATGAATCTCTTCTAAGAAACTACAATAAAAATGCCAGTTTTTTCAAGGCTATTAAATATTTCACTGTGCAAAATTTAGTGTGTATTCAAAAGCATGTGCCATGCACATATTGTTTAATTACAAATAGCCCGCATAGTTTATATGAAACACCTCCAGTAACCAAAAACACAGCATGGCTCCACCACAGTAAACCAGAAACCTGTTCAAAGCATCTTGATTCTGCAGACTTTCTGATCCAGCAGTGACATATCTGAGCTCCGAGTGTAAGGGTATTTGTTTCTCCGTGTTTGCTTGGATTTTCCGAAGTGCCTGGGTTCCTGATTCCACACTGCTATTGTGTGGATCAAATAATCCCTGGTCACAAAAATACCCTGGGGAGTGACTCCCTCCCCTGGCTCCAGGTTATGAGTGTGTCAGACCTTCCACATGCCTGAGGGGTGAGCTATCTTTGCTATGAGAGATTTCTTTTTCAAGTTTTGTAATTTCCAACTACAAAATGCTATCATAAATGCAAGTGTAAGTAATTAAAAATGTATCTTAAAATCATTTTAAAAGTAACATATAAATGAGGTGTATCTTTTTCATTGTCTTTAAAAAATATTACTTAGAACTGAAGACATTTTACAATATATTCTTATAGAATTGTAAATATCTAATACACTGGCTTCTTCAATGTGAGCCATAACCACCTAAACTGTACCTTTGCCATGTACACACTAGATTTGCCCATTTTATTCTTTTGTGTAGTCAATTGTATTATGAAACAATTTAGGATGAGAATTAAATTTTAAAAAGTGGTTTTGTAAAAATGTTTTCCCAATCTCTCATTGTGCCTTAGAGAGTAAAGTTATATGTTTTAGACAATGTAATTGTTTTATGATGGTGGCCTTCCTATAATTCAGGATATTCTTGGCTTTCCCAGAGGGTAAGGAGAGAGAGGAGAGGAGAGGGGAGAGGGGAGAGGGGAGAGGGGAGAGGGGAGAGGGAGGGAGAGATGGTAGAGTTAGGATTTAGCCCAAGGAGTCTGGCTAGGTCAGTCAGTCAGCCCCAGTCTTCAGCTCTGCGTGAACCTGGGATCCAGGCATCCCAGGTTCCAGGCTCCCTCTGAGGTCCAGCCCTGGGTGAATCTGCAGACCAAAGGGACCTGCTAGGCTGGGAAATGCAGCCTGGTGTGGTTCAGGGAAAGCGCAATCCTTTAAAGATAACGGAGTTTGCCTGCCTGCTCTCTCGTTCTCTTTCTCCCCACCCTTGGCTCCAATTTTACAAGTTTTCTCTAAGGGAATCAAACAGGGGTCAGGCAAGCAAACGTGTTCTTTCCAGCCACCGTAACCGGATCGCTGCAGCCAAATAAACTCACAGAAGCGTCCAGACACCGCGGCCAGACCGAGCCTGTGATAAAAAGCAACTTCTAAGGAAGGCTACAGGAGCCGCCGAGATGCAGATTTTAGTTCTTGGCTAAGCACAGCTCCAACACTGCATCCTGGCCACCCCGGCGACTCCCCAAAACGCAAGGAGGAGGGAGCGAGAGAAGCAGGATGGAGCTGCCCGCATTTCAGCACTCCAGCCAGCTTGGAAAGCCCTGGGGCTTTAGGAGGAGCAAAGGGGCGCCGAGCCAGGGCTCCCGGGACGACGGGAGGGGCCCTCGGCCCCACACACCCCCCTCACCCCGACAGCTGTCCAGCTCTTGTAATTCATTGGCTCCCCCACCCCGCCTTCCAAATACCACCCCAGTCCAATTTAGCCCCCTGCCCCACCCTCGCTGACCTAATAAGGCCATGCGATGTGCAGGGGATCTATATAAAAGGCGTGGGCTCCAGGGGACTCTGCACCACGCCGGAGGAGAGGCGGCAGGAGCGGTCCAGCGCCCAGAGAGACGACCATGGCCAAGGAGTGGGGCTACGCCAGCCACAACGGTGAGTGCGGGCGGCTGCTGCGGTGGGCCAGGACTCTGTGGGAGCAGTCCTGCATTGCACAGAAAGTAGGCGACTCCAGGGAGGGCCCTGGAAATGCGGGGGTGCAGGAGTGTGGAAGAACATTGCCTGGGCACTTTTCAAGTGTTGGATGCTGCTGGCCCTTTTACCTTTATCTTATTTAGTTTTCCCTCATGGGGAGTTAGTATTTCTTTGGAGGAAACTGAGGCTGAGTTTAGTAACTTGTCTCTGAGCAGCCAGGCAAACTGAGGTCCAGGTTTGGTCATCCCTTACTGCTGTGCCACACTGGACAAGCACAGTCTCTCTGAGCCCCGTGCTGGGATTAGAATCCGGGTTCTGCCTTCCGCTGCTGCCTAACTCATGGGAAAAGGAACACTGAGTATTCTCTGGAAACCACAGTCATGCAGAACATATGCCAATGAATGAAATCCACTTAAAAAATAAGCTGTTCAGGCCATATTCCTGAGATAGCAGAGGGAACAGATAGAATTAAATAGACTTTTCAGGTACACTAGTTGCAAAACTATGAATAGGGCTTAAAAGCTAAATCTCCGACTGCTCAGTCTGAACCTGAGATCTCTTTTTAACACTGTCTAGCCTCTGTGTTGCTATTTTAGTCAGTTAGAAAGAGGCCTTGGGTTTTACAACCAAATAAATATATGCCCTCAACTTTATTTCCCAGGTCCTGACCACTGGCATGAACTTTACCCAATTGCCAAGGGGGACAACCAGTCACCCATTGAGCTGCACACTAAAGATATCAAGCACGACCCTTCCCTGCAGCCATGGACAGCGTCTTATGATCCCGGCTCTGCCAAGACCATCCTGAACAACGGGAAGACCTGCAGAGTTGTGTTTGATGACACCTACGATAGGTCAAGTAAGTATAAAGCTCAGGTAGGGGCTCATGGACAGTTCCAATGTATTGTCAAAAGGTGACTTATGACACAGTAACAGAATTGGTGGAAGAGCAAGCATTTCATCCCTGAACATGAAAAGTGACACTCAACTTTGCTTTAGTTATAAAGAATTATACTTATGCTTTGGAGAGGAATGTCTCACCCTCTACTTTGGTCACTTTGTTGCTGCAAAATGGCCCCTTGCCCAAACTAAAAGTTGGTAATGCATTCCTGAAATGTGAGCTTGATAGGCTGGCAATGCCAATGAATCCAAATTAGTGGTCTTGCAACTCTGGTGGCAGGAGCTGAGGGTTCTTGTGCTTCTTGCCTATGGTCTGGAGAGCCAGGCCCCCCCAACTCTCACCAAGTTTGGCCATGATTCTATTTTACAAAGCAAACAAAAAGAAACAAAATTGGTACTTTCTTCTCATGGTGTCTGGGAGGAGGCCAGCTGAGCAGAGAATAGGGCCATTGCATGGGTCAAGATGACCCAGCTTCAGTGGACACTGTTCTTGAAGTTTTTGAGCAATTTTTTTTGAGCAGTATTTGTGTTTGTAAAACTGAAAAAAATCACATTAAAAAAATTAAGCTATACTTCTAGGCAAATCAGTGAAACAAAAAGGACAGAAGTGCTTTATTTTATAATGAGGTAAGAAACTTCCTTCAATAATTTGATACTTGATGGGCAAGAACAGTTTCTTATGACCACATTTTAAATAAAGTTGAAATTATTGTTACTGCTATATATAAATGAATGTTTTTAATGATGCTCTAACAAAGAAGAGTCCTAAATCCTGCATATTAGAAGGTTCGAAGTAAGGAATATGATAGAATTCTGAAACAATGATTCCATGTTGTTAATGATTTCATGTACCCACTATTTAAAACAAGCTTAATCTTGGAGGAAAACAATGAAATTAAACAGTACCTATTAGGGTGAGACGCATGAGGATGCCATTTTTGTATGCCAAAATTGAATATTAGTAATTTTATACAATGATTCTAATAAATTGAATCATATGTCCAGATAATAACTGAAGAAATTGAATATTGGTAATTTCATACAAATTATTCCAATAAATTGGATCATATTTCCATATAATAACAAATGGTTGGACAGGGAAAACTGAATGAGTCGAACCATTTACTTCTTTCATGACCAAATCTTCCCTGGCCTAGCATAATTGCCTTAGATCTTTATGCTACTCAGAGTGGCCAATTCTTTCCAAATTAGCTTTCCTCTGAATTTTTATTTTTATCTAGCTTATAGATCAAAATCTACTGCTAGATCTTCATTTGGAGTTTTTGCAGTTTCCACTATCTTTTAGAAGGCATTTAAACTCAGGCTGAATGAATTGAGACCAAATTAAGTGACTGATTGGGATATTCATATAACAAGCCTAAATTAATGCTACTGAAAATAATCAAGTCTAGCAGTTCATATTGATGGATTTCCTGGTAAATTTCTGAATTTTCCATTTCCTCTGATTTGGGTAAAATAATCTAAGTTAGATGTGAATGAAAGTCCTTGCTTATAGCTTTAGAGACAAGCACAGTTGACAGCGATAGGTGGAGAAGGAATTCACTCTTGTCCAGTGAGCACCGCCAGGTACTGTGATGAGCAGTGTAAAGATGCTTAATCTCAGTTCAGCCTCACAGCAGCTCTGAAACTAGAATCATCATCCTTCTCAGAGATGCAGAATCAAGTTCAGAGATGTTTAGCAACTCACTCCAAATCACACAGTTCTCAAGAGGTAGAGCCAGGATTGGACCCCAAATCTGTCTCCCTCTGAACTACTCAGTTCTTCCCACTACACCATGCTACTGACCTGTACTTTGGACACCCCAAAGTATCCACCCGAAAAAGAACAGGTCACTTTCAAGTGAATTTCAAGATAATAGAACCCAACAAGCCAAACAAGCAGGATGGGAAAGAAAATTTGTTTGATATATCCTAAGATATGAGGAGTCTGCTATGTTTGGGAATGACTCTATCTGCCCAGCAGATAGACAACCTTCTGCCCATCGAGCCTCAGTTGTAGAGTACAGGTTTAAAGGAAGGCTCTGGAGACGAAGTGTGCATTCACTGTTGACCTCCTTTTCTGAATCACAGTGCTGAGAGGTGGTCCTCTTTCTGGGCCCTACCGACTTCGCCAGTTCCATCTTCACTGGGGCTCCTCGGATGACCATGGATCGGAGCACACAGTGGATGGTGTCAAGTATGCAGCAGAGGTGAGAGGAACTGTCCCAACCCACCCTGGGTATTGCACAGTGAACACCAAAAAATTAGAAAGAATAGCCATAGCAACAAAATGGCACCCATTGTTTTTGCTGCAGTACTGAAGTTGGAAAATGAGTGTAGTAGTAGATTTTGCATAAGCTGCAGTTGCTGAATGATATAGATGACACAGTAAAAAGTGTGTGGATGTGTGGCACCAGGTATGAAGACTTCCAAGGTTCTATTAAGAAGCTGCATGTAAACATAGGCCAGATCCTAGATGCAGCTGGAACAAGGACAGCTAACACTTACCAGGTGTCTACATGGATGAACTCATTGGAGTCTCTCATTGACTCTGTGCAATAGGTTACAGATGAGGTGACTGGGCACAGAAATCACCTAACAGACACACACGCTAGCAGGAGCCAGACTTGGTGTCCTTTTTTATGCGAGCTGGTTTCAGAGCCATTGTCTTTTCTAGTACCCTCTGCTGCCTCTTTTATAAGAATATAGTGCTTTAAAAAGAACATTTGATAATTCAAATGCTTGTGTTCTAATCTCTTAGTAAAGGTGTGCATATGTGTGTGCTTATATTATACACCTAGAGAATGGCTTAGAGATACACATGTGCTTTTTTATTTAGAATTTTATTGGTGCAGTGTTACACATCACAGTGAAATTCAAAGTGATTACACTCATATTATGAACACGGTATCTCTTGGTATGTTTCCCTCTGTGCCCTACCCTGCTACCTCCCCTTACATGCCAGTGAGATTGGTAGTGATAGCTTCATATATAAACACACATTATTTGGTTTGTTTCTTTCCATAAGTTTCCTTTTCTCCCTCCCCTCTTCCTACTCCTGGTTCCCTTCCACTTTTGTACTGGTACGTCTCTCCTCATTTTCCTAAGGTCCCTTTTTTATCCTATTTTCTCTCTAGGGTCCTCATATGAGAGAAGACACCTAAACTGGCTGATTTCACTTAGCATAATGTTTTCTAGTTCTAACCATTTTCCTGCAAATGACATACTTTTGTTATATGCTTGAGGAAAGCTCCATTGTGGAGATATACATATAATTTAATATGAACAAATACTGCTTTCTGTCTGAGTTAGCCCATTAAAGGCAAGTATTATTGTAGCTCAGATCAAGGCATAAAATTGCCAAGGGGGTAAGACAACCTACCTACATGTTCTCTTTGTAAATCCAGCAATTGCCTCAGAGGTGAGAATAGATTCGTTTTCCCTGATTCACTTTTTCCAAAGGCAGACCTACACTAGAACTGGAAGTGCAGATGGGCATTCTCTTTGGGGGAATCACCATGCAGCTTAACTGTTGGCCAAAGAAAACTCCAGGGAACCTAAAGTACTGCACTCTGATCAGTTCATTTCTCTGCATCCTGTCTACAGAGAAGCCTACCTACAGGGCTACTGTCAAGATAAATTAATTAATGAGAATTCATTCACATTAGACATCTTGCTCCACACATGGGAAAAGTTTAGGATATTTCTTACAGATGTAGGAAAGGCTATGAGTTTGACCTTTGCACATGGGATTACATCACACCTATGATCTTCAATAAATGTTTTTTAAACTGTCACAAACTATTCTAATTTCTTACATTCCAAGTAACTTAACTGAGGCTTATTCTAGAGATTTGGATACAAGGAGGAATATAGTTTTATATACTTTTGTTTAAGCCATTAAAATTTCCACCAAAGCACTGTATGTCAATATTTAGAATCTCTACAACTTCTCTGAAAGTGTAAAGCAAAAACCCTTAAACTGCCTTTTTGTTGGTCTATTATGACTTTATGCTCATTGCCTTATCCTGGGTATTTGCCTCATAACTTGTATTTTATGGTTTTAGCTTCATTTGGTTCACTGGAATCCAAAGTATAACACTTTTGGAGAAGCTCTGAAGCAACCAGACGGGGTTGCTGTGGTTGGCATTTTCCTGAAGGTATAGTAAAAATTGACCATATTTTTTTCCTTTCGAAACTTGGTTCCTGATCAGTGCTATTGGTTCCTATCCAGTGTTATTGGATAACATGAGTTTCATTTCCTCCTCTTGCTTTAGGAGTGTGTATGTTTCCCCACTTTCTATG
Organism: Muscardinus avellanarius; assembly: GCF_963383645.1. Lineage (NCBI taxonomy): Eukaryota > Metazoa > Chordata > Mammalia > Rodentia > Gliridae > Muscardinus > Muscardinus avellanarius. Next base: position 53,366,178 of record NC_137789.1, on the reverse strand, counting down.
TTGTTATTCATTCAATGAATCTGAACATTTTTGCTAATGTTAGCTCAAAATGTTTTCCTTCCCTCTAAAAGCATTCCTTTTACCATTTTTCAATAATCTTAACACTTCTAAATTTTCTCAAGATGAACACACACACACGTGTGTGTATGTGTGTGTGGGGAGGAGTTGGGGTCAGAGACTTGGAGTGAGCTTGTCATGGTGGTGGTGGTGGTGGTGGTCTGGAGTGTGCTAGTTATCCTTTCCAACTCTTTCATCTCAGTAGCGCTGGAAACCAGAGAAGCCAAAGTTGGAAACTTGCATGAAGCCAGGTGTCTGGCTGCACATCCCCTTGGCTTAGGGCGGCCACCACCCACATGATCCCAGGCTAACATGGCGCACTGAATGTGTGTGTTGTCTAGCCAGCCTTGGTTTAAAGGGGACTTAGTATCATTAACACATGAATTTGGTGGTAACATAATCTAGATTTTAAGCCAGAGGTGAAAATCTGGCTTCTTTCTTTTTGAATGACCTAATTCGTTTTATGTTCTGAATTGCTTGGGTCACAACACCGGTGGTGAAGTGGGTTTGAAAGGAAAGACACGGAATCTGTTTCAGATTCATGGAGTCCATTCTAGCTCTAACTGTATTTTTTAAAAAAATGGAATGACTTTGCAGAGAAGGTCAAGGGCATAGAACTAGATCGACATGTAATTTTGTGGTTTTGTACTTCAGAGGCCTGAAATCCAAGTTTAGATCAGAAAACTTGTACTCTAAAATCTTGGGCGGAATAAACTTACGTTTTTGCTTACTACAAGATATTCTGGCCGATTTATAAACACTAGTTGCATATAGATGGATCAACATCAGTTTTTAAAACAATCTTAAATTATATGGAAGGGAAAAACATCATGTTGGATTTCTATTTTCTTACAGATAGGACGGGAGAAAGGCGAATTCCAACTTCTCCTTGATGCATTGGACAAAGTTAAGACAAAGGTAAAAGAAAATAATTTTCCTTCCTAAAACACAAAGTTCAGTACATCAGTTTTCTTTGTATATCTTCAAGTATATGTATTCATCTAAAATGTTACTACATTTGACGGATATGCTAAGCATACATATAAAACTAAATCTCATTATATTTAGATTGTTTATGGTTATTAGAGAAATTTCACATACATAGTGTTACTGAAATGCCAGTCAGCCTGCAGATGAGTTTCTCAAGGAAGGGGCAAGAGTCAGAGAAATTGAGCTGTCACCTCTTTTCACCCTGTAAGCACAGGGCTACAGAGGCTCTAAATGTCAGCTGAGGCTGGTCTTTTAAATCCTGGCGTCCTTTCTGGGCAGCACCTCTATATTTTAATTTATTTTATTTTATTTTATTTATTTATTTTTGTGGTACTGGAGGTGGACCCAGGGGCTTTTCTACCTCTGGGCTATACTCCCAAACCTATTTTATACTTTATTTGGAAAAAGGGTCTCACTAGGTTGCTGAGAGCCTCACTAAGTAGCTGAGGCTGGCTTCGAACCTGTGCGATCCTCCTGTCTCCGCCTCCCAAGCGCTGGGATTACAAGCATGTGCCAACACACCTGGCCTTATATTTTAAAACTTAATAATAGCCGGGTGTGGTGGCACACTGTTGTAATCCCCGTGCTTGGGAGGCGGAGACAGGAGGATCGCGCAGGTTCGAAGCCAGCCGTGCTGGCTTAAGAGACCCTGTTTCCAAAAAAATAAAAAGTATAAAAATGGGTCTGGGAGTGTAGCCCGGAGGTAGAAGGGTTTTCAGGAACCCCAGTACCACCAATAAATAAATAAATTAATAAATTAATTAATTAATAAGTAAATAAAAATAAAACTTAATAATAGACTCTCCTAATTGGAACACACATTTCAGTTGTCCTTGGGTCTATTTTAAATAACTGTTATTAAGTTTTATTACTATTAAAAGTAAGTATTCTGATTATAACATCTGGTTAAACTGCAAGCCTGTTTATTGTCACCAAGAACCAAAGCATTAACTTATTTGGAATATTTGTCATATTTTGTACATGCCTCCCCTCGTGACAAGTGATAGAATTATGGTTCTACCCACAGTTGAAACAGTAAGGAATAAAATATTATAATGATTATATCAGCTTAAAATTAATGTGGGCAAGCCAGCTTCGCCATCCTTGGTTCTTCTGTTCTGGAAGGGCTGAGTGAGCCTTGTTAAAGGATTCCTCCATTTCTCTGTTGCATTCAACATCCTTTCTAATAAATAAACTGGTGAGACCTTGAGGGCAGGCAGTGTGCAGGGGCCCCACTCACCATGCCCGCACCTACTCTCGTCCAGGGCAAGGAGGCCCCTTTCACCCACTTTGACCCGTCCTGCCTGTTCCCCACCTGCCGGGACTACTGGACCTACCACGGCTCCTTCACCACACCGCCCTGTGAGGAGTGCATCGTGTGGCTGCTGCTGAAGGAGCCTATGACCGTGAGCTCTGACCAGGTAAATTCCCAGAGCCATGACATCAGGGCTGCGGAAGATACAGATGCTAGACTGAAAACATAGAGCTGTTGATGGTTGCTTAGGAACAGCTGTGCCCCTGGAGATTTCATAGCTTGCCCTGCTTCATCACAATCAACCTGGCTGATGGTACCGAGGTAGTCAACCTGGTACAAGGGTACTAGGATATAAGGGATAAATATACATTGTTTAAAAGTGGTTGTGATAGTGAACAATGACTAAGTTTATGCTCTATCAACACTTAAGGGTTCAGATGAGTATGAACAAGTTTCTGTTCTTTGAATGCACCCCACCTCCCAAATACTGAGCACTGGTTAGAAGATGGGATGGCAAAATACAGGTCTGGGAGGGAGAAAGGAATTAGCAGGGATGAAACATCCTTGTGAAGTGTCTATTACCTCTCCAGTTTTACAGATAAATAAGTTGAGTTTCAGAAAAGTAATTTGCCCATGAACACACAGCCAAGTGCAGGATCCTAAGCCTAACTCTTTTCTGTCTGCTTCCAACACTCTCTGGCTTTCTCTGAAGGTCCTCCCTCATTTTAGTCATCTAAGAATGTTTTAGCAACATTTGTTAAAGAAACTTTCAAAGAAAAGCTGTTTGGATGAAAAATAAGTGGTCTGTGACAGGAAAAGATCACATTTCAAGCATGAACAATACAGGGATCCACAACCCAGAATATGAGTGTATAATAGCAACATCAGCTCACCACCTGTCTCCCTTGCCCAGATAACAGCTTTCATATTTCTGTTAGTGCAGACTCAAGTACATCCAATGGCAATTTTGTTAAAAGGTCAGATCTAATGGTCTTATATGTTAGTGTATTTTGAAAAATGAATGAAATTTTCTCAAGGAAAATAGTTAAAATATTTGATATCAAAATATAATACTATGAATAAGAATGTTCTATCTTCTTTTCTTTTAAGAGAAAAAAACCCAAAATTTAAAATGTAGCCTTGCTCTCTGCTCTTTCAAAGTATTCAAATCCATGAACGTATACAACAGAGGCCTATTAAACTTATTCTTATTTGCATCAAGCAATTTAACCTATCATCTCTTTCTATATAAAACATATACTTCATACTGACCCTTCAAGTTAAAATAGTCATTTCAGAAATCAGGAAAGAAGGATATGACCAGAGGGCATGTTGATCCTTTGTTAAGTGAAAAAATTGGTATCACTCAGGAATGGGTAGCTGACTTCCTTTGGACTGAGCATTGGAAACTTGTCCTCTTTGGAGAGCCAGTGATGCTAACTCTTTGCTGCTCACTGGTGTGAGGGCCTTGCTAACAATCCATCCTCTCCCCTTGCAGATGGCCAAGCTGCGCAGCATCTTCTCCAGTGCCGAGAATGAGCCCCCGGTGCCCCTCGTGGGCAATTGGCGCCCTCCGCAGCCTATCAAGGGCAGGGTGGTGAGAGCCTCATTCAAGTGAGGCTGCTGGAGCGCTCCCTCTTGAGGAGAGAACCCTGCGTGGAGCGCTGGGTTCCTTACCTCTTTCTGGTGCTCCATACTCCAAGTGTATTTCATCGTCCCATACTGAGTGACGAATGTCACAGATGCAGTCACCAGGAAACCAAAGTTACTTTTGACAAAACGTAATACAAATGCATGAATTTTACACACGGCCTTTGTAATAACCATCTTTTCTGTAGACTATTTCTAGTAAAGTTTAAAAAAAAAAGAAGAAGAAACAGAGATGGAAGAATAAAGATATAAAAAAATGGCTTCCAAGCACCTTTTTTTTATCATCTTTCACAGAACCTCAGTTTTCCTATTTTTGTAGTATTAATTGTGCATCTTACAGAAGTAATGAGTAATCCTCTATGTAGGAGTGGAGATATATAAAGATTATGTAACAAACAAAAGCTAGAAATTAAAATGATTGTAGACACCAAGAGTTGAAATGATAATGTGTTTTACTTCTTAAATAACACCAACAAGAAGGCTATCATTTTAAAAGATTTTACCTGCAACTAAGATTGCCTGGCTTTGATGATCAATAAAATAAAAATGTAAACCCAGGAATTTTAAAATGTTTGATGCCAGGTTTGAATTCTTCTTTATAAAGATGGTTTTCTTTACCTGAAGTAGGGCTGTTTATTTTTTATTTTACTACTTTTATTCTTGCATGCTTATTCAAATAAAAACTATTTCTGATGTCTTTCACATTCAAGGCTAGAATTAATGATTTCTAGAAATGAAGGTGTGGATGACAGCACTTGAAACAAAAGCAGTTGTACTGATCACCAAAACCAATAAAGATATGGACACAAATAATGGAGTTCTGTGTTTTCTTATTTTTTATTTTTTTGTGATACTAGGAATTGAGCCCAAGGGCATTCAATTTCCAAGCTATATACCTAGCTGCCACCCCTCCATTTTTTTCTTTTTTTGGAAATGGGGTCTTGCTAGGTTCCTGAGAGTCTATGTAAATTGTTGAGATGGTCTTAAACCTGTGGTCCTCATTTGTTAGCCTCCCAGTTACTGTGATTATACGCATACACCACTGTGCCCAGCTGAGTGTTGTGTTTTTTAAAATAAATAATCATTATAAATGACAAAATGAAGTAAAATTAAGAATGGGGCACTTTGTAAATTTGTTTTTCAGAGCTGGAAGGTAGCAGTAAAGGACTCAAGTTCTGAGTTAGGACACTACATTCCTCATGGAGGGACCAAGGCAATTAGTGAGAGCTATCCAAATAAATTGAAGACTAGAGGAATTCATGTCCATGTATCCAAGAGTGTGAAATTGTTCCCAGAGGCCTCAGAGTTGGTTAGGATTCTGGGATTCAGACCAGGGCAATGGGTAGATACAGACATGGAACCAAATTAGACTGCATCTTTTATGTCAAAATATGTTTTGTGGTGACACTGGCCTAACAGTGCCCTAGTCCATATTTTTAGACCTTGAAAATATGCATTAGCTGTAGACATCATTATGGCTTGGATCTTATATGTCTCCAAAGGCTCATGTGTTAAAATCTGGGCCCCCAATTCAACAATATTCAGAGGTGGGACTTTAGGGAAATGGTTGGCTTATTTGGACTCTCAATTTAATCATGGATTAATCCACTAATAGGTTCATAATTAAAGGAAATATTAGGAGGTTGTGGAAACTGCAGGAGGCAGAAGTCTAGGTCTTTGAGAACTTGCTCTTCTCCCTGGCATCTTCCCTTGTTTCCTGGTTTCCCTGGACTGAGCGGCTTTCCTCTACCCTGCCCTCCACCTCGCCTCTTCACTATGATCTGTCTTACTAGAGGCCCAGAAACAGTGGACTGGTTGACAGTGGACTGAAACCTCTAAAACTGTGAGCCAAAATAAATCTTTCCTCCTTTAATCTGTTTTTCTCAGGAATTTTTCCGCTACGTCACAAAGCTAACTACCGCAGACATAGTGTCTAATTTTTCAGTCAGTGACTCTGATCATCTTTCATTGCTTCACTGGTTAATATGCACACTACTTGAGAAAATGCAAGCAATAAAGAATGGGATTGGGTCAGAAGAGGCCCGAGTTGCTGGAAGTCAAGTCACATGATGAAATCCTATGAGGCTAAAGTTATTTAATAGATTTCCACTCAGGTGAGGTAAAACCAGATTGGTCAGTGTGAAGTGGATGTGTTAATTAAATCCCTTGAAATCAGGAGGCATGGAGCTTTGATAATTAGTGGTAATGCACAGGCTAACTCTCTCTGGGTACTTACTTAGCGGTGCTTAGCACACTGTATAAATGTATCCAGTACTCACTGAATATGGGGGGAGCAGCATGACCTAGGGCAAACCACAGCTAGTTCTTGTTCTAGTACACAGGCTGGGCAAGGCTGCAATTGTTTCAAGGGAAGATGTGGATCAAAGGAGGTCATTTATCTCCACCATAAACTCTGTGAGGGCATGGTGATCAGTCTTGAGCACTGAAATCCACCTTATTGCCTAATACTTTGGCATAAATAAGTATTTGGTAAATAACTGATGTCATAAATATAGAGGAATCCAGGGGAAATACCTATCTTCTTGAGCCATGCGTTATTCTACGTAGTTAATAATAATACTGGATTTTGTTTTCCTTAGATCTCCTTGAAAAAATGGCCTGTTAGCATCGGGTAACACTGTTAGCTTTCCATTAAAACATGCTCCCTCCTTTTTTTCATCTGAGTGACTGTGATACAATTATCATCCAACTTGCACTCCCTCCCAGCGTTTTCCTCAATTTGCTGTGCCATTTTGAATGTCCATAGGAATATTGAAGACACACTCAAGTTCTCATTCCACGGAGGAATCATTTTCCTAATCAAATACAAGCTTCTGAACAAATGTACATGAGGCTCTCTCAGCCTACACAGGGGCATAGCCAGGGGCTGCTGAGGTGAGGAGGCCCAGCATCTACCAACTTCCTTTACACAAAGCATAATCATTGCAGGTAACTGAAAATTCAAAATAGGGTCGAAATTTGAAATTAAGTGTTTTGTACTCAGATGATAATATACTTAAAAGCCTGAAAATGAGGCACTGCCAACATAAATTTATTGAATTTGGGTATCATTAGGCTTTTAGGATACACATATATAATCTTTACCCTTTTAGAGTAAAGGTAGGATATATTTATAAAAAGATAGATAACAGTTCAGGATTCTTGACCTAAACTTTCAAACAATATACATTCAGTGAATATTGATGGAGATGAATAGGAAGTATTCTACACAGAACATGCAACTCTGAAGCTTTCAGTGTTTAGCTGAATGAAAATAAATGATTGAGATAGATACAAGCTATGATTTATGTAAAAAATTAATGTCAGATATCCAAAAAAGAATTAACACAAATAAAATCAGTATAGAAGAAGTATGTATGGTCCAAGGACATATTAACTATCACATCTATAGAAAATTAATTGGCTTCTAATTTATCTTCTAATGCCTTCTTTATGTTATGAAAGGGGACCTATGGATATGAGTAAAGTGTATTATTTATCAGAGGAAGAATAAGTTAGAAAAGGTGAGTAAAAGTAATTATGTCTGGGAATGTCAGACTTTAAAAATGTCAGCTTTAACACTTGTAAATTTAAAAAAACTATTCCTAAAGTAGGGAAGGCAATCAAAAAGCCTAGTCATCTTTGCATGTAATTTTCATTGTTGTCACTAGATGGCAGTAAAATATTTAAACATTTCATATGGGTCACTAGATGGCAGCAAATAATTACAAGAATGATTGAAATGAAAAGCCATACTGTTTTATTCACATTAATTTTAATGGAGTGGATATGTAATTTTTCAACTTGTATCATATTTCCTCTTCTTAAATTTTTAATATTATCCAATAATACCTATATATAGAAGAAATAATTCTTACATGATTTTGAGAATCTTAATAATAAAAAATAAAATTAGAGAGAGAAAATGATTGTCATTTTTGAACTAAACTTAAATAAATGAAAAATAAACAACTCCAAGTCCCATTCAGTAGTCAAAAGGGCTGGAGTCAAGTCACGTAGTATTTACTAAATATGAAGCCTCAGGTAATTTATATTCTGTGTGCCTGGCTCCTGGTATATAACTCAGAGGACTCTTTTAAAAATTAAATGTGTTAATACCCATAAACCACTTAGACTAGTCATTCTTACATACCGTTTTTTGGTGTGTGTGTGTGTGTGTGTGTGTGTGTGTGTGTGTGTGTGTGGCTGGAGATTAGACCCAGTGGGAGTATACCTCTGAACTATACCTCCAACATGATTTAATTTTTTATTTTGAAACAGGGTCTCACTAAGTCACTGAGGGCCTTGCTAAGTTCCTGAGGCTGGCCTTAAACTCTAAATTCCTCCAGTTTCAGCCTTCTAAGTACTGGGATTACTGGAGTGCATTACCATTCCCCACTTCTTACATACCTCTTAATAGGGGTTAACTCATCTTTTTAAAATTAATTTTACTTCAACCAAGAAAAAAATCTAATGGCTTATTTCAATACCTAAAATCATATTTTTATGTATCTATTCACAACATCATGAATCTATATCTCATTTATTCATATCATACTAAAAGAGTTACTATAATAGGCTCCCTTCTGTTTGTTATTGGTAGAAATGGCATTGTAGCCAGCCTCAGCTATTTAGTGAGGACCTTTGCAACTCAGTGAGACCCTGTTTCAAAATAAATAATAAAGCTGGGCATGGTAGCACATGCTTGGGAGCTGGAGACAGGAGGATCGCACAGGTTCGAAGCCAGCCTCGCTGGCTTAAGAGACCCTGTTTCCAAATGAAAAATATAAAAAATAGGTCTGGGAATGTAGCCCGGAGGTAGAAGGGTTTCCAGGAACTCCAGTACCACCAAAAAAATAAATATAAAAAAGTAAAAATAGGGCTAGAGGGGTAGCTTGGAGGTAGAATGTTCTGGGTTCCATCCCCAGTAGCACAAATGAATGAATGGATGAATGAATGAATGAATGAATGAATGAATAAAACAATGAAAACTTATCCCATATATGTTGCAGGAAAACTAAAATGTGGCCACACTGAGCCAGTACATGGCTACAAGAGGTAATCCAGAGGAGAACCAGAGTTCTCCTTCTGAAACCTCTGTTCCAGAAGCTCTTGCATCCTGCCTGGAGAGGTGTATGATTAGCAAAACATCCAGAAAATAAACAAAAGAGGAGAAGCCATAGAACCACAGTGCTCATTTTGTTCCACACTGGCTTTTAAAGGTTGAGGAAATGGTGTCCCTCAGGGTGCTGCATCAACTGGAAAAATCTATCTTAATAGTAAATACAGAAAGTCTCCTGCCATGAAATTAATTTTGAGCTTGTCTGGGCATGTCACAAAGTCAGCATGCTGAATAACATGTACAAGTCACCCCTGGGAGAAGGGTTTATATTTGGGGATTGATTCAAGTTCAGTTGAACAAAAGATCAGACAACTTAAGCATAAAATCTAGAATGGAGAGCCAATGAACTGGAGATGGGGAGGTGTTCAGGAGGTACAGGCACCTGACAACTCAGCCAGGTAGATAATCACAGGTAATCGTCAGGAGTCAGAGCGAGTCTAACAGTGCAGTCACAGGGGACTGGGCGCACCGCAGCGCATAAAACCCAGTGATTTAAAAGCTAATTTTAGCCAGGTGAGAATCGACTCTGCCGTAAACAGGGAATCAGATTCTCCCTTGTATTTAAATCTTTCACAGGTAGAGGAGCTGGAAACCTCAGGGAAAAATATTTTGGTCATTAAAATGTATGCTTTTCTGTGTTCCTACCTGCTAATAAATTTCTATTGTATTCACGAAACTCATTTGAAAGGTGGATGGTTCCAAACACATTTGTTCAAGGGAAGTCATTCCCTCAAGAGCACCTGACTCCCATGAAAGTATGATACAGATGAAAGTGTTTGGAAATATGAAGCTCACAGGATTCACCCTTCTGCTTCTCTGTGTGATGACCCATTTACAGAAGGACCTAAGGTCAAAAGGGACACCTGAATGGATGGGGACCCCAAAGAGGGGTCTTGGCAAGGGAAGTAAGACCTAGAGCCAAGAGGGCAGATGAATGGGCAGGGCGAGAACTACACAGGCCACTGAATACAGAGGGGCGAGGGTTCTTGCTCTGGACACAAATTTAGGAGGGACAAGAATTCTTTTAAATTTTGTGTGCAATGTAGGTTACTGTTTGGTGTGTATGTGTGTGGGGTAAGAGCAAAAAACTTAGTGTCAGTAAAATTTGGTTTTCATTCCTATTTCTGTCACTCATCAATGATTGAAACAGAAGGTTAAAGTTTCTAAGGCTCAGTTTTCTTTATTCATAATAGTAACATATTAAATAAGGTAGAGTAAGTAAAACATAATGCCTGAAACAGCATAAGCCTTATTAAACGGATTCTGTTAATTTGCTTCTGTTTATTTTTTATATTTATGGTGTGTGTGCGTGTGTGTGTGTGTTTGTGTGTGTGTATGTGTTGATAGTGGGGGAAGTGAGGCTTTATGAAAGGAAATATTGCATCTTGTTACACTACTGAGGCCCCAGGATCTAATGCAGAACCTGGAACCTAGTCAAAGCCCAAAGATACTAGTTGGGTGGATAGATGGATGGACATGAGATTCCTCAAATATCAAATGCCAGTCTAGGTCCATGAACTGGTAGGAGCTATATCGCAAAGAGTTTTTGAAAGAATGTGTGGATATGTTCCTATGACGGAAGCTTTTCTGTAGATTGTTCATGAAAAAGAGAAGCAGTTTGTCTAAACCTTCTTATATCCAAACCTTATTATTTTCAAATTTAAATAACTCAATATAGAGAACACATGTTCTAGTAGATATAAGCAGTGCCTATCTACCGGATACTTATCTCTTCTATCACCTGGGCTTCTATGTGCAAGTTGAAGAGGGAGGTTGGCAGTGAGCCTCTGGCCTTGGGCTCTGATATTACTAATTGGCATAATTCATCCTATTGCTTGAAACTTCTTTTCCATAAATTGACCCTCATTTTCTCACCAATGACTTTAGTTCTCCATTTCATTTGTCTTTGTGCGAAGATGTAATAAAAAAATCTCTTTTTTACTTCACTGCTTGTTTTGTGGTCAGATATTAGCAAAACACAATACTTTTGGAAATTCAATAAGTATTCCCAACTGACAAGTTCTGCTCTACCCAAGCCAAGTTGATGGTAAATTTAGGTAACTCTCCCTCTCTTTACAAACAACACAGACATATACATGACATACAGGTTCAGGCACTTAATCATTACTGCCTAGAGCTTACTTTTAATATAACTGAGAAATTTGGGGGGAAAAGAAAGCTACCTCAAATATAAATTTCTGGAACTCGAGGTCTCTTTTGATGTGGGAGGGTGGAGACAGAACCCTGTGGCTTAACCCATAGTTTGATATGTAAATATCTGGCTGTCTGTTACAAATATTTTTCATTTCAGGGAGTAGTTTAATGGCATTTCATCAGAGAAGGTCTAATTTCTTCCTTTTAATTTGTTTTCTCTAACAAAGGGCCTGTTGTCAAGATTGTGAGGTGTGCAACACCTCTTTTCCTTAGGAGCTTAATTGATATGAAACATTGATTAGGCCCCTTGAGAGGTGGAGAGTTTCAGAGGAATTATGAAATAACCACAAAGCTTAAAGAAGAAAGTTTATAATGAGAGGGTAATGCTTCCAGCTAGGCAGAAGCACTCAGTATCTGATATATAATATTTTTCTGTGTCACTACTCTCAAACTTTGGGCCACCATTGAGCAAAGTAAGGATTGCTTGAATCCGAGCACAGCAACACACACCAGTGACTTTAAAAAGAAAACAACCCTCTTTCTGAAAGGGTTTTATGCTTTTCAAAAGTGTTTATATGTCAAATATGGGAGAGATCAAAGTAGGTTAAGAAATTTCTTGGATGCATTAAGAAGACAAAAAAGAGAAAAAAAAAAAAAAACAAAGAAAAAGGTGACCTCCACACATTGCTTAAGAGAAATTTCACTCTCATGGCTGAACTACCGAAGGGAAGGGCTTATCAGGTCTGAGCACCATGCTCTGCACACTGGGCGTGTTAAATACAGATATCGGTGCTACTGGAGAGAAGGTGCAGATAACAGAACTAAGGATACAGGCGAGATGCAAAACACGGCTCTGGACACCTGGACTCGAGGCAGACAGCAGAATGAAGACTTGTTTGGGTGATCCAGGCCCTTGGGGCACAATTCTTGAGCATGACCCCCAGTATAGAATAAAAAATACAATCCTATGCCCACAGTGTTGTATTATAATATAGAACAAAATATAAATACAGTAGGCATCTTTGGAGGGTGAAAAGTTTAACTAAAAGTAGAAGTTCTCATATTTTCTTCCTGCCTGTGGAGGGGCTTATCACTGGTTTCCTGAAGGGTGTGCAGGGCCTTGTGGTATCAGCTGGGGCAGAGTCTTCTGCTAAGGAGATCAGGCTGCAGAGTTTCCTGCCTCCCAGTCCGCTTACTCTGTCCTGGGGTTTCTCAATGTGCTGATCCAAGTGGGCACTCCTGAAAAGCCTAAGTAGAAGCAAACAATTCTCTCATAAATCTTAGAAAAACAGTGCCAATAAGACCCTGGTGTGAACTGGGAGAAGGGTGGCAGATAGTTTTCACTGTTTAGCTTTGACTTTGGCTTGGGTGGTTTTTGGATTTTATAACTCTTTCAGCTTGGTCAAAGATGGCAACTAAAACCAACCAAACAAACAATGAAGAAGAAAAAACCCCACTCCATTCATATCATAGATCGACCAAAGAACACTAATCATACTGTTTCTTCTATCCCGTGAAATATTAAAATAGCACTGTTTTATTCATTCTAATGAGTATCGACGCTCCAGCCTCTATGTTCAGGAAGAAGAAAGAGAAAGTTTCTGGGCAGTGGAGAAAAACACCAAGAGAAGCACAGAGATAATTATGTGAAATAATTTTGAAAAATTTTTGTGAAGTGGCAAAAACATAAAGAACTATAATATGAAGCATGGAATTCTAAAGAAGAGGCCTTGAGGGTTCAAAGTGAGGAGCAACTTTCTTAGGTGATATACGCTTCTATTTTCCCACATTCTAATTTTGAGCAGTTCAAAAATGTCAAGACAACTTTCATGCATAAAAATATTCTTTTACTTTAGAATTAATCTGAATGAGCACAAAACGAGAAAGCTACCAAGTCGTGACACAGCTCTCCCTGTTTCCTGTAGCCTACCCATACACGTTACAGCATTAGATCAGTGCTGTTTTTCCGTTCATGCATTCCCAAGGCTCCGGCAGGGATGCTGGTGACTCTGAACTCCTGCCCTGGAGCAGGAGGAAGAAAATGGTTGTAATGTATGAAGTATTTCTTGTCTGGAAAATGTTAGCTTGCTCTTGCTTTAAGAGGAAGTCTGAAATTCCCCATGTGGGGTGGTGATTTATACGCAGAAGAGAAGTTTGGTCTTGAGGTAAGCTAATATTAACTTAAGCAAGCTATTATGATTTGGGTAGGAAAGTCATTGGAAGAGCGTTGATGCAAAGTAAACAGGAAATAATCTTAAAGTGCAGAGGCAGGATTCAATTCTTTTCTACCCAATCCAATAAGCAAAAGGTGAGTGGTGGATTATTAGGCGTGAAACACTGTCCTACTGCCCACATGTTGATGGATTCCTATGTAATTGTTTTTTTCAGACCTTAACAAAAGAAAAATCCCTGATATTCTTATGAGGAGGGAGTTTCACAACCTGGATGCAGTAGTCCTCCTCTTATCTAAAGGGATACATCCAAAGATACCTAGTATAATCATAAAAAATAAATTTTAGGATTTTACCTAGTAAAAATAAATTTTTTAGGATTTTACCTAGTAAAACCATAAAAATAATAAAAATGATTTCTATAAATACTATGTTTTTTCTTGTTGGCCCTGCAGCATTATCACATTTTACCAAAGTTAATCTGTCCATCCATACTTTATGTCTTGGTGTCACTTTTGTGTCTCTGCTATTGGGCTTTGGGCCATTATTAAGTAAAATAAGGGTGGACTGAACACAAGCACAATAATTTAGCAGTCAGTCTGATAACTGAGAGGGCTACTGAGTGACTAACAGTCAGTATATATGGCACAGATATACTGGGAGAAAGAATGATTCATCTGGGTGGACAGAGCCAGGTGGTGCAAGGTTTCATTAGAATGGAAAACAATTGAAGTCTTACAAATTGTTTATTTCTGGAATTTTCCGCTTAGTATTTTCAACTTGTGGTTGACCACAGGTAACGGAAACCACAGAAAAATGAAACCACAAACAAGGGAGGTCACTGTATTATTAACATTTTGGATCCAACACTTCTTTGTTATGGGTGGGCTGTCCTGGGCACTGTAGGACATTAGGAGCAGGCTTGGTCTCTGCCCACTAGATGCTGTCATTACTCCCCCACCCCACAGTACACTAAGAAAACCAAAGTGTCTTCAAACATTGTCAATACTCACTGTAGTGCAAAATGGCCCTAGATGAACATGTTTGTTCTAAGGGAGGCAGACTCTTGTTCTTATTAGCTCTAGTATTTCATGGTGCCACATGTGGCATCTGTCTTGCAACAGAAAATACTTAAAATGCACAGTTTAGAAAATTTTAATGTGATTATCACAGTTATTATTTCATTCCAGTTCTATTTAAACTTGAAACTTGGTAATGATGTTTGAATTCATCCACCACTCTTAAAAACTAGGTAGATTGAATTAGTTATGGAAAAGTTAAGTATTACTAGGAATTATGAGAAAACAAAGACTCATGTGGGAATATGTTCCTAAATGTCTGAGAAGCAGTTTTCTAGGAAAGTTGAACTCAGCTGCTGGTTAGATATAAAGTCACGCTGTCTCTGGCTGACCTAGTGTTTAGGGGAAGTTTGGTGGGAAACTCTAAACATGGTCAGCACATTGATATAACTTTCTGTCTCACAGAATGTCACTGCATGCAGAATCTTAATGCATGGTTGTTCCAACACCACAAGGCAGGCGCTTCCCTAAGACTCTTGAGGGCACAGAGCTGGCTCTCGGGGAGACCACATAGCAGGGGAAAGGAGCTCAAACTACAGAATAGAGATCTTTGGCTTTGCACCTGGCTCTATCACTTTCTAGCTGAATAACCTGGAGTAAATTAACTTACCTCTATGTCTCAGTATTCTCGTGTGAAGTATTCAAAACTGTGTTGGTGCATAAACAGTTTTCAGATAGTGTTAGTTATTTTTATAGTGTAGGAACTCCAAAAATGTTAACTGAACAAATTATTTCTTTATTCAGGTTAGAGAAACAGAAAATCCAATCTATCATTTTACAGTGGGAAGTAGTATAATGACAATTTTATAA
Source organism: Muscardinus avellanarius (assembly GCF_963383645.1). Taxonomy (NCBI): domain Eukaryota; kingdom Metazoa; phylum Chordata; class Mammalia; order Rodentia; family Gliridae; genus Muscardinus; species Muscardinus avellanarius. The sequence goes on along the minus strand of NC_137789.1, from coordinate 53,350,890 downwards.
TTTATTCAACAAGGAAAATGCACTGGAACGGTAGCTGTCATTTTCCAGACATTCATTCTTATCATAATACTCTGGAGCAAGAATCCCCCCTCCCAAGTTAAAATGAAGTGAAGTTCAGAGAGATTTCTTAATTTGCTCAAGGTGATGCAGTAATGAAGTGTGGGAGACAGAATATGAACTCAGATCTGTTATTTTATAAAATTGATTTCTATTTCACAATTTTCTGCTTCTCTTACTATGATAATAATCCTGATGGAGTAGCTACTAAGATGATCAGGCATCATACTAATTCACATAAATTCGTTTATTTAACATTCTCAATGGCTCTGGTCACTCTTATGACATTTTACATATGAAAATGGAGGCTCAGGAAGGTGAAGCGAATCATCCATAAGTCCTAGAAAGCAAACCCACACCCCTAGCCATTGCGTGATGCTGCCTCTCAATTTACTATAGGGGGATGTTGAGGCACTCAGAAGCCAAGAAGGAAACCATGGCCAGGATCAGATGGCTCTGTCTGTCAGGAGAGAGAGAGTTTGGTCATTTTTAAAAGCTACTTGCCATATGGCTTTTAGGCAAGGAGGTAGGGTAAACATGAGAACCTCCACCAGCTTCCTCAGCCCTTAAGGAGTTGAACCGAGCAATCCTCAGACTTCTTTTAATTCTGTTTATTGCATCTTGTATCATTCTCTTTCTTACAATAATCTTTCAGTATCTTTCTTGTGAAGTTAGTATAAAATCCTTCCTTGGTGTCACTGTCTGCGAGGCGCTGCAGACTGCGCCTCTGACTCTTGGCTGCCTCTGATTTAATTACTTGTCTTCTCTTCCCCAGTCCCGATTCAAAAGTCACAAGTTTTGTGTTCTAGAATCTCCTTTCTTAGGCCTTTATACCTACTGTTTCCTCTGTCTGAGCCGGCTTTACCTAGATCTTTCCTCAGTGGTTACTCAAAGGACATTTCCTTTAGCAGGACTTCCATGACCACTACATCTAAAGTAGCATTTTCTCTGTTGTTATTCTCTACTTCTTTCTTGTTTAATTTTCTCCACACTCAATACAACTGTTTAGAGACTCACTTATCACTGTTGCTGGTTCATTCAGATATTACACACTTCCTCCATCCATTTTTGTGTCAACTCTTTGAAGGCAGGCGCCAGGTGACCTGGTTCCCGGCTGGACCTGTGGTGTTAATGCCTGGCACATCCTGCCACTCAACAAGATATGTTTAGTGAATGGACTCACCTTGTGTAGACCACAGAGAACATAAAAAATATTTGAGCACTTGAAAAAAAAAGAAAAAATGAAAATAAAAAAGCAAAAATGAAAACTAACATTCATTAAGTTGTAATTACTGGCACGATGCCACATCCTTTACACACATACTTAGTCTTCACCACAACTCTATGAGGTAGGTATCATTATCTTATGTGTAAAGATACAAAAGTTAAATCTTAGCAAGTTTAAACAATTTTCTGAAGGTCATAAAGCTAGTAAATTAACCCAGATTTAAAACCAGTCTATTTATTTTGTGTGTGTGTGTGTGTGTGTGTGTGTGTGTGTGTGTGTGTGTGTGGTACTGGGGTTCCTGGAAACCCTTTTGCCTCCGGGCTACGCTCCCAGACCTATTTTTTATATTTTTAGTTGGAAACAGGGTTTCTTAAGCCAGCATGGCTGGCTTCGAAACTGCGCGATCCTCCTGTCTCAGCCTCCTGTCAAACGCGGGGATTACAAGCGTGCGCCACCACGACCGGCAAAACCAGTCTATTTTAAACACAATGTTATTTTAAGCTGGCTGGCTTTCATAAGGTGAATTGCTATTGCCTCCATTTAGATTGATAAAACTTCATAATTTCAAAGAACTTTATGGGAATAGGTATGACATGTATCCTATCCTGGGGCTCAGGTTAGGTGAAAGGTGCTAGGTACCTAGGACCCAGAGGTATCAATTGTATCATAAATGATATGATACAATTCTCACACTGAGGGAGCTCATTTCAATAAAACAAATATTCAAGTGTGTCAGAATAGATTGTTTCATGACCCAAAGACTCCTCATTCCTCCTGCACAAACAAAATCCCCAAAAACCCTCAGGCTGCTGAAAGCACCCCCCTCTTAAACTGTTCCCTTGAATCTTGCCCGCCCAGTTGTTTTCCTTTGCATATCTTGTATAATATTTGTTCTAACACTGTCTAGGAAGAACAAAATAGTCATAATTCACTGAGTTCCCACATATGGCAGGTGATGCATACATATATATATATATATATATATATATATATATATATATATATATATGTATATATACATGTATATATGAGATAGATATATCTCAGGTGATATATATATATATATATATCAGTGTCATTTCTACATCTATCTATCTATCTATCTATCTATCTACACACACATACATATGGATAATTGAATTTTTACCACAACTCTGAGGTGGAGTCATTACTTTGCAAATGAGCCACCAACATCTTACCAGGTGGATTACTAATGTCTGATTACAATTATAATGTGGTATCACAGATACGAGGCTAAGAGGATACCACAGAGCTATGGGAACCCCAACAAGCGAGTGACACTTAGCCTCCATAGATTTATTTTTTTTGTGTGTGTAGCACTGAGTACTGATCCTCGGGACACTCTGTTTCTGAGTTACATCCCAGCCCTATTTTACTTTTATTCTGGAACAGGGTCTCGCTAAGTTGAGGGGGGCCTCACTAAGTTGCTGACACTGGCCATAAACCTTTGATCCTCCTGTCTCAACCTCTCAAGTACTGGGATTAAAGGTGTGTACCCAGCTTCCAAAGATATTTATCTTAATATTATAATTGTGACAAATATGAGACTCCCTGGATTTTAGTTAAATATTTAATAAATCATGTACGTGTCATTTACACCTTTACGTTTTAGGGGGAAACAAATCCTTTCCATTTGTTATATAATTTACCAATACTAATATATTAGAAGCTTTTTAAAAATGATAACTGGAACACAGACTTCACATGTTTTCATATTTTACTGATGTATCTTTTTTCCTTCCTGGGGTAGAGGGAAGTACCTTTCTTCAGTACTATTAGTTTCTTTATCTGGGATTGTTATTATTACTTGTGGAAATGGGGATTGAACCCTGGTTCTACCTCTGAGCTACACATCTAGCCCTTTTTATTTTTTGTTTTGAAACAGGATCTCACTAGGTTACTGAGAGTCTCACTATGTTGCTGAGGCTGTCTTTGAACCTGAGATCCTCCTACTTCAGCTTCCCAAATACTGCAATTACAAGGATGTGCCATCACACTGGGTTTGGAATTATTATTATTATTATTATTATTATTATTATTATTATTTTTGAGACTGGGGATGGAACCCAGAGCATTCGACCTCCGAGCTACACACCCTGCCCTACTTTTATTCTTTATTTTGAAGCAGGGTCTCACTAAGTTGCAGAGGACCTCACTAAGTAGCTGAGGCTGTCCACAAACTGTGATCCTCCAGTCTCAGACTCCTGAATGCTGGGATTACAAGCGTGCGCCACCAATTTTAACTGAAATACTGTGCTCTCAAAGATCACAGAAGCTGGGTGTGGTGGCACACGCCTGTAATACCAGTATTTGGGGGGCTGAGACAAGAGGATTGTAGGATCCAGGCCAGCTTCTGCAATTTAGCTAGCAAGACCCAACTTCAAGGAAAAAAAAAAAAAAGACTACAATATAGAACTCCTCCCACACTCAGTGCTTTTGTAACAAAGTCCCTTGAAGAAGATGAATTGTCTTTCCATCTATAAAAGCCTGATTTCAGAATGAGGCTCAGTAAACACAGCGACTCAGGGTCATGATAGTTTTAAATATCCGTAAAAATTTCCTCTCTTAAACTTAGTATGGGAAAACATTTTTTTGGTCAAAGAAAATATTTAAATATGTAATAAAGTAATAACCTTTAAATCATGCAGTAAAAAATGTGTGTGCATGTGTGCTTGAGTCCGTGCGTGTGTGCATGTGTGTGTTTGTGTGTCTTTATGAGGAAGCCACCAGTTAAGACAAATACTTGCCGGACGTGGTGGCCCACGCTTGTAATCCCAGCATTCGGGAGGCGGAGACCAGAGGATGGCATTTCAAGGACAGCCTCAGCTACTTAGTGAGGCCCTCTGCAACTTAGTGAGACCCTGTTTCAAAAAATAAAATAAAATAAAATAAAAAATAGGGCAGGGGTGTAGCTCGGAAGTCAAATGCCCCTGGATTCCATCCCCAGACCTGCAAAACAAAACAAAACAAAACAAAACACCAGATCTAAGGATCCACAAAAGTCAAAATGCTTTATTTCCCTCAAAATATGTTCTTTTCATTAAAAATTCTATTTTTTGTGGCATTAGGGTTTGAAACCAAGTGCATTCTTTTTTTTTTTTTTTTGGTGGTACTGGGGTTCCTGGAAGCCCTCCTTCCTCCGGGCTACACTCCCAGACCTATTTTATATTTTTGAAACAGGGTCTCTTATGCTAGCATGGCTGGCTTCGAACCTGCGCGATCCTCCTGTCTCTGCCTCCCAAGCGCGGGGATTACAAGCGTGCGCCATCACGCCCGGCGAAACCAAGTGCATTCTACCTCTGTGTTACATCCCCAATATTTTTTGTTTGGTTGTTTGTTTCAAACAGAGTCTCTAAAGTACTATACGTGGTAGGCCTCCAACCTGCCATCCTCCTGTCTCTGCTTTCCAAGTACTGGGATTACAGGTGTGGACTTCTCCTCACTCCTTATTAAATAATTTTGTATGTTTCCTAGCTGTGCCAGAAGTAAATTTCCTTGGACGGCCTGAGAAAATGCCCACCTCTTTGGAAGACATTCTTTGACATGATTTTTCCTAGAAAAATAATTTTTGGAGATTTTGATTATTTATTTATTTATTTATTTATTTATTTATTTATTTATTTTTTGCGGTACAGGGGATGTAACCCAGAGGCATTCTACCTCCGACCTACATTCCCAGCCCTATTTTTTATTCTTTATTTGGAAACAGGGTTTCACTAAGTTTCAGAAGGCCTCACTAAGCAGCTGAGGCTGGGCTGCAAATCTGCGATCCTTCCTGTCTCAGACTCCCAAATCCTGGGATTACAAGCGTGCTCACTGATTATTTTAAATCAATGTGTTAGCCCGGTGTGGTTGCGCGCGCACGCTTGTAATCTCCGCGCTTGGGAGGCTGAGACAGGAGGATTGTACAGGTTCGAAGCCAGCCTCAGCTATTTAGTGAGGCTCTCAGCAACTTAGTGAGACCCTGTTTCCAAATAAAATATAAAATGGGTCTGGGAGTATAGCCCGGAGGTAGAAAGCCTCTGGGTTCCATCCCCAGTACCACCAAAAAAAAAAAAAAAAAAAAAAAAAATCAATGTGTACTCAACTACGAAGCTTTCCCTCCCCTTCAGTTAATTACTTAAGAAGCAGGAAGGCAGGAGATGAACACTTCATGCGGAGCCCCACCAGTCTTCAGGGACCCACAATCCCAGGCCGGCCCCCCTGCGCCCTGAAGCTCGGAGCGAGCGGCCCTTTCTCGCTGTTCCACGGCCGTCCAGCAGAGGGCGCGCGGCTCTCACGGCGGAGCCCCGGCTCCCTGCGCCTCCGGGACCGTATCCCTATTTGCCCCAAGGTCAAAGCTGCTCACCGAGCTCGCAGCCCGGGGCCTGGGGCGCGGGGCAGGGCGGCCTGCAAGTGGGGGACCCCGGCGCGGGCGGGCCGATGAGGCCGGCGGGAGGACCCTGAAGTCAGCGATGGGTTCACAATGGGGCCAGAGGATGAAGGGCACCCGGGTCCCGGGTTGCCAGCCGTCAGCGCCGCCGCCAGACGCGGCCCGGAGGGGGCCGGGGCGCGCGTAGACCTGGGCGCCCGGGCGCGGAGGAGCCGCGGGGCCTGGGGACCGCGGGGGGAGGACCGCGCGGCCGGGCGCCAGCGCCCAGGGCGTTCCCGCCCTGCGCACGGGAGATCACCTCCGCCCGCCGCCGCCTCCCGTCGCCAGGTCCACCCGGCCCCCTCCCCGGGGCCGCCCCCGGCTCCAAGTTGGCGGGAGCCTATAAAAGCCAGCGAGGCTCGACCTGCGGACACGCGCCGAGCCCCCGCCCAGCAGCCGCCGCCAGCCCAGCGCCAACTCCGGCCCCGTCCTGAGCGCCGCGACCATGTCCCACCACTGGGGGTACGGCCCGGACAACGGTGAGTGTGACCCGGGGCCCCAGGCCGCCGCAGCGGGCACCTGCACCTGCACCTGCGCCTGCACCTGCTGCGGACCGCGGGGCGGCGCTCGGGCCCCTGCGCGGGGGGTGCCCAAGGGGGTTGCCCAAGGGGGATGCCGCGTCCCCCGGCTCGGGCACCGTCGAGGAATCCCCGCGCGCAGGGCCCGGGAGGGGCCGCAGCCCGGTCCGCAGCTCCCGGGACAGTCCCTCCTGGGTCTCCAGCCCGGGTCATTCCAACCCGATCTAGGAGGAAAAGAGGAAAGGGTGTAACGGGAAATTTTTTTAGTTGTCGATGGCAGGGACCTTGAGGAGTGCCCCGCGTTCACGCAAACCCCTTCAGCTTCAGCACCACCTGTGGCCAGGATTCCCAGCGCTCACTGTCCTGGGGCAGTTTTTCGAGCTGGTTTCTTGAATGCACTTCCCAGACTCTGGAGTTTCCCCTTTATTTTTTAACTGCTAATGTTAGGGGTCAGTCACCAAGAACGGGGCTTTATCACAGGAACGGCTGTGAGTTCCAGAGCCAGCGGAGAGAAGAGAGATGTCCTTGGGTCCTCTTTGGAGGGTGCGGGTGTAGTGGAATCTGGACCCGTAGGGAAGGGGCGCCTTGTGCCCGAGCAATGGCTCTGTCCTTTCGTCCAGTGCCAGGGCGCCAGGCAGGAATCAGGACTTGCACTGATGCCTTCAGTGGGTGTGCATATTCCAAATCCCAGCCACAAGCCCTCGTGTGTCTGCCCAATTTCGGTTCTGGATTTAAATAAAAAGACCATAAAAATAGCTCACTATTTGCTTTGAAAGTTTTGTGTGAATGGTTTCTAATTCTCACAAGATCTTTGAGATGGAGCTGTAATGTTATCCCAGGTTACAAATGAGGAAACTGAGGCACGGGCGTTTTCCCAAAGGATACCCTGATTTTAAATGGTGCTGCCAAAAATGAAAACTGAGTAGACTGGCTCCAGAATCAGTGACCTTTCCGAGGGGTCTGGGTGTACCCTTCTCCACACTGGAGGATTCACAGGTGGCTTCTTACCTTTAGGGCCAGAGCACTGGCATGAGAATTTCCCCATTGCCAATGGAGAGCGCCAGTCTCCTGTTGACATTGACACCAAAATAGTTAAGCACGACCCTTCCCTGAAGCCTCTGCATGTCTCCTATGAGCAAGCTACCTCTCGGAGGATCATCAACAATGGCCATTCTTTCAATGTGGAGTTTGATGACTCCCAGGACAATGCAGGTCAGTGTTAAAAAAAAAAAAAAACTGTATTTTTAATCAGTTGCGGTTATCCCAGCTTAGTGGGATGGAGTCAGGTAGGAAACCCCTTAAAACTATAGTTGGTCTCAGTACTTTAAGGTACCATTCTCATTGTCTTTATGAGGTCCCAGACTCAGAAAAGTAGGCTAATTATTTTGAAGTTTCCTGGGGCTGTTTCTCCCTTGTTAAATTTCTTCCTTGGATGTAGGGCATAGAATTGCTGTGATATGCCTGCGTAAGAAAAGGTACCCTGGCATCATAGGTCAGCAACAATGGTGTTTGAAAAAATAGAACTTTTAGGCTCCTTTCTAAGATATTTGTTTTTCCGGGTTGATGCCTATCCACTAAAATGTCTATCTCTGTGCTATTTCATGGTCTCAGTGAGGGTACTGATGAAAAGTTGATAGCTTAAGTAAAATAAAATATCAAAATTCTTGGAAAATATTTCTCAGTATTGGGCTTGTGTGATAAATGTGGCAGAGGTTTTTTTATTGTGTGTCTATGTGTGCGCCTGTGTATGTGTGGTACTGGGGATTGAACCCAGAGGCATTCTACCTTCAAGATATATACTTTATCCCTTTTTAAACAGGGTCTTGCTAGGTTGCTGAGAGTGTTGCTGAATTGCCGAGGCTGATCTTAAAACTGTGATTCTCCTGTCTCAGCCTCCTAAGTACTGGGATTACAGGCATATGCTACCACATCCAGCAAGGTGGCTGTTTTTAAAGGTGGATATATCCAGAAATTTATTGCATACATTTATTTATCTTAGAGTTGGTAGACATGCTGGATCCATTACTGACAAATCCAATTACCATAATTTATTTGTAATAGAGCTGTTGACAGGAAGCTCATCGAGTGCTGCTTCTGTTTTATTTGGAAATAAGAGAACAATTCCCATTTAGACATAGTGGCTGCCTTTCTTCCTCACTGGTTGATTTAATTGTCAGTGCCCTAGTTTCCGGAGTACTCTCCTCTGAAGGTCATGGGATTGAAATGGCGTTGCCAACACATTATGTTTCATGATGGTATTGGGAGTGTTGGGGTGAGAAGAAGTGTTGGAGCAAAATGTGAAAAGTTAATACTGTTGTCGCAGTTTTGGAGTAATGCCCTGCGGTACTAATATATAATGAGTGATTAAAAACCATTTTAGTCGGGTTGATTATTATTTATCTATATAGTATATTTAATTCACTTTTGGTAAAGTTCTTCCTGTCTTCCTCTTTAATTTTTTGACTCTTTGGCTTTCTGAAACAGTGAATTTGTAAGACAATTTAATGAGGCATACTTTGGACACAATCTGCGAAATGTTTTCAACCTACCTGTTCCTGTGTGTGTCTCTCCTTAGTTTAGCCCCCCCCCCCCGACTTGCTGGCATTATCATTCATGATTAGATCAAGTAAAGGATGTACACTGAGGATTCTTCTTCAGCAATTCTTCTTCATTCCTTTCCCAAGGAAAGGAATTCCTTTCTTCTTCATTTCTTTCTCCTCCTCTAAAGAAACAATGCTTGAATAATTAAACGATTTTTTTTCATGTAAAAATTACTGCATATTTATAATATGGCCAATGATCCCAAGATGTTCTCTGTACAGAAATGATGCTATAAAATTTTATGTTTAGTTATTCAAAACCCAGAGAGGAGAGCTACTTTAGTCTGTAAGCTGTCAATTAAAAAAATCCACAATGAAATCATTATTGTCAATGATATAATGTCTAGCCAATTATGTGCCTCATTGGTTGCTACATAAAAATTTGGTGCCTAAAGTGTGTTTTGAACAACAAAGAAACAACAAAAAAAAAACCCAAAATGAAGTAATTGCATATATTCATTTTTTTTTTTGGTGGGGAGGGTACTAGGGATTGAACCCATAGACATTCTACCTCGGAGCTATACCCAACCCTTTTAATTTCTTCATTATTTTTTTGAGAGTCTTGCTAAGTCGCTGAGGCTGGCCATGAATCTCTCTCAGCCTCCCATGTACTGGGATTACAGGTGTGTGTCACCATGCCTGATTCCCTATATTCCTTTCAATAGTGATTGTGGAATAAATTGTTTCATTAGTGTATATTACTAGAAAGTGGATTTCTACCCATAGTCTAGTCACTATGAATATCAACTAGGGCCAGACAGCTATGGTTTCAAGTTCTGACTCTGCCACTAACCAGCTCAGTGACTTGGGATATGATAATAACTTCTCCATGTTTTAGGGTTTTTGTTGTTTGTTATGTTTTTCTTTACTAAAATTGGAGCCAGGGTGGTATGTTCTTCAGAGGAAGGATTCCTTGGAACAGTATGTCTAAAGCACCTCGCCTAGAGCTTCTCGTGTAGCAGCAGTCTCTGTAAGGACTACTATTGCTACTGTGCCTGCCTTTATTTGGAAATTGCTTTAGCTGTTGCACCTGTGATAAGATCTCTGAAGGAACCTCTTTAATTAGCTTTAATATTAGTATGTATCACTTGATGGCATTTAAAATTTTATTTTATATGTTGCAAAACATCCTATTTATCATATTAAATATGTACTGATTCTATTTATGAGGTTGTTTATATGTTTATTTAGTTTATGATGAATGTGATAACCATTGACCCATTTCAGCATGAGTACTAACTGATGAGAGCTGGCCATGTTTTTTTTTAAACTATTTTTTTGCTGACAAATGGCTACGTTTAGATCGCAAAACAGAATGAAGACAAGTGTTTCATAGGAAATCTAATGTATGTCTTTAAAAGACACATTTATTACCCACCTAGTTATTATATGAAAAATGATTACTAACACCAATTTGTAATGAAGGCAGGATGGGGACTTGGCCCCTCTCCTGTATTCCCAGAGCTCACATGGGCTAAGGATACCTAAAATAGGATATAAAAATAATAGGCTGAGGCAGCCACTTTGATCAGTACAAAAAGGAAGTATTCCAAGGAACTGTGGACCATGAAGGAGGCCCAGAATTCTTAACTGGGGATGTCAGGAAAGTTTTCTGGGTATGTAAGAATTATTGAAAGGATTGAAGGATTTTGATGTATTGGAAGCAACTGTAGGCAAAGGGAAATGGGGAATACTAGGAGACTTAAGAGCACACAGTATGTACTCTAGAAAGGCAAGAAGGTACACTGGCCAACATTAATATTAGAAGGACTTGCTCTCTTTTACCTATGAAAGAGTCCTTTGTAATTTTGCCCATATCTATTTCAGTTATTTTGGTTAAACAAGGAGGCAGGATATATTTGAAATGTTGATATAAAAGGAAAATACATCTACAGAGTAAATTAAAAAATAATAATACCATGTGGAAAAAAACAGCCTTTAGACTTAAAAAAATTCCTACATACTCAAACTTCGAACAAACAGTGGAGATACTGTAGGCAACCCACTTAAAATAAACACGAAGACACAGAAGGATGAAGAGTTTAAATAACTTAAGGCTTCTTCTTCCTAGTTTGCTGGAGAGTCAAAATGGCAATCTCTCTCTCTCTCTCTCTCTCTCTCTCTCTCTCTCTCTCTCTCTCTCTCTCTCTCTCTCTCTCTCTCTCGTGGGTCTGGGGATGGAACCCAGGGCCATTCTATCTCCGAGCTACACCTCCAGCCCTATTTTTATTTATTCTTCATTTTGAAACAGGGTCTCACTGGGTTGCAAAGGGCCTCACTAAGTAGCTGAGGCTGTCCTCAAACCACGATCCTCTTGTCTCAGACTCCCAAATGCTGGGATTACAAGCGTGCGCCACCGCACCTGGCCGGCAATCTTTTAAACACAGAACTTCAATAAAGATCTTTGAGTGATGACCATAGTGAACATCTAGTTTATATATAACTTGTTTATCAAGCTGACATCCTTTCTGTACACTTCAGTTTAAAAATCATTCATTTTGGTCTCTTAATTTTTTTAAGAATTAACACTTAATTCTTTTTTCGTTGGAGGTCATTTTTATGATGTTACAATTTTTATATTTCCTTTACCTCTTACTTTCTGCATTCAAGTGCTTTGATTCATTTATCTTCCCTGTGATGAGATTCTAGCCTTCCAAAATGTCTTATAAATTCAGTTTTTCTCATTTGTCCTAAATATTATCTTATGCCCAATTTTTTAAGTACCTGGGTTCAGGAACTGAGCTGATTGAGTTCATTGCTATGGTTAAGTTGGAGATAATTATTTTTAAATGTAGAGTTAATAGGCTTTACCTAGAAGCTTGGGTTAAAATTCTTACCCATTTTCTAAACTCTTTAAAAAATAAACAATCTGAAATTAATGAAAACTTGCTAATCCTGTTAGGTATTTTTAAATTATTAAAAAATAACTTTCCCTGCTTGAGATATTTTATTGCCAACTTTCCTTGGGAGAAAAGAATAGTAGTCAAATTATTAACTTCTGCTAACTTATTAACTTTTATTAATGAGTTTAAACTTTCTTGCCTTGTTGCAAAGTTATCGGCAACTATTGAGAGGATTATTTGGCCAGTTTATTTGTAACTTATTTCTGTTTCTTTGGAAAATTGGAATGCTTCTTCCATCTGTCTGTTATTTTAATAAAAAACAAAGAAGGAAGCTTACCTGTGCTCCTTTCAAGCAAAATACTATGACATAATGAGTCTTTGTCTATGACTCCTGCTTGATTTTCAAGGATTTACTTTTGAAGCTGTAAAATTTTCCTTTCACAAGCAATCGTAAGGGAGAAGAAAGCATAAAAACAAATGCAAAGGCCCTTCCTGTGCTTGGTTAATACTGTTGTAGAACCCTGAACATTTAGAACACTGACCAAAGATTTTTGAGCAATATAGTTAATCATGTTCACAGCAAAAGAGGGGTGGTTTTACTTATATTACTGGTATGTAGTTTAAGCCAAATGTTCCATTCTCTTGGATTTTGACTGTTTAGTGGAAGTGAAAACTAAACATTTCATTGTTAGAAAAAAAATGGAATGAAGGCTTTTTTTAAAAAAGATTTGTCTGTATTGACATGTAATCCTAGGATAATTGGCTATTATCAACAAGTAAAATGTGCATGATTTAATCAGTAAAATTAGCAATATATGATTTAAAATTTTTTTTAGTATATTCATGGACAAAATTTTCATTTCCTAGAAATGTTATGTTTTCTGTGGATTTTTTCATTTGCTTCATCAAATGAACTTTATTTTAGCTTTTAAACTAAGAATAATTGGGATTATTTACTTGTGTTTTGAATCTGAGATTATGAATATACATTAAAGGTTTTTAAATTGCTATTTGAAGATGTCTTAATTAAATAGTAATAATGGTTAGGGAGAAAAATATTCAAACATGCTAAATATTCAGTTTTTATTTTATGTGTATAGTCTTATTTTATTATTACCGAGTTTTCTAATTTTTAACGGAAATAGTTTAATAATTTTCCCAAGTAATAAAAAGGAATATTGATTATTCTATGTCATACTTGGTTGTTATATTATATTTTATTTATATTTACCGGAGACTGATCATGAAAATTAAAATTGGCTGGAACTCTTGATGTTGAAATTTGAACTTAAGTTAAATTTTGGGAGTCTTGAAAATAGAGTGGAAATTCCCATCCCTCATAGAAAATGTTTCTGAGGTATAGTAAATCATGGACTTTGTAGAACCCCACTCTCATGGACAGATTTTACAGAAAAAAGATATGCAGTCAAAAATTCTATTTCAAAAATTATTTTTGCATTAGAAAGAAAAATTTCTTAGAAAAAGAATTAATTTCATTTTAAATGGATAATTTAGAAAGTGGCATTTAGCAATCAAAATAAATAAGTTAATGTGGATTATAGTTTACATCCCTACTTTAACTGAACCCTGTCATTTCTGTTTCTCAAACCAAAATATATATACTACCTTTATCAGGGTTTATGGAAATTTATATTGTTCAGGGACATAATTGACTAAACTTCATGCTAAGAATTTTCTGAGAAATAATGAGGTTGTTACTAAGAAGACCACAATTGCTCCTTTCTGTAGCAATGAAACTTAAACGATTTAATAATCTTTCCTAATTATAATGGATTTCTAATCTGTATAGCAATGAGTTTTACTTTAACACATACCAAAACAAACAGCTGGTGATAATAGATTAGTATTGAATATGTTTAATCATCAAACCCAGAGCACTTTTTTTTTAAGTGTTCACAAAACCTTTTTAGGTAAAGGTTTATATACTACTTTGGCCTAATTTTAAGTAGTCTCTAAAACAAGTACATTCGGATATGATTTTAGGGTGTGCAACAAAAAAGATAATTAGAATAAGAAATAACAATAAACTTTACTCTTCAAATTTTTTTTTTTTTTTCGCGTTTGGGGATGGAAGCCAGAGGCATTTGACCTCCGAGCTACGTCCCCGCCCCATTTTTTATTCTTTATTTTGAAACAGGGTCTCACTAAGTTGCGGAGGGCCTCACTAAGTAGCTGAGGCTGTCCACAAACCGTGATCCTCTGGTCTCAGCCTCCTGAATACTGGGACTAAAAGTGTGCGCCACCACTCCTGGCTTACTCTTTAAAATTTAAGATACTGATATGATTCTTCACAGGAAGAAAGAAAATACATTTAGAGAGATCAATTGTCTCAGACACCTAATATAGTTTTATTTAATTAGTTTTTCGACAGTAGAAATAATGATGCTACATATGGCATTTTTTTTTTTTTTTTGAGATCTGCTGATTGGTACCAGCTTTAACGAGTTATCATAAAGGTGCTTTTCAGTTTCAACTTATTTGACAAATTTGTATTTTATTGTAAAAGGATTTATTATTATGAAAAAGGGGAATTCTTTTTTTTTTTTAAAGCATAGTACTGGTAGCTAAGACGAATTCTTCTGTTATACAATTATCAGATAAATACAAACTTTTGTAAGTTACTTTTGTGATTCAAGGATAAGGTTTTATTAGATGCATAGAAATTCATGTTTCTTAGTAGATCTGTAATATAATACCATTTATGATTCATTCTGTGTCCATTATTCCTGTTTTCTCCTGGTTTATTATAAGCAGACCTGGCAGCCAGAGGCCATATCAGGAATCAAAGGAAGGTCAAAATGCCTAAATTTCATCCACACAGCTTCATCCTTTACTTTGAACAGATGAATGGGTGTTGCTACCATGTAAGCATATTTAAGTGAAGTCTAGTGAACCAATTTTATTTTCCAGATTCTGTCCCTTTGTTTTGCAAACCAAAAGTAAATTTGAACTTATTATTTTATGGAATTATAAACCAAGAGTAATAAATGACATTTAAAGCAACAGCTTTTTTAAGTCAAGTGCTAGGGAAATAATGTAGAACTAAATTACTTTTAAAAGCTTGTAAGTGTATTGGTTAAATTCCACAGATACATAAAAGAGTTTTTTTTTTCTTACAACTGTTTTCTACTATCATAAACCTCCCTCGAGACAACTTGTTAATTGTCTAAAAATGGGAGAAATCTAAAAATATAGTTTCTGGTATTGATTTTATGGGATAACATTAAATTAATACCATGATACTAGAATGAGTATAGTTATCACAGAATTTTAAGTTCTTAGATATGATAGTGCATATTACGTATAGAAGTTGATAGGTAAATTATTAGCAAAGAAATAAATAATTGAATGCATCCATTTTATAGATGAAGAGATTAAGGTCAGAGAGGTTCCATAAAAATTTTCAGGGAACTAAGCTAGTAAGTAACAACACAAAGAAAATTTCAATGTACAACATAAACATCAATGGAATGTTCATTACTTCACAAATTTGGAATGTCAGAACCTGTGTCAAAGGTCAACAAAGCAGGCCTGGGGCTGGATTCAGGCCCTGGGGGAAGAGAAGCCCGGTGTCTGCAAGTGTGTGCAGCAGACTAGCGCCTCAGCAAGTACCTGCCTGGCTTTTCCTAAGTGATTCACACAGGAATTATTAATTCTGCTTAACATTTCTTCTCTCTGGACCTGAACTGATGACTCCAAAATTAACCCACAAGAGAGGTACCACTGCTCTCAGAAATAAACATGGGAAAAGCATCCATCCTTTAGTCAACACAGATGAGGAAGAAAACCAGTTGAAATGCTCAACCTGGCTCTGGACTTCATCTTCACAAAATGTGGCTGTCAATCCTACATTTAGTACTTTAAAATAACGGTGGTACTCGTTAGCCATGTGTGTGTTTCCTGCATGTGTAGATGTGTGAATGTGTACGTATATATGTGCATACAGATATGTTACACGTGTGTGTTTTGATTTCAGTGTTGTCAGGGGGCCCCCTCAGTGGCACTTACAGATTGATCCAGTTTCACTTTCACTGGGGCTCGGCTGATGGGGAAGGCTCTGAGCACACTGTGGATAAAGTCAAATATTCCGCAGAGGTAAGATATGCTCACCCCCCTCTACAACACAAATGATTGTAAATCGCTATTTACCAGTCATTTCAAAAGCCTAATTTTAAAATTTGACTCGTGCTAAGTGAACCACATTATTTTGCAAAAGGCCTTCACATTTGCTTCTTACAACCTTTCGTGGTGATATTGTAATAACAAAGGCTGCCAAACTTTCTCTGGTGTCTGTCTCCAAGGACAACATTTGTAAAATAGACATGAATTCAATTGGGAAGGATCTTTTTAATATGAATCCAGGAATGATATGTGCTTTCCCTCAAAACTCATTCTCTTTCTGTTAGAACTGTTAGAAGAAACTGCTTGCTATTCTACCACATAGTTATCCATCGTTTTTTCTTTAGTAACCTTTAGCTTTGGGGAAAAGATAACTGGATAAGATGCAAATCGTTCCTTATGATTTTATCTCCTGTGACTTTAGCTCCACTTGGTTCACTGGAACACCAAATATGGAGAATTTGGAAAAGCTGTGCAACAACCTGATGGACTGGCTGTTTTGGGAATCTTTTTGAAGGTTAGTTAATGCCCCAACTCTTTCTCCTGTTTCCGAGAAAGATCAAGCAGGCAGAATACTTGTAACAGACAAGACATAACTGCAAAAGAGCTGAGGAAATGCCTTGGCTCTGATGCATTTTTGGGCTTATTTCTCCATTTCTCCAAGACTTCTTTCTGGAGTTCAGAAAGACAACTTGGAGGAAGTTTTCATTACACACTATTTAGATTTATTTATTCTATACTTTTATTGGTTCATTATAGTTTCACATAATAATGTAATTCATAATGAAAGTGATGTACATGCACCCGGCACTTGGTGCAGAAGGAGGCCAACTGTTGATGAGTAGGAGGTATTTGTTTTGTTTTAATTTAATCCAAGGTAAGTTCACTAATGGGTTATTTTGTAATAGTGTTAAGGTAATATCAGGTTCTGGAGGAATCAAGGGCAGTAACTCAGTATTGGAGAATTTCAGGAGCTTGTAGGGTGGACTGCTTTCTGACCAGCTGTAAGGGGGGGAGCATAGAAGATCTGGACTGGAGACCCACGAGCCCTCACATCATGTAGAGGTGGCAGCTGCAGGCAGTTGTGAACCTCCCCAAGGGCAGAAGGAAGGGGAGATAATGAAACTGCCCAGGATGGAACCATGAGAATCCGCAAGATGAAACAGTGGGAAGATGCTGATCCAGTTACCTCAGAGGGTCTTAGGATGGCCAGAGAGCATAGGGAAAGCAAAGAAGGAGATAACTTTTAAAAAGAAGGGAAGGCAACAGTGTAGGAAGGAGGTTAGGTAAGGTGGGCACTCGAGTGTACTTTGCTTTATCAGCTAAAGGCCACGGGGGACATTTGAGAAGAGCAATAGAGACAAGCTGACAGTTCAGGGAAGTCTGTGTGGTCAGTGTCTTCAATCTAGGCACTCTACACACCAGGCATGTGTAGAGTGGTATTTGCTGCACTTTCAGGAGAAATTTTATGAGAGTGCTGCCCAAGTCAAAACTGGTACTGTACCAAATGTGTTACCATGTCTTGTCTCTCTGTTTTTCTACAGATTGGCAGTGCTAAACCAGGTCTTCAGAAAATTCTTGATGTACTGGATTCCATTAAAACAAAGGTAACCTTCATTTGTCATTAGGGTACCTAGTTGCAGCACCTTATTGGTATTAGAAATTTCCTTTGATCAAATTATATAGTGTTGTTGACCTGTGATGCTTATATGAGCAGTTAATAAAGGTAAACCATCACTTTTAGTAAAATTTTTTTCTAATTCTAGTATAACTCTAAGACTTGTATTTACTTTATCTTGCTTTCTGTCATTTGAATATCTATGAATATATAAGTATATATTATATATTATCATATATGAATATATGAATATATAAGACTCAGAAAATCGCATGATTGCAGGGAGGTTGAAAGATCATCTATCTCGTCCAATTATTTAATCATTCAACAAATATTTGTTGAGTACTTACTGGATGCCACTCTCTTTGTCAATCTATCAGACACAGGATGAGTAAAATGGATAAGATGAATGAGGCCCTGCTTCATGGAGATTTGTGTTCTGAGATGTTTTTGAATTCATCCATCTTGTACTTAAGTCCTCTCTGCAGCAAAGCTGTGTTGAGGTCAGAAAGCAACTGGTTAAACACTACAAACACTTACAGTGATAAGGAGATCATTGCTAGTGGCATCTCTGGCTGTATAAAGCTAATTCTCAAAGTGAAATAGCATCTATTTTCTTTTTTTTTTTTTTTGCAGTACTAGGGATTGAAACCAGGGGCATTCTACTCCTGAGCTATGCCCCCAGCCCTATATTTATTCTTTATTTTGAAACAGGGTCTCACTAAGTAGCTGAGGCTGGCCTCAAACTTGCAACCCTCCTGTCTCAGCCTCCCAAGTACTGGGATTACAAGTGTGTGCCACCACGCCTGGCTAGCATCTCTTTTATGAAACTCACAGCCTAGACTGGACCCCTTGAATCATAAGGGCCTGATCCCTCTTCTCCATGACCTGAGTGTCTCATGGCCTTTCACCTAGCCCTGGGCTCATTATCTCTAGTTCTTTTTAATTATTCTCTAAGGACATAATTTTATCTCTTTGCCACAACCTTTTTGCTATTCCAGTAAATTCCATCGATTGCTCTCAAAGTGTGGTGCCCAGAGTTAAATGCAGTTCTCTAGTTCCAATACAGTTGTCAAATAGGATGATAAGACATTGACCTCATCATCAGGGAGACAGTATTTCCGTTTCTGCAACCTAAATTTTAAAATAAGTTTAGTGGCAACAGTTTCACTTTACGTACTGGATATGATCAGTTAGCAACATACTGGGAAAATGTGAGGGATCATTTGAGATGACAAGATGAAAAATGGATGTGTGAAAATACGAAGATGCTCTCGCTCCCACCCGCCAATCTCTAGGTCCAAGTCAAATGGCTTCTGTTAGTTTCTATTCATTTTGTTGGCCACTAAATCAGGAACCTCTCTTTATAAAGAAGGTTTCTGGCTATCCAAGAAGAATGGACCTATCCTTCTTTGGTACTCTCATACTGGCCTCCTGCTCTGAGCATATGACCATATTCACCTGTGGGTTTGCTCGGCAGGGTAAAGATGCTTCCTTCACTAACTTTGATCCTCGTGACCTGCTTCCTGGATGCTTGGACTACTGGACTTACCCAGGCTCGCTGACCACCCCTCCACTTTTGGAATGCGTGACTTGGATTGTGCTTAAGGAGCCCATCACTGTCAGCAGTGAGCAGGTGGGTTTTTGGAAGAGAGGTCTGCTGAGAGATGGGGAGTATTTGGTGGATATTGAAGAGTTTGGCCCCTGGAGTCAGACCCAAGGTTTAATACTCCTCCTGCTGCTTCTAGCCTTGCAATTAATGTCTACAATAGGGCTTAGCAAATATGCAGCATTGGGTAAATATTTGTTATTAATCATAACCCCTGGCATTAGGTTTTAGTCTGTAAAATTGGATAGTCACCGTGAGGATTAAATGAGAGAGGTGTCTATCAACTGCTACATACTATTTTTGTTTTTCGCTTTTTGTTTTGGTTTGTCAGTTGTGAGGAAAGAGAGACCCAGAAAGATATGAGACTTTACATTCAAGATTACATAGATATCAGTGAAAATTCCCAGCCTGCTACTCATTGACATAGAACTTGCTGCCGTTTCATTTTTCATTTTTTTTTTGCAGTATTTCTGAATCCTGACAAAGGTAAAATTTATGCTGTGGAGAGAGAGAGAATCTATCAAAACTCACCGGGTTTGCTTTAGAAGCTCAAACCAGATGCTCTTATATTTCTCATACATTGGAGTTTGTGATGTTCAAGTACTAAAGCAGCCTCCAAGTCACAATGAGCATCCACAGAAATGGATACAAATGAATTTTTTTCCCCTGGACCGTCTCTTAGCACAAAGATGAAATGTGAAAAAATGGACATTCCTTAGGATTCACAAGAGATTGGATCCTAAATAATTTAAGGAGAGAGTCAGCAGCCAGTGGTTTTGAAAATGACAACTGTTTGAGTAGCTGTGTGATTTAAACTTACAAAAATTGAGAACCATAGACATTTAGATCAGCAGCTAGTGAAAGAGTTCATGTTATCTGACTTTACCATTCTGCTCTCTAGGACTGTGTTGCTAAACAGTTGGAGGTGCAGGAAAATTTCAGTGTTTTTCATCCAGCTCCTTCATAGCAGAATCAGGTCTGGGAGCAAGGTCTCTCTTGTATTCTCTCCAGAATAGTAACTTATGGGTAGTAGAGACAATGCACCTCTTCCTTTAAAGGAAACCTGTATCTAACTGGAATCTTAACTTGTAGGATATAAAAACAGATAAAAAATAGCATGCTTGGCTGATATGTGACTTGAAAACTGGCTTTGAAGTCTTAACATCTGAGCTACATTCCTAAAATAGTAGAAGCAGCAACAATTATAATGCCACTTATTTTTTAGATGTAACTTTTGAGTTGTGATTTAAAAACATGAAAATTATTTTTTTTTCCCCTTTACTGAGAACAATATAGCCTGAGATGCAGAGTCTGCTATTGATAGATGTTATGGTAACTGACTGTATCGTGTACACACACAAAAATAACCAAATAGGTAAGGGCAGTAGAACCTGTCCCATTAGTTTTTGTGCTCTGAATTTTCCCTTTAAGATAAAAATGATATTAAACCAGAAATATTTATTGCATATGTTGGCACAATACCAATAGTTGGGATATTCTTCCTATCCTATAATGTGGAATCTTAAAACGGCGGGATTCTGGCTCCTCCTTTCTTTGATTCTCTTTTCTTTGCCTTGCTCCTTGGTGACTTTAGTGGCTGCCTAGGTACTTTGAGCATCACATCTTACACCTCTCAAGGAGAGAAGGAACAACTCTCCATTGGTTCCCTGGGGAGAGAAGCCTATCTCCGAAGTCCCTAGCAAACCTTTCGCACCTCCATGGCTAGCAAGGTGCTTGCTTCTAACCCTGTTTTCAGCAAGGGAAAGTGGTCACCATGGTCGGTTAGGGCCTGTAGACTTACCCATCTGTGGCCTAAGGCAGGGGAAAGTTATGTTATGTTATGTTATGTTATGTTATGTTAGTTATGTTAAAGTTATGTTAAAGTTATGTTAAAGTTATGTTAGTGAGAAAGCATAGGTGGAATGGGTGTTGGGTAAGTTATATAACAAATCTGCTACATTTTGCTACCTTAATTTGCTATACTAAGGCATTGTCTCTTTGATGCTAAAATAAGTCAAAATGAGGAATGTGAAGATGTGATTTAAGTGGTGGAAGGGGAGTGTTAAGTCATTCACACCAGTTTAGCCAGGAAGTTTGACCTGATTGATTGCACTTTGCAAGCATACTCTAACTCTTTCATATTACTGGGATTCTGGTGTAATGAATCAACCCTACATGTCCTGGGAGAGTTCCCTTTATCGCTACAACAACAGCTGTGCATGTTACAAGAGGTGACCTACAGAAAGTTGATGGAATATTACTGCACAAAAGGATAAAATTAGAGGCTACTATTTCCCAAATCACCCTTTATTTAGATCAAATCTTCCTAAGAGGAAAGGAAATCCACATTTTAAGAACAACCTTAAAGAAGTGGGCAACTGAGGGCTGCCTGTGTCACAGAGCTGGGCCAAGAAATTGAAACTGGTTTAAAAGGGAATAAAGATCAACCAATGACAAGAGTTTGAAATCCCAGGATGGACAAATACATTCTTGTGTTTCTACATATTTAGGCAGAGATGCCAGTTCATGGAGCTTGTAGACCCTGGGCCTTTTATCTAACTGAACAGATGCTTTACTTGGTCTGGGGCAGAAATTAAACTTTTATTTGGATTTAGAACTGTTAGTATTGTTTTACATGTTAGAGGTATGAATTTATAGACTTTTGATATTCTATTTAAAAGGAAAATAAGACAAAATTCGTTGAAAATTTTCTTTAAATGACTTTAAAATGTCATTTCTTTACAATGACTCCACTATGTTTTTTATATAAATTGATTTATTATATGAAAACATATATGCATGAGCTATATTTGATCATATATCTATTCAGAAGCAGATTGATCTTTGCCCAGTGATACATGCTACCATGAATATAGGTGAATATATGGGTGAATATATTTCAAAATATAACACAAGCATATAAATTAATACTATTGTGAAACTTTTAATTATTTTCTTTCTTTTTTTTTTTTTTGCTGTACTAGGGATGGAACCCAGAGACATTCTACCTATGAGTTATACCCCCAGGCATATTTTTTTATTTTAAAATAGGGTGTCACTGAGTTTCAAAGGGCCTCACTAAGATTCTGAGGCTGTCCTAGACTTAACATTCCTCCTATCTCAGCCTCCCAAATGCTGGGATTACAAGCGTGCGCCACCATGCCTGGCTAAGCTTTTAAATTTTTAACTGTGTCTTTCAGCTATCAAAATTCCGTAAACTCAACTTCAATGCAGAGGGTGAACCTGAAGAGCTGATGGTGAGGAACTGGCGCCCCGCTCAGCCACTGAAGAACAGACAGATCAAAGCTTCCTTTAAATAAGGGCATCCCAGAGCCTGCATCCAAATATCGAGTCTTTGGGTGCTCCCCTGTAGCTAAGCACAACTTTACCTTGGTGATCTGGACCCTGGCTGCTTCCTGTCTGGTATTCTTGACCCTTCATCTCTCACTGGACATACTTACTAATAAAATGTGAAAAGCTAGAGTCAGTGTCAAATCTGACAAATGCTGTGGCAGCTAGTGCTTTGCTTAGGGTATAGCTTTTCTGTAACAGGGATCTAATATAAGGGGTGGGAGTGAAGTACCTTGACTGTTCACAGCATGGTGGGTGATAAACACTCACACGGCCATAGGAAACATTTCCTATGTTTTAAAACATAGGGAAGTAGAATGGTCAAGTGTAAACCCATATGAGAGACAAATTGAACTAATTAAGGAAAATTAGGTTAAAAGCCACAATTTTAAGTGATATAAATCAGATGAAGTAAATATTCATGATTCCAAGATGTGTTATAGGAAAACTTTAAAAATTCTTATATATTTGTAGTGAAGTTATCTTAAATATGAATTATGTTGTAATTTAGTGACTTTTGAATTCTGGAGATTTAAATGAAGTACAATCTGTAAAAATTGTTATAGTTGTGATACAGAGTATATTTCCATTCAAATAACATATCATAACTTAATAAATATTGTATTTTAGATATATTCTCTAATAAAATTCAGAATTCAATTCTGGGTTGTCTTACTGTTCGTGTGTTAGTGGGCAGTAATGGAGAAACAGAGGTCTATTTTCACAATCCAAATTAATTCGTTATTAATGCTAAGCCATCATAATTGGCTCACTTAGAATTGAAGGAGTTTCCTTAAAAGAAAAACCCTGGAGGTCATTTCCTACTACAACTGGTTGCTAAAGTGCTTCCTGAGTACTTACTCACCTAATCCTTATGACAACCCTGTGAGGATTAATCCTGCATGGGAAAGAGAACTTATTTCACTAATTATAGCAAGGCAGAAAAAGGGGGAAAGATGTACATGCTGAGTCAACAAAGATCCTTGGAAATAAAATCCATTTTAGTTAAAAAAAGCATTCAAATGATACCCAGAATTAATAGCATAATTTGAATCTTTGCATGATGGATTAGATGTATTACAGATAGAAAGAAGACGAGTGAAGGAATGAAATAAAAATCTCCCCCTCTTACAGCTGTTCTGGATTTTGCTCTGGGCCTTGACCACAGAATGGCTGGCTAATGAGTTATTTTGGATTGTTATGTTTAACATACAGCTCATGGTCTGCCCTTCGGGGGATTAAAAACCCTCTATTGCTTTAGATTGGAATTTTTTCTAAACTCATTTGCATTCTTATTTGTTTTCTTAAAGCAGATAAGATTTTTCTATAGGAGTCTGATGATTGGCTTTGAATCCCAGCTCTTCCCCAACTCTCTGGCCCTGGGTATAAAGAGAGAATGATGCCTAGAATGATGCCCTTTATTTACTATGGCGTATTTCATTTTCTTAGGACCACTTAGTGGTGGCCAGGTGACAGGAAACTAAACTCTGCCACTAATAGGCATCTTTATCTAATTTGGCTTAAATATTTTTTTTAAGTTGTCTTATCCTCCACCCTCACTCCAGCCCATATAAATGACCCCTTGGTCACTCAGGAGAGCTCTCTGGTTCTGCAAGGTGTCCTCAAAGCTTGTCATCCTCTGCCATGCAATAGCAGGCTTAGGCTGGCCCAAGCCCTGATTTTCACCTGTTGATGTGCAACATATTTTATCTTGTTGTTGGAGGCACCTATTAGTTGACTATTTTCCTCCCACCACTATTTCTGGTTCTAAAGTCCTGCACTCTCCTATTGAGAACCTGGGGAAAGTTCCAAATGATTGGAAACGAGGCAAATGGGAAGGCCCTGCCACACAGAAAGGGTGAGAGAGACAGCCTACACTTGTGAGTGAGGTACCAGTGTTCTTGCTTTGCCTCAACATTCAGATTTGATGAAAGAATGAAGAACACTGGTAATGGACATCTTTGCTTCCCTCCTCTTCCCTCCTCTGTGTGCTGGGTCAGGAAAGGTTGGCTGTCCCTTCTATGGAACACTTAAGTGTTCCCTTACACTTTGTTTCTTTTTGAACGCAACGTTCACTTGGACCCTTTCCCAGAATCATAATAGCAGACAAAATACTTGAGAAAAAATGGTTTAGAAGTAGGGGAAAGTGCATCTGAAATTATTATTATTGTTATTTGTGGTACTGGGGATTGACCCAGCAGTGTTCTACCTCAGAAGTATACCTCTAGACCGTTTTTTTTTTTTTTTTTTAAATTCTGAAACAGAGTCTTGTGAAGTTACTGCATATTGGTCTCAAACCTATCATCCTTCCAAGTACTGGGATTATAGTTATACGCCACTATAACCCAGCTACATTAGATATTTTTTAAAAATTAATATCCACATGACAACGGATATGCGGCTACTGGATAATGGTGACAGTCATATAGCAATATGAATGTATTTAATACTGCTGAACTTAAAAATAATTTAAGTGATACATTTTATATTACACGTAATTTGTCACAATTTTTTAAAAAGGCAAATGCAAGTTATTCATATTATCTACTGTTTCATCATTCACATCTTTTCTGTCTATTAAAAATGAGCAAAGTGCCAGGCATGGTGGTGCACGCTTGTAACTCCAGTACTTGGGAGGCTGAGACAGGAGCATCACAGTTTCAAGGGCAGCTTCAGCTACTTAGTGAGGCCCTCTGCAACTTAGTGAGAACTTGTCTCAGAATACAGAATAAAAAATAGGACTGGGGGTATAGCTCAGAGGTAGAATGCCCTGGGTTCAATCTCCAGTACCGCAAAAAACAAATGACAACAACAACAACAAAAGAAAATGAGCATAGTTTGCCAAAAAATGAACAGATTCTACAAATGTCACGTAAAAGATGGATAGGACCTTGACTAAGATATGGCACCAACATGAGCTTGATTGAACGGCGGCCAATGCTATGATAGATCATATGAGTTCTGGAGCTGTATCATCTGGGTTTAATGCCTAGCTTTATGTCACGCAGTTGCCTGAACTGGGGCCAATTATTTAATCTCTTTAAACCCCTTTATTTCTCTTACCTGTAAAAATGAGGATTATAATATTAGCTAACACAAGACTTTTGTGAGATAATCCATGTAAAAGAAATAATATTATGCTTAGAAAGCATTAAAAAAATGTCATCAATGATTGGTAAAGTTACAATAGCTACTTAAAAAAGCCTCAGTATTAGTTCAACCCAAGCCAGGCTACTGCTTATAGACAGCTATGTCTGACTTGACAGATCTTCATACTTTTCCGTCTCCTGAGCATCAGAAAGAACACCATAGACGCTACATTCTTAAATGATGCCCTGGAGAATTCATGCCTGCCTGATCATTTTGTAAGATATGTTTAAGTATAGGAATGCCAGATTGACAAAGAATATGCATTTTCCTAATTTGTTTTCAAGTCTAGAAAGCTTTAATGCAACAAGAAAATGAAACTTATTTTCCCATGGCATTGCCTTCTGAAAAATACATTGAAGATCTACTTAAAAATTGTTACTGGACAGCTGGGCGTGGTGGCGCACACTTGTAATCCCCGCGCTTGGGAGGCAGAGACAGGAGGATCGCGCAGGTTCGAAGCCAGCCGCGAGCGCTGGCTTAGGAGACCCTGTTTCCATATAAAAATGTAAAAATAGGTCTGGGAGTGTAGCCCGGAGGTAGAAGGGCTTCCAGGAACCCCAGTACCACCAAAAAAAAAAAAAAAAAAAGAAAAATTGTTGAGTGTCTCCTCCCCTAGTGGAAATTGCAGGTCTATTCTGAAGCTCCTGGCAGGATGGTATTGAATGCCACACTGCCAGACATTACCCCCTCACACTTTCATTTCAGTTTTGCTTTAATTTCTATTTCTTTGTCTTATTTCATATTGGCATTATTACTTGTATTACTGCCCAATCTGGTGAAATTAACTGAGAGCCCTTTCTTTCTTAGCTTATCGTGGTCTAATGTGACATAAAAATAAAAATATTAGCTTTGAGGGAAAATGCATTTCATATACATCATTTTTACCTGCAAGAAAATAACAGGTAAAGTATCAGAAACAAATTCAAATGAAAAAATGTTTTAATAAGAGGAGGAATTATCTGGGCATGGTGGCACACGCTTGTAATCCCCATTCTTGGGAGGCTGAGACAGGAGGATCACGTGGGTTCGAAGCCAGCTTCAGCTGGCTTAAGAGACCCTGTTTCCAAATAAAATATAAAATAGGTCTGGGAGTGTAGCCCGGAGGTAGAAGGCCCCTGGGTTCCATCCCCAGCACCACCACCAAAAAAAAAAAAAAAAAAAAAAAAAAAAAAGGAGGAACTGAGAGACCTGAATTCCAATTATGTGACCTTGAATGGATTGCTTAATGACTCAAATCCACTCCTTGAATAAAATGGGGGCAGTAGTACATTGCAGAAAGTTGTTGTGAGAAGTAAATGGGATTATGTGCAAACAGCACCAATGTAATGTTGCTCATAGGAAGTACAGGAACAACTCAATACATAGGAAGTACTCAATAAATGGTTGTTTCAATGAACATAGAATACTCAAAATAAGTTTTGTTTTCGAGTTAAAACCAGGCCAGAGCCTTACCTGAGGACTACATCAGCCTCCGTGTAGCTGATTTGGGTACTTTAAGATTGTGGCCCATGTGAGGTCAGCCAGGCTGCAATGCTTCGACCCCAGCTCTATGACTGATTACCATGTGATGATGGGGAAGAGACCCAACTTCCAGGAGCTCCAGTTTCCCCACCCATTCAATGGAAATAATAAAGGTCTATACTTATTAGGCTTGAGGATTTAAAATGAGAATGTGGGTAAAACTCTTTATGCCATGCTTCACTGATAGTAAATGCTCAATAAACGTTAGTTGAAGTTACTAAAAATTCATTGACACAATCATGTAAGGATTGAATCTTTTCCAAATTTCTAGAAATGCAAACCAAATAAGTGATTACACGGCTGCCTTCCCTTCAGAAAACACTTTGATCTACCAGGCGTGGTGGGCACGCTTGTAATCCCTGTGCTTGGGAGGCAGAGACACACCACAACAGGACACACACACCCCAGGAGGATCGCGCTGGTTTGAAGCCAGCCGCGCTGGCCTAAGAGACCCTGTTTCCAAATAAAAGTATAAAAAATAGGTCTGGGAGTGTAGCCCGGAGGTAGAACGGTTTCCAGGAACCCTAGTACTACCAAAAAAAAAAAAGAAAAAAAAAAGAAAACACTTTGATCATGTGGCCAGCTTAGTAGAATTGCTTGATTCCTCTGTGTATAGTGCAAAGAACTTCCACAGTGACAGCTCTAAGAATGGGCACCATCCAGCAGGTAAATGGCCCACTGTGGAATGGCTGTCGCTGAAGTGAGTTTGTGAAGAGACAAGTCTCTGATGTCTCCCTTAGCGTAAATCTGAATCTGTCTGGGCCATCAGGTTCGATATTCATTTTTCGGTTGATCTTGCAGAATTCAAGAAGCATTTTTCTAGGGGCATTCCCAGCATTTTCATAGCCTTGTCCACCATGCCAGTGAGCAAACATTTGATATGTTTACTTAGTTTCCATTTGCTTACCTTGCAGGTAAATTTCCTGAATAATTACATAATAATTGCTGTAGCAATGAGATTGTAATATGCATGTTTTAAAATACCATACTTCTCCGGGCATGGTGGCGCATGCTTGTAATCCCCGCGCCTGGGAGGCTGAGAGAGGAGGATCACACGGGTTCGAAGCCAGCCTCAGCTACTCAGTGAGGCTTCCAGCAACTCAGTGAGACCCTGTTTCCTAATAAAATATAAAACAAGGTCTGGGAGTATAGCCCAGAGGTAGAAAGCCTCTGGGTTCCACCCCCAGTACCACCAAAAAAAAAAAATAAATAAATAAATAAATAAATAAAATAAAATACCATACTTCTTGAGAACTCAGCTGACTAGACACTTCTCAATAGAAGAAATATAAATGGCCAATAAAAATATAAAAAAGTCTAACATAATTAACATTCAGGGGAATATGAATCAAAACTACACTGAGATTCTATCTAACTCCAATCAAGAACACACCAGTAAATGCTGGTGAGGATGTGGGGAAATAGGAACTCTCATACATTGTTGGTGGTAATGTAAACCACCAAGAAAATCAGTATGGAGGTTCCTCAAAAGACTAAGGATGAAACCACTATGTGACCTAGCTATATGACCCTTGGTATTTTCCAAAAATAAGATCAAAATTATGTCATTTTTAAGAAAATGTATAGAACTAGAAAATATTAATGCTAAGTGAGATCAGCCAGTCTCAGAAAGTCAAGATTCATATGTTTTTTCTTATATGAGGAAGCTTCAGGGAAAATAGAAAATGAAAGAGACTTCAGATAAATGAAGAGAGAGGCCAGTAGCATAGTAGAAGGGAATCAGGAAAGGGATATGGGGAGAGGAAAAAGAATTGATGAAGGAAACAGTTGAAGTAATGCTATTTCTATATATGAAGGTATCACTGCCAATATCACTATCATGTATGGGGAAGGAGAAGGGGGCAGTGAGGTGGGATGGACACACACACCAAGTACTGTGTGCATGTATATCTATATAACTCTGAGCCTTACTGTGATGTATAGTTAAGATGCACTAATGAAAGTATAAAAATAAAAAGTCCAATCTTCTTGAAATATTTAATTTAAATTTAATATTATATATATTTTTAGTGACATTTCACTGTAAATGCCATAATTTTGTTCTCCCTTATGGCCGGGCAAAATTCCATTGTGTACATATCCCATAGTTTTGAAATCCACTCATTGGTTGAAGGACATCTTGGCTGGTCCCACAGTTTGGCAATGATGAACTGTGCAGCTATGAACATGGTTGTTCATGCATTAGTTTGGTATTTTGGTTCTCATTCTTTTTGGTAGATAGCCAGAGATGGTTTTGCTGGATCATATGGTAAGTTCATTTTCATTCTTCTGAGGATCTTCTATACTGTTCTCCAAAGTGATTGCACCAACTTGCAATCCCACCAACAATGTATTAGAGCTTCTATTTCTCCACACTTATTCCCACTTACCAAAAACCTGAAAGCCAGAAGGTGAGTAACTTTGACAGGATGATCCACTCACAAACAATTTTTTTTTTTAATAGAGGTCATTTGGGTCTGGAAATCTGCTGAGAGATTAGGTATGGCAGCGGCAGCTTCTATTGCTTCCTGGCCACACAGTTGAAGAAACCCACTGGCCCTTTACTGTGAAGCAGGCCCCAGTTCCAGGCCTTCTGTGCAACAGGCTCCAGGCCCTGCCTTGCTGGCTCCAGATCCGGCCTCGCCCCGCAGCAGGCTCTGGTTCCTGTCACTGTGGGCATGATGTTTATGGAGGTTCCCATTTTTTCCTCCACATATATTTTAGTAGGAGAAAACAGCATGTGTCATTTGCAGAAGCTGAGGGCCTAATTCTCTAGCAGCAATGGATTGTATCTCTTGACTGAAAGCGGAGGCTCACAGCCTCACCATGGAGAGTGAAATTCGCTGCTCCAAGCACACCCTGACCCTCAGCGCAGCGCAGAGGAGTGCAGCAGCCAAGAGCTGAGGTCCCCCGGGACACCTGGCACAGCAAACCAGCCCAGCAATATGGGCGGGGTCCCTCTGACTTGCCCTGGGCATTTTTCTTACATAGTGTGTTGGCTAGGATTCTTGCACATGTGCTGCAAGAGCAGTCTACTTTGGGGGAGATATTTTCAGAAATTCAAGGTGGATTGGATTGGATCTGTCTGCCTCTCCCGAATACTGGCAGCCGCCACTACCGCCATTTTGGCTCATCTCCTCAAAACTTTTTCTTACATAGTATGTTGTTCAGAGTTCCTGAGCATGTGGGGCAGGAGCAATCTTTGTTTGGAGAGATTTCTTCAAAAATTCAAGGTGGATTTGGTTGGATCTGTCTACCTCCTCTGAATACTGGCCACTGCCTTCTTGGTCTCTCCTCGAGTATGTTGTTAAGTATTCCTGTGCATGGGTGGCAGGAACAGTCTGCTTTTTGATCTCTTCTGGGATATCCCTCCAAAAAATCACTTTTCTTGCAGTGGCAGGTGCTGTGCTGCAGCCTTGCCTCTAATTCCTCCATTTTCCACTTTCTCCTCTATGTTTCAGATAGGAAGTCATGACTGGAAATGTTCCTGTGTGTTTTCCCCATCAGCTACTAAATCAAAATCCGTTGTCCAAGGTTTCTCAGGGAGGTGCATGTCCTATTCAGCCATTGCTAACCATCACTGCTGTAGCCCTGGTTGCCGCTGCAGCTGCAACTGCAGCGGCCACCATCTTCCTCCCTCTTCAAGATTTTTAAATAAAAGAAAACAGTAAGTGTCTTTTGCAGGTTTTATCTCCCCGCCAAGAACGGAGGCCCACAGCATCACCATGGAGAGTGGGTTTTGCTGCTCCTAGTGCACCCAACCCCAGCGCTGCGCAGAGGAGCGTGGAGGCCAGGAGCGCCCTTGGCTCCTGAAATGTGTGGTGCCAGCTGACCTGGTTATGCGGGGCTCCATCTGACGCACCACGAAAAATTTTCTTACATAGTATGTTGTCCAGAGTTTCTGAGCATGTGGAGCAGGTAAAATCTACTTTCGGGGAGATTTACTCAAAAGTTCAGGGTAGATTAGAATGAATTTACCTGCCTCTCCCTGATACTGGCTGTTGCCGCTGTCGCCATCTTGGCCTTTCTGTAATATATATATATATATATATATATATATATATATATATATATATCAGAAAGAATACATACATACATATATATATATCAGAAAGAATATATATATATATATATATATATATATATATATATATATATATATATATTTGGTGGTATTGAGGTTCCTGGAAACCCTTCTACCTCCGGGCTACACTCCCAGACCTATTTTTTATACTTTTTTATTTGGAAACAGGGCCTCTTAAGCCAGAGCGGCCGGCTTTGAACCTGCGCGATCCTCCTGTCTCTGCCTCTCAAGCACAGGGATTACAAGCATGCACCACTATGCCTGGCTTAATATTTATATTTTCAACTGACTCTAAACATACACAAGTTTTTACTACAATAATGTTTACATTTTTGATGCTTTGATCCTACCTGATGGACTCTCAGAAAGTTTGGTCTGTAAAAGTTTGGTTTGTAAAAGATTCTTTCTCTCCAAATATTTCTTCAGTGTTGAGGGATGTGTATATCTATTAAAAAAAAAAACAACAAAAAACTCGAGCCGGGCATAGTGGTGCATACTTTTAATCACAGCATTCGGGAGGCTGAGACTGGAGGATCGCGGTTTGTGGACAGCCTCAGCTACTTAGTGAGGCCCTCCGTAACTTAGTGAGACTCTATTTCAAAATAAAGAATAAAAAAAAAAAATAGGGCAGGGGGTGTAGCTCGGAGCTCAAATGCCCCAGACCTGCAAAAACAAAAACAAAAACAAAAAACTCCTTGGGCATACTCTTTACTATTATTGCCAGGTGACAGAGCAGAAAATCAGAGACACTCCTTGCTGGCAAAATCCATAGCTGATGGATCACTGAGAGATTGCTGATTCTGTGTCTTTCTATCACTCCTGCTACTAGCTAGAGAAAGGAATCTGCCATTGCAATTGAGGCAGGGGACACTGACATCTCTAGTGGTGGATGCTATCAACCGTGCATGTCTCTGCATACCTCCTTCAACTCACTTAGGTTGGATGCTCTTGAAAGAGGGAAATGGTGGTGCAATCACATGCTTTTGTATATTATACTGGCTGGGAACTGTCTGTGCTCCAAAATGCTGACAAGCACAGTTCTGTCAACACACACACACACACACACACACACACACACACACACACACACACCATGGTCTCTCAGAAGCTCTGGTAGCACAGGGCCTGCTGAGTTTTCACTTGGCCAGCGTAGGTCTATACTCCACTTTCCCCCTCATTGCTTTCACTTTCCTGGTGTACTCTGGTTTTAATCACGTGGCTCTAGTGTGAATTTTATAGACTTCAAACCCAGTGAGCTCAGTGTTTTTTTTTTTTTTTTTTTTCACAAGCAGGATGATTTCCAGATCTTTTGTGAACTAGTTCTTTCTAATAGACACATAAGGTAGTGTCCAAGCTTGGCATGGTGGCCCACGCTTATAATCCCAGTATTTGGAAGGCTAAGAAAGGAGGATCACAGGTTTGCAGCTGGCCTCATCAACTTGTGAGGCCCTCTGCAACTTGGTGAGGCCCTATTCCAAAATGAAAAATAAAATAGTGCTAGGGTGTATCTTGGAGGTAGAATGCCCCTGGGTTTGATCCTAGTACCACACACACATACACTCAAAAGATAGTGTCTAACCTTTCTTGTCCACAGCCTAGGAACTTAACAGTCTTCTGGATTTGCTGAATGAGAGGAGATTCCTAAATCCACTAACCAACGACAGCTGGCTGGCTGTATTAATTTGTAGGACTACTATAACAAAGTACCACAACCCAAGTGATTTAAACTGTACTATTTTTGCCTCATATAGAGGTCCCAGATCAAGCTGTCCAGGCCTCTGGAGGTGCTAGGGAAGGATTTGTTTTCAATATGTCTCCTAACTTCTGGTGGTTTCTTGCTTTGTCACAGCCCAATTTCAGTCTTCACAGGGTGTTCTACTTCTGATTTGTGTCGAAATACTCATTTTTAAAGGACATATTGGATCCAGAGCCTAATCCACTCACAGTATGAGCTCATCTTAACTAAGTACAATGGCCTTATTTCCAAATAAGGTCACATTTGGAGGTACTTGGAGATAGGATTCCAATATTATCTCTTTCCTTTTATGAAGGGAGGAACATAGTTCAACCCTCAACACTATCCAAAATATCCTTCCACATAATTGTGTTATATGCCAAAGTGAAATTTTATTCTTCACTAATTCTTAAACATTTTTTGGGGGTCTATGCTTTACTTACTACTTTTTGCTAATGGATTTTATGAAATATGTATGAAAAGTTTTTACCACTGAAACAGAAATTCAATACAAAATTAAAAAAACCAGACCATCTAGAGCCTCATATGTTTACATATTGTATAAATTCATGTCTTCACAACACTCAGAATTTTTTAACAAAATATTTGTATAGGTGCCAAGCTGGAAGTAATAAACACATATCAGGCTACACTCATGTTCATTGTTTTAAGTATATTTTGTTCTATATTTTTATATTGCATGAAGCAATGTGTTTCTTGTCCATATCCTGTTTTACCAACATGTTTGTTGTTTTAGACTTATAGTTATGAGGCACGCTCTTTAATAATAAGGGGAAAGCTATTTCTACATATTTCACAGTTATTTGTTTCTATCAGTGTATTAATTTTTCTATGATCATTTCATAAAGCCCTAACGGTCTAGTTTGTTGACAAAAATATTTTTTTGTATAGAATAAACATGAATTGGGTTCTGTGTCAGCTCATTGAATCTATGAGGAGAAACAGTTCATTTTCAAAGTTCTTTCCCAAGAGCTTGACATTGTGTCATGTCTGGACTTCTAACATCAGTCTTCTTTCCAAATAATTTTGAATTCATACTTAATATAAAATTCCTTTGTTCTTTAAAGACAAGAACAAAAGCATTAGAATTGTACTGAAATGGCCCTGGGCAAAGAACCAAACTCCATGCTTGATGTGGGTACAAATTAAATCAGATCATGAGGGCAGAAGTCAGAAGAATTAATTGGTTCTGGTCACCTGCCAGGCTACTTCCAGCTGAGGTTGTCTCTCCATGGTCCCCAGTCCAGGGAAGGAGAACTCTGCTGTGTTGTTCTCTGAGCACCACTGACTGCTTATTGTATTGTTGAAGGGATCTGATCCAACTCAAATTGGACTGAGAAGTCTCTTAAAGATTTCTGCCCCAAAGAGATAACAATGAGTAGGTAAACCTATTAGGCTGACTTCCTTTAGAAATTAGGTTAGAGACTACATAGAGGATTGATTAATAGAGCAGGGTAGAACAGAACAGAACAGAACAGAACACAGAGCCTACAAGACAGAGTTTGTAGGAAGCTTATAGGATAGGAACGAGAAGCCAGTCCCCAGAGCTGTCATGGTCTCTCTGACAGCTTTCTGTTTTGCTCTCTTTTTGTGAATTCTTCAATTCTCTGCCCATTTATTAAGATGTCTAAACTTATTTTCTTCTCATAAGCTAAAATGCATACATACACAGCACCAGAGAGCACTTCATCTACATGAATATAATTGAGCCCCTCCTTTTAAGTGCTAGGAGCCTCGAGCTAGAAATGTCCAGCCTTCCAGAAATGCACAGGAGAAATATGTTATTATATTAAGTTAAAGTACTATATTTTTATCTGAATCAGATATCACTTAAGGGTGTCTCCTCTACCAATAGAGTACCAAAATTGTATTTGGTTTCTTTTTTTTTTTTTTTTGCGGGTCTGGGGATGGAACCCAGGGGCATTCTACCTCTGAGCTACACCCTCTGCCCTATTTTTTTATTCTTTATTTTGAAACCAGGTCTCACTGAGTTGCAGAGGGCCTCACTAAGTAGCCAAGGCTGTCCGTGAACTGCGATCCTCTGGTATCAGCCTCCCGAATGCTGGGATTACAAGTGTGCGCCACCACACCCGGCTTGTATTTGGTTTCTATTTCTGTGTTCTTGAAAAACTTTGTAAGTAAATTACAGACTTGTTTTAAGCTAGATATACAGAGACTTTTTCTATTGTGCATCTTGCTACCATGAAGGTCATGTGACAAGCATTCACGGCTAGGGTAGGATGGAGCACTGTTCAGCAGAATTCTAAGAATTCCTACACAATGCCATTATCTTTCTTCTTCAAAATAGATTTGATCGAGAAATAAAACAATGTTATACACCCGAGGCAAAGACTTTCCTAGCATGGATGATCA
The DNA here is from genome assembly GCF_963383645.1 of Muscardinus avellanarius. Classification (NCBI taxonomy): domain Eukaryota; kingdom Metazoa; phylum Chordata; class Mammalia; order Rodentia; family Gliridae; genus Muscardinus; species Muscardinus avellanarius. The sequence goes on along the minus strand of NC_137789.1, from coordinate 53,315,610 downwards.
CATTATATTTAATTGTTGCAGTTGAAATTTGGTTAGACCATGCATTGACTCTTGAATTCTGATAAGCTATTTTACAGGATTAACTTCCCTGAGCCTCACTTTTTCCATCCTGAAAATGTAGGAAATAACCTTAAAAGACCTTGCGTGAAAATTTAAGAAGAAAATTTATTTATTTTATTTTTTATTGAAAGTAAATGTTATACATTTAACCTGTATTTGGTGCCCTACCCTCCCTTGTTTCCCTTCCCCCCTCCCGATACTTAATACCCAGGCTAACCTTGCTGTATTCGTACTTTTACACCTATTTGGAAATAGCCGCTCATCAATCAAGTTCAGCCTCCTTCCTCTCTTAGTTTTCCATTCAAACTTTTCTGAGGTTTCTCTTCCATTATCTGGAGTCCCTCTGGTATCCCCAATGCTCACTCGTTTGGGCATATTAGAGGAAACATATGTCCCTTCTCTTTCTGTGTTTGGCTGATCTCACTTAACATAGTGCTTTCCAGCACTTTCCATCTTCTTATGAATGACATGATTTTGTTCTTCTTTATAGCTGAATAGAATCCCATTGTGTGTATTTCCCATAACTTTGAAAACCATTCATCTGTTGATGGGGGCCTAGATTGTTTCCAAATTTTGGCTATTACATAGAAGAAGAAAATTTAACTGAAAATATTTAAAATAGTGCTGGCCCATGAGTGGTCAATAACTTCATTTTTTTCCTTTCCTTCCTCTCTCCCCCCAGCATCCTTTTAAATCTTATTATCAATAAACTCATATGCAGTCTTAAAGTCTACTTTAAGTTTTTCATTAAGAACCACATCTTAAAACCTAAATGGCAGCCTGGCGTGGTGGCGCACGCTTGTAATCCCCGCGCTTGGGAGGCAGAGACAGGAGGATCGCGCAGGTTCGAAGTCAGCCGCACGCGCTGGCTTAGGAGACCCTGTTTCCAAATAAAAAATGTAAAAATAGGTCTGGGAGTGTAGCCCAGAGGTAGAAGGGCTTCCAGGAACCCCAGTACCACCAAAAAAAAAAAAAAGACTTAAAAAAAACCCTAAATGGCAATATATTTTATTATCCTGAGTCAGTCTCACTTTGTGTGACTTTCATTTGCTCTAGCACGTATACTGACTGACCTTAAATATAAACCAAAGCAAAATCACTCTCTCGGTATGTCATATGCGGGCTTTCTGCTGAAGCATGATGAAGTCATTTCTGGCTTTCCTCTTTCTACAAAAAGGAGTGTGTCCGAAAAATGGAAATATATATCTTCTGAAAAACGGGGCACCACAAGAATACCTCATGTAGTTACTTCTTCCTTGTGACATACATGGATCTCCATGTGATACAACCTGGGGCCCTTCTCTACTTTCTAGTATCCCCAGGCTTCTTCTACAAGAATTGGCTGCCCATGGACTCTTGGTGTCAGCTGATTTCTAAATGCCTATGGTAATATTGTTTTCTGAAAACAAAGTGATGTAAAATAGATACTCAGAAAATACTTTTTAGAGAAAAATAAAGAGTATATTTGGCTAAGAGCCCGTCAGACCCTTGAGTTTGGAGGAAAGAGGCCCAGCGTGTACTCTGTGCACCTTGACAAGTTTCAACACGCAAGTCAGCTGTAAATCCCTGTACTTGTTCACAGCAAACCTCAAGGTTGTTGCCACTGCCTCTACTTCCCCATTCCCTCTATCCTTGGTTTATTTAAATCAGTATTCTGTACCAAATCAATGAAATGGCACTGTTTAGGTTCACAAAGACCCACCCATGTTTACTGAAGCACAATTATAATAACCAAATTATGGAACCAACCTAGATGTTTGCTGATGGATGAATAAAGATAATGTGGTATATATACTATACTCAGTAAATTCTATTCATAAAGACAAACAAAAGTATGTCATTTGTAAGAAAACGGAAGAAACTGGAGGAAATTATGCTAAGTGAGGTCAGCCAGTCTCAGAAAGCCAAGCATTCCATGCTTTCTCTCATGTGTGGAAACCAGAGAAAAAATAGAAAAGGAAAGGGATCTTATGGGAATGAGGAGTCTGGCAAAATAGCAGAAGGAGATTGAGAGAGGGAGGTGGGGAGGGGGAAACCAAGGCTTGTGGAAGGGAACAGTTAAAATAATGTTATGTCATTATATGTTAGTATCACTAACATGTATGGAAAGAGAGGAGAGAGAAGTGGGGTGGGATGTGGAGAAAAATACCTTAAGTGCTGTGTGCATGTATTAATGCAACATTTTAAATCTCACTCTATTGTATAATTACAATAAAAGTATATTTAAAAAATAAGCTCACAAAGACCTAACCGAAAGACCACAGGTATATAAATGAAGTGAGCTTTCTCTCGGTCCTTATCTTACTTGACATGTGGTGCGTTTATTACAGTGGCTCACCCCTCTTGGTTTTTCTATCGTTTAACATGTTCTTCTGTGGATGGACCTCAAGGTCTAGCTTTCCTACTGACTGGCTCCCTCTTTCATATTAGCCTCCTTTGCGGGCTATTCTTTCTCTATCTGACCTCTTATTGATGGAGTTCCCCCTATGGACTTGTTCTTTGTCTGTTTTTTCACTAGTTATACTTCTTACCTATGTGATCCAGAATTACAGCCTTAAATGCTACTTGCACATTGAAGACTCCGTATGTATGTATGTATGTATGTATGTATGTATGTATTTTTGCAGTGCTTGGAATCAAATGTAGGGGCTCACACTTACTAGGTTACCTGAGTTACACCCCAGCCCAAGACTCCCAAATTTTTATCTCTATTACTTAACCCCAAACCAGAGCCTCTCACCTCCAACTGTGTATTCAACTTTGCCACCAAGATTTCTAGGAGGCACATTAAACTTGAATGTGACCAAAAACACCCATCAAGCTCTTTTCTGCAATCTCCAACCTCAGCTTTCTCTATTCAGCAAATGACATAACCTCTAACACAGTGGCTGGAGCCCCAAACTTAGAAATCACAGCAGGTTCCTGTCTTTCCCTAAAACTCTTTATGCACCCTCGTCCAAGACATCCTTTTTTTTTTTTCCTGTTAACCAATGCAGAAACACATACTGTCTCCCTACCGCTGCTCTGCAGTTCACTTTCTACACAGGAGACGGAGTTGTCCATCTAAAGCACAAAGCAAATCATATACTTTTCTCTATGAAATCTTTCAATGACTTCCTACGAAGCTGGAAAGGAAATTCAAATTATCTACTCTGTTCTCAAGACCCTGCATGGCTTGTTTCAGCCTTCCCTTTAAACTCATTTCTCTTCTTGTCTGCCTAATTCACTGTTTTCTACTTTAATTACCCCCTCCACGGGTTTTGCGCTTGCTATTTCTGTCTGACCGAATTTTCAAACGGTTACTCTCTCCCATTCAAAGTATCAGCTAAAAGGATGCCATTGTATAGAAATCTGACCTTACTGTTCTTGTTAGAGCTTTAGCTCTTAGAGAGCAATTGGGCTTGATGGACCAGAACTTCACATCTTCTATAAAGATTCTTAGTAATGTTCATACCCTTTGACTCACAAATATCCAAAGACAATATATTTATATTTTTTAAAAAACATGTTTAAATAATTGTAAGAACAAAACATATTTTTAACCTAATTTAACTTCAAGGTTTATTTTTCTTCTCTCTTTCTCTGTTCCTCTCTTTTGACAATTACCATCTGGTAAACCACCTCCACTTCCTTATTTACCTACATCAATATGATTTTTTTTTTTTTAACAAAACTTTCCTGAAACTGAACTACCAAAGGCAACAGACATTTCTGCCATCTTCTGGTTCATTCTCCACCCACCACTGCCAGAGAGGCCGTTTCACCCACAGAGAGGAAGAAGACAGGAAGCCGAGTGGGGGAGGGGAGGGTAGTCTAGTCAACTGTCACATGATTTCACCTCATGCTTGGTTCACATATAAGATCACCGAGAAGGACAGTATGGTCCTTTTGAAGATGTGTCAGCTATGAGGACAACAAAAGTGTTCACTGGAGTAAATGATACATTCCTTCTTCATATTTTCTAACTACCCTGTCAATCAGAACCAGTAAGATGCATTCTGGCATTCCAGCCACCTTTCAGGAGCAGTTTGAGGAATACAACATGCTCTTAAGGTCAAACCCTTCCACAGAGCTTGTAAAGCCTGGTGTGATGAGCTCCAGCTTTCTCCTCCCTGGCACCTGCTCACAGTGCTTCCTGCCCTTGCCCAACATGGTAAGCTCCAATTCCACCTACCACGGGCCTTTGCACATACAGTCCTCACACTCCAGCTCTCCATCTACCCATATTCCACAGTCTCCCCATAGCAGTGACACAGAGCTCAACACAGTCATTAATTTTTGGGAATCCTGATCTCCCTAGATGAACCAATCCCTCCTATAGCCTCCTCCTTCATTCCCTGTCCCAGTACTTCCTACCCTTTTTAAAGCTAGAATCCTAAATAGATTCAGTCGGTGATAAACTCCATCCCCTTGAATACAGATTCCATGAGTATGGAGATCACATTTTATTTTTTTGCTCTCACTAATTTTTACTGTCTTGTAAGCACTAGGCTCTTAATTAGTCCTTGATCAATCTCCCACAATACAAGCCTCACAAGTTATTTGCCATCACTCTTATCTCATCTCACCCTGCTATGTGCCTCCTACTCTTAACCCACCTTTCATCTGTTCCATTTCAGTCCAATCCTACATCTATATATTTTGTGGTTAAGAAGTGGAGTTGATATCATCCTAACTCTTAATTGCTGGGTCCAAACCCAATTGCTTCTCCTTTCCTATGTAAAAGCTTATTATCTTTGGTATAAATTCTCCAGTGGGTTGTCTGCTCACTTTCTGACACTAAAGATTTTAAAATCTGTCTTATTCGGAGCCTCATGTCTTGCCAATGGATCAATGTGTTTAGTGGCCACGTGGCTGGACGCCTCACAGTCCCCTGATTTCCTCATCTCCAAAGATCCTTGTCTCTTCTCCACTTCAGTCACACCTGGTCATTCTCACACTGCAGCCTTGTTATCAATCCAGGCTAATCCCTACTAGACAACTTAGATTCTATATCCTACCCTGACATACTTTCCAATGTGCCCCGTCTTTATTCTTCCCTAAACATATGAGTTGTCAATCCTCCTCTTACTTGACCACTTTTAGCATTTGACAGCGTTTATCACATAAAAATTACAAAATGTCTTTTATATCTTCTAAAGGACCTCTCCTGGCCATCCTCCCATCTCTTTTCTCGTTTATATGTCCTTCCACACTCCCTCTATTGCTCTTACAGTTTCTGTCCTTACCCATTGCTGAAAAGAGGACACGTCTTTCTATGGGGACTCACATGGTTTAAGTATCTTCCATATTAAGCTAGCTTTGTGCATCCATCCAGCTGTTCATTTATCTATCTTTGCTATTTCTCACCAGAGACATAAACTTCAATCACCAAACGCTTGAGTAGGGTTGCTTGTTTAACCAAGTATTTCATTTGGATGTGCCCGAGGTCACTCACACTTCATGCCCCCCCCTCATTCCTTGCCTCTCTCTCCTGACCTTCTCTTCCTTCTAGTTTTCTTGATTTTTCACTTGTACAATCACCCTAATCAGACACTTTTGAATCACAAGAATTTGCTCTACTCTTTCTCCCCTCCACTTAATTAGTTGCTAAACAAATATTCTATTTCATAAGTAGTTTGAGTCAGTATCATTTTTTCTATCTAATATGACCATCATCTTTCATTTACTCATTATTTCTTTCACCGGAACAATTACAATAGCTTCCTACCTTTGTTTATCTCCCATAATCTCACTTACTTTTTCTCATGGGAATATATCTCACTGTTTTCTGCCTGGTTTTCATCCTGGAGAGATTTTCAATTGATTTTCCAGATTTATTTATTTATTTACTTTTATTGTGGCACTGGGGTTTGTACTTGGGGCATTCTACCTTTGAGCTACACCGTCAGCCCAATTTTATTTCTTGTTTGGAAACAGGGTCTCACTAGGTTGATGAGAGTCTCACTACTCGGTGAGGCTGTTCTCAAACCTGCAATCCTTCTGTCTCAGCCTCCCAAATAGTGGAATTACAGGTGTTTGCCACCATGCCCGACTTCATTTTCCATATTTAGAATGATCTATCTAAAGTGAAATTCCAACTACTTACTCCCTTCCTCATAGCCCTTCGAAACCTGTTTTCAAGATAAAGTTCAAGGTCAGAAATGACACACACACAAGACCTACCATTACCACCATAGCCAAGCTAGAATTTCCTTAGTAGGATTACCAGGATGGTTGTCATTCCCATTTAAACCACTCCAGTTCTCTCTCTATGCCACTGTCCTAGACTGCAGTTTTTAAATTTTTAATATTGTGTAATTGCAAAAGTACCCTAATTGTTTATCAGTTGGTGATATCCTCCTGTCTGCCAATTCATTTGCCAGATGGCTGCACAATTGCTTTTCCTAAAGTGTTGATATAACCATGTTATTTTTCTGCTCAATTCCTTTGTTAATCAGTCTTTTCAAAATTTATTCCCTCATTTACCCATTTAGTCAACAAATGCTGTGCATCTCGCATATATCAGGCATTGAGCTGAAGTTTTCGGCAACGTAGCATTCTGGGACCATTTACACTTCTAGCCCCAGATCCCTCTCTCTGATCTTCCTGCCTGTCATTGCCTTTCCTAGGTCAGTGTTGCTGGTTCTTTCAGAATGCAGCTGGAACACCACTTACTTAGAAAGATCTTCCCAGATCTTCTTACCTAAACCTTTTTCTTTTGTTCTAAGGATGCTACAGCAGCGTCTTCATTTCCCTCATAGCACTTTGCATTCGATTTATGTTTTATCTCTCTTTGCTCCTCAGTTCTGTAAATTCTATAATAAACAAGAAGTGTGCGTGTGCGTGTGTGTGTGTGTGTGTGTGTGTGTGTGTGTGTTACTGGGGACCAAACCCACAAGCATTCTATCTCCATGCTACATCCCTGGCCATTTTTAATTTTTGTTTTTCTGAAACAGGTTCTGGTTAGGTTGCTGAGAGTCTTGCTACATTGCTGAGGCTATCCTTGAACCTGCAATCTTCCTTTCAACTTCCCAAGCAATGAAAGCACCACCAGGCCTGGGTGAACTTCCTTCTTTTGCTCACTACTGGGTACCCAGGGCCTACCATAGTGCTGGCACATAGATGTTAGATGTCAAGACAATGAACGAAATCTGCATGAATGAAGCCATGCAATTCATGATTCTTTATACTCTCTATTACTCCAAAAGTTCAAATTTTAATAAAATAGACGTACTATAATTAAGTAGTCAACACCCTGCCCTTACATTTTAGTTGTATCTCATTCCTTAGTCTCTTTCTTGTCTTAATGCTTTTGCTTCTTTCTTCATTATTCAGTATTTTTCCATTAGAAACACAGGCTCTTGCCTGTGTGCCCTCATAGCATTGGTGTATATCTGGCCAGCATGCCGAAAGTAGTACAAATGCCCCTATTGATGAGCTTTTTAAAGCCAAAGGAGCCACCAGATCCAGGATAGACAGATACTTCTTGGAGAGTTGGCACTCTGCTAGGTGGCTTCATACAAGATATCTTATTTAATTCTTTAAAGGAAACATCACAAGATAGATAATATGACCTAGTTTCTAGGTAAATGGAGCTGAAACTCAAAGGGGCTAAAATGATTTGCCTAAAGTTAAGATAAGCTAATAAGCTAATAATAAGTTAGTAATGTTAATAAATGCTAGAGCTACAGCCTAAAGCAAGGTAGGTCAATTTCGAGAATAAGTATTGTTATGTTTGCCTTTCTTGCTCATATTTGTATCCCAAGCACTAACTCAGTATCTTCTATATAATTCAATACATACACTGAAGCAAAATGGGTGGCCATTTTCTGAAATTTGCTAACTATGTGATGAGTAAATTCTTATACCTTGTAGTTTTGTGAATAAGCCTTAATATACACACCTAAAAGACACTGTCACTCTCTATTTTGTCCGTCCATAATAATTTATTCATATCTTCACCCTAAAGGAAAACAAGTGTTGTAACAAATACTGTAATATCTCACCATTTATTTCTTCTATGTAACTATTAATTTTGGGATCTGTGGAAGGAAGTTATAGATGATCTGACTGATTTCTAAGGTCCAATATATTCTAACATTCTGTGAGTCTGTGACTCTGAGAATAGATAGATTATGAGGACATATGTCTAAAACAATAGAGATTTATCTAGAATGGTAAAAATTCTAACTACCTATTCTAGAAACAGCAGCTTCCCACATGAATATTATAAAAGTTTTTATAATTCAGTTTCCAAAAGTAAGACTGTTTTATATTAAAAAGAAAAAGTAAGCCAGGCATGGTGGAACACATCTACAAAACTAGTACTTGGGAGTTTGAGTCAAGAGAATCACAGGTTCAAGGCCAGCCTTAGCAACTTAGTGAAGCTCCCTGTGACTTTGAAAAAGTAATATCCTGTTTCAAAAAAAAAAAAAAAAAAAGAGGAGCCTAGAGGTATAGCTCAGAGGCAGAATGGCCCTTAGTTTAATTCCCTAGTATCGAAAAAAGAAGCCGGGCATGGTGGCACACACTTGTAATCCCCGTGCTTGGGAGGCAGAGACAAGAGGATTGCACAGGTTCTGGCTTAGGAGACCCTGTTTCCAAATAAAAATGTAAAAATAGGTCTCGGAGTGTAGCCCTGAGGTAGAAGGGCTTCCCGGAACCCCAGTACCACCAAAAAGAAGAAGAGGAAGAGGAAGAAGAAGAAGAAGGAGAAGGAGAAGGAGAAGGAGAAGAAGAAGAAGAAGAAGAAGAAGAAGAAGAAGAAGAAGAAGAAGAAAAAGAAGAAGAAGAAGAAGAGAGAAGAAAGAAAATATGAAAGCATTATTGCTATAGTGAACATTTATTTTTATTTTTACTTTTTTCAGTACTGGGGATTGAATCCAGGGGCATTTTACGTCTGAGTTACACCCCCAGCCCTACTTTTAATTATTTATAAACAGGTTCTGTCTCACTAAGTTGTGGAGGGTCTCACTAAATAGCTGACGTTGGCCAAAACCCGAATCCTCCTGTCTCAGCCTCCCAAGTACTAGGATTACAAGTGCGCACCATTACACCTGGCTTTCCTTTTTATTTTTTACCAATACAATCCCTTATCACTCTTGATTATATTCCAACAGCTTCTGAGTCAAATTGATACATTTAGAAATGAGTGACTCATATTTATATTATTTGTACAGGATTCAGCAAAACTCCCCTCCCCCCGCCAGGTGGTACTTAAACATCTTCATCCCAGAGGGAATAAAGTGATAGACCACTCTGAAAACATTTTTAGCTGTAGAGTTTAAAACTATGTCCTCCACATCATTTGGTCAGTAAGGTATTCATTAGAAAAGCTCGACAGGAGTCCAACAGCAAACACTGAGCTAATCCATTGTTTTTGCCTTGATATATTTAGCAAAACTTTTTGGAAGGTAGCCAGTGTGGGAGTTGCCATAACCAACAACACACTTCCTTTAAATGTAGAAGTGGAAATGATTATGACAACTGTCATGTGTGAGGCCCCAGAGCAGAACTCGGCATCATTGCATAATAGACTTGTCCCATGGAATTTCCAGAGTTTTATGACATGATCTCAATAAGCCCCAGCTGATTTTTTTTGTTCATAAACTAAATAAAGATTTAGAAATGCCATCTGTTCTACTACAAAGTGTGTTTCTTTGATGGTAACTACCTCATTCAGTCTTGGTAAACAGGAGAATAATGTCTACATTATATGTCAATTTTGTATTAGCTCATATGTGATTTTTTCCAGAAAATTTAATGTTTTAAAGTGTTCTGTGATGAGCTCTTTCTCAATTAAGAAATAATTTTTAGCAATATGTGAAGAAGACCTTAGAAACGTCCCTGGACATGCATAGGACTTCAGGAAGATATTAGTTTAATGGACTCAAATACTGCTTCAATTTCTACTATATAAAGTTTCCTGAGGAAGTTGCTACTGTAGACAAAGAAGCCACAGCATTTCCTCTGTTTTAAAACAATGGGAAAAAGTAAAGAGCTTGTTCCAAACTGTAGTTTTAATTTTCATTAAAGTATGCCCTGCATAATCTCTACCTCTTGTCTTTCCTACGGGAAGGGCCAGTGCCAGGAGAAAATTTGCAAAGATTGACAGATTGGACCTAGTTACCAATAGAGGTTTCACTGTGATGGTATGATCATTAGAATTGCTAATTTTTCTTATTAATGTTCTGGCTGCAAAATCTCATAGCTCTTATGGAATCTTCGTCAATTCTATTCTTCCATATGCTTTCTCAGTTTAGTATGCAGTTTTGTAGAAATAAGACATGTATTGTAGCAGAAGCATCTGAATCATTTCCATTTCATGAACAGGAGAAAGTCTAAATGTGTGAGAGCTTAAAGCCAAGTCATAGCCCTGTGCAGAGGCAGAGTGAAAATTAGGATTTATAATTCTTAATTCTTGTAGTCTGTTTTAGGAAGTATTTTGTTATCTATCCCCATCACTAAAGGTATGGGGTGTATAACACACAAGGCCTCATCTTGCCTTGCCATCTTAGCTATGTTCTTTGCCTTTCCTGGAGGCTATAACCTCTTGAATATGAGGCTAGGTTTTTTTTTTTTTTGCCAAGGAGATACTCTCTTAACCCATTCTTTCAGAGACTTCCCTTGTAAGGAGGTTAGATCCTCTGCCTGTGGGTCTGATTCTTTTGGGTTGAATTCTCCGGCAGTGCTACTGCTGGTATTGGTTCTTGGTCACCCTTCCTTCTTTTCTCTGTAGGCTGAGGATTATAGATGGTATTGTGATGTTCAAATATTCTTTTGTGAGGCTTATCTTTCATGTAAAACCATACAACATTGCTAATATTCGCATATACTCTGTGTAGTTATGGACAGGGGCAATCTTAGTTATATATTAATTTGCTCAATTGTAGCAAGTACATTACTATGTATAAGAATATAAATATATTGCATTATACACCTAAAATACATGCAATATATTTTAGTGTATCAAAGACACTTGCAAAAGTGGGAAAAAAAGCCATCAAAGTCTTAGAAGAAACCATAGAAATAGGTCTTTATAACCTTGGAATGTACAAGCGTTTCTTAGATATGATATAAAAAGCAAAGGCAAACAGAGATAAATTGTATTTGATTGCAAATAAAATGGTTAATGCATCAAATGACACTATCAAGAAAGCAAAAAAAAAACATGCAAACCATAAATGGATGCCACTTTACACATTCTAGGATGGCTGTAATTAAGACATTGAAAAGAGCAAATCTGGGAGATATTATAGAGAAATAGCAATCCTGTTACCTTACTGATAGGATTCTAAATGGTGTAGCAGTATGAAAAACAGTTATTTTGTCCCTCAAAAACTTGAGCAGTTACTATGTGACCCATTTATTTTATTTCTTATACATAATATTATTGAAATTATATTTTCAGACAAAATTTCTATATGTGTTCATAGTAATATTATTCTGTATTGCCAGTAAAAAAAACCAATTAGTTAAAGAATGAATGAAGAAAATGTGGTATATCCATGTAATGGAACATTATGAACATTATTTAGTCACAAAGAATAGAGTACTTATGTAGATTGCAGCATCCTTCATCTTGCCTCAAACTTAGGACCTTTGGCATGCCAGAAAATGCCTCTAACACTGGGCTACCCCATCAACATTTGGGAGGAGTTCCCTTGTAAGGATGTTGGGCCTTCTTCCTGTAGGTAGAATTCACCTGCAGTGCTATAGCTGTTGTTGGTTTTGCCTCTCCCTTCTTTTTCTTTCTCAGCTGAGTTTTTCAGGGCTCTGCATCATGACCTGTACTTTAGTGTTTTTCCATTCCATGTTGTATTCCCTAACCTGATGTCCTTGTCCTCTTAAATATTCCTTGTTTGTCATGGGAAACCATTAAAAATTTCAACAGTTGCATTTATGTTATGTAATGGTGAGAGGGAATCATAGTTTCTATAAAGTTGAACTACAGTGTCATTTGGCAATACACTATCACACTTTATGTTATAAAATACATTAAATTATAAATATACTTTTATCATCTTACATACTAAGAATTGAAACTACCAAATCAGTAGAACAACATACAGATGCAGATTAGAACATGTCTAGCACTATATAAATATTTGGTGTTTTTGTTATTTTGTTATTGCTCTTGCTGCTGTTGTAATTATTTTAGTTTGGTCTATTTCCTCGGACATAGGCTTAAATCCCACTTACATGCCCTTAGGCAAACCTTTTTCTCAGATGTGGAATCTCCACGTTCACATGTGAAGCACTTGATGATGCTTACCTGCAGAATTGCTTTGAGGATTCAGTGAGATGTATGGGGAACAGACTGGCTCTCAACAAATGCTGCAGCAGTGCTTGGAACAAGCAGGGGTTCATTCAGGTAGGCCTTTTCTACATATTCCTGAATGGGCCTTTGCTCATCCATCATTGGGCATTTCCTCATGCTGCTGCCATTGCCCCGCCACCAACAATCTACTTGGAAACATGGACTTCATTCTGAAGACTCAGTTTCTATCAGAAGCCTTTCTGACCACGTCTCTCCTCATCCCTCAAGTACCCCAGCCAGACAGAACCAAGCAAGCCTCTTCCCTTGTACCCCTCCTTCCCTTGTACTCCTGACATCATGTGCTTCCATCACTGTATCTGTCATTTACTTGTTTGCATAGCTGACTGTTTCAGGTAATGAGAAAGTTGAGACCCAGGTGAATCTTTTTGTTTCTTAATGAACTTTCAATAATTGTACATTGAGTCTTGATGTCACAGTAGCTCACTAATTATTTTTGTTGTAGTTGTTGTTCAATGATTGAATTACTGTGGCATAAATCATATACTAGTAAAGCAGAATTATTTCTCCACCCCAAATTTTGTGGAGTAGATGTAACTTAGCAATGTTTTATTGTTTCACATGAAATAAAAGTCTCACAAAAGAATATTTAAGGGGGATGCCTAAGAATAAGGCATACAACATGGTATTAAAAATTACTACAGGCTAAGCCGGGCGTGGTGGCGCACGCTTGTAATCCCCGCGCTTGGGAGGCGGAGACAGGAGGATCGCGCAGGTTCGAAGCCAGCCGTGCTGGCGTAAGAGACCCTGTTTCAAAAATATAAAATAGGTCTGGGAGTGTAACCCGGAGGAAGGAGGGCTTCCAGGAACCCCAGTACCACCAAAAAAAAAAAAATTACTACAGGCTGCAGTGTGGAGCTATGAAGACATTGTCCTACAGAGAAGAGAAGGAAGAATAGTCAAGAACCAACAAGAGCGGTAGCATACAGGTGGATTCAGCCTAAAGGAGCCAGGCCTACAGGTAGTTCCAGCCTCCTTACGTGGGAATCCCTCACAAGGGGTAGAGAAGTAGCTCAGTTGTTCCTGATCTACACCACCAATCCAAGGGCTCTCTTACAGGATGGTGAAGGTTGGAGACACACATTTAGCACCCGATGGCCTGCTAAGCGGGTAGTGAATGATATTTACTTGTGCATGTGGATGTGGAAGGTGGTAGTAGAAGCCACTGTTCTTCAGTAGAGTGAGACATGGCCAACCAACAGATGCATGTGATAACAGAAATCATCCCTGGTGCCATTTTTACCAAGTCTGTATAGGTTGCTGAATGCCTTCACATATATCCTTTCTCTACATTAATTAGTTACTCATTTGATTTGACAAACACATTGTGCATCTACTTTGTTCCAGGTAGAGTGTTCGGCACGTGTGAGAGAGATGAGATACAAGCTTTGCTTTCAAACCAGGCAACTCCCCATCACAGAACGTGGCTTAGAATGTGGTCAGAAAAAGTTAAAAGAATGTAAAGATAATGCTTGAGTTTAGAATCCAGGAAAACCTGGAAGACTACCATTTAAATAAAGGGGAGTAGAAGGCTGACAGGCTGGAGAATGGAATGTTTAAGGCATGAAACAATCCTCCCAGAGTTTGGGGAATAGAAGTGAGGATGGCCACAGCATGGCCAGCCTCTGCGTGCATGGACAGCGGGAGTGAAGCGAAGGAGCAGAAGGCTAGAGGTGGACAGTGAAGTCAGAGAAGCAGGCAAAATGCAAGTCACAAGAGGTCTTAGAAGGGAAAAGCAACAGGGGCTATGTACACATATGTTTCTATTACTCAGAACCTCAGTAAGAAGTATGGTTACAATGTACCAGTAAAGTATATTAAAACAAGGTTTTATCTAACAACGATTTCAACTCTGTGCAGTTTATTCATCCTACATTGCTTCCATTATCGATTCTCCATCACAGCATTTTGAACCTTTGCTGCACATTCAGCTTCTTGAGAAGAGTAGCTATGACTGTGTGAGCCAAGGTTTCTCACTTGGTAACAAACACAGCAGTCTACACTTGGGAGATGTACAACAACTGCAAGCGGAATGCGTGAGGAAATTGATCTCTCTTCTCAAGTTTTCAGCTCTATGCTAATGCCTCTCTCTCAGATGCCCTTAACTTCTTTTTAACTGAGTTAATAATCACAGTCAGGTGTTGCATTTGTATTTTAGGGTTTGCATAACAAAATGCCCCAATTAAAGGCCTTAACAGAAATTTGTTGTCTTGTAATTTGGGTGGCTAGAAGTCCAAGACCAAGGTGTTAGCACAGTTGACTTCCTGCAAGTGTGTGTTGGGCACCCATCCCCTGGCTTTAGTTGGTTTTCTGGTGAGCTCTGGTGCTCCTTGGCAGGTATAAGCACTGCTCTGGTGTTTGTCTTTCTCTTCACATGGCATCCACTCGTGTGTGTTTGTGTCCTCACTCACTCTTTTTATTAGCACATCAGGTACATTGGATTAGGATCCATTATAACCTTATTTTATCTTCATTACCTCTGCAAAGACAGATTTATACGTATGAAGTGTGTGTGTGTGTGTGTGTGTGTGTGTGTGTGTGTGTGTGTAGTGGAAGGAGACACAATTTAACCCAGGTGCAAACTTGAAGAACTCTTTTCTATCAGCTTTAGTATTTTACTCTGTGAATAGACTTTATGTTACCATTTAAAATAAGAGAAAATAGAGCTTGGCTTGGTAGCCTATGTCTGTAATCCCAGTACTTTGGAGGCTGTGACAGGAGGATAGCAGGTTTAAGGCCAGCCCGAACAACTTAGCAAGACTTTCATAAAATTACCAAAACCCATTTCAAAATTTAAAAATTTATCAAAAGAGCTGAGGGTGTAGCTTGGAGGTAGAACATCCCTGGTTTCAATCTCCAGGACAAAAATTAGTTAATTAATTAATAAATGGATAAAATGAAGGCTTAAGGCTATTATAAGATTTGATAGAGTTTTCACAGTAGGTAGTAAGTTTGAATGTTGTCTGTAATTAGCCAAATTGAGTTCAAACCAAAGAAACATTTCAAGAAAGAATTATTTGTTTTATATGTGTGGCATTTGTTATAGAAATTATACACATACCATTTCATTTATCTGATATTTTTAAATAGCTATGATGTATTAGGCATTCAACTAGGTGCTGGGGGGTATTAGTAAAACATAAAGGCTGGTTTTTTAAGCATACTCATTTGCATATCCTAAGCTGCAATGTCTCAACATATAAGCCTCTATTAAACATAGGGAATGAATTTCTAGATTGATAAGCAAAATATCAAACTATATTATTTTGAAAAATTTCTCTTAGATGCCTTTAATAAAAACAAAAACAATCAGGGAGAAAATGCAGTGAGATAATAGCACAATGTAATTTGGAAAGGTTTGCTTCAAACATGCTTACGGAGTTTTGAGACATTTGGCAGACAGTTTAATAACCTGTTCAGATGAGATAACAGAACACCTTAAAAAAGAAATACACAAATAAGCCAGAATGGTTGCCAAGCCTTGAGTTCACTCATTTGCAGTAGGTTCTAAAAATGCTAAGAAGAAGTAATATTTACTTAAAAGACTATGTATTCCCAGGTTCAGCAGGAATTCCCGAATGCCTACCACCTGCCGCACGGCTTCATAAGCATTTCCGTTCTACTCGGGCCGCCTTCTTAGTCAGACTCTGTCCTTGTAACAAATGCCTGAGATAACTAATTTATAAAGAAAAAAGTCTTGTTTAGGCTCATAATTTTGGAGGTTCCAGTCCATGATTGATTGGCCTTCTTGCTTTGTGTCAGGCAGCACAACATAGTGGGGAGTGCATGGTGGAACAAAACTGCTCATCTTTTGGCCTGGGTGCAAAAGGAGAGAGAAAGAAGAGGGCCCCACAATCCCCTTCGAGGGCATGCACCCAATGACCTAAAGACCTCCCAGTAGGCCCCACCTCCAAAGGGTTCTGGCACCTCTCAGTAGCACTAAGGGGTGAAGACCAACCCTTTAACACAGGGGCCTTTGAGGGACACCCCGTATCCAAAAATAGCAGTAATCAATGTATTAATCCACATGAATGCTCATCTGTGAAATAGACATGTACTAATACCTTCCTCACCACATTGTTGAAGAGATCAGATGGGAGATCATGAGAAAACACTCAGCATGCTGGCTGTCTTATAGTGGCTTTTCAATCAATGTTAACTGAACCTAAATACAAATTATATTATTTTCTCTATATTGTCCTTAGAATATGGCTGGAGAATTTCTACAACATCTCATATACTTTAAAACTTCTTTAAAAAAGTTCGTCCATAGCTTTATTAAAAAGTGTATTATTTGGCTTACTGACTGACTTTGATATGTTTATGAATGTACATCATGTACATTAGGGAATTCCACACATGAGAAAGAGGGAGAAGAAGGAATGGAGTGGGAATTGGGGAAGGGATAAATGAGTGACATGTACATGTATGCCTCTACCATCTTGTACTCCATTAAGATGAATGGCTACAATGCACCAATAAAAAATTAAAATATATGTATTGTTAGAGAAAGATACAAACTGGGTTTTGTGTTGTTTTGCAGAAGGTATAGAATAAGACAAATAATAAAGCTCTTAAAGTAAAAGTAAATTGTAGCTTGAATTGTAGTTTGAGACTTAAACTCAAACTATAAATATTTGGTAGAATTGCATATTTCCCAGATCTTAAAAAGGGCAAGCACATTCAGTTCTTTTTTGCTGTTCTGCATTGCATTGGGTTGATAGGAGAGCTATTAGAAAAAGTAGTCGTATTAACATTTAAGTTATGAGCTTTCAGTCTCTTCAAAATGAAAAAAAAATCAATATATTAATATTTTAGGTAACAAGATCAATCAATTTAATCCTATAAGTATGAAACAAATATAACAACATATTATAAAGCATGTGTTGATAGTTCTGTTGTTATTTTAGATAGATTTAATTATACTTTTATTTATTTTAAATTTATGCTCCATCTGTTTCTGAAGGGACTTAAGGTAGTGTATAAAATATATCTGACTTAGAGTTTCAGTAAGACACAAACATAGCACAAATGAATAATTTCCATTAAAAAACCAACTAACCTATGTTTATCAGTTTCTGAGAAAAATCTGCTTGTTTTCTGGTTTTTGGTTGTTTTTGTTTTTTGATTTTTACTGGGTATTGAACCCAGAGATACTGTGCCTTCAAGCTACATCTTCAGTTCATTTTATTTTTATTTTTATTTTTTTCATTTTTTTATTGGTGCACTGTATTCATACATCATAATGGGATAAAAAAAAAAAACTTTTGTAGACATACATGCACACATCACCCAATTAGCCCCTACCCGATCCCCACCCCGTTCCCTCCCCATCCCTCCTTCCCATGCTTGGCTTAGTGGTTGACATCTAGTATTATAGCAATTTACCCAAAATTAACAATGATAATCTCACGGAACAGTTTCATTTGTCTGATACCAAGCTTTTGATGACTTAAAGATAACATTTCAATATTTTTTTTTTGCTTTCTTTCTTACCAGAGAATATTTTTTTCTTTCTTTCTTTTTTTTTAGGTGAAACTATCATACATTTATTTATTTATTTTTCAGAAAAAAATCTATCCTAATATGGAATATGGACTCTAGATACCCAAAACGGTCTCAAAAAAGAACAAAGCTAGAAGACGTATATTTTCTGATTTCAAACCATATAAAGCTACAATAATTGAAACAGTGTAGTACTGTTCTAAAGGCAGATATATAAACCACTGGAATTAAATAAAAGCCTAGAGATAAATTCCTCCATATATTGTCAAGTTATTTTTGACAAGGTTTCCATGAATATTTGGTGGAGGAAATAATAATCTTTTAACTAAATATTGTTGAAAAATAATAATTACATGAAAAAGAATAAAATTGGACAAACCCTTACCTAACACCATATACAAATATTAACTCAAAATAGCTAAAAGACCTAAATATAAATCTTGAGACTATAAACTTTTAGGAGAAAATCTGGGTCATTAAACCTCACAATATTGAAATCGGCAGTGATTTCTTGGATATGATTTCAATGGCACAGGCAACAGAAGGGTAAACAAACTCCCTAAAAAATAAAAAAAATATTGTATACCCAAAGATAATGTAAACAGAGTTAAAAGTTACTGATAGAATGGGATAAAATATTTCCAAATGCTATATCTGAAGGTATATTAATATTCCAACTAGAAATCCTAAAAATTAACAACAATAAAAGCAAACAATACAATTTAGAGATAGGTAAAAGACTAACATAAATAATGAATCTCCACAGATAACCAATCTTAGTTGTTTATTGGATGGAAAATCTTGTTTCTCTGGTTCTGGTGTGTGTTACCTAATTCTTCTTTGTAGTTAATCTCTTTGAGTTTTTTCTCTAGTGCTGGTTTTGAAGACATAAATTCCTTCAGTTTCTGTTTGTCACGGAAGCTTCTTAATTTCCCATCTAATTTGATAGAAAGTTTTGCTGTGTAGGAAATTTTTGGCTGGAAGTTGTTTTCTTTCAGAGTTTGGAATATGTTACTCCAAGCCCTTCTGGCTCTCATGACTTGGTTTGGGAAGTCTGGAGTGATTCTAATTGGTTTGCCTCTGAATGTCACTTGGCCCTTTGTTTTTGTTCTCTTTAAGATTCTCTGCTTGGCTTCCACATTGGTCATTTTGACAATTATGTGGCGTGGGGATCCTCTTCTCCGATCCTGTCTAAAGGGGGTTCTATAAGTTTCCTGGACCTGTGTATTGACCTCTTGCTCTATGTTTGGAAATTTTCTGCTATTACTTCCTTGAAGAGATTGTTGATCCCTTTGGTTTCACCTTCTTTTCCCTCCTCTATTCCAATTATTCTTAGGTTAGCTCTCTTAAAATGGGCCCATATTTCTTCAATGTCAGATTCCTGCTGTCGGATTTTTTTTTCTAAATTAGAAACTATGCGTTCATTTTTGGAGTGATCATCTTCTAAGAGTGAGATTCTATTCTCCATGTGGTCTAATCGGTTGTTTGTACTTTGAATTGAGGCCTTTACTTCATTAATTGCATCCTTTATCTCTTTTTGGCTCTCTCTGAATTCTTATTCAAACAGCTCTATTATTTCTACAGTTATTTTCCTGATTTGATCTTCTAGAAATCTCTGATTTTCTGTTTTATTGGGTTCTGATGTTGTGGCGTTGTGGGCATTCATTGCTCTAGTGTTATTCCTCTTTCCCATGATTTCAGAAGTTTGTGCCTTCTCTGGGTTCTTCCCTTGGGTCACTACGATTTCACGTAAGGTGCTCTGGATCTTGAGTCTGTGGTATCTCAGTTCCCACTACTCCTTTACTAGATTGTATCGCAGAGTCTCAGACACAGGGAGTCAAACGAGGCTGCTTTAGACCAGAGGGGTGCCAGGTTGAGCATTCTCCTATGATGTGATATCTCTGCCACTGCCACTCCCCCACTGGGTCAAGTCCCTAGGAGTGCAGTACTGGGATTTCTCTTCTAGGGGCCGCAATTTGACTCACTGTTGTTGAGTGCGCCAATGGAGCTGTAGTGGACTCGGTGAATTTGCTGCTGTTGCCACCGGTGGCAATATTGCACCACTGCCACGCCCTCGGCCATGAGGCTGACGTATTTTCTCTGGTTTTGAGCTCTGCTCTGAGTCCCTGCAGGGTGTGCTGAGCCCAGCCACTGGGAGCTTTAGATGCTCTCTGCGCTGAAAAATCTGCCGAATCCCGCCCAGCTCTTCCGCAGTGGCTCACCTCGGCTCACTGTACGCCGCTTCTCTCTGGAGCCTGGTGGGCTGTTGAGTGCATTGGTCTTGAGCTTTCCGGTGAACTCGCGGCTGCCACTGGCAGTAAGGCACCGCTGCTGCGTCCTCGGGCGTGAGGCTGGCATATCTCCTCTGTGGCTCTGAGCTCCGTTCTGACTTCCCCTCCTCTCTGGGGCCTGGTGCTGCTCCATTTTCTTTTTTATTTTGAAATAGTTTCTTGTCCAGTTGCTGAATTTAGCTAAGTTTCTGAGGCTGGTCTCAAATCAACAATCCTCCTGTCTCAGCCTCCCAAGTGCTGAGATTGCAGGTGTGCATCACTCCACCCAGCTATTGCTTGTTTTCTTGAGGGGAAAAAATAGACCACATTTCCTCTCACCTCTCCTTGTTTTCTTATAGCTCTATTATGGAACCTGGAGCTACTGGAATCTTTAAGATTGAGACACCACTAGCCTACGAGAGATGAGGGACCAGAAGAGCACTTTTTGGGAGGCATGGGATGGGGGATGGAATCCAGGGGCATTTTGCCTCCAAGCTATACCCCTAGCCCTATTATTTATTTATTTATCTGTTTATGCATTAAATAATACATCATGATGAAGTTCAGTTTTAGAGGAATACATGTACCAAGCGCTTGGTGAGCTCTCCCTCAGTTCTCACCCTATCCCCTTTCCCTGTCCACTTCCTCATGCATGACATTGCTTTAAATTTTTGAAGCAGGGTCTCACTAAGCTGCAAAGGGCCTTACCAAGTTGCTGAGGCTGACCTCGAACCTGCAATCTTCCTATCTAGTTCCCAAGTACTGGGATGATAAATGTATGCTACCATGCCCAGCTCTGGAGGACTTATATTTATCTCTCTGTGCTATTGAAATACTACTGAGGCAAATGATACTGAGGATTGATATCAATGAATCACAATATTTTAAGATTATAGATCTGGAATAGCTCTATTTAAGAAATAGTTCTAGAATCCCATAACTTGAGTCCAATTAAATTTCAACTTTAACATTGACTATAGTAAATGACATTCCAAATCATAATTCTTCCTTGAGTGTGGGGGGGTCAAAATTCTTTCACTGCAAAAAGGCAGAATTGTGTATTCATCACACATCACTTGGGTCATTTATTCAACAAATATCTATTGACTATTTAGTAGATGCCGAGTAATGGGAAACATACCAAGGAGAGAGAGAGAGAAGAGTAAAACACAGTCCTTGGTCTTGAAGTTTGGGACCTGGATGGGAAATGAGAATATCAAATGACATTTAAAACACTTTTTGGTCAGTGCGATGGGAACAGAGGAGGGGCACCTCACACAGAGGTAGCTTCGGGTTCTGATGAAGGAATAAAGTGAAAAGTCAATAAATGATGTGAAGTTAGTTTTCCTGCGAAGGAGAAGGGGTCATAAGGACAGAGATTCCAGCTCATGCTACAAGTTCGAGGTATTACAATAGCAGAAAGGTAAATTAGAATTAGATTTGAAGTGTTCATCCAAGTTGTTCTAAAGAGAAGTTCTTTATCCTGAAGTCACTGAGGAAACAGTGGGGGATTTCAACACGATCATAATTGAGTTCTAGTTATACTCAGCTGAAGAGAGGTAAAGGGACAGCCACGGAAATACAAGGGGGAGATAACATGAAACCTAAGGAGAGTAATAAAACAATTCTAAGATATTCATTAGCAAAGCACACAAAGAAAATTACATCCTTTCACACTGATTCCCATATCCTGAGCTTACTCCCTTGTCAATAACCACACCTTGGTTTAAACTCATCAAGTATCATTAAGCAACGCATAGTTCCTGTCTTATCCTTTTGGCTATTATCTCACTCCTCTGCTCTATTTCCAACTCCATAAATATGGTTTTGAAAGGAAAATTTGGAGACAGCAAAACCTTTAGCACTTAACTCTTATGAATTCCCACAAGACACTTAAAAATGTGATACTATGAAAAAACATAATAATTATTCTATTCTATCTTGTAGCCTAAGAAATCCAGATAATACTTGTGATTAAAAGTAGAACAAAAGCACAGAATATTTAAAAAGATACTGACCTGGTAGTTAACTTTAAAGTAAATAGTGGTTAATGTATATAATGTTTTAAACTTTTAAAAATGCTTTCAGCAGTTAAAGTAATAAAACAAAATATATAGAATGCTGATAATTATTGAAGGTATATAACATATTCATGGGGATTCATTATATTATTTTCTCTACCTCTGAGTGTGAAGTGTTTTGAAAGTGTATGGCAATATTGTATGTCATGAGTATCCATAACTGTAAAATCATATTTATTTTAATTTTATTAAATTACTTCATCAACTTATATAGCTTCTGGATTTTATTACTCTAATGTTCTTAAAAGTCTCCCAAGAATCTCTTCCTGTAGAAAGTAATTTACAGTAAGTATATCAGACTCAATTTAAGATGGTGATTTAAAAAATCATTACTATTATCTGTCTGAATAACTTGCTTGAAGGGAAAAATAAATCTTTTGTTCACCAAATACTCATTATCCTATTAAAAGACATTATTTGTATTTAAATATTTAAGTCCTGCCTGAGTTGTTCCAAATTATTTGCTTACTAGTATAATCTCTTAATCTAGAAGAAGGAATACATTTCCCAAAATAAAATAATTGAATCTTGGAGAATAATTTTCACAAATGACTTAAAATATCCTTGTAATTCATTTTTTCTTACTAAGGGAATTTTCAAACTGGTGATGATTTATTACTGGTCTTTAGATTAAAAGTCTTCTGGAAAATTTCAAAATGAAAGGAGTTAGAAGCAAGGGAAAGATGGTATGAATTATAACATTCCTCCTTTTTGTCAAAAACATTTAAAAACCAAATTAAACTAGACTTGGAAATTATTGACTCAGCATAGCTAATGTAAATAACCACTTTGAAACAGATTCTACTAGTGGTAAATTTTAGTGTACAGTGGAAAAGATAAAGAATAATCCATGTCTTTCTTGAAGCCTAGAAGATTCAAATAGCCATTGGCTTTCCATTTTTAGCAAAGCAGTGCTGAGACAATGCCCAGTTATGCTGGTAGGAAGCTCCCAGCCAAGATCACAAATAGATCAGGCTTAAGTAGATCATGTGAGGTTTTGGATGAAACTCAGAAAGCATCTTCTCATAGATATATTCTTGCAAATGGTGGTTTGGAGCCCAGAAAAGTCCAGAAACCTCTTTAACATGTGGTGCATCTGCCTATCTGCTGATAATGCTAGAGAAATACATGCCAATATAGTGCAAATCTCTAATGCAACGATTTCCTTTCACTCAGAGAAAAAAAAAAGCTCAAACCTTATGCTCTGTCCCTAGGCATCCTTGACCCTGTGCCTTCTGCTTCCTCTCAGCCCTCATCTCATACTATCTACCCTCTCCCTCTCTGCTCCACACCAATCCTCTTCCAGATGCTTCAATAAGTCAGATTTATTCCCAACATAATGCATTTTCACTAGCTATTTTTTTCTTTTTTTAAAAAATAATTTTATTAGCAAAATGTATTAGTACAGTGTAATTATACATTGTACTGAGATTCAGAGTGATATATTCCTACATGCACACAAACACCTCTTGGTGTGTTTCTCTGCACCCCATCCTCCTACCGATATTCTGTAGTTACATTCATTTTCCTGCAAATGACATAATTTTGTTCTTATGTCTGAGTAAAATTCGATGGTCCAAAAGAGTTAAAGTTAGAATACTATAGTGATCCACACATACCTGTTTATAGGCAGTACAATTCACAATCACCAAATTATGGTACCAACCTAGTTGTCTGTCAGCAAATGGACAGATAAAAAGTGTGGTATCAAGCCGGGCGTGGTGGCGCACACTTGTAATCCCCGCGCCTGGGAGGCGGAGACAGGAGGATCGTGCAAGTTCGAAGCCAGCCGCACTGGCGTAAGAGACCCTGTTTCAAAAATATAAAATAGGTCTGGCAGTGTAGCCCAGAGGTAGAAGGGTTTCCAGGAACATCCCCCCCCCAAAAAAAAAGTGTGGTATGAACAAGCTGATTTTTAAAAAAGCTATTGTCTCTGATTTCAGAAAAAAAATGACTCTTATCCTTCAGACATTCAGAAAAACATCACTGGAAATATCTGCCTAGTAGATTCACTTGATTATTAAACCTATTTTGATACTCCATGTCAATTAGCCACCTACTCATTCTACTAAACACATTATTTGTGTTTTAATTTTTTATAACTCAAAGAATCTACAATCTGATATTTTCTTGTTAATGTCTTTGTACATTTTATGTGTCCCCTGACTGGTATGTAAACTCCTTGAAAGGAGAGAAATTATTCATCCTAATTACCTCTCAGAGCCTGTAACAGTGACTGACAATTCTATGTCCTCAAAGCATACATGAGCTCATTAAAAAATACCAGTATAGGACGACTGTATAAAGTAGACTCTGACACTGTTAGAATATTCATTCATTCAGATTTTCATCCTAGGGAGCCAGGACCATATTCTCTCCCACTTGACCCTGAATAGTTTGAGGACACTAGAGTCGCCTTCTAGCACACTGAGATAAGAGAACCAGTACTAGAGGCGCAGCACTCAATCTAGGATGTGGGATGGAGTGAGGAGTTAGCATGATATTGAGGCTTAATGAGTGGCTAGGCAGGTGGCTCCTATTTTGCCCACCTCCTTTTTTTTAAAGGCTACATCTGTGCCTGATACTTGCGATAATAAGATATCTCCATATATATGGAATAATAAGGTATCTTCATGTTTGATACTGCCAAGAATTGTGAAAGCAACAAGGAGTATAAACAGAGACCACAAGAAGAACATCAAGAAACAAATTCATGTGTGTCTGTGTGTTATTGGGGATTGAACCCGGGACATTCTACCACCAAGATATATACCCTCAGCCCTATTTTATTTTATTTTTTGTTTTGAAAGAGGATCTCACTAGGTTGTAGTGATTATTGCTCAGTTGCCGAGGTTGGTCTGGAATTTGTGTTCTTCCTGTCTCAATCTCCTAAACACTGGGATTATAGGCAGGCACCACCAAGCCCATCACAATTTTTTTTTTTTTTTTTGGTGGTCTGGGGTTCCTGGAAACCCTTCTCCCTCTGGGATAGACTCCCAGACATATATATATATATATATATATATATATATATATATATATATATATATTTTTTTTTTTTTTTTTTTTTTTTTTTTTTTTACTTGGAAACAGGGTCTCTTAAGCCAGCAAGGCTAGCTTCGAATCTGCGCACTCCTCCTGTCTCCACCTCCCAAGCATGGGGATTACAAGCGTGTGCCACCACACCTGGCTACAAATTCTTTTTTTTTTTAAACAAGTTATTCTTGTAATTTTTCTAAAACTTCAAACAAAGATACAGAATATTCCAAAATTTTTGTTTCAATTTCCTGGTTTGGGAACTTTTTCCTCTTTTAACATAATTAATATTATTCTACATATATTCCGGGTATTTTTATTTCTGCAAGTCAGACTTCCAAAAGTGGGGCTATGATCTCAAAGCTATGTAAGATTACTTTGCCAAAAGGGTCTAAGCAGATTATGCCCCCATGAGTTACACTTGTATTTCTTGTGCTGAGATCCAGTGAGCTTTAGTGAATTCATGAACATTTCAGCAATGACACAAAATGGACTGTCTACATAGATACATTTTTCAGGGCAGGTCTGTATCTTCCAACACATTCTTTCCTTTCCTTCCTTCCTCCCTTCCTTCCTTCCTTCCTTCCTTCCTTCTGTGGTACTAGGGATTGAACCAAGGTGTGTTCTACCTCTGAAACCTATTTTGTTTTTTACTTGGAAATGGGGTCTCACTAAGTTAACTGAAGGCCTCCCTAAGTTGCCGAGGCTGGCCTCAAACCTGCAATCCCCCTGTCTTAGCCTCTCAAGTATTGGGTCTGTGTCACCATACGTGGCCTCTTTATCCTTTTTATCCTCCATTTTCAGTAAATAAAATATGCCCAGGAAACAAGCCTGGCTGGTAACATTAATTGTCCAGCAGTAGACAATGTTTTCCTTTTCTTCCTTCTCTCTTGTATGTTCTCCCTTGTTTACTTCCTCCTTTCCTGCCCCTAATTTCCTCCATACCACATTTTTCTTGTGACCTCCCGTTGGTCCTGGGGATGGTGAAGTTGACAGTGAGGGACTGCAGGAAGGTCCATGTCTGGGGGCAGCAAGTGTGCAAGGCTGACTGATAGAACAGATTCCAGTCTTCAGTCAGCAGAACTCTAGAAAGCATATTTCCCTAGCTTATTACAATAAATGTCAAAGCCCAAAACTTTGCCTAAATCCAGACAGGTTAGTTCTTTGACTTTTAGGATCTAACAGACCTGTCACTGGGCTACTGACAAGAATTGGTATTCACTGGTTCTGATATCTTTTTTTTCTTTTTTTAATGAGGCTGACAGGATTTATTAGAGACTCACTTTCTAGGGACCTAAAATGAAAAGTTCACATAGAGCCTTACTGTGAGTTCTGTTGTATGAAAAGACAAACTCACAAGTAGGTGATACTGACTTCTGTGGACAGATTTCTAAATACAGTATTTTGTTTAGATTAAGACATCTTTCTTTCTTTCTTTTTTTTTTTTCAGGAGAGGAACCAGATGCCTAGATACTATCATTGGCTTTTCTAACAGTCACTAAAATGTATAAAATTAGTGATAAGGTTTGAGACACACAACTGTGTTAATGTCAGAAGTGATTTGCCTCTGTGGACAAATCACTCATGAGTCTGGATTACTGGTTTGTTTGGCTGTGTTCTTAAACTTTTCTGTTCTTGTTACTTACCAGCACTGCGGGCTCAGCTCAATTGTAGCCTCTGAAGGTCTCTGTCTCTGGGGCTGTGACAAGGATGTATTACCTACATCCAAAGAGAAGGCCCCGGGCCTAAGCTGCTTCCGGGCCCTGGATTCCTACACAGTGACGTCACCAAGAAGCAGTGACAGCTCAGGAAGTTGTTCAGCAGATGGAAATCCTCAGGCTTGCCAGAGTT
The DNA here is from genome assembly GCF_963383645.1 of Muscardinus avellanarius. NCBI lineage: Eukaryota > Metazoa > Chordata > Mammalia > Rodentia > Gliridae > Muscardinus > Muscardinus avellanarius. The sequence continues at coordinate 53,288,488 of NC_137789.1, read as the reverse complement.
TCCCCAATAAGAGGCAGCCCAGAGACAGTTGCAGTAAAATCTTATCAGCAGATTTCCTTTTAAAAATAGAGTCCAACATTCGGGAGGCTGAAACAGGAGAATCGCGGTTTACGGAGAGCCTCAGCTACTTAGTGAAGCCCTGTGCAACTCAGACCCTGTTTAAAAAAAAAAAATAGGGCTGGGGGTGTAGCCCCGAGATAGCATGCCCCTGGGTTCTATCCCCGGCTCTGGAAAAAAAAAATGGTGAGAGGCCATGCGTGGAGGCGCATGCTTGTTTTCCCAGCATTTAGGAGGCAGAGACCAGAGGGTCGTGGTTCTTGGATGGCCCCAGCTACATAGCAAGGCCCTTCACAACTCAGTGAGACCCTATTTCAAAAAAGAATAAAAAATAGGACTGGGGGTGTAGCTCAGAGGTAGAATGCTTCTGGGTTCTATCCCCAATTAAAAAAAAAATGAGAAAATACTTTGAAAAGCCTCATTTACTTTGATCAAGAATGAAGCAGATTTCATATTTCAGGTTCTTGAAAGTTTGGTAAAACCTTCAAGTGGTGAGTTGGGACTTGAAATGATTTTGCGGCCTCTATGACAATTATTTTAATTCCTGTGTGTTTTCTTGGGATTCATATAAATAGGGCACCATTCTGCTTCTGTCCTTTGTGGCAGCCCTGGTCTGGGTGGGATTCACTTCTTTCTGTGTCCAGTGGGAATCAGAATTTGTCTCAGCTGCTGGTCAGGGCAGTCCCACCTGCCTGCAAAAATGGCCCAGTTCAAACTGCTCAGATGTGCTGTTGTCTTAAGGAGGGAGCTCAGTTGCCTTTCAGAGAGAGCCACAGGGAAACCACCTCTTTCTAGATGTTGTGATGCACAAATGTTATGTCAGAAACGTCAGCCGTGTTAGCTGGACGTGGTGGCGCATGCTTGTAATCCCAGTACTTTAGAGGCTGAGACAGGAGGATGGAAAGTTTGCAGCCAGCCTCAGCTACTTAGTGAGGCCCTCTGCAACTTAGTGAGAACCTGTTTCAAAATAAAGAATAAAAAATAGGGCTGGGGGTGTAGCTCAGAGGTAGAATGCCCCTGGGTTCAATCCCCAGTACTGCAAATATAAAAAAATAAAAATAAATATATTAAGAAAAATCAGCTGTTTTATCCTGTTAAGGGCACAACTTGAAGGGACTTAGGAACTGAAAGGTTAAAAATAGAGTTAGGGAATTTAGGAGGGAGGTAAAAACACCAAATGGGTTATCAGAGACCACTGCTTTATTCAGTCCCAACCCCAGTACCCTCTGGGGAATTCGCAGGCCGTGGGGGAAGGGACTGACAGGCCACACGTTGGAGAGTTGTGCATAGTCCCGATAGGCCTGCTGAGTCATATGGTGGATCGGAGGCAGCAATGTTTTGTAGGCATGCCTATTTTCTCCTGACATCTGTAGTCTTGTGATGTTTGGAGTCTCGAGGCACCTGGAGTCTTGCGATATCTCCGCTTCTGGTTTCCAGGGTTCTGCCTCCTGTTCCCGCTGCTGAGATCATGTCAGGGAGGGACCCAACTTATTAGGAACATGGGATGGAAACATGGAAGCTCCCAGCGCCTGCAGACCCGGGTCATGTGAGTCAATAAACCCTCTGTTACCGTTAAAACCAGTTTGGGAAAAGTAGTCAGTGACCATGGCAGAAGAGACTCTAAATGGCATGTTCATGAACTGTGACTAAAGCACTTTTTTTTTTTGCAGTTCTGGGGATGGAACCCGGGGACATTCTACCTCCGAGCTACACCCCCAGCCCTATTTTTGAAACAGGATCTCACCGAGTTGCAAAGGGCCTCACTAAGTAGTAGCTGAGGCTGCCCTTCCGTGATCCTCCTGTCTCAGCCTCCCAAATGCTGGGATTGCAAGCATGCACCACCACACTAGGCTTAAAGCACTTCTTTTCATTTTCACTTGTCAACAACACCGGTCAAAAAGAGTTATCCAAATGATTCATACAAAGAATTTATTGTCTTTGAAATATTAACTTTAGTTGATTGAAACATAAGAAGGATCATTATTTAATATTTGAAAACTAGGCACAGAATTTTATTCATCAGAAAAAAAATTGCTAACCAGCTTCTTCTGGTAAGTATATCTCAAATTTCTTATTGACATAAAGATGTAATTTATGTAATTCTAAAGTCATTGTACCAGACAACCACATCCAGCCAAAACATTTTAAAAATTATTGAAAATATGCATAAAGATCAGTAGTTCTAATACTAGCTTATATTCTCTTTGTCCTCTCACCAAAGCTTTTAGAAATTCCATTTTCCTTTTAAAGACTTAACTAGCAATCTTTTCTGTAAATCATTATGAAAAATCAATGTTTATTTGAGTGATCTCTACTCATAGGAGAGTAGTAAAGAAAACTGAAACTATTATTTCATAAGTAAATGATCAAAATGTTTAAAACTCTTTCCCCTTTTTGTAGGAAATAAAAATTATCCAGAGCAACAAATCTTAAACCTATAATTGTGCTGACTTAGAGTCAATAATTGAGATCAGTTGAAGCTTTATCGTATCCTTCTCTGATGCATTTGAATCATTGCTCTCAGGGTGGAAAGAAAAAGCTTATTGAAGGAGTTTTACAGAAATTGCTTAATAATTAATTCCCCTTCTCAAGGTGGCCAGATCACTTAGTGGGTGAGTAAACTCAAAGGATAACAAAGCCAATGACACATTTCTGTTTTATGTAATCGCGACTAAATCTCTTGGTTAATCTCTTCGTTTTGCTGTAGAATGCTGTAGTAATCACAGCAGGCAACTCTGTCTTGCATTTATGGGTCTCTAGTTAATTTCATTTTCATCTAATGGTTATATACAGTATAGTGGCTTCATCTTTATAGCCTGGATGTGCTAAAGCATTCTTTAGCTAAAACATTTTTTTGAGAATTATTTAATGTGTATAAAGATTTTGAAGTAGCTATTGGTACTTTGCTCTACTGAGCTTCATTCATAAATGTGATTAGGTTGTAGTGGGCCTACATGCCCTGTGCAATAGTCAATCAGATAATACTTAATATTAAAGTTAAAATTACATTTCAAAGCTGGGTGTGGTGGTACACACCTGTACTTGGGAGGCTGAGACAGGAGGATTGCAGGTTTGCAGTCAGCCTCAAAAACTTAGTGAGGCCCTCAGCAACTATTTCCAAATAAAAAGTAAAGTAAGACTGAGGGTATAGATTGGAGGTCACACACACACACACACACACACACACACACACACACACACCACTACATTTCAGATGGCCTGAACATTTTTGAAAGCAAATGATTTCACATTTGCTTATGTGTTCACTGAAATGGTTCACAAAAAATACCCACATAACATATAACATTAAATAGTATACTTAAGTAACTAATCCTCTCTGGTGGATTTACTGCAAACAGTATGCCCTGGTAACCTAAGATTACACTAATATCCTGATTCTAGTATTCTGTTCATTTTAAATAATTATACATAATCTAGAAAGCATCAAAGTGAAATAATAAAACTTTAAAAGTTAGATATTTTTGAAAAAAGGTAAAAAAAGTAAGATGATTTGCTGTCTGAATTTTTTTTTAAAAAGGAAGAATTGATTGTTTGGTTAGTTTAGTTACTTGAAGGAAGTCATTAGAGGTCATGTTTCTTCATTGCCTGCTTTCTTATGGGTCCCTTTTCCTGAAGTTTATCTGCAGTGGAGGAAAGATGATCGTTTAAAATTTAAACTCCAGGAGGACAGAATTTTTTGTTTTGCCTTTTCTATTTTGTTTTTATTATATCCCCAACAGGTAGAAATGCTCCTAGTATGTTTTAGGTACAAAAAAGCTTTGTTGAATAAATGAACAAGATTCTTTGCAGCATGTTCTTCAGCATGCACATGTGACAGCAAGAACTTAACATCTCAGAATCTGTTTCCTGTAAACATTTGAGGAAAGAGCTGCCTACTGCTTCAAAGTAGCTTTAGGTATTAGTTTACATCCATAAAAATATGTTTTTGAGGGCCAGGAGTGGTGGTACACACTTGTAATCCCAGTACCTGGGAGGCTGAGACAGGAGGATGACAGGTTCTCGGCCAGCCTCAGCTCCTTAATGAGGCCTTCCACAATTTAGCGAGACCCCGTTTCAAGGTAAAAAAATAACAAATAAGGATGGTTGTGTACTTCAGAGGTAGAATGCCCCTGGGTCTAATCCCTAATACTGCAAAAAAAGTGATTATGATGATAATGAATTATTCAAATGTGCATTATTCTACCAAAGGATTTTTAGTATTTTCTGGGCCATAGACTCTTTTGACAGTCAAGAAGCCAAAGCACCTATTCAAAAAATAATGCTTTAATGTATTAAATGAAATTCATAGGGTTGTAATAGAAATCATTAAAATAGTGAAATATGGTTATTAAAATATTAAAAAACAAATTTGTACTATAATAGTATATATGTGCTTTCATTAACATATTCAAAATAAAATATTAAAAATGTAGGCAAGTCAATTTTAATTTAAAAATTTTTTTTTTCAGTGCTAGGGGCCAAACCCTGAGCCTCACCCATATTAGTCAAGTGCTTCACTACTAAGCTATACCTTTAGCCCCAGTTTTATTTTCTAAAAGATCACTATTATATTTTAGCTAAGATAAAGCAACAACTGTAGGGTAGACTTTGACGCACCTTCCACACTCTGAATCCTTTTTTATTTTATTTTTTGTAGTACTGGGGATTGAACCCAGGGGCATTCTATCTTTGAGCAAGTTGTGGAGGGTCTCACTAAGTAGTTGAGGCTGCCCTCAAACCTGCCATCCTCCTGTCTCATCCTCCCAAGTATTGGGATTACAAGTGTGCGCCACCATGCCCAGCCCACATTCTGAATTCTGACTTGTAAGAAATTGTATATGGAGAACACTGAAAAGAAATGTAGATGTTGAGATAACTGATATATTATACATGACTTCACAGTTGGATGGGTCATCAGTCTGAGATTCAGAACTTCCCAATAGCTGGCTGGTTTACATCACAGGGACACTTGAGGAGAGGATGTCAGAAAACATGTAAGATGGAGTGACAGTATAATGAATATGACTCTAAAGTAGTGATTAACAAAGCTGATATGTGGAAAGATGCTTGCAACAATAATGATATGATATGAAGACATCCAGGATCTCCACTGATGATGAAGTTAGAGATCCAGCTAACACCATGGTGATTGATACTCCCTTTCATAATGAAAAGAAATACTAAATTTCAGTAAAAGGTTAGTGATACAGAGATGAAAGCAATTTTTCTCTCCTCCTGAGGATAAGAAACTCTGTGCTCAACCTAAGCTTCCTAAGACTAGGAAGATCTAATAAACCTTTATTCTCTTACATCATACTATTTATTTTTTTCATAGTCTAGGCAAAATTTTATTACTTAATAATCCTTACAATTTTGCTTCTACTTTTAAAATCAGTTATGGATAAATTTGATGGCAGTCAAGCAAAAGAACTGGTCAAGAGAACAAGGGGCCACAGCAAATAATCAAGCTTATCTGAAAGTCACAGGGGGAAAGATTTCCAGTTCCCACCCCAGGGCTTGGTACTGGGCACCAGTGCTTTATAGTAGAACAGTTGAAGTGGGTTCAAAATTGTATAATTTATGAGAGTAATGTCAGATGGAGAGATCAGAGAGCCAGCAGTGTTCTTTTAGAAATTCAGAATACAAAGACCCACCCTAGACCTACTGAGCTCATCAGGTCCCCAGTGCTACCTGTGCACAGTGAAATGTTAGAAGCCATAGCACCTAGCTGTGACAGATCACTAAATGTCTTCCCTGATCTTCTTCACCTGCATGCACTTCCACCTAAACGAAGCTTTTTTTTTTTCTTTGCATGTGACCTTACTATTATAAAATCACTAAGTTTAGGAGGAACTCAATAACCAGAGCAACTGGGAGAGGTGCCAGTGCCTTGAAGTTAGCTGGAACCTCTCTCTTTTTGGAGACATTCCAACTGTGAACTCAGGCTGCCTTGGTTTGTCACAAGAATATAAACATTCTTCAGTCGCTTTGTATTTATCTAGTTTGTTTCCAAGCCATGCTGAAAAAATGTTCTTTGGAATTCACTGACAACACATATATAATCTAGTATGTTGTTGTTTTCCTTCAATATAATAAATTTCCATTTTGATCACACTATCCACAATTCCTCACTGATCAGTGTCTTTCCTAAGTTTTGTCCCTATAAGATAAAGCTCGACTTCCGGGAAGATGGCGACTGAGAAAGCGGGGCTTAAGAGCCCCGCTAACAACCAATCTCCATTACCACAAAATCAGCGCCTTTCATAGCCAGAAAACACCATCACCAGAGAAACAAAAAAATCACCAGGCTCCAGAGAGAAAGCGGACTGAGAACAGAGCTCAGAGCCACAGAGGAGATCCGAGGACGCGGCAGCAGCGCTATACTGCCGGCGGCAGCAGCAAATTCACTGGACTACTACAGCAAGCCGAGGTGAGCCGCTGCGGAACAGCCAGGTGGGATTTCTCACCGCTGGTAAAATCTAAAGCTCCCAGTGGCTGAGCTCAGCACACGCTGCAGGTATTCAGAGTGGAAATCAAAACCAAGAAGTAATACGCCAACCTCACGGCCGAGGGCGTAGCAGTGGCGCCATATTGCCACCGGTGGCAGCAGCAGAGAATTCACCGAATCCAGTACAGCTACATCTGCGTACTCAAGAACAGTGAGTCAAATTGCGGGCCACAGAGGAGAAATTCCAGTACTGTACTCCCTGGGACTTGACCCAGTGGGGTAGTGGCGGTGGCAGAGATATCACACCATAGGAGAACGTGCAACCTGGCATCCCCCACGGTCTAAAGCAGCCTCTATCGACTCTCTGGGTCGGAAACTCTGTGATACAACCCAGTAAAGGAGTAGTGGGGTCTGAGATACTACAGACTTGAGATCCAGAACACCATAAGTGAAGTCGTAGTGACCCAAAGGAAGAACCCAGAGAAGGCACAAACTTCCGAAATCATGGGAAAGAGGAATAATACTGGAGCAATGAATGCCCACAACTCCACAACATCAGAACCTGATAAAACAGAAAATCAGAGATTTCTAGAAGATCAAATCAGGAAAATAACTGTAGAAATAATAGAGGTGCTTCAAAAAGAACTCAGAGAGAGCCAAAAAGAGATAAAGGATGCAATTAATGAAGTAAAGGCCTCAATTCAAAGCACAAACAACCGATTAGACCACATGGAGAACAGAATCTCGCTCTTAGAATATGATCATTCCAAAAATGAACTCATAGTTTCTAATCTAGAAAAAAATATCTGACAGCAGGAATCTGACATTGAAGAAATATGGACCCATTTTAAGAGAGCTAACCTAAGAATAATTGGAATAGAGGAGGGAAAAGAAAGTGAAACCAAAGGGATCAACAATCTCTTCAAGGAAGTAATAGCAGAAAATTTTCCAAACATAGAGCAAGAGGTCGATACACAGGTCCAGGAAACTTATAGAACTCCCTTTAGACAGGATCAGAGAAGAGGATCCCCACGCCACATAATTGTCAAAATGACCAATGTGGAAGCCAAGCAGAGAATCTTAAAGGCAACAAAAACAAAGGGCCAAGTGACATTCAGAGGCAAACCAATTAGAATCACTCCAGACTTCCCAAACCAAGTCATGAGAGTCAGAAGGGCTTGGAGTAACATATTCCAAACTCTGAAAGAAAACAACTTCCAGCCAAAAATTTCCTACCCAGCAAAACTTTCTATCAAATTAGATGGAGAAATAAGAAGCTTCCATGACAAACAGAAACTGAAGGAATTTATGTGTTCAAAACCAGCACTAGAGAAAATACTCAAAGAGATTAACTACAAAGAGGAAATAGGTTACACACACCAGAACCAGAGAAACAAGATTTTCCATCCAACAGACAACTAAGATTGGTTATCTGTGGAGATTCATTATTTTAGTCTTTTACCTATCTCTAAATGGTATTGTTTGCCTTTATTGTTGTTAATTTTTAGGATTTCTAGTTGGAAAATTAATATACCTTCAGATATAGCATTTGGAAATATTTTATCCCATTCTATCAGTAACTTTTAACTCTGTTTACATTGTCTTTGGATATACAATATTTTTTTTTATTTTTAGGGAGTTTGTATACTCTTCTGTTGCCTGTGCCATTGAAATCATATCCAAGAAATCACTGCCAATTTCAGTGTTGTGAGGTTTTATGACCCAGATTTTCTTCTAAAAGTTTATAGTATTAAGATTTCTATTTAGGTCTTTTATCTATTTTAGTTAATATTTGTTTATGTGTTAGGTAAGGGTCCAATTTTATTCTTTTTTATGTAATTATTATTTTTCAACAATATTTAGTTAAAAGATTATTATTTCCCCCACCAAATGTTTGTGGAAACCTTGTCAAAAATAACTTGACAATATATGGAAGAATTTTGCTTTAGGCTTTTATTTAACTCCAATGGTTTATATATCTGCCTTTAGAACAGTACTACACTGTTTCAATTATTGTAGCTTTATATGGTTTGAAATCAGAAAATATATATCTTCTAGCTTTGTTCTTATTCAAGATTGTTTTGGGTATCTAGAGTCCATATTCCATATTAGGATAGATTTTCTTTCTGAAAAATAAATATATAAATATATGATAGTTTCACCTAAAAAATAGAAAAAAATATTCTCTGTTAAGAAAGAAAGTAAAAAGAAATATTGAAATGTTATCTTTAAGTCATCAAAAGCTTGGTATCAGACAAATGAAACTGTTATGTGAGATTATCATTTTTAATTTTGGATAAATTGCTATAATACTAGATGTCAACCACTAAGCCAAGCATGGGAGGGAGGGATGGGGAAAGAATGGGGTGGGGATCGGGTGGGGGCTGACTGGGCAATGTGTGCATGTATGTCTACAAAAGTTTGTATCCCACTATGATGTATGAATACAGTGCACCAATAAAAAAATTATAAAAAAATAAATAAAGCTCATCTTTGGGCTCCCCACATCCTTCACTACTAACTCCTTCCTAGTAGGTCTCTTTGGTGGGATTCAGTAGCTAAGATCAATAGTTAGTTCCCAGGTCACACATGAATATTCATGTGTTTGTAAGGCAGACTTTTACTTGGAATTGAAATGTGCATTTCATTGGAAATGAAATACAAAGATTTATTTTATTTGAAATTGAAATACACAAAGTTGTGGTAAATTTCCAAAACAGTACACAAAGCTTTATTAAATATTTAATATAGTTGTGATATAATTCATTAATAATGGAAAAGAAACTAAAGTGACATTATTGTAATACTCGTAACTAAAAAAGAGAAAACACTAATGACATTGAATAAGAAGCTACAACATATTCATTTTAAGTTTGATTTAATTAAAAGAGTAGGAAAATGGCAATTGTGGATATTATAAAAAGGTCAAATTTATTATTATAAATAACTCATCAAAAAGTGATACATTCTTGATTTTTGGATATAAACACATCCAAGCCCCACTGGATGTGACCAGTGGGAGATCTGAATGGTTCAGGAAAAAGAACCCTCTTTATGATTTCTATGAATTTATGATATTAGTTTCTCTTACTCCTCTTTCTTTGTATTTCTACACCCATGAGCCTCTCTTGGATCAGTCCTATTCTCTTTTCAATTAAAAGAATAAAATTAAGAAAATCCTCTGACAAGCATCTCATGGTGTTTGTAACTTTACTGGAGATGTAGAATCATCTCTAGGTTGGGGGGACTCAAATCACACACTCCCACCTCACTCACTCTCTCATCATTCACTACACTGCTGCTTCCTCTGCAGAACCTTCTTCCTCTGGACATATGGATCCCCAGGAAATGCCCTCCCAGTGTTCCTTCCTGCCTTCCTGTCCTGCCACAGCTTCTCTCAAGTGGAGCAGCGCTGCCAGAACCCTATCATCCTGGCCCACAGATTACCTCCTGTCGTCTAGCTTCACCTGGCTGGCAGGGCTCTCTCTCTCTCTCTCTCTCTCTCTCTCTCTCTCTCTCTCTCTCTCTCTCTCTCTGCTTTGTTTTTGTACCTCTTAGGCCTTGGGTGGTAAGAGCCTCTGCCTAGTGCTGGCTCTAAGGTACCACACTGTCCATACTGGATTACATACTCCACCCACACTTTCTAAAGAGTTGAATCTTTTTTATTAAACTGTCAGCAAATTACTGTTACTGGGCTGGACCTGGAAGTATGGGATTATACTAACCAAGTTGCTCTTGAGTACGATCCAGAAATATAGCAAATCACATCAAACTAATGTGAAAATGTTTCTCTAGAGAATGAACATCTAACAAATAGATTTCCTTGGGCTATGGAGCCTGATCTCAGTTTGGCAATTTGGCAATAAAAAAGAATGAAGTATTAATACTGAAGGATTGAAGTACGACAAGAATGAACTTGAAAAAACAATAAGTGAGAGAGATCAGCCACAAAATACTTGTGATTCAATTTATGAAAAATGCCAGGATATGAAAATATACAGAGAAATAAAGATTAGGAACATCAGGGGCTTGGGGTAGGAAGAAATGGGGGATAATTGCTAATGGCCATGAAGGATTTTACAGGGTGATGAAAATGGTCTAAAACCAAACAGTAATGATGGCTGCACAATTCTTCAAATATACTAAGAACCACTGAGTCATATACTTTAAAAGGGCAAATTTTATGATATATAAATTACAGTTTACCCCTTATTTCTGCACGTTCCACATCCATGGATTCAAACATGAATAAAAAATGCTTAAAAATACATCTGTACTGAACATTTAGATAGTTTTTCTAATCATGAATCCCTAAACAATACAATACAGTACCTTATTTAAATATTATAAGTAATCTAGAGACAATTTAAAGTATAGAGTTATATGTGAATAGTATACCAACTTATGTAAGGGACTTGGATTTTGCAGTTGGTGCAGAAATTTATTCCCTGGGGATATTAAGGGGTGACTGTATATCTGAAAAAGAGCTATTTTAAAAAATATTTAGCCAGGCATGGTGGAGCACACTTGTAATCCCCTGCTTTGGAGGCTGAGACAGGAGGATCACAAAGGTTCAAAGCCAGCCTTAGCTACTTAGTGAGGCTCTCAGTAACATAGTGAAACCCTGTTTCTAAATAAAATATAAAATAAGTCTGGGAGTATAGCCTGGAGGTAGAAAGCCCCTGGGTTCCACCCCCAGTTCCACTGGAAAAAAAAATAAAAAAAATATTTAAATCATAAGTGAGTTTGAAAATATGTTTAATAAGAGTGTTTCATAGTATAGCAGGACAATTTTTAGTTTTATAAATTATATTCTAAAATGGGATAGGTAAGTAAGTCTTTATCTGTTTGGAGTAAGTCTTTATCTGTATGGAGAATTCATACTAAGCAAGTACGAATTCTCCAGTTATACCCATTTTTCTACAAATGGTATGATTTTGTTTTTCTTATGGCTGAGTGAAATTTTATTTTGTGTACATACCTGTTTTGTGATCTATTCATCTGGATAGGTAAAGTAAGTCTTTATCTGTTTTTTATTTTTATCATGATTGTCAGTCCGTAAAGGCGTGGCTATAGAGTTACTTAGAAGAGTAAGAGGTGTCAAAACATTTTTTATTCCAGTTCTCAATTAACTGCCCAGGCAATTGTTGGAATATAACTCCATACTTCTGGAGAAGTATCCCTTTGACTGGGACCATGTGGTTTCCTGGTCTCTTCTGACTCCATGACTTTTAAGTATTCCTCTGGGGAAAGCCAACATTTTTGCACTGAATTGAGACTTGAATTTCATGTCCTAGATTAAATCCTGACTTGGATACAAAAAAATGTGTTATACTGAGACTGGTGGATTCAATGCTAGGGGCAGAGCAAGAAATTTGTTTAAATTTTCTGAAAAGGAAAAAAAAGGAGGAACCAAGAACATTCATCCAGTTTAAAATGTTAGTTTCAGCAGAAATAAAACAAATGCATTCCTGATGCAGAGGAAGAATTAATTTTAATGGAAGTGGAAAGAGTCTCAGAACACAACACTTTGAATTCGTTGGAATTGTCTTTAAACTCATGATGATCAAAACCTATCTAACCACCTTTAAAACCAGAATCATTTATTGTAAAAATCTCTGTACATTGATATGGGTCAGATAACCCAACCCTTAAAATGGAAAATGTTAAGTTGGATTTCTCAGAGAGATTCATTAACTTTTGAGAAACAACTGAAAAGCAAAGAAACATTTTATGTGGTCTCCAATTCTAGCTCTTTAATATATTTAACACAGACATAAGAAAGCAAGAGAGATGATACCACCTTCCTCTGCATTTATGTATTCCTTCTGAAAATGCACAGGGATGAGCAGCAACTTGTGCTTCTGTTAGTTTATTTGACCTTTTAAAGAACTGTTTAGACTGGCTGTACTTGCTTAGTATGAATTCTCCAGTTACACCCATTTTTCTACAAATGGTATGATTTTGTTTTTCTTATGGCTGAGTGAAATTTTATTTTGTGTACATACCTGTTTTGTGATCTATTCATCTGTTGATAGTTACCTAGGCTGGTTCCATAATTTGGTGCTGCTTTGAATATGAACATAAAAGTATCATGATAAGATTCTGACTTCATTTCCTTTGGGAAGATGCCAAGTAAAGGTATGTTTTCTCTTATATGAGAGATATTTGAAATAAGGGCAACATCAGATTGATGAGCAGAGATTACAAGAGAGTGACTGCAGAGGATTAGGTAAGGGAGCCAAAGTCATAAAGAGTGTAATGGTTGAAATAAACCTAATGAATGTATACAAAACTATCAGTTCCAATATCAAAGATGTGTCCAAGGACAGGAGGGAGGGTGTAGGGCCCTGCTAGGGAGGGCATCAAGAGTTGTGTACAAGCATTTATCTGGCCAGTGCTGGGGCCAGTGAGGCCAGGATTGGAGCCTGCCATGAGGCAACGCTGGTGTTGGGGCCTCCGAGGAACGGAGTTGGAGCCTGCCATGTGGCGAGGCCAGTACCGGAAACTTTGAGGCCTGGATAGAAGACTGCCATAAGACAAGGCCAGTGCTGGGGCCTCGGAGGCTGGGTTTGGAGCCTGCTATGCAATGAGGCTGGTGCCGGGGCCAGTGAGACTGGAATCAGAGCCTTCCCTGCGGTGAGGCTGGCACCGAAGCCAGTGAGGCCAGGACTGGAGCCTGCCATAAGGCAAGGCCAGTTCTGGGGCCTCCAAGGCTGGGATCAGAGCCTGCCATCAGACAAGGCCAGTTCTGGGGCCTCCAAGGCCGGGATTGGAGCCTGCCATGCAGTGAGGTCAGTGCTGGGGCTAGTGAGGCCAGGATAGGAGCCTGCCGTAAGGCAAGGCAGGTGCTGAGGCCTCCGAGGCTGGGATCAGAACCTGCTGTGCAGTGAGGCTGGTGCCGGGGCCAGTGGGGCCGGGATTGGAGCCTGCCATGAGGCAAGGCTGGTGTTGGGGCCTCTGGGGCTAAGATCAGAGGCTGCTGTGCAGTGAGGCTGGTGCTGGGGCCAGTGAGACCAGGATAGGAGCCTGCCATAAGGCAAGGTCGGTACTGGGGCCAGTGAGCCTGGGATAGGAGCCTGCTGTGCAGTGAGGCCCGGTGCCGGGGCCAGCGAGGCTGGAATCAGAGCCTGCCATGAGGCAAGGCTGGTGTTGGGGCCTCCAAGGCTGGGTTCGGAGCCTGCCAAGTGGAAAAGCTGGTGCTGGGGCCAGTGAGGTCGAGATCAGAGGAGCCGAGGCCAGTGCCAGGACCTTCAAGAGTGGGATCAGAGCCTGCAATGTGGCATCCACAGGGAAATATCACAGAAAATAAGAAATCAGATGCTCCCCCCAATATGCAAAAACTAGGAGGAAATGGGTAAGAGGAAGAAATCTAGTTGAAGAAAGGGCCCTATGGGGAGCAGTTAAGGGGATGGGAGGGGGGAAGATAGAATCTTTTTAAAGCACATGATGTACTTAAACAAATATATCAAAGTCAATCACCAAATCAAGCATGGGATGGGGAGGGAGAGGGAATGGGATGGGGATTAGATAAAGGTTAGTTGGGTGATATGTGCATGTATATCCTCACAAATCTTGTATTCTATTGAGATGTTTGACTACAATGCACCAATAAAAATATATTAAAAAAGAACATTTATCTGAGACTCTATACCCCAATTATGATGTAAAATTACAATTCATCAAATTACAAAAAATAAAAAGAGAAATGCAATGTGAGATTTAACACAGATAATAAAAAAAAGAACTGTTTGGGATAATGGAACAATTTTAAATAAAGAAGCCTTTTTCACTACTTGTTAAAAATTGCTATTTTTTTTTCTTTCTCCTGTAGTCTCACCTAATGACTTCTAGGTAGCTTCCAGGAGTTGTGGGGTTTGTGAAGCAAAGATGAATTTCCTGAATAAGCTTGAAGATAACAGTGACTGAAAAAGGTCCAGGAAAGGAATTAGGTAAGAACAGAAACAGAAAGTGAAAGTTCTCACTTCCTTAACAGTGAGGAATCCAGGGGGAGAGGTGGTTTCTTGAAGGAGATAATTATAAACAATTCTGCCACTTTGTGTTCTAGCAAGATTAAAATACAAGCTAAGTTTTGCTTAGCATTTTAACAATCCTATAGAGAAGTACTTCTTAGGTTGTTTTAAATGAGTTGAAAAATGAATATTTTTTTAAAGAGAACTTATATAAAGAGGCTCTAGTCAATGCACTTATATAATACTAAAATTCATACTTTGAAATATCAGCTTATAAATAAACTCTGACTTTTGAATACTTTCAGGAAGCTAGATTAAAATGTCTTACCAAATGTTTGAATGATAACATTTCCCTTTTTAAAAAGAAACGCATGTTCATTCAATCCCTCATATCATGGAGAACTGAGTGTATGAGCCAATAAATCTTATATAGTCATTAAAAATTAGTTATCTTTGGTGTAAGGTGAAATTTCACGTTTTGAGTGAAAACTGGAAATAATGCCTACGCTCCTTGGTGTGATCTAGCATTGTTTTGTTTTGATCACATTCCAGTAGGAAATAGCCACTTATCCAAATTTCCATCATCACTTCCTACGGCAGCTATTGGAAGCTAAGCACAAGCAAAAACATTGCTAGCTATTGCATTTGTTGGGTTCCCATAGCTTGGAACAAATGCATAGCTGTATTTTGACTCTTTTTTTCTCCACACTTTTCTTCTATGTTTAAAATATTTTGAGCAAATAACCAAGTGTTGGCATGAAGTCATCCTTAGGAACCTACAAAGTAGAAGACTTCATATCACACTGTATTAGTTTTCTAGGACTACTGCAGTCATACTGGGTGACTTAGAACAACATAAATTGATCGCCTCACAGTGTTTTGATCTGGAAGTCAGAAATCAAGGTGTTGACTTTGCTTCTAAAACCTGGAGGGTATCTTTCCGTGCCCCTTCCCAGCTTCTGGTGGTTTGCTGGCAATCTCTGGTCCTTCCTCATTTGTAGATGCACCAGTTGCCCTCCTGCCAGCTGTAATCCTCAAGCCTCAGTATTCTTTTTGAGAAACTGAGCTGAGCCTTCATTAAGTGATTGATGGTTGGTTGAGCCCAGGTGAGAATATTTGAGTTGAGGAAGTGGTCTGAGCACTGTCTCATAAGCTTCTTGCTGTGCATCTCCATAATATATTTTCTTTCTGTGGGTCTGTTTATGTGTCTGAATTTCCCACTTTTACAATGACAACAGTGGTATTGGATTAGGGCTCACCCCAAAGTATATTTTCTGAGCTTTTATATTTCTATTCTCACTGTTATGGTTTGGATATAGTTTGTCTGCCAAAGGGTTCATATGTTGGAAGCTTGGCTCTCAATGTGATCATGTTAAGAGGTAAAGAAACCATTAATAGGTGAGGCCTAGCCTGATGTGATGGCACATGATTGTAATCCCAGTACTTGGGAGGCTGAGATAGGACGATCAGGGTTCGAGGTCATCCTCAGCCAATTAGTGAGGACCTCTGCAACTCACTGAGACCCTGTTTCAAAATAAAGAATAAAAAATAGGGCTGAGGGTATAGCTTGGAGGTAGAATACCCCTGGGTTACATCCCCAGCACCACACACACACACACACACACACACACACACACACACAAATGAGGCCTATTGGGAAGTCATTTGATCTTTTAGGGATGCTGCCCCTGGAAGGGATATGGAAACCTGAGTTAGTTCTTGAGAAAGTCCCTCTCTGTTCTTTCAATCTTACCATGTGATATCTTCCTCTAGCCTGTTCTTCCTCCCTAATGCCATCCACCATGATGTGGTGCAGCCAGGGGCCCCTCAAAAGAACCAGCACCATCCTGCTTGAACTTTCAGCCTCCAAAACTGTGTGAAAAATAAACCACCTTTCTTTACAAATTACCAAGCCCTGTTTCTTTTGTAGAAACAGAAAACTAAGACACTCATATTTTCATTGAATATATTTCCCTGAGTACCAGTCACCCTAATTCCACAGGTGGCTGTAAAATTACTTCAAACTTTGTTTGATTTTAATGAAATACCTATTAAGTTCATGTATCTTCATCAGAATGTTATATTTGCTTTATTATTTATATTTGGTTTCCTGTAAATAGTAAACATTTATTTTGCATAAGAGGGTAATGAAATGAATATTTATTTTGCATCAGATATGCACACTGGATATCTATACTATGCATCCTAGGGCCTTAACTACTCTATTTAATACTGAAAAAACTATGTGAATAACTTATAGGTATCATGCAGTTTGTTATTAAACATTGTATTTTTAATAGGACAATACCAAGCACAAAATGTTTACATATCTATAATGTGGCAGTGCAGTTCCCAACTCTGTTTCTTTTTCTAAACCTGTACTGAGCCTTTGAAAGTATAAATTAAATAGTAAATTTCTTAGATGACTGAACTGTCAGATTCAAGATGATTATAGAGGGCATAACAACTACAGCCATATAGACATTTGCAGAGTGCTTCTTTTGTGCTAGGCAAGGATCTCAGTTTTTTAATAAGTATAGAATGAATGGGATAAAATAGACTAAAAAAGATTAATCTTCCTAAAATAGGAACCTGGACACCAAGAGTTAAGTCATCAGCCTCAGATTAGGGAATTTGCAGAATTTATAATTGGAACTAGAATTCAGACCCAGGCAGTCCATCTCAGAGCCTTCATGCACAATCCCTCCAGATTTTCCCTTCACACTATGAGCAAGTAAAGCACAGAGAAGACTTTGAGGAGGAGCTGCAAAGGATCTCGGAAGGGTTGGTCCTTATTTTGAGGCTTTTGGAAGTTGTTATGTCTTTATACACCTCCTGATTTCTGATGGGGAAATAGGAGTGAAAGGGCAGCTCCGAGCATAGTCTCTCTTCCTGTACTTTTCTTTTCTGCTCCCTGATGACACAATGAACTGACCTCACTGTGTCTGGAGCACTGGGAAAACACTTCCTTCCTACCTTCCCAGTCTCATCTGCTGCCTCTAGCCCTCCATGCAGAGCAGCATGTGGCCTGCCTTCTCCCCAGCACACTCTAATTCTCCCAAGTACCCACACACCACACACTCAACATACTTACATCCCTGGATGTGCCTTCTTCTTCAATGTTTAGGTCATGATGCCCCATCAAGTCCTCATCTATCCTCACCCACCTCAGTGCGGTTTCTTACTCTCATCCTATGAGAATGAACTAGGGGTAAGCTCCCTAGGAAGCTCTCCTACACCCTCTCCACCTTGAAATCCCTCCCCCCACCACCCAGGGCCGGACAGCTGGACCTTCTCTGTGCTCCCGTATTTCCTGTGTAGACCTCTATGAGCTGCTGTTAAACATTCTTTCTTGGTCAGCTCCTCGAGGGCAGAGAGCAGGTAATTAACCAGTCCCAGTGCTTAACAGAGTGCTTGGCACACTGCTGCCCCATAAAAACATGCACTAAATAAATCATGAATCAAAGAAAACAGAATGAAGCTAGAAAATGTCCCCAATCACTAAGCCATCTGATCCCTACCTAGATTCTTTAAAATGGGTCAGAAATGCTATACATATATTTGGAAGTTTTTTTTTCCAAGTCTTGCTCAGCCAAGAGACTTAAGGGAAAGGCTTTAAATGAGAGTAAAGAAGGCTGGAGCCACTGACAGGTGCAGTGGCCATCTTGAGGGAAGCTGGCAGGGCAGAGAAAGCAAACATCTCCTTCCTATTGGCAGGTACCTGAGCCAGTTGAGAGCACCTAACCCCAAAGATTGAGTCACATGCCACTGAGGACTACCAGGAGGGATACCCAGCGGTTTCATGTGTCTTGTGATGAAAAATGCATTTCCAAGTGTATTTAAAATGATCAAACAAGATGAAAAAATATATAATGATGTTTGAAGCTGTAAAAAAGAATGCTCTGAACTGTGGGAAGAAAGCTCATATAACCTTCCAGCCAGCCTCCTCTCCATTGCTTGGCAAAGTGTTAAAGACATTTTTTTGTTTTCCAAGAACTTTTACAAGTGGATTGACGTTTGACTAAACCAGACTCTAGCCTGGGTTGCCAATTTTTCCTGCCTACTCACTTGGGGGCTGTGGAGTGAGTCTAACAAAAGAGACCACGTGCCTGTTAAAAAGTAAGGCTACCAATGATACTATAATGAATTGGTAATTCATTTTTTATAAACTTGTCTGAATATATTTTTCACTTCAGAAGCAAAAAATACCCCTTACTAGTCAGTGAAGGGGGAAATGGCTCTGGTCACAGAGTGAGAAATCTGGATATGGACCCTTTACTGGCCATGTTTTGGGACATTTTATTTAACTCCTTGCATACTGATTTCCTAATAAACAGAATGGTAAAATAATGCCTACCTCACAGGATTATTATGAAGAGGAAAGGAATTAACATAGGAAAAAATAAACTGTGCTTGATACTGGGTAGCTGGCCAGTGTGTTATCTTTATTTTTTAGTAGACAGGAGGAATTGATCTGCTTTGATCATTTAAAGTATTTACCTGAAGGTGTGTGCGTTTTTTTCTTTATTGAGTCAATAATCTTAACCACAGTTTTTATTGTTTGCAAAGTGGAATATTAGATTCCTCATGTATTTCTAGTAAGATATTTAAAAAATCTTTAATATTGAGTATTCCCCCAGAAGAAGGGGCTAAGCATGCTTGTTAGGCAATCCTCAAAGAGGGGAAGAATAATGCTATAAGAAAAACTCAGGACAGAATCTGGGTCAGGATGATCTCTCAACTGTGACCTGATTTCTAATGACATTCTTCAAAAAGTTGGATCAGGAAGAAAGCATCTCACAGCTAACTGTTTTGTCACTCTCTTAAATCAGTGTCTTCCAAATTAAAAACAAAACAAAACAAAACAAAACAAAAACCCAGAACATCGACCCAAAGGTATACTTCTTGGTCCCACCTCAGTTCTGAGGCGTCAAATCACTGGGAGTAAGAGATGAAAAAAGATGTATTTTTATAAAACTCAAAAGTTATTTTGTGCTCAGCCACTTGAAGGAGCTACTGGTAGATAATTCTTTGAAGTTCATAGGCAGTTGTTTGGTGATGCAAAAATCATGATTTTTAAAGCACAAAGTGTAGCAGAGATTAAAACTTGTCCAATCTGTAAAACTTTCACTTATAAATAATCACAAACAATATTCATCTGATGTTTAAGATACTGTTCCTGTCTTTCATTCATTAACATCTGATCTCCATTTGAATCTTAATAGACTTTTAAAAATAATAAAATCTCTTATTTCTTTAATGTCAATGTGCTGTTTTCTTCATTCAAGAAGAGGCCTCTGAGTTTAGTTCCTCATTAAGTTGTTCCCTATGAGACAAATACTGTTTCTCTCCCTCTAATTTTAACATTTAATCTGTATAGCAATACTGTGAAGCAAGGATACTATTGTCTCTGAGGAAATGAGTGTTGAGAGGTTAATGAGTTGCCCTCAGTCACAAAGCAAGTAAGTATCAGTACCAAGACTTGAAACCAGGTAGTGTAGTTCTTAAATTTCTTTACTTTTATTATCATTAGATGGAAAATTATTCATTGGGAATGTTTCTTGTTCATGTATTATGTGCAAGCAATATTCCAGGCACTGAAAATACAACTTTGACCCCAAAATAAGACAGCCACAGTGACTTTATTAAAGTTCAAAGGTGGGGGAGGCTCAAGGATCAATGGGTGAGTACAGGAAGATATATAACTGGACTAGAATTAATTGCACTATGGTTAAGTCTAGGCCTCAGAGCCAGGCTACTTGAAAGCACCTGCATTAGCAGAGAATCAAACCTATTTAAGCCCTCTAAAATTTATGCTGCCAAAATTATAGCTTCAAAGGTGACAGAGATGATACTCTTGGGCAGGAACCCATTCAATCTATCCAAATTCCTTTTCAGTCATCCTTAGCTGGTTCATAAGATGGCTTCTGAATAAGTTTTATTCAGAAATATGGAACTCTCTGAGAAAAAGTGGCTCATAATATTATCTCAAAGAGAAACAAACTGGAAAGAAAGCAGACTTATTTGATATATAAATGTGAATTATTTGTTCTGCAAAGCTTCATTGTAGAAATGAAATACACAGAAAAGATGAAAGTCACTGTCTTCAAGTAGCTCATTCTAGTAATCCAGTGATTGGGAGGGATAATTCTGTTAGAAAAGAATCTGTTAAACTTTTATTTTCTACTCTCTTTTCTAGAGAAACAGACATGTATAATAATAAGCATGTACAAATTGTCCTTGTAGTGAAAAGTTGAAAACAATCTAGCGGGGCGTGGTGGCGCACGCTTGTAATCCCCGCGCTTGGGATGCCGAGACAGGAGGATCGTGCAGGTTCAAAGTCAGTCGCGCTGGTTTAAGAGACCCTGTTTCCAAATAAAAGATATAAAAATAGGTCTGGGAGTGTAGCCCAGAGGTAGAAGGGCTTTCAGGAACCCCAGTACCACCACAAAACAAAACAAAACAAAACAAACAAAAAACAACAAAAAAGAAAACACTCTAAATATCTGTTGGTGAGGGAATAGTTTGTAGTACTTATGATATTTTTCAGGTCCAAATCCTAGATACAAAAACAAAATTGGTAACATTCTTTTAAAAATTTATTTTATTGGTGCATTGCAGCCATACATATTAATGGGATACAGGATGGTGGAGACATACATGCACACATCACCCAATTAGTCCGAACCCAATTCCTGCCCTATTTCCATCCCCTCTCTTCTTCTCATGTTTAGCTTATTGATTGACACCGATATGTTTGTTAAAGAATATCATGTACAGTAGAGAATTTCCCTCTTTCCTCCTCACACCCTCAGTTATGTCACCTTATTTGTTCATCTATAGTATCTCCTTCTTCATCTAGAGTTCCTCCTATGACCCATTTTCTCCCTAGCGTCTGCATATTAGGGAGAGCATCTGATTTCTTATTTTTTTGTGACCAACTAATTTCACTTAGCATAATGTCCTCCAGATCCATCCATTTTCCTGTAAATGATGTAATTGTGTTTTTCTTTATGGCTGAGTAAAATTCCATTGTGTGTATATATATATATATATATGTGTGATATATATATATATCCCATAGTTTTGTAATCCATTCATCTGTTGATGGACATCTTGGCTGGTTCCATAGTTTGACAATGGTGAATTGTGCAGCTGTGAACATAGATACACATGCATTAGTTTGGTACTTTGGTAACATTATTTCTCTGTAACTCAAGGTAAAGAGTACATGTTGAGCACCTACTTGGTCTGGTGGTAGAAAACTCAATTTGGTCACTTCTAGATATCAATTTAGGACTTTTTATTTTCCTTTTCTTTCCCTTAGGGTAGCAATGTCAATTACCCATATGCTAAGGGAAATTTAGCCTCTAGGTAGGACTGGTCATTGTTTCTTGGTGTGTGCCCACATTTGTTTCTAATGAACAGTATGTTATCTTCTTCTTCTTATTATTATTAATATTTTGGTGGTACTGGGGTTCCTGGAAACTCTTCTACCTCTGGGATACACTCCCAGACCCATTTTATATATTTTTTATTTGGAAAGAGGGTCTCTTAAGCCAGCAAGGCTGGGTTCGAACCACCGCAATCCTCCTGTCTCAGCCTCCCAAGCACAGGGATTACAAGCGTGCGCCACCACACCCGGCAACAGTATGTTATCTTTTTCAAGGAGTGGATACTAAATCTATTGGCTTGTCAGAGCCAAGATCACCCATCCAAATCCTTCTTAAATTCCTGATTCACAGAAACTATAAGAAATTATAAAATAATTGTTTTTGTTTTAATCTGTAAGAGTTTTATGGTGATTTGTTATGTGGAAATAGATTATTAGAAATCCCCTCTATGCATTGATTGGGATGTTCTTTTCATAGAGATTCACAAGGACATCTGACTTTCAATTCCCTTTTAGTTCCAGTGCTGGAAAAATTACCTAGTGTGTTGGGATGGGAATGAAGAAGGGGTAGTTATTGTGGCTCTGGAGCTATTATCTTTCCAAGCTCTTGTTTACTGCATTTATTATTATTATTATTATTATTATTATTATTATTATTATTATTTTTGTCCATTTTGCTCAGCTGTGCCCAGATTTTACTTTTAAGCTCCCCTGCTAAAAACAAAAACACCTTTTCTTTATCGAGAATAAAAAATGGTCGGGCGTGGTGGCGCATGCTTGTAATCCCCGCGCTTGGGAGGCGGAGACAGGAGGATCGCGCTGGTTTGGAGCCAGCTTCGCTGGCTTAAGAGACCCTGTTTCCAAATAAAAATATAAAAAAATAGGTCTGGGAGTGTAGCCTGCAGGTAGAAGGGTTTCCAAGAACACCAGTACCACCAAAATCAATCAATTAATCAATCAATCAATAAAAAATGACTTTAGTTTTTGACATAATTTTCCAAAGTTCACATAGAAACTCAGACGTTAAGAAATGAACTTACCTATTTGTTTCTTTGGGGAATGCTGGCCCTCGTCTGAAGTAATGAATCCTGCTAACTAAATAGAGGCCAAGGTCAGGAAATAACTGTCAGGAATAAACCTTTATTAATATCTTAATACTTGATCTTATTATTGTTAAAGGAAAACTACAGTGAGTCCATACTATAAACTAGTATGCATCAGGTAAAAAGAGCAACTTAAGTCTATGTAAATCTTGGAAATATTGTTAGATGAAAAAAGCAAATTGAAAGAAGTCAATGTGGTACCACACTATTTAAGTAAAATGCTTTAAAATAAAATATACATATATTTGTATATTTATGCATATATATATATATATATGTATATATATATATATATATATATATATAGATACATAAACTCTGGAGATCACTGGTGTCTGGAAAAGTCAAGAAGAGCTCTACCTGTGTAACTTGAAGTTTTCATATTTTTTAGAGTAAATAAATGCTAATTTTGCAAAAAATCTTTTGCTATAAATTTACAAATAAAATATTTATTTATTTATTTATTTATTTATTTTTAATCTTTAATCATGCTTTTTATTGTTTTTTCTTTCTTTTTTTATTGGTGCACTGTATTCATACATCATAGTGGGATACAAAAAACTTTTGTAGACATACATGCACACATCGCCCAGTCAGCCCCACCCGATCCTCAACCCATTCCCTCCCCATCCCTCCTTCCCATACTTGGCTTAGTGGTTGACATCTAGTATTATAGCAATTTATCCAAAATTAAAAATGATAATCTCACATAACAGTTTCATTTGTCTGATACCAAGCTTTTGATAACTTAGAGATAACATTTTAATATTTCTTTTTGCTTTCTTTCTTACCAGAGAATATTTTTTTTCTTTTCTTTTTTTAGGTGAAGCTATCATATTTATATATTTATTTTTCAGAAAAAATCTATCCTAATATGTAATATGGACTCTAGATACCCAAAACGATCTCGAAAAAGAACAAAGCTAGAAGATATATATTTTCTAATTTCAAACCATTTAAAGCTACAATAATTGAAACAGTGTAGTACTGTTCTAAAGGCAGATATATAAACCATTGGAGTTAAATAAAAGCCTAGAGATACATTCTTCCATATATTGTCAAGTTATTTTTGGCAAGGTTTCCACGAACATTTGGTGTAGGAAATAATAATATTTTACATAAATATTGTTGAAAAATAATAATTACATGAAAAAGAATAAAATTGGACCCTTACCTAATCCCATATACAAATATTAACTCAAAATAGATAAAAGACCTAAATATAAATCTTAATACTATAAACTTTTAGAAGAAAATCTGGGTCATAAAACCTCACAACATTGAAATTGGCAGTGATTTCTTGGGTATGATTTCAATGGCACAGGCAACAAAAGGGTATACAAACTCCCTAAAAAATAAAATATTGTATATCCAAAGACAATGTAAACAGAGTTAAAAGTTACTGATAGAATGGGATAAAATATTTCCAAATGCTATATTTGAAGGTATATTAATATTCCAACTAGAAATCCTAAAAATTAACAACAATAAAAGCAAACAATACAATTTAGAGATAGGTATAAGACTAACATAAATAATGAATCTCCACAGATAACTAATCTTATTTGTCTGTTGGATGGAAAATCTTGTTTCTCTGGTTCTGGTGAGTGTTACCTATTTCCTCTTTGTAGTTAATCTCTTTGAGTATTTTCTCTAGTGCTGGTTTTGAACACATAAATTCCTTCAGTTTCTGTTTGTCATGGAAGCTTCTTATTTCTCCATCTAATTTGATAGAAAGTTTTGCTGGGTAGGAAATTTTTGGCTGGAAGTTGTTTTCTTTCAGAATTGGGAGTATGTTACTCCAAGCCCTTCTGGCTCTCATGACTTGGTTTGGGAAGTCTGGAGTGATTCTAATTGGTTTGCCTCTGAATGTCACTTGGCCCTTTGTTTTTGTTCTCTTTAAGATTCTCTGCTTGGCTTCCACATTGGTCATTTTGACAATTATGTGGCGTGGGGATCCTCTTCTCCGATCCTGTCTAAAGGGAGTTCTATAAGTTTCCTGGACCTGTGTATCAACCTCTTGCTCTATGTTTGGAAAATTTTCTGCTATTACTTCCTTGAAGATATTGTTGATCCCTTTGGTTTCACCTTCTTTTCCCTCCTCTATTCCAATTATTCTTAGGTTATCTCTCTTAAAATGGGCCCATATTTCTTTAATGTCAGATTCCTGCTGTCAGATATTTTTTTCTAGATTAGAAACTATGTGTTCATTTTTGGATTGCTCATCTTCTATGAGTGAGATTCTACTCTCCATGTGGTCTAATCGGTTGTTTGTACTTTGAATTGAGGCCTTTACTTCATTAATTGCATCCTTTATCTCTTTTTGGCTCTCTCTGAATTCTTTTTGAAACACCTCTATTATTTCTACAGTTATTTTCCTGATTTGATCTTCTAGAAATCTCTGAATTTCTGTTTTATCAGGTTCTGATGTTGTGGGATTGTGGGCATCCATTGCTCCATTGTTATTCCTCTTTCTCATGATTTCGGGAGTTTGTGCCTTCTCTGGGTCCTTCCCTTGGGTCACTACGACTTCACTTAAGGTGCTCTGGATCTCGAGTCTGTGGTATCTCAGTCACCACTAAAATATTTATTCAAAAAAATAAAAGTCTTAAATCATACTTCTGACATTGATATTAACAAATATATTCTCATATCCACAATGAAATGTAATTTACAGACACATATAGCAAAATGTTCAAGGCAATTTTTGAAGAATGAGAATTTTACATCTGTAGGTTTTTTACATAATAATGTAAGGAGGAAAAAAGTTATCCTCATATCTCTTAAAATGTCATGTCTTTTAAATATTGAGTTTGTAAAAAGATCATTTTCATTACATACTAAGTATAGTCCTTTTCTCATGAAATGTGATATAGACCCTAACTAATCTTGGATTGTTTAGAATATTTGGAACAGTTCATAAAATTAGCCACATCATTTATTCATTATCTAAATTTATATATATGTAACAAGTAACTACAATATGTAAGGAACAGAAACTAGATATATTTTAGAATTGAAATTGGTCTCTATGGAATTTGAAATCTAGAAGAAGACAATAATTATTTAAAAGCACTTAAGAAAGCAATATAATTACAAATTCATTAAATTTTCTAAAGCAGTGATTTTCAACCTCAATAGGGTGGGTTTGCTCCTTAGCGGACCTCTAGTAATGCCTGAACACATTTTTGGTTGTCAAAACTGACTGAGGAAGGAATTCTAGGAGGTGGAGGCCTATAATCACATCCTATAATGCCCCTTCCTCAACAAGGATTAGCTAACCTAAAACATGAATAGTATCAAGCTTGAGAAACTCATGTGTGTGTGTGTGTGTGTGTGTGTGTGTAATACTAGGGAGTGAATCCAGGGGTGTCATACCACTGAGCTACACCCCAGCCCTTTAACTTTTTTTGTGTGTTTTTGAGTACTGGGATGGAACCCAATGGTATTCTACCTTTGAGCGACATCCCCAGCCCTACTTTTTATTCTTTATTTTTGAGACAGGGCCTCACTGAATTGCAAAGTGCCTCACTAAGTAGCTGAGGCTGTCCACAAACCTCAATCCTCTAGTCTCAGCCTCCCAAATGCTGGAATTACAAGTGTGTGCCACCATGCCCAGCTCCCTTTAACATTTAAAAAAAAATTTTTAAACAGGTTCTCTTCTATTTTGAAACAGGGCCCTATTCATTTTTCTGGTTCTGGCCTCAAACCTATGATCCTCCAGTTTCTGCCACCCAAGTACTAGAATTATAGGCATGTGCTACCAGTCTTGTATGATAAGCTCTAAAGGAAAAATATATAGGACCTAAGAAGCATAATATAGTGAAGAGACTGGGAAATAGATAAAACCAACTATTATCTAGTATGGAAATAAACAGAAAAGCAAATTACACACTAAAGGGCACTTATCTTACCTTATTTCTTTGCTTGCCAGCATACCTGGAAGGAAAGACTTGAAACAGGGAAGACTCTGCATCTCTTTCTCTAATGAGGCTATCAAGCAATGAGGGACTATCTGGCGAGTGCCCCAGTGAGGAAGGAAAGCAGAAGACAGAACTAGAAACTACATTAATAATATAACCAGCATTGTGAAATTAGGACTGGACTGTGATTACCAGAAACTCAACTTTATTTCTGTTTTTGATGTGTAAACAAAATAAACCCATACAAACCAAAAGTGGCTGTTTGGTTGTTTCTGAAATTAATATAGCACCAGGGGAAGGCAGAATTCCACTTCTCAGTCTATCGGGAGTGAAGCAAGACCATGAAGGGCTGCCACTCTAAAAATGGACAGCTCTGCAGTTTTAGAAGTGTCTAGAAAATGACGTAGAGTTAACAACTGAAACGACTGACCTGGGCTTGCTCATGGTTAGCAGTAGAGCCTGATGGAATTATCAGCTCTGCCAATCAGTCTCCTCTTTTCCTCACTGGTTTGGTGAGATTGTAGTGGTTAATGATTAATAGATTCCCCAACTCCATTTTACTCTCTCACATAAAATGTTCCTGGCATCTTTCTGGAATTTTCCATCTTTATACAAGAGGAAATATGGAGGAATACAGACAGAAGAGTATAATTAACAGGAGAATAAGGTATAGAGCTACCCCAAAACTACAAGGTCATTACCAGTCCAGAAAGATATGACATGAAATGACAAATGGTACCTCTCCCTGTTTGTCCTATTTCATCATAATAAAGGTCAGTAGGATTTTGTGATTCTTCCCACATTCCTGCTGGCTGGGCTTTATCCAATTTATCTCTGAGGAAAGAAAAATATAATCTATTTCTTCTTCAGCCCTCTTCCCCCTCCTATACACATCTTGTTTAGTACCTCTTGGATCCTTTTTGCTTTCAAACCTTTGTCCTTTGACCTTCATACCTAAGGTACTAAAAATCACTGGTAAATGAGAAAGAAGCCAACTCAGTATATAGCTAAATTGGGTAAGCTGGGCATGATGGTGCACATTTGTAATCCCAGTACATGGGAGGCTGAGATAAGAGGATCACAGTTCAAGCTCAGCAAGTAGTGAGACTCTCAGAAACTTGGTGAGACCCTGTTTTAAACTAAAGCCAAAATAGAGCTGGGTGTGTAGCTCAGAGGTAAAATGCTCCTGAGTTCAATCCTCAGTTAAACAAAAAATTAAATGAATAAATAAATTGGTTGAATTTTTTTCATTGTGAAGAAAGTTTTCTATATACTTGAGCTATATTGGGGCATTTTTTTTTCTTGAAAGCACCTAGGTCTACAGTTAAGTTAAAAATGCTATCAGAATATTTTCTTTTTAATTTGATTTTTAAAATGTGTGGTGTAAGATGGCTTCCAATTACAAAAATTATATGTAAGAAATATAGAACATCTAGATATAAATAACACAACAAAGAAAAATAAAATGTCTTAAGTCCAAATATTAAGTAGTAGCTATTGTTACTAAGTTAATTATATCCTATGCTTATCTTTAACTTATAGATATATTAACACATACTTTTAAGTAAAATAAAATAGATATAAAAAGTTTATGTCCCTAAAATATGTGAAATATTTCAGTTTTGAGTTATAGATTATCCTGACATATTTCTTAATACTCAAATACATAGTTAAGCAAAGAGGCTAGGGAATTGACATAAAATAAATAGTAGTAAAAATCTGAGCCATACAGTTTTGAAGGTTCTAAAATGATGTAAGTCATTTCCTGTGTGACTAGTTTGGGGCCCAGAGTTTTCAACATTTAATATTTCTATAAATGGACTATCATTTCCAGGGAAAATCATTATTGATTAGCCTTGGCTGTACAACTGAATGCCTAGTACTTATGTACAACAAATAAGTCATTTAATAGCAGCACCCACACATAAATTATCTTTGCTTTCTTCAGGAAAAATTAATGAAAATATATTTATGCTAATCTACAGTCCATTCTTTGTACTTGAAGTTTGTTGTAAATCTGAAAATCTTGGTGAATGTCTTTTGTTCCTAAAAGATTTTGTTTTTTGACAATTGGTATCTTAAATGGCTCTGGTGTCCAGCCTGATCCAAGAGGTCACCATCTCTGATGTCAACTATGGCTGCTGTAGACAAGTCTACAACGAACTTCAGCCCAGATAGCACTGGAAGAGAGGCTCATGTGTGTGCCACTTGTCTTGGCTTTCTGACCACGAGGGTCCCAAGTGCTGGCAGGATTGTTATTAGCTGGTGTATATGGACAGTTTAGAATACTGTGGAACTTGATGTCTCCAAAGGCATCTCTGGACCAGTGGGATCAGAATCTGGTGGACAATTCCTCATCTTCCATTCTTCTGCTGGTAACTCTGGATGTCCAAGACATTTCTCAGAAAAAAAGAATTGAATCTCCCTTTTTTATAGTAACTCACATATACCTCTGTTGACCCTTCTTCCTTCCTTTCTTGACCCACTCTCCTGCCCACTCCTGCTCCCTGGAATCAACTCCCTATAAGCTGCCTGCATGCATGTCCCTCTTCAGGCACTGTTTTCAAGAGAAGCCAGCTATGGTCACAGGAGAAGGTATTCTAATAATTGATTTGCAAGTATCATTCTAATGAAATTCAAACATGCCGTTCTGTAGATGACTCTAAGATCCATATCCTCCCAGGCAACAATAAATTCAAACTTCTGAATATGTACCAGGCTTATGTATACTATATTCAGACTTCTAATATGAAATCAGTTCTACCACCATCAATTCCTGGCTGTGAAACCCTAGTCAGGATTTTCAACATGGGGCCTTAATTATTTCTGTTTTAAGCATAATAATATCTACATCAGAAAGTAGAATTATAAGGGAAGAATCAAAAAAGGTAAGAGATAAAGAAGGACATTATGAGTCATGCTAAGAAGCTTAGATTATGCCCCAAAGGCAGTGGAGACTTGATAAGGGTTTAAAGCTGAAGAATAACTGATTATTCACATGGTAGAAAAATAAACTATAGCATAGAGCCTGGAAATCAGGAAGACAAGGATGCACAGCCTGCTAGGGGACTGTCGTAAGGCAAGTGAGAGGTGATAGTGACCCAAACCAGAAGAGCCAGGGTGGGGCTGGTGAGAAGTGAGCAAATTTGGTCAAGAAACCTGATGATGACATTGATGTTAGGGACAGGGGCAGAGAAGCCAGAGCTGGCATTCACATCTGTCTTGGGCCACTGCATGGATGTGGAGCCATTCACTGAGCTGGGGGATACAGGAGGATGATGAGCAGGTTGGGTGGCGTTTGGTGGCCTGAGTTCTCTGCATGTTGAGTTTGAACTGTCTGTGACACTTTGTGGAGAAGAAATAGAGTCGATAGAGGTAGAGCCAGGAAGGTTTCCTGAGGTAAGTAATAGCTACAGTGAAACCTGAAGAGCTAGAGAGTGTGGTTATTCAGGTGAAAATAGGAGCAGGTGTGGAATTAACTGCCATACGATCCAGCAATCTCTCTTTTGGGTTTGTATCCAAAAAGAATTAAACTCAAGAATTTAAAGAGAAATCTTTACTCCAGTGTCTGTTGCAGCACCATTCACAATTGCTGAGATATGGACACAACCCAGGGTGCATACACAAACACAACACACACACACACACACACACACACACACACACACACACACTAAATGTTATTCAGCTTAAAAAAATAGAGAAATCCTGCCATGTGTGATAATATGGGTGAAACTTGAGAACATTGCAAAGTGAAATAAGCCAGTCACAGAAGAACAAATACTGCTTGATTCCACTTACACGAGGTCTCTAAATTAGTAAAACTCATAGACGCAGTGGTGGTTGCCAGGGCCTGGGAGGAGGGGAGAGTGAGTGGAGTGTTACTAATCCATGGGTATAAAGTTTCAGTCAAACAAGATGAATAAGCTCTAGAGATCAGCTGTACAACATCACACCTGTAATTAGCAACCCTGAACTATATGAGTAAAACTTTACTAAAAGGGTATATCTCATGTTAAATGTTGTTACTACAATAAAAAAAGTAATAAACTCTGGTAATGCCAATGAGGGTGCATATGCGGTGAATAAGGAAGTGGTTCACTAGAAGGCAAAAGAACTGAAGGCTGGCCAACATCCAGAATTCCAAGAAGTGTCCTTCAACTGTATAAGAGGCAGGAGGCTTAGCTTTGAGATGTTAGATCTTTCTTTTTTCAAACACTTCTGGTCAGGTTATTCCCTCTAAATCCAGCCTATTATTTTCTGACATTATATCTTTAAAAATGTTATTTTTCCCCCAAACACTGGCATTATGTCCTCTTTAATGCCTTTCACCTTGTGGAGGTATGTGCTACTGAGCTCTCAAATAGAAAATACCAAAGCGGAAATGGTATTTAAGGCAATCTCTAGTAACAAAGATAGTGAATGTGCTTCACCTAAAAAATTTATTAGGAATTACATAGCAATGAGAGTTGAGGTGTAGACCACTGAGAAATTCTAATTTGGAGTTTGGTTATAAAGTGTCTCTCATTTAGAAACCACATCCTTTCAGAAAGACTCAGAGAAAATAAAAAATGCCTACCATTTTCTTCATGAATATAAAATATTTATAAGCCATTCATTTATTTAATTTATTCTGTTATTCTCCCTGTTTCATTGAGACATGTGGACTGCTGACTTTTAAAACATGCTGACCCTTGGCTACTTAATGAATCATGTAATAATGATACTGTAGTTAACTTGCTAGAACAAATGCAATCAGATACTTGGAGAGAAGGGACAGGAAATCTCTTAGGTGACAAAAATAAATAATGAACCAAGCACTAGTTTACCTGTGAAAGATTTCCTGATAAGGAAAGGCATCTGACAGTAAGAAGAAGTTTTGTTTCTTGTTGCCTTCATTAGGCTAAAAGTACTGTGGGTGCTGGATGTGCTTTTTGAGCTGTACAACATTAGCATGCTAAGGTTTGGAAGTCTGGATTTAATTTTGTTCTATACAAGAACAGGAGCTGGGCATGGTGGCACAAGCTTGTAATCCCAGCATTTGGGAGGCTGAGACAGGATCTGGGTTCGTGGACAGCCTCAGCTACTTCGTGAGGCCCTTTGCAACTCAGTGAGACCCTGTTTCAAAATAAAGAATAAAAACAATAAAAAAAATTGGGCTTGATGGTGTAGCTTGGAGGTAGAATGCCCCTGAGTTCCATCTCCTGTACAGAAAAAAAAAAAGAACTAGGAACTAGGTTTGGCATTTTTTATTGCTTTAAAAAAAAACTATTTAAGGATATTGGATTTAATCTGGGATGGTGGCACATGTCTGTAATCCCAATAGTACTTGGTAGAATGAAACAAGGAGGATGGGATTGAGGCCAACTGTAGCAATTTATCAAGACCCTGTTTCAAAATAAAAATAAAAAAGGTTTGGAGGTATAGCTCAGAAGTAGAATGGCAGTGGGTTTAATCCCTAATGCCAAAAAGAAAAAGAAAGAAAGACTGACTTTATTTTTAATTTTATATATATATATATTTTTTTTCTCTATATAAGTACATATCTATACATATATAATTCCATGATTTCTAGGCAAAGACTCCAAATGGCTTTAACCTATTTCAATAAAACATGGTCATCCTGAGATATTACTATAGCCCATAGGATTATTCATTTTAGTTGTGTTGCTGTATTTGTTAATGTTGTTGTTTAATTTTATTTTGGTGGTCAGATATGTCTTTATTTAAATAAAATATATTCATCAAGGATACTCATTTAAAAAAATTTGATAGGTGCATTATATTTACACATCTTCCTGGAGTACAAGATGTTAAAGACATACATGCACACATCACCCAATTAGCCCTTACCCAATTCCCACCCCATTTCCTCCCCCTCCCTCTTTCTCATATTTGGCTTAGTGATTGACTTTGATATGTTTGTGAATGTCAATCCTGTATATTAGGAAATTTCCCTCTTCCTCCTTCCCATTACCCTCAGTTAAGCCTCCTTATTTGCTCATCTGTAGTTTTTCCTTCCTTCATCTAGAATTCCTTCTATGACCCATTTTCTCCTTAGCTTCTACATATTAGGGAGAGCATCTGATTTCTTATTTTTTGTGTGTGACTGACTAATCTCATTTAGCATAATGTTCTCCAGTTCCATCCATTTCCCTGTGAATGATGTAATTTTATTCTTTTGTATGGCTGAGTAAAAATCCATTGTGTATGTATCCCATAATTTTGTAATCCATTCATCTATCTGTTGATGGGAATCTTGGCTGGTTCCATTTTTTTCGATAGGGTTATTTGTGTTTTTAGTGCAGAGTTTCCTGAGTTCTCTGTATATTCTAGATATTAGTCCACTATTGGAGGAGTATCTGGCAAAATTTTTCTCCCATTCTATCAGCTCTCTGTTGAAGATTTTGATAGTTTCTTTTCCTGCACAGAACCAATGACTTGAAATAACTGAGGATTCTCATTCTTAATGCATCCAACCCTCTCTCTTCCCTATCTTTCAAGGTAGTAAATTGTCTTAAAGAGTGAATGTTTGCCAACTGCTCCTCTGATGGAGGACTAATATCTGGAATATATAAAGAACTTTAAAAACTCAACATCAAGAAAACAAAGAACTCAATAAAAAATGGGCAATTGAACTGAAGAGACACCTCTCAAAATAATAATTACAAAATGTCCAATGTTCAACACCATTATCAATCAGGAAGATGCAAATCAAAACTACACTGAGATTCTATCTAGCTCCAGTTAGAATGGTAATCATCAAGAATGTAAACAATAGCTGGGCGTGGTGGCGCACGCTTGTAATCCCAGTATTTGGGAGGCTGAGACCAGAGGATCGTGGTTCGCGGACAGCCTCAGCTACTAAGTGAGGCCCTCCACAACTCAGTGAGACCCTGTTTCAAAATAAAGAATAAAAAATTGGGCAGGGGGTGTAGCTCAGAGGTCAAATACCTCTGGGTTCCATCCCCAGACCCACACACACACAAAAATGTAAATAATAATTAATGCTGATGAGGATGTAGAAAATAGAGTCTCTTATATACTGTTGGTAGAAGTATAAATCAGTGCAACCATGATGGAGATCCATATGGAGATTGCTCAGATGACTAGGAATGGAACATCTTAAGACTCAGGCATAGAACTCCTTGGTGTTTTCTCTTACAATATTACAGTGATACAAGCATACCCATATTCATTGCAGCATAATTTACAACAGACAAATTATGAACTAACTTAGGTACCCATCAACAAATGAACAGATAAAAAAATATTTTATATACATGCAATGGTATTTTACTCAGCAACAAAAATGAACAAAATTCTGCCATTTGAAGGAATATGAATGGAACTAGAACATATTATGCTAAGTGAGAATAGCCAGTCTCAGAAAGTTAAAGAGCTTGTTGGGTTTTCTAAGTATAGTATCATGTCATCTGCAAATAGTGAAAGTATAAATTCTTCTTTTCCTATTTGTACTCCTTTGATTTCCTTTTCTTGCCTTATTGCTCTGGCTAGAGTCTCAAGTACTATATTCAAGAGAAGTGGTGATAATGGACATCCTTGTCTTGTTTCTGATTTGGGGGAAATTCTTAAAGTTTTTCCCCATTTAATATGATGTTGGCGTGAGCTTATTGTAGATTGCCTTTATGATGTTGAGGTATGTTTCTTCTATTCCGATTCTCTGTAGTGCTTTTTGTCATAAATGGATGCTGAATTTTATCAAATGCCTTTTCAGCATCTATTGATTTTTGTCTTTGGTTCTGCTTATATGATGAATTACATGGATGATTTTCCTATGTTGAACCAGCCTTGCATCCCTGGGATGAACCCTACCTGGTTGTGATGTATGATTTTCTTGATGTGATTTTGAATGCATGTTGCTAGTATTTTGTTTAGTAGTTTTGTACAAAATTTCATCATTCAAAGCATTTATAAATATATATTTAATGTCTCCAGACCACAAAGCATTCTCTTAAATGCCACACAGACAAAACTGACACAAATACCTGCCTTCTTGGTATGGTTAGTCTGAATCAATGTTATTTATTCCAGCAAGATTGTACCTGTCTTTTTTAGATTGCTTTATAGAAATGTCTCGTCAACCTTCATGCTTCTTACCTGCTGAGTCAACATTTAAGTCAGTACAAGAAAACTAGACCTGGGAGAAAAGATCATGAGTTGAACCTACTCTTAATCAAATTGTTAAAAAACATAAAGTAGCACATATATTTATAAGATATTTAATAGCTTTATCTTGGAATCTTTCTAAACAAGCAAGATCTCTTTACTAGGACTCCAGATTTTGTAACTTATTATTAATAAGTATCTGAGTGTCCATGTGTGCCCAGTCCATATTTGCAGAAGTTAATTATGAACATTTAAATCTAGAAGGTTGGTTCGGTTGCTGGTTGGATAGCAAATTGATGCCTAAGTGAGTATATATATATATATATATATATATATATATATATATATATATGTGTGTGTGTGTGTGTGTGTGTGTGTGTGTGTGTGTGTGTGTGTGTTTCTGAAAGTCTATATGTCATGCAGGCTTAGAAGCCCATGACTGTAGGACAACATACTGCCATTAGTACTCCATTCATAAAAGATATGGGTTGCAAGTGTTGGGCATCCTCTCATCCCACCAAATCTATCTACCCTCCAAAGGAAACTTTCCTGCAGGTCTATGTGAATACTTCCTCTCCCTAATGAAGTATAAGATTCAGTTATTTCATCCTCTTTGACATGGGATGACAAATGCCACTGCCAAGACCTAGCATTTTAGTTATAAAGTATCAAATAGATGCCAAATAATAACTTCACAAATGTAAGACTAGTATTTATAATAACTTTATAAATGTATAGACACATTAGGGGTGGATGAAGTTTAGCAGGATTCACCAAGAGATCCAAATTGCAAATTTTGAAATCTTGATTATATTAGTTATTTCATTACTTAGGTTATACACCCCCCACACACACACACACGCACACCCTTCTTAGGCACATTGCACCTGTTTTGTATAGAATAAGAGTTGGAGAACAGAAGATGTGCAAGTTATCTTCAGGTTAAAGTAGTAATAGTACGTCTTAGAGCTTTATTTTCATGAGTCCCAAAAGAATAACATCATAGCATCAATTTTTTCAGCAATCACATCTTTACTGAAATTATTCAGTATCTTCTTATTTATAATCTATTTTATTTTCTGCCTCTAATACCTGTGATGTTGTTGCTCTTTCTCAGTTGTACTATACTTTACTTGGTTTCATCGTTTAGTACTAGATTTGCACATGCATGCATCTAAACCAGATGGAGCCTTGGGTGGATCACATACTGTGGACAAGCTGACTGGACCTCCTGCCCTTCGGCTCTTCTTGAGCCAAATTTACTGTTGTAATTTCTCATAGAATTTTCTCTTTTTTAATTCATGCATGATGCTATGCTTAATCTTTTTACTCATTGAAACATTAGCATAAATCCATAAAGAAAATTTCAATTACAACCTCAGATGTTGGAGAATTGTTGCAGAGATTATAAGGATGCAGTTGGCTTTTTTTTTTCTTTTAATAATTGGGCTCACACTCTTCTGATATTCTCTCTTATATTCCTGTGTTTGCCCTTCTAAAGAGTGGAGATGTTGGAGGAGATGGTCTTGATATTAAGAACTTCTGGAGACATGTGAGTTAAGAAAAGAGAAATGAGAGAGGCCCGGCATGGTGGTGTATGCTTGTAATTCCAGCACTCAGGAGGCAGAGTCTGGAGGATCACGGTTTGCGGACAGCCTCAACTACTTGGTGAGGCCCTTTGCAACTCAGTGAGACCCTGTTTCAGAAACAGAAAGACTAAAAACTAAGGCTTGGGAATAAGAATCCCTGAAAGTGCTGGCCCCACCTGATGAAGCAGAGGACAGCAGTTGGAAGCACAAAGCAGCCTAGTGTCTGGGATAAGGATCTAGCATCTTTGTCTCTTAGTCTGTGGAAATGTGATGCTAAATAACAGATTGATGACTAGATGCAACTCGAAGCTGAACAAAGTTCACTAAACAGGTGAATGAAAGTAAATTCTTACTAATGTTAGAAACAGCAAAAGATCTTTCCATGGTAAACATTATGAAATAAAAAACTGAAGAAATGCAATAATAAGTAATCATGTCACGCAGACTTTGTTTCATTCATCTGCTTCCTTTGAAATTCTTTAGCTCTCATAGAAAGCATAGTTCTTAGTTATGACTGTGAGTAATTTTTTACTGTAATATAGAAGTAATTTTTTTCTCTTTCAGCCTCACAGGTAGAGCTGATCATATGCTCAGTTTATGATGCCACCATTCAAAATGCAGTTAAGACCCATCTTTTGCCCCTTTGGTATCTTCCTTATTCCTGAGTCCCTCACCCCTTTCTCTGATAGACACACTTTGTGGATATGTTCGTACCTCTCTAAAACATAGTAAATATTTTAAATGCCCATATTTGGTATTTGGTTGGATAAGTTGATCCCCAGAAGCACAAATAGTGCCAAAATGAATATATACTTACAAAAGTCACATAGTGGATTTTGAGAGCATTTCTGAGATTTACCCCAAAGGGTATACTGCTGGGTCACAGACTTTTTTGCACAGAGAGTGTTTCATTAGAAGCTGTGGTGTCAGGCTGTTCTTGAGATTGTTCTCCAATCTTTTTTTTTTTCCATCAATAATGCATGAGGCTTCCAGTTTAAATGCATTCTCATCGGTCTGAGGCAGTATCCAATTTTTTTAAATTTGCTAATTTGACAGCTCTGAAGAGATACCTCATTTTTTTTCTCACTCTGCATTTGTTTGGTTACTGAGTTTGAGGCTTTCTTATCCATTCAGTTTTGCTTGTTTGTATAGGATTCCTGTTCCCATTTTCTTTTGCTTTGCAAGAGTTTACTGTTAAAACAGGCATTCCAGCTGAGTGCCATGGAGCACACCTGTAATCCTAGTACTTGGGAGGCTGAGACAGGAGGTTCACAGGCTCCAACCCAGCAGAGCAACGTAGCAAGAACCTGTTTCAAAAGAAAAGTTAAGCCGGGTGTGGTGGCGCACGCTTGTAATTCCAGTGCTTAGGAGGCTGAGACAGGAGGATCACACAGGTTTGAAGCCAGCCTCAGCAACTTAGTGAGGCTCTCAGCAACTTAGTGAGGCCCTGTTTCCAAATAAAATATAAAATAGGTCTGGGAGTATAGCCCAGAGGTAGAAGGCCCCTGGGTTCTATCTCTAATACCAAACAGAAAAGAAAAAGTTAAATAGGTCTGGGAATGTTTCTTACAGGTAGAAGACCCCTGGTTTCAATCCCCAGTACCCACTTACCCATGAAGATATGAACCCCTTAGCAGTTTCTGATATTATGGGCATCTTCTGCCATTCTGGGTCTGTTAACTATGCATACAATATTATTTATAAAAGGAAAATATTTAATTTTTATTTATTAATACTTATATTAATAAATTAATATTTATTTTAATTTTAGTATAATGAAGTGTAGTTGTAAAATGTATTTTTAGGCTGGGCCTGGTGGCGCATGTTTGTAATCTCTGCGCTTGGGAGGCAGAGACAGGAGGATTGTGCTGGTTTGGAGCCAGCCTCGCTGGCTTAAGAGACCCTGTTTCCAAATAAAAAAAATATAAAATAGGTCTGGGAGTGTAGCCCGGAGGTAGAAGGGCTCCCAGGAGCCCCAGTACCACCAAAAATAAAAATAAAAATAAATAAAATGTATTTTTAAATAAAATAAAATGTATTATTAAACTAATTCTACCAGTTTTTAAAGTTTGTTTTTTATGGTGGCCTGTAAAAGATGTAAAATTACATGTGATGTAGTTGATATTTTATTTTTATTAGATAGTGCTATTAAACAGTTTAAATTATTTAGAAGATTTACCCATTTAATGTTTTTTTTAAGAATATAATATTCACCTTCATTTAAGCCTTCTTGCACCAAAACAAAGATTTCTATGCATAGCTTTATCATGGTTAGATGATAGATTTACCAAGTCTCCCGATTCTTGCTTTGGACACCTGAGTATCTGTCATGTGACTTCAGTGCAGCAGGGAATGTGGAAGGCTTGGAGAGCTGGACATAGGACGTGTGGCGTGGGAAGGGTCAGGGCGACATCCAGGAGGAAATAGCAAGCCGATGGTTGGAAATATAAATCCAAAGTTCAGGAGAGAAATGTGAGCTGAAAACGTGGGCAGCCGTATCATTAACCCATTATGTTCATCAAGCATCCATAGAGTTTCATTTCTGCTCCATTAGTTAAGATATTTGCTTATACATCTTTATAATGTCCAAAATGGTGTCTATAAGAGAAACTATGCTGTTGAAAAGATGAGCAATGTGCTGGATGCTATTTTAAGACTAGCCTTCTCCCCAGAGGGGTGTGACTGAGGAAATGCTCCATAAAGCCCTCCTTTTGATTGATTCCAGCCAAGGAGGAACTTAAGGGTAGCCACAGGGCTCAGGGAAGAGAAAAATTCTGCCAAAGACAGACTCATCTTTACACTAAAATATCTGTATTTACTTATGGAAGCACCTACTAGATAGAGTGGGCAGATGAGAGGGCTGGCAGGTGGCACTACACGGGTCAGGGGTATTCAACTGCTGACATGATAAAAGTAGAGGAGAGAGCTGAGAATAGGAGATGGCAGTGTGAACTCTTACTAAATAAAGGAGGAACAGGTGCACACAACTCCTGGGCTAGCTGGAGGGGCCACCTTGCCTCTCTTCTTGTGGAAGAAGGTGAGGTCACTATGTCATGGCAACATGACAGAAAATATGGGCTCTCTGATGATAGCTGGAAGGGCAGTTCTGGCCTTTCGTCTAGGGCTTTTCACAGAAGGGTCATTTCTCCTCACTTTGTACGAGCTGTTAACTGATGTCTGACATCTCAGGACTGATTCCATTACAGGATGGGTGTTATCACCTGGGGTACATGTCCATGGCCCTCTTTCCAGATTCCTTTGCTCATGAAGGTCACCTCGAATCTTAATAGAGTCTCTGGAGTCCCCTTGGAATCTCTGTGAATTTCAGGTAAACCGTGGCAAATCCTCCAAGAGATTTCTACACAAGGACCCTCAGACTTGCTAAAGATGTATTCAGAAACATTCTTGCATGCTGAGACCCACGGCTTCCTCCTTAGAAATCTCTGGCTGGATTTGACTGTTTTCTGTGTGACTTCATTTCATAAATGGGCATCAAGAATGTTAAAAGACTAAAAGAAGATTCTGATGAAACAGGATAATTTGAAATTACTTGTTAAAGCTCCCCCTTCCACTTTTGGTTAAAGATGATTCCATGGTTAGCTTCTTCACCCCTTGGCTCTCTATTTCACGAAGGTGAGAGGCAGTGAGTCACTTGTCAGCAAGTGGAGAAAGTTGAGCTAAAAACAGGAACTCTGATTTTCACACCAATTTTAATTGTGGATAGTTTTTTTTTTTGTCAACTTTCAGATTGGAAAATTTGGAGAACAAAAACCCTTATGTGGAAACTACTCATAGAATATAGAGCTGAATATAGATAGGTAGATGAAGAAATAGATCTCCTTTTCGGTATCTGGAGTGACTGTGGTTAGGAGGTATCA
The DNA here is from genome assembly GCF_963383645.1 of Muscardinus avellanarius. NCBI lineage: Eukaryota > Metazoa > Chordata > Mammalia > Rodentia > Gliridae > Muscardinus > Muscardinus avellanarius. The sequence continues at coordinate 53,247,994 of NC_137789.1, read as the reverse complement.
CCTGGCCCAGAAGAGTTTGTACGGGAGTCACATTTGGCCATCTGTAAAGTTCCAGGTCCTTCTGGTCAGTTACCCACAGCTTGACCCCTTGAATTTTTATTCTATCATCACCCCATATAGTGGCAGCTGCTTTCCATCCATCAGTGAAGGTAAAGAATTATAATTCAAATACTCTTGTTCTACTTTAAAACTAGCAACAGTTTGGTATGACATTCAAAGAAGGAAATGTAATTCCAACTCCAAAAATCATGGACAAACAATATAGGCCACAAATGTATAGCTTTTGAAGACATTCAAGGGGATGGGATGCAGTGGGTTTTACATAGTAAATTATAAATTAAACTCCTAAAAGCCCTTATTTGACTTCCTTCTTCTCCTGCAAATTTCCTGTTATGCAAATCACCATAAACTCCCAACTCCATTCTCAGACTGTCTTTTTAAATGACAATTAATAATACATTACGTCCACAAGAGGATAGAATAGTGTGCATGTGTGTGTGTTTAATAATGTGTAATTTAATATGTTTATTTTTTCATGCAGAGATTGAGCTTTTCTTTCTCATTAAGAGCAGAAGTTAAAGCCATAGAAATAGAAACTCTGTCTTACAAATTTGTCTTTGTAACACTACAGATTTCTTTCAAAAACCACAAACACATACATAACCAGTTGTTCTTCCTTGAGGCCAGAAGGTTGGGATCCCCTTGGCAAGGAGAGTAGCAGGAAGGAGAGGAAGGGAGCCAGGGGTTTCCTTGGGCCTGCAGAGGAAGGGCGTGTTCTTCATGGAGCAGTGGAACCTTCTGAAACTCAGAGTCCTGGCTTCTGGCCCAAACAGGCTGCTTTCTACCTATGGTGACATACCACATGGTGCCTTCGTCTCTCTATCAGTAAATGTGGAATGATGACATACATGCCTTCATCAAACCTTAGCTGCTGCCCAAAAAGCAAACCAGGAGGCTTTGATGTGGTACCTTGTGTCTCACTGAGCAAGACATTGCTCCTGGGTATCTTTCCAAAGAAACTAAAATCAGAATATTATATACCAACCTAGGTACCCATCAACAGATGAATGATTATAAAATTACAGGATATACACAATATGGAATTCTACTGAGTAATAAAGAAGAAAATTGTCATTTGAAGGAAAATGGATGTACCAGGAGGACATTATATTAGATGAGGTTAACCAGTCACAAGAAGTGAGGGGACATATGTTTTCTCTCATATGTGAAAGCTAGGAAGTAATTGGGATAAAAGAGGGAATTCAGGTAATGAAGGAGATACTCCAGTGGAGAAATGGAGAGGGTCCAGGGGAAGATGGAAAACACTTCCACTGAAGTTTGTACATACGTGAAATTATCCATGCCAATCTCAATATCATGTATGGGGAAAGGGAGGGAGTAGGAGGAAGCCAGAAGGAAACTCACCAAGTACTGTGTACATGTATGTCATTATCACTCTGAACTACATTATGATGTAGTTTACAATGTGCCAATAAAAAGCATATTAAAATAATAAAATAAATGGCCTTGAGGTACACAGGAGAAAACAGATATGGAGCTGCTTTGAAAACTTTGAGTACAATCCAAATATAAAAGATACTGTTGTAACCTTCTGATCCAAAAAAAGAGTTATGAGCCTCCCTCCTTTTTGCGAACCTCTTGGGAGGGCTGCCATAACAAACACTATGACAGAGTGGCTTAAACCACAGAAATTTATCTTCACAATTATGATAGCTAGAAATCTAAGATCATGTTTGCAGTTGTTTTCTCTTTTTCGCTAGCAGATGGTCATCTTCTCCCGGCATCTTCACAAGATCTTCCCTCTGAGTATATCTGGTCCAAAACTCCTTTACTTATAAAGAAGCCAGTCCTACGGTCTAAGGCCCACCACCCATTTGATCTCATTTTACCTTAATGGTCTCCATAAAGAGCCTATCTCTAAAAACAATCATAATTTGAGGTACAGGAGTTTAGGATTTATATGAATTTGGGGAAACACAATTTAGCTTATAAGAGGGACTGTCATCTTTCTCTTTTGATATGTTAGTTTTTATTTTGAGATTTTTGTTATATTAGTAACTTAGTGTAACCGCATTAGCTATTTTGTGCAACGTGAGCCTAATGACCAGATTTTTTTGTACATTTGCTCACTCACAATTTGAATAAAAGTTAAAATTATGTATTCTGAATCATTGAGTTTTGAGTTGGTTAAAGTTAAAAGCCAGAGCAGTATTGTCCTTGAGATCTTATGCAACAATTTCCTTTGAGATTTGTTTATTGTATTCCTGCCAATTCACAAAGAAGTAAACATTTGTAGTGATTCATCTTAGTTGATAACTAGTTTCCAAAAAGGAAATGGCATTTCCATTACATATGATCTGCTTTAAAACAGTAGTAATTCATTGTTAGTTGTGATTTCTCAAACAATTTTCTGGGTACCATCTCAACCTAGTACTTTTCTGTGCCTTTGTAGATCAAAGATAAAGAAACAGAAACTATAATTTTCAGTACTTTCAAAAAAAATATAGAAAGTGATGAAGCACACAGGGTAATTTCCTAGGAAATGATCTATATTTGTCAGGATAGCCAATCTAGAATATGATATAATATATATGCATATGTGTGTGTAAAATATGTGTATATGTGTATATAAAATGTGTGTAAAATATATACATGTGTATATAAACATACACAAATGTAGTGATATTCCCGTAGATTTTACCTTCTATGGTATAAATGCATTCACTTTAAAAGAATAATTTAAATTCCACTAGCCTTTTAAAGTTTTCTCCCATTGAGAAAATATGCAACCTCCTCAACAGATATGTAGGGAGACTTGAGTCCAGTTGGGAAAAGTTTAAAATGAGATATATTGTCATCTTGAATTTAAAATAAAGTAACCCTTCCTTCTGAGAACTAAGATTTTCTCATTGATTCCAGTGCCTTGTGTCTGAATCCTCCAGTTAATATTCACTCTCTCTCAGAAGGCCCTTCAGCCCTCTTGAAAATAGTTTGATTTTTTAAGCCAGGAGTGGTGGCTCATGCTTGTAATCCCAGCACTTGGGAGGCTGAGACAGGAGGATCACAGTTTGGGACAGCCTCAGCTACTACCTAGTGGCCCCTTTGAAACTCAGTGAGACCCTGTTTCAAAATAAAGAATAAAAAATAGGGCTGTGGGTGTAGCTAAAGGGTAGAATGTTCCTGGGTTCCATCCCAAGTACTACTACAAAAAAAAAAAAAAAAAAGGTTTTTGTTGGTATGAATGGCAAGTTCCCCAAACACACCCATGCATTCCTGAATCTGGCTGCAGCTCAAGCAAGAGCTCATGATACATATAAAATACTGTCTACTGAGAATATTTGACAAGGAGTTTTCCCTTCTTTCGAATACCAAAGTAATGGTGTTTGCTCAGTATAATTGTCTTAATGTTTGGAGATAGTAAAACTGAACCCTGAGCTGAGATGAGGCTAAATAATTTGCCATACGTTGTGTAAGTGGCAGTACAGAGATTAGAGTCCAGATATTTCAGAGCCAAATTCAGGGGGTCGAGGGTACCTATATCTATTTGAGGAACAGAGTTTGGTGACACCCTCTTCTTTCTATAATCTAGTTGCATTGACTGATTTTATAATAGTTAAGAAATCACCTATGAGGAGAACCAGGATGTTATATTCAATTGAGATCTGAATATATATTTGTGCCTAATAAACTAGAAGAGGGTAATATGATAGAAGGTGAATTATAAGAAGGAATTGTGGGGACCCTGATAGAATTTATTCAAAGTGAGAAGAACTAGAGAGGATATGCCAATCAGGAACCAGTGTGTGGTTGTCTCTGGAACCTACCCACATCTCAGACAGCCTGGAGGTCTCCAAATGCCGCTATGAGGAAGGCTTGTACTTAAAGTGAGTGAGCTCTTATAGCTTGGGTGAGACACAGATTTGCTGACTGGCTGTTTTGAGACTGCAAATCCAGAGATGAGCTTCTCCTTTGCCAAAGAAGAAGGTTTATAAGCAGACTGTCAAGTGAAGGTCTTCATTGAGTCACAGCATATACAAAACATCAATAGTCTTGGGGACACTGCCGGGGGCACTGGTATCTGCTGAAGTGAAGTATCATGAGTCTACTCCGGGGCACACCATGGAAATGAAAGGTCCCGTAGGTAAAGAGGATCCCTAGAGACTCTCAGACCTGAGTGAGAGGGAGAGGGAAGCTCAGAATCTGCTGAGAGGTGAATGCCATTGAGCTAAAGGGTGAGCCCACATAACACAGTGATCTCATGTGAATATAGACTGAAGGTCCGGAGATATAAGGGTGACACTCGTTAAACTCTTAAGCTAACCTGAGGGACCTGAGAAACAGACCAAGCAAACAACCATGGACACTGTAATACTTCTGACATTCCAAATAAGCTTACTGTTTGTGTCTGGTTAATGATTCCTAGGGTAGGGTAAGAATAGCCTTGGTTTTCCAAATATAAAGTTTGTTGATATCCACTGTTAGCATGACCAAACCAAGTCTCTATAACTACACGCATGAATTCCCTCATTATTTTCTTTTTTCCATGACCAATACTAGTTTGGATGCCTGATCAGATGATAAAATAACCTTATTTTCTCAGATTCTATTACAAGACCAGAAATAGATATTGATGCATTTTTTTACAGAAATATTATATGTATAAATTCAGAATGTCTGCTTGAAAGGGCTGCGTTTCTGGGCATGGTGAACTGTGCCTGCAATCCTAGTACTTGAGAGGTTGAGAGAGGAGGACCACAGGCTTGAGGCCAGTTTCAGCAATTTTAGTGAAAACCTGAACTACTTAGTGAGACCTTTTTTAAAATGAGAAATAAAGCAAGGGCAGAGGGTGTAGCTCAGAGGCAGAATATGACTGAGTTCAGTTACCAGTACCCCTCTCCCCCAAAAGAGGGGGCTGCATTTTAGAAGCTGTTGGAAGAGCCGGGCGTGGTGGCACATGATTGTAATCCCCACGCTTGGAAGGCTGAGACAGGAGGATCACGCATGTTCGAAGCCAGCCTCAGGTACTTAGTGAGGCTCTCAGCAACTTAGTGAGACCCTGTTTCCAAATAAAATATAAAATAGGTCTGGGAGTATAGTCCAGAGGTAGAAAAGCCTCTGGGTTCCATTCCCAGTACCACCAAAAAAAAAAAAAAGCTTTTGGAGATATTTTTTTAAATTTTTATTGGTGCATTATATTCATACATCATACTGTGGTAAAAAAAAAAAAAAACTTGTGTGCACATACATGTACACATCACTGATTTAATCCCTACCCAATTCCCACCCCATTCCTCCCCATCCCTCCTTCCCTTGCTCGGCTTAGTGGTTGACTTTGATATGTTTAAGTACATTGTGTGTTTTAGAGATTTTGTTGGAGATATTTTGACATTTTGTTATTAAAAGTTTAGGTACTAGGCCGGGCGTGGTGGTGCATGCTTGTAATCCCCGCACCTGGGAGGCGGAGATAGGAGGATCGCGCAGGTTGGAAGCTAGCCACGCTGGCTTAAGAGACCCTGTTTCCAAAAAAAAAAAAAAAAAGTATAAAATAGGTTTGGGAGTGTAGCCCAGAGGTAGAAGGGCTTCCAGGAACCCTAGTACCACCAAAAAAAAAAAAAAAAAAAAATTTAGGTACTGAGTACTTTAAAATTTTATTATCTCTGCTATTTAAAGATAACTGGGGCCCAAAGAACACTTGTTCCCAGAATTCTCCAGAATCTCTAGAATTCATATTTGTGTGAAGTGGTTGCCTTCCAGGCTACTGAGTCTACTAGAAAGATTGTCTAAGGACTATTCTAAACTCTAGGCCCTGGGTCTGAGCATTTGTTATTATTTTTTTAATTATTTTTATTGGTGCATTATATTCATACAACTTATTGGGGTAAAAAACTTGTGTGTACAAACATGTACTCATCGCTGATTTAACCCCTACCCAAATCCCACCCCATTCCCTCCCTGTCCCTCCCTCCCTTGCTTGGCTTAGAGATTGACTTCGATATGTTTAAGTACATTGTGAGCTTTAGAGATTTTCCTCTTCCCCCCTCATTTCTCCTCCTTTAGGTTGTCTTGTTTGCTCCTCTTTTCTCCCTAACTCTCACATATTAGGGAAAGCATCTGATTTCTTATTTTTTGTGCCTGACTAATTTCACTTAGCATAATGCCCTCCAGTTCCATCCATTTCCCTGAAAATGATGTAATTGAGGTTTTTTTTGATGGCTGAGTAAATTTCCATTGTGTACATATCCCACAGTTTTGTAATCCATTCATCTGTTGATGGACATCTTGGCTGGTTCCATAGTTTGGCTATGGTGAATTGTGCAGCTATGAACATAGATACACATGCATTAGTTTGGTAGTTTGGTTTCTTTTCTTTTGGGTAGATACCCAACAGTGGTATTGCTGGATCAAATGGTAGATTTGTTCCCATTCTTCTGAGGATTCTCCATACTGTTTTCCAAAGTGGTTGCACTAATTTGCAATCCCACCAACAATGTCTTAGAGTTCCCACTTCTCCACATCCTCACCAGCATCTGTTGTTATTTGTGTTTTGAATGATGGCCATTCTAGTTGGAGTTAGGTGAAATCTCAGGGTAGTTTTGATTTGCATCTCTCTGATTGCCAGTGATGTTGAGCATTTTTTCATGCATTTATTGGCCATTTGAATTTCTTCTTTTGTGAAGTGTCTATTTAGTTCATTTGCCCATTTTGTTATTGGATGCTTTGTTTTCTTAGTGTTGAGTTTCTTGAGTTCTCTGTATATTCTAGATATTAGTCCTCTATCAGTGGTGTAGGTGGCAAAAATCTTCTCCCATTCTGTTGGCTCTCTATTGAGATTCTTGATAGTTTCCTTTGCTGAACAGAAGCTCTTCAGTTTCATGCAATCCCATGTATTGATTCTCCTTTTAATTTGTTATGCCTTTGGGGTCTTGTTGAGGAAATGTTTGTCTGTGCCTATGTGTTGTAGTGTTGGACCTATGCCCTCTTCAAGGAGCTTCAAAGTCTCTGGTTTAATTTCCAAGTCTTTGATCCATCGTGAGTTGACTTTTGTACAGGGTGAAAAAGTGGGATTAACATCCAATTTTCTGCATATGGTTAACCAGTTTTGCCAACACCATTTGTTAAAGAGGCTATCTTTTTTCCAGTGTATGTTTTTGGCCTCTTTGTCAAAAATCAATTGGCTGAAAGTGTGTGGACTTGTTTCTGGGTCTTCTATTCTGCTCCATTGGTCTATATATCTGTTCTTTTGCCAGTACCATGCTGTTTTTATTACAATGGCTTTGTAGTATAGTTTAAAGTCAGGTATTGTGATTCCTCCTGCGTGGTTTTTGTTGCTGAGAACTACCTTGGCTATTCTGGGCTTTTTGTTATTCCAGATAAATTTAAGGACTGATTTTTCTATGTCTGTGAGGAATGATCTTGGTAGTTTAATGGGCATTGCATTAAATCTGTAGATCACTTTTGGGAGGATGGCCATTTTAATGATATTTATTCTGCCAATCCATGAACATGGAAGGTCTTTCCATCTTCTAAGATCTTCTTCGATTTCTTTTTTCAGTGTTTTATAATTTTTTTTGTAGAGATCTTTTACCTCCTTGGTCAAGTTTATTCCTAGGTATTTTATTTTTTTGTGGGAGATCCTGAGTGGTAGTGTTTTCTGAATTTCTTTTTCAGTGGATTTATGGTTGGTGTACAGAAAAGCTTCTGATTTTTTAAGATTGATTTTGTATCCAAATACCTTGCTGAATTTGTAGATCAGTTCTATAAGCCTTTTGGTTGAGTTTGTTGGGTTTTCTAAATATAGTATCATGTCATCTGCAAATAGTGAAAGTTTAAGTTCTTCTTTTCCTATTTGTACTCTTTTGATTTCCTTTTCTTGCCTTATTGCTCTGGCTAGAGTCTCTAGTACTATATTGAAGAGAAGTGGTGATAGTGAACATCCTTGTCTCATTCCAGTTTTTAGGGGGGATTCTTGAAGTTTTTCCCCATTTAATATGATGTTGGCAGTGGGCTTATTGTAGATTGCCTTAATAATGTTGAGATATGTTCCTTCTATTCCAATTCTCTGCAGTGTTTTTATCATAAATGGATGTTGAATTTTATCAAATGCTTTTGCAGCATCTATTGAGATGATCATGTGGTTTTTGTCTTTGATTCTGTTTATATGATGAATTACATGGATTGATTTTCGAATATTGAACCAGCCTTGCATCCCTGGGATGAACCCTACCTGGTCATGGTGAATGATTTTCTTGATGTGGTTTTGAATGCGTGTTGCTAGTATTTTGTTTAATAGTTTTGCATCCAAGTTCATCAGAGATATAGGCCTGTAGTTTTCCTTCCTTGAACTGTCTTTATTCTGTTTGGGTATTAGTGTGATGTTGGCTTCATAGAATGTATTTGGGAGAGTCCCGGTTTTTTCTATTTCCCGAAATAGTTTGAGTAGTATTGGGATTAGTTCTCCTATAAAGGTTTTATAGAATTCACTTGGGAAACCATCTGGTCCTGGGCTTTTCTTTGATGGTAAGCTCTTTATTGCTATTTGAATCTCTTTGATTGTTATTGGTTGGTTTAAGTGTTCTATATCTTCTTGACTCAGTTTAGAAAGGTTGTATTTATCTAGGAATTTGTCGATTTCCTCCAGATTTTCCATTTTGTTGGAGTATAGTTTTTCAAAGTAGTTTCTGATAATCCTCTGGATTTCTACGCTGTCAGTAGTAATGTCTCCTTTTTCATCCCTTATCTTCATAATTTGGGTTGATTCTCTCTTTTAGTTAGGTTGGCTAGTGGTTTATCAATCTTGTTAATTTTTTCAAGAAACCAGCTTTTGGTTTTGTTGATTTTCTGTATTGTTTTTTCATTCTCTATTTCGTTAATTTCTGCTCTAATTTTAATAATTTTCCGTCTTCTGCTGGCTTTGGAGTTCAATTGTTCCTTCTTTTCAAGGGCTTTGAGGTGTGTCATAAGGCTATTTATTTGAAGATTTTCTGTTTTTCTTATGTGAGCACTCAGTGCTATAAATTTTCCTCTTAATACTGCCTTCAAAGTGTCCCAGAGGTTTTGATATGTTGTTTCTTTATTTTCATTTGTTTCTAGAAATTTCTTGATTTCACCTCTTACATCTTCTATGACCCATTCTTCATTCAGAAGTGTGGTGTTCAGTCTCCACATATTTATGTTGTTTCTCTGGGTCTTCTTATAGTTGATTTCTAGTTTCATTCCATTATGGTCTGAAATGACACAGGGAAGTATGTAACATTTTTTAAATTTGCTAGTGCTCATTTTGTGTCCCAGGATGTGATCTATTTTGGAGAAGGTTCCGTGAGCAGCTGAGAAAAATGTGAATTCTGCTGTAGTTGGGTGAAATATTCTATATGTGTCCAACAGGTCCATTTGGTTAATGGTGTTCTTTAGTTCTGAGACATCTTTACTGACCCTTTGTCTGGAAGATCGGTCTAGTATTGTGAGAGGTATGTTGAAGTCTCCCAGTATTATTGTGTTGGGATTTATGTGTGACTTCATGTCACAAAGAGTTTGATTTATGAAAGTAGCTGCCCCTATGTTTGGGGCATAGATGTTGATTATTGTTATTTCCTCTTGCTGGACTATTCCTTTTACCAGTAAAATGTGAGCTTCTTTGTCTCTTCAAATAAGTTTGGGTTTGAAGTCTTACTTGTCTGATATCATAGTTGCTACTCCTGCTTGTCTTCGAGTACCATTAGCATGGATTACCTTGCTCCAGCCCTTTACCTTGAGTTTGTTCCTATCTTTACTTGTAAGGTGTGTTTCTTGTAAGCAGCAGATGGATGGATTCTGGCTTTTTAATCCATTTTGCCACTTTATGTCTTTTTATTGGGGAGTTGAGGCCGTTTACATTCAGTGTGATTATAGAGAGATAATTTTTAATTCCCAACATGTTAAGATCTTATTTCTGTTTGAGATACTGTTTATTCTTCTTTGCTTAGTTGTCTGTCTGCTGGATGGGAATTCTTGTTTCTTTGGTTCTGGCGTGTATTACCCATTTCCTCTTTGCAGTTAATCTCCTTGAGTATTTTCTCTAGCGCTGGTTTTGAAGACATAAATTCCTTCAGTTGCTGTTTGTCATGGAAGCTTCTTATTTCCCCATCTAATTTGATGGATAGTTTTGCTGGGTAGGAAATTTTTGGCTGGAAGTTGTTTTCTTTCAGAGTTTGGAATATGTTACTCCAAGCCCTCTGGCTTTCATAACTTGGTTTGGGAAGTCTGGAGTAATTCTAATTGGTTTGCCTATGTATGTCACGTGGCCTTTTGTTTTTGTTGCCTTTAAGATTCTCTCCTTGGCTTCCACATTAGTCATTTTGACAATTATGTGGCGTAGGGATCCTCTTTTCTGATCCTGTCTAAAGGGAGTTCTATAACTGAGCATTTATTTGAGACAAAAAAAAAAAGAAGAAAGAAACTCTTATCCCTGGCATCTCTCATTATGAACAGATACCCAACACTGAGAGCAGTTGATTTGCACGAGGAATTTTCCACTTTGAAGCATCAAAGTTGGTATTTGGTGCTGTGAAATAGTTCTATTTTCTTTCCTTATTACATAAGAAAGAACTAAAAGTGAATTCATGTATCATGTACTACATGCATCTTTCTCCCATTGCAAAACCTCATTATTTGGAATCTAACATAACCTACTTACTTTGAGGAAAAGAAAAATTCAAGTTCAGGATTAAATAAATCTCTCTGCCCCATTAACTAATGGAAGTAAAAAATGCATGGCCTGAAAAAAGAATATTATGTAAATATCTTCTTTTGAGTACTATCAAATTATCAAAATATTTTAAGTTAAGGCACTTATTTATTAAAATATTACTTGCTTTTATAGCTGAAGTTGTGGGGAAATATCATAGACTTAAAGTTTAAAAATCAATAATTTGCCAACTATGAGAATGATATTTTAGGAAGGAGGATATTTTTAGCAATCAGGATTAGGAACCACCCCACCCCTGTTCCTCAGTACTTCAGAAGTACAAGCTCGCTTTACAATCCAGTATTCAAAGGTTAGACCCCTACCCAATCATTAACACACATTAGTGTGAAGAATTGCTTTTTTAAAAAATTACTTTATGATCTACAGGAGAGGGCCTTTTGATCATAAGCAAATAGATATGCACTTAAAACTAAAGCAAGAAGATGGCAACTGAGAAAAGCGGGGCTTAAGAGCCCCGCTAACAACCAATCTCTATTACCACAAAATCAGAGCCTTTCATAGCCAGAAAACACCATCACCAGAGAAACAAAAAAATCACCAGCCCCAGAGAGGAGGGGGTCCCATAACAGAGCTCAGAGCCACACAGGAGATACGCCGGCCTCACGGCCGAGGACACAGCAGCATCGCCTTACTGCCGGCGGCAGCGGCGAGCTCACCGGACGACTATGGCTACAGACCAATGCACTCAACAGCCCACCAGGCTCCAGAGAGGAGCGGCGGACAGCGAGCCAAGGTGAGCCGCTGCGGAAGAGCCCGGACAGCGAGCCGAGGTGAGCCGCTTCAGAAGAGCCTGGTGGGATTCGTCAGATTTTTCGGCATAGGGAGCATCTAAAGCTCCCAGTGGCTGGGCTCAGCACATGCTGTAGGAACTCAGAGCGGAGTTCAAAAACAGAGAAGAAATACACCAGCCTCATGGCCGAGGGTGTGGCAGCGGCGCCATATTGCCACCAGCGGCAGCGGCAGCAGCAGCAAATTCACCGAGTCCACTACAGCTCCATCTGCCTATTCAACAACAGTGAGTCAAATTGTGGGCCCAAGAGGAGAAATCCCAGTACTGACTCCCAGGGACTTGACCCAGTGGGGGAGTGGCAGTGGCAGAGATATCACACCATAGGAGAACACGCAACCTGGCACCCCCCATAGTCTAAAGCAGCCTCTATTGACTCCCTGGGTCGGAGACTTTGCGATACAACCCAGTAAAGGAGTAGTGGTGACTGAGATACCACAGACTCGATATCCAGAGCACCTTAAGTGAAGTCGTAGTGACCCAAGGGAAGAACCCAGAGAAGGCACAAACTCCCGAAATCATGGGAAAGAGGAATAACAATGGAGCAATGAATGCCCACAATTCCACAACATCAGAACCTGATAAAACAGAAATTCAGAGATTTCTAGAAGATCAAATCAGGAAAATAACTGTAGAAATAATAGAGGTGTTTCGAAAAGAATTCAGAGAGAGCCAAAAAGAGACAAAGGATGCAATTAATGAAGTAAAGGCCTCAGTTCAAAGCACAAACAACCGATTAGACCACATGGAGAACAGAATCTCGCTCTTAGAAGATGATCATTGCAAAAGTGAAAGCATAGTTTCTAATCTAGAAAAAAAATCCGACAGCAGGAATCTGACATTAAAGAAATATGGGCCCATTTTAAGAGAGATAACCTAAGAATAATTGGAATAGAGGAGGGAAAAGAGGGTGAAACCAAAGGGATCAACAATCTCTTCAAGGAAGTAATAGCAGAAAATTTTCCAAACATACAGCAAGAGGTTGATACACAGGTCCAGGAAACTTATAGAACTCCCTTTAGACAGGATCGGAGAAGAGGATCCCCATGCCACATAATTGTCAAAATGACCAATGTGGAAGCCAAGCAGAGAATCTTAAAGGCAACAAAAACAAAGGGCCAAGTGACATTCAGAGGCAAACTAATTAGAATCACTCCAGACTTCCCAAACCAAGTCATGAGAGTCAGAAGGGCTTGGAGTAACATATTCCAAATTCTGAAAGAAAACAACTTCCAGCCAAAAATTTCCTACCCAGCAAAACTTTCTATCAAATTAGATGGAGAAATAAGAAGCTTCCATGACAAACAGAAACTGAAGGAATTTATGTGTTCAAAACCAGCACTAGAGAAAATACTCAAAGAGATTAACTACAAAGAAGAAATAGGTAACACACACCAGAACCAGAGAAACAAGATTTTCCATCCAACAGACAAATAAGATTAGTTATCTGTGGAGATTCATTATTTATGTTAGTCTTATACCTATCTCTAAATTGTATTGTTTGCTTTTATTGTTGTTAATTTTTAGGATTTCTAGTTGGAATATTAATATACCTTCACATATAGCATTTGGAAATATTTTATCCCATTCTATCAGTAACTTTTAACTCTGTTTACATTGTCTTTGGATATACAATATTTTATTTTTTAGGGAGTTTGTATACCCTTTTGTTGCCTGTGCCATTGAAATCATACCCAAGAAATCACTGCCAATTTCAATGTTGTGAGGTTTTATGACCCAGATTTTCTTCTATAAGTTTATAGTATTAAGATTTATATTTAGGTCTTTTATCTATTTTGAGTTAATATTTGTATATGGGATTAGGTAAGGGTCCAATTTTATTCTTTTTCATGTAATTATTATTTTTCAACAATATTTATGTAAAATATTATTATTTCCTACACCAAATGTTCGTGGAAACCTTGTCAAAAATAACTTGACAATATATGGAAGAATGTATCTCTAGGCTTTTATTTAACTCCAATGGTTTATATATCTGCCTTTAGAACAGTACTACACTGTTTCAATTATTGTAGCTTTATATGGTTTGAAATCAGAAAATATATATCTTCTAGCTTTGTTCTTTTTCGAGATCGTTTTGGGTATCTAGAGTCCATATTACATATTAGGATAGATTTTTTCCTGAAAAATAAATATATAAATATATGAGAGTTTCACCTAAAAAAAGAAAAGAAAAAAATATTCTCTGGTAAGAAAGAAAGCAAAAAGAAATATTAAAATGTTATCTTTAAGTTATCAAAAGCTTGGTATCAGACAAATGAAACTGTTATGTGAGATTATCATTTTTAATTTTGGATAAATTGCTATAATACTAGATGTCAATCACTAACCCAAGCATGGGAAGGAGGAATGGGGAGGGAATGGGGTGGGGATCGGGTGGGGGCTGACTGGGCGATGTGTGTATGTATGTCTACAAAAGTTTTTTGTATCCCACTATGATGTATGAATACAGTGTACCAATAAAAATAAAAAAAAAAAACTATAGCAAAGTTACAGTGTTTATTTAAAAGAACAAAGAGGATTGTGAGGATGAAAGTCTATGATGAAGTCCTGATGGTTTTTCCAAGGGGTAAAAAAGCTTAAGGATATTTGTTTTATCAAATATTTGTTACAGTGTGTAGCATAAAATTCTGGTTCTAAAAGGATCTGTGCCACCTCACCAAACATTTGCTGAGTCTTTGTTGTATAACGCATATAGGCAACTGACACTTAGAGAATACTCTCAATGAGCCTATGAAGTAGCACTATTGTCAGCCTGTTTGAAAATTAGAAAACTGAATTGCAGAGGGATTAAACATCATGTTTTAAGGCCATACAACTTGTAAGATGAGAGAAAAATATTATAGGGCTTCAGCACCACTGTATAAAGTTGGACAAAGCTCCTGTTTCTCGTTATATTATTGAAATTCATATAGTTCCAACACCAAATGAATTGAATTGTACTCAACTAGTAATAGAACTGTCTCAAAATTAGAAAAGTTTAAAAAATCATGTAATATATATAATATATATGATGAAAATGATAGCTACTTGTGTATAACTACTTAAAATAATTATATAAAATTTTTTTTTTACAAGCAGAAGCAAATTTTATTATCACAAAGGTAGAAAAAAGTGACAGACTAATAAAGCACTATATCAGAGGGACATAGAGAAGTGCCTTGAAAATAAGACACTGAAGTTTTTGAGCATAGAACAGTTTTTATACAGATTCAATTATCTTCCATCTTGCTTAATTAATCATCTTTTTACTTCCCCCTAATGCAGGTGTAGGTCCACCCATTATCTCCAGTGCAAGCCTTTTGGTACAATTATGAGGACTGACTATCTCTCATTCTGCTTGACCAATAGATAGTCTTTCTATCTGTTCCCATTATCTCCCGTGTAAGCCTTTGTTAGGACCAGGATGTGTTATTTGATTAACAAAGTCAGGGGTCATATGGTATATGCCCTCTTTGAGGAAGGCCTGTAACCTCCTGCATATTCAGGGAGTTTTAGCCTTTTTATTTCTATCTGCTAGAAGTTATTTTTTATGTAAACTTGCCTTTAAAATATGAAGGCCCTGGGATGCAACTCTTTTGTATACTTGGTAATCACTTTGGGTGAGGGAATCTGTAACAGCTGCCTCTCCTCCCTGCCTGAGTGCCTGCACAGCAGCAAGCCCTGACTACTTTTTACATTTTGAAATGAATACTGAAGCAATTTTTCAATACCAGCACATTCCCAACCAATCCCCCCTCTTTCTTTTAACTTTCTGACACCCGTCAGACCTAAAAGAATGGGGACGAAGAAAGTCAATCGAGCTACTTCTGTGCTGAGGGGTCGAAATAGGGCCCTGGCCTTGAGGATGCGAGGAAGTCACTTGTGAGGGTTAGATCAGCCGATATTTGAGGTGTCCATGGCTGTCCAAGAGGCTCCAGCAGATTTTCATCTGAGATATTATCTGAAGCTTCATCTGGACCTTGATGGCTTTAATTCTGCTGAAGACAAAATTAACTACACAATTTAGTTACCATGGGCCAAATATCAGAGGAAACATTCCTTTTAGCCTTCTGGGAACTGGACCTGGCTGCTGTCTTTTAGTGAAGTAAAGTGAAGCTGGAGGCGAGTTCAGCTAAGTACCTTACGTGAACTTCATGATGACGGCTCCTCATGGCTCACCAGGGTGGGCCTCTTAAGAGCGTGAGCCTGAGCCGCCCCAGACTCTGCCTCTGTTCAGCCCACCCTCTCTTCTCTCCCTCTGAATGAGGTCCTCTTTCTTTTTTTTATTTTTCGGAATATTCTCATCAGTGACCCACAGACAGATTGTAGCTAGCAGAGCTAGAATCTCAATAGTGCGAGGTCCCTGTCTCCTTATTCTGTCTCAGTTTGTATTAGCTAGGTGGGGATAGAAGCCTAAAACTGTCAATAAATCAGAGATAGCCACAAACAGCTTTTTATTTTCTAAATGTGGTACAGGAGGCAGTTAACAGCATATGTTATGTGAGGTGACAGAATAAAGGAGTCCAGGACATAGTGTCAGGCATTGGTCTCTATAGGAATTATATGGGCAGAGCAGATTGGAGGATAATCTGGCAGCAATAAGACCTGAGAATCCCAAGCCGCTGGAACTGTGCCTAGAGCAGTCTAGCTCTCAGAAGTAGAGTTTAGACTCTAGCCATTCAGGCTTCTAAAAGCAAAGCTCAGGCTCCAATGCTTGGGCCGCTGGGAGTTCAGGGCTGCTGGGGCATGGGAACTTCCAGGGCTCACAGGCCAATGGGATGCACACGGGCTGTCCTGTGAATGCTTGGGGGCTGTGTCTATCTACTGTGGTTGCTAATGGCAATGCTTGCAGGATGCTATGGCTTACCTAGCAGGCTTATCTCCCTATAGCCTTGTCCTGCAGTAGAAGAGACTCGCTGCTGTTTAGCAAGGGGTTGGTGGCTGGCATCTCCTTTGTTTTGAGGTTCTCTGGAGTTGGGCTATGAGTATTTTTTTTTATTCTCTTTTTACAGGGCTTTTAAAAAGAGTGTCCCATCTTTGATGGGGCAGAATGGATGAACACTCATTGGGCCTTACAAGACAATAGAGGGTTTCCAATATAGATGTTGACACAGATCTAGCCTCACTTAGGAGAACATAGGCAACATAAGCTGTTACCTTGAAAGGCATGAGGCTCCCAAGTTGCTGTTTGGTTGCCTATGAGTTTATATAATAAGCTTGAGGAGGGTCTGTAGTCCCTTCTTGTCTCCTACTCTAGCTAATTTTCCCCTCCCCTAGAGAGTCTGCCATAGCTAAGCAGTAGCAAGGGATCTCCACAATCACAGAGAGCCCGTTGGTGGCAGTTATCCAGTCATACACCAGGATCTGATCACGTTTTGGGAAGGGTTACAAACCTTCATGATGCAGTCATTTTAGGCCACCATCAGCTGGAGCCTTGCTGTTGGACGCCAAAACTATAACAGTTATGGCTCCACGCTTGGCACTAAAACCGTAATGGTGCCCTGCTGTTGGGCGCCAAAACTGTAATGGTGTGAGATGGTGACGTAGATTCTTGTTCTTAGCTAGTTTAGAAAAATAGAGCCAGAGCTATACTGCTACAAGCTTAGGCAAATTTTATTATTACAAAGGTAGAAAGAAGGGACAGAATAATAAAGCACTACATCAGAGGGACATAGTAGAGTGCCTTGAAAATAAGATTTATTTTTTATACTTTATTTAGTGCATTATAGTCTCACATCATAATGTAGTTCATTGTGATAGTGACATACACACACACAGCATTTAGTGGGCTTTCCCCCAGCTTTCTTTCATTATCACCCCCTCCCCATATAGGGCATTGACACTGACCTTGGTATTTTCACATGTATATCTAATATCAATGGAAGTGATTTCTTAATTGATTCCCCCTTCTTCTCATTTACTACCTCCCTGGCTTCACTGGACTTTCTCCTCTATTATCTAAAGTCCCTCTGGTATCCCAAATACTCACCAGCAAATACATATGAATGAAAACATAATGACCCTTCACTTTCTGTGACTGGCTAATCTCGTTTAACATAAGGTTCTCCAGGCTCATTCATTTTTTTGTAAATGATATTATTTGGTTCTTTTTTTATTGCTGAGTAGGATTCCATTGTGTGTATATCTCATAATTGCGCTGGCTTAAGAGATGCTGTTTCCAAACAAAACTATAAAAAATAAGTCTGGGAGTGTAGCCCGGAGGTAGAAGGGCTTCTAAGAACCCCAGTACCACAAATAAATAAATAAATAAATAAATAAATAAATAAATAAATACCCAAAAACTCAACCAAAAGTCTTCTAGGATTGATTAACAAATTCAGCAAAGTACTAGGATATAAAATCAATCTAAAAATTAGTAGTTTCTCTATATGCTAACCATGAATTAATTGAAAAAGAAATTCATAAAACAATTCCATTCACAATAACCTCAAAAATAATACAATACCTAGAGATAAATCTAACAAAAAAGGTAAAAGACTTTTACAATGAAAATTATAAACACTAAGGAAATTAATCAAAGATCTTAGAAGATGGAAAGATCATCTTTGTTCTTGGATAGGCAAAATAAACATTATCAAAATGTCCATTCTACCAAAAGTGATGCCAATGTAATTTTTTACAGATATAAAAATCAGTCATAAATTTATCTTTAACAGCTGGGCATAGTGGTGCACGCCTGTAATCCTGGCATTTGGAAGGCTGAGACAGGAGGATAGGGGTTCAAGGACAGTCTCAGCTACCACTTAATGAGGCCCTTTGCAACTCAGTGAGACCCTATTTCAAAATAAAGAATAAAAAAATAGGGCTGGGGGTGTAGCTTAAAGGTAGAGGTAGGATGCCCCTGGGTTCCATCCTCAATACTGCAAAAAAAAAATTATCTTTAAGAGTGGGGATACATATGATTTTAGAACTATTATTATATTAACTTGATTAATAGATGTATTTTTATAAGTAAAACATACCTATATTTTTATAAGTAAGAAAGCCAGTGAGCTTAATGAGTCAGATACTAAAGAAGAAATACAAGTGGCTCATGATACTTTATAAAAAGAAATTCCAGAAAGCTGCTATTTCAAAATATGTTCACCTTTATAAAGAAATAGGGCATAAAGCACAGTTCTATGAATCAGAAAATTAATGGTTATACATTTAGTATGGCAGATCTTTGGCGGGAAGAGGGAATTAGTTTTGTAAAGTAACAGTTAATAATAATGATGCAACAATGATTAATTTTTGAGGCGGAAAATAAATGGCATAACAAAGAGAAAAATAACATGGTGATTATCAGTAAATATTCTTAGTTAGAAAGATTAGAAAAGGAGAAATATTTAAATCAAAGGGATGAGCCAAAGGGACAGGAAGTTTGTGATAAAGGGAACAAGATTAACAAAATAATCAGGATATTCTGCTTATCATAGGAAGATTAAATGAGATTGAAGCACTAACTCTGAAAAATCATGGTTGTGAACTCATACTTTTTAATTTATTTAAGCACTAGAATTTAATTTATTTTTAATATGAACAAAAGCCAAAAAAAGAAAATTAGAATTGTAAAAGGACCCACATTCCTAGAATTTATCTATTCACTTAGAACCATAAAAAGAAACAATTTAATATGGAATTATTATAATACACGTATCTAAGAAGGGTGTAAATCTGGTGATTTGAGTGAGTTGGGAGATACAAATTGCCCCTCCTAACTAACTCTGAGACTTTCATCTTGGACACAACATGACTTCAGTTTCTAAATCTAAAAATCAATTATTAATTTTTCAAGTTTCCCTGTGTGCCCAGCGTTAGACACTGTGGGACTGGAAAAAAATGAGTAAAACATAATTTCTGTCTCATGGAACCTGCAAATATGGCAGACTTTTCTACAGAAAATTGCTTACATCTCATTTCCTCTAAGGCACTGGGGAAAAAAGACAGGAAGAAATCTAGGTATCCTGAAAAACATAGGATAGGAAAACAGTTGGAAATGGTTCCAACTATCTTCTTGCCTATAATTCTGAGCAGAAAACATCTACTATTACGTTTTTCTCTCAATACTAGGGCGCATATTTTCAATACGCAGCTTTGGTCCACGGCAATTCAGCACTCAGAAGGTTTCCCACATGACTTGGGGAATACCTCACTAATCTGTACTTCAGATCATCACATCTTGCTCTGTGTGAGCTGGGTTCAGGCTTCACAGTATTCTGGCTCACTCTGCCTACTTGTTGGCTTGGAATCATCATGATGGCCCCCTCACATGCTGCATTTCATCTCAGTCCCTCTACCTGTCTCCTGGGATCTCCTTTCTTTTTCTTTCCTGGTTTCCTTTTTTATTTCTTTTCTTAATTTTTTGTCATGTTTTCCTTTACCTTTGCTCTCTCTTTGGTCCTCTATTCTTGACCTTTAAGTTTCAACATGCTCTAGGACTTATAGTTTAATTGCTTGTAAGTTAGAGTTGAAAAGCTCACCATGTTCACACCCAGAGATAGCTCTGTTTCCTTATAATACTTCTTCTATTTAAAAGAATCTATAAAAATGACATACTTAAAATATTCTATTTCTTTCTGATCTCTATAACTTGTGTTTCCTTTTTTCTTTCTCTTTTTTCACATTGACACAAATATTTTTTCCAGAATGGTGTAATCTCCCTGTTGTGGGAGAAGGGGCACTTTTCTCATAGCTGGTGACATTACAATGTCTGTGTGGGCAGTGCCTAAGTAAAACAGAGCTTTGTGTAATTATCTAAACACATGGTCTATTGAACTAATTCTACATAAAAATCTTTCATTTCCTGAATTAGTAGGTTCTCCATACTGGCTCCAACACCTGCCCATTAAAATGAAGAAAGCAAATGCTAGGAAAGAGAATTCCAGCGTTCAGGCTCTTATTCTATTTTGTTTCTTCCAGAGATAATCATAGGGTCTTTAGTATACACGATAAATGAAATGCCTCTATGCCTAAAAGTAACCCCCACAGTGAGAGAGATGGCAGCCCACGAGGATGAGGTGGGAAGTCCCCCCTATGGTTCTGTGTCCCTGATGTCTCCTTGGGGGACAGATTTCCCACCTCCACATTGCCTACCCCTCCCTTAGGGGGAGCCTTCCGGCCCTCTTTTGCTGCATCAACACTGTGCTATCCACTGAGACCAAGTTCCCCCAGTTACAGGCCATGAGTCATCCAGTCAAATCTGATCAGAGGTGCAATTACTAGGGAATTGGCTTTTGCTTTGTTATTCTTTATGATCTGGTCCTCCATGGTTTTGACTTAAAGAAAGAAGATCGCCAAAACACTGATTAATTTTCTCCCTGACTAAGGATTTCTTGTACCATAAAGTTTAAAGTTTGAACAATCCTCCCAGGGACACGAGTCCTGTTCTTGAATGCCAAACCCATGCTTCTCAATACTAAACCCGGCCCTGCCCAGCAATAAGTGCTGAGATGCCCTCCCTCCCTCAGTTCTGCTGCTGCATGCCCATGAGCTTGTTCCAGGTAAAACTCTGGCACACTCCATTAAGCATCTCCTGCCAGTCACTTTCCTCTCCTGGACTTCTCTCAGCTCTGCTCTGACTGGACTTGCGCCATCCATTCTGGACCCACAGAGCCCACATTCAAGCAGCCAGTCATCATATCTGTAAGATCTCTAGCAAACTTCTGAAGACAAGAAAGAATAAAAATCAAATTCCACAGGCAGCTGAAAGTCATAATGCAGACACATCACTATGGTGAATGAAGTTAATTTTTCTTTCTGTACTGATTTGACTCTCATTTTCTTTCTTTCTTTCTTTCTTTCTTTCTTTCTTTCTTTCTCTCTCTCTCTCTCTCTCTTTCTTTCTCTCTCTCTCTCTCTCTCTCTCTCTCTCTCTCTCTCTCTCTTTCTTTCTTTCTTTCTTTCTTCCTTTCTTTCTTTCTTTCTTTCTTGTGGGTCTGGGATGAAACCCAGAGGCATTCGACCTCTGAGCTACAGCCCCTGCCCTATTTTTTAATTCTTTTTATTTTGAAACCGGGTCTCACTGAGTTGTAGAGGGCCTCACTCAGTAGCTGAGGCTGTCCGCGAACCGTGATCCTCCGGTCTCAGCCTCCCGAATGCTGGGATTACAAGAGTGCGCTACCACGCCCGGCTATCATTTTCAACTGACTATCTTTAATGGTTTTGGCATTCATTTAATTTCCTTGGTTTAATGATAATAAGACTTGTTTCTCCTTTACCCCAATGTTTAAGAACAGTATTGTACCAACTAATTGTATTTTGTATGAAATGAGGGCTCAACTACATATCTGTTTAGTTGTTTCCTTATTGAAACATATCTAAGGTACCTTTTTGTTTCTTAGTAAAAAAAAAATACAGCAAATGGATTGACTCTTATTTAGGGAGTTGGGTTCTTGCCACACTTAAGGCACTGGATTGTTAAAGTCACATTTATTGACTCCCAAGGTATTTACTATATACCAAAGTGATGAATAGCCTGTGTCTTACGAAACTCTCGAGTCCAACAGGGCAATAGCAACTCATACAGAATAGTGCTAAAGAGGAGCAGAATGCTTTGCATGTTTTAGTAGGAACAGAATACATTCCTAAATACCAGGGATTACAGAGGTTATAGGATACTGAGATAGATTATGACGATTGTCCATCCATTCTTTCCACAAATAATCACAGCATACTACTATATTCCAGGATTTTCTAGGCTTTAGGATACAGCAGTAAAAAATAAAAACAAAATGAAACTCAGGTCATGTTTCTGCTCTCATGAAATTCACTTTTTAGAGATGTGGAAAGACAATAATCAAATGTATGTACATATCTATCAGGCTAAGTGGTGTAAATCTAAGTGTTGAAAAAAAAAAAAGATCTGAGTATGGGAACAGGATCGTGTTGTTCAGCTGAACCTGCTTTTGGTTACTGGATGTTCCAGCAAGACCTTGAGGAGGTGACCTTGGAGAACAACTCTGAGTAAGCAGGAAAGAATGGAGGGAACAGCCAGGAAGAGGTGTGGGCTGAAGCTTCTAAGCTTTCGAGTGCTGTTAAAAAGGACCAAGGAGGCCAGAGTGATCCTGGGAGCCTGAGGAAAGCTATAGGAGAGGTCAGAGCCCATGCAGCAGACACTGATCCTGCAGAGCCTTGAGGCTTCATGCTATGCAAGTTCCCTTCTGTTTCCCTCAAAAAACCCTCTTTCCCCCATTATTTGTCATGCTCCTTAAAAGACTGGAAATAAATTTTTAAAAAAAAGGTTAATTAAGGGTTCTGGCTAGCAGGATTCCATTTAATTGATGTGAAATTAATATATTGTTTGAATTTAATTCTTAAATAATTTCATGTAGGTATTTTTCTCTCAAATTAAATAATAAACAATCCAAAGTCACATGTAGTCTTTCATTTTCTGTCTTATTCCCCTGAAGCTCACCACATATCACCAAAAGAATGAGTTGGTTTTGGGCACTCTGTTTTACTCAAGATGGTCTCACTGTGAAGTCACTAATCTACACTTACCTCTGTTCTCTGGGGTCTGCTTTCATGTCATTGTGAACAGACCTGGAATTGTAGTGGGACTGTAGCTACATACTGTCCAAAGAAGCTATAAACATCCTTGTGATCTGGCAAAAGTAAAAAAAAATTTTCCCTCTTAAGATTAGGCTTTTGTATTTCCTTGTGAGATTTTGTTTATGGGCAAATCTCATAGTTTAGGTAGTTATTTGGTAATGCCTCTGTATAATATATCAAATAAAACACAAAGGAATGAGTCACCTAAGGTGTGAAAGCCTCTTTTTTTTTCTTTTTTTAAATCAGGCTTTGTGTATTTGCCATATGTAAGCATAGATAGATTTTCCCCCCACCATAGTAGCAGCCTAGTTACTGTATCAATAATTAACATCCTTTGAATTGGCCAAAATTTGGATTAAGTAAAAGCATTCCCCTATGTTTTGTTTTGGTTTGGTTTTATTTTGAAATAATTTTAGGCTTACACAAAAGTTTAAAAAATAATCCAGAGTTCTTGTAATACCCCTCAACCAATATCACCAAATGGCAACACCTTATAGGACAGTAGTTTGATTTTTTAAAACAAAATCAAAACTATCACTCCAATGCAAGCACCATGAAATACTCCGCAGGCTTCACTAAACTCTTCAGCTTTTACACAAATGACCTATTTCTATTCCAGAATCCTCACATTGCACTTAGTTTTCGTGTTTTCCAACTGTTTAATCTATATTTCTCTGCCTTTCATGACCTTGATATGTTTGAAAGAATACTGGACAATTATTATGTAGAATGACCATCAACCTAGGTTTGACTGATGCTCTTCCTGAAGGTGAGCTTATGCATTTATTTATTTATTTATTATTTTTTATTTGTGGTACTGGGGTTGCTGGAAGCCCTTCTACCTCTGGGCTACACTCCCAGACCTATTTTATATTTTTGAAACAAGGTCTCTTACGCCAGCGTGGCTGGCTTCGAACCTGCGCGATCCTCCTGTCTCTGCCTCCCAAGCACGGGGATTACAAGTGTGTGCCACCACGCCCAGCGTGAGCTTATGTATTTAAGGCAGTGTTTTCACTGAAGTGAAGCTCTTCTTGGTGCATGAACTAAGTTTTAAACGATGTCAACATTGGTTTGGTTTTGCCAAACTATTTATTGTACTTGTTGGCATCACATTTTTAAAATATAACATTTCTATTTAAATTGTTTATATTTAATATTAAAATAAAAATAATTATAATATTACTTTAAAATTTATTTTGAATGGAAAATGCATACAAATTGTGAAATAAGCCGGATGTCTTGGTGCACACTTTTAATCCTAGCACTTGGAAGGCAGAGCCAGGAAGAACACAGCCTCAGCAAGTATTGAGGTTCCCATTAACTTAGCGAGACCATGTTTCAAAATAAAAAAGTAAAATGGAACTAGGGATATAGCTTGGAGGTAAAATTTTCTGGATCAATATTCAATCCCCAGCAATACACACACACACACACACACACACACACACACACACACACACACTCATATATATACACACATAGACTCACACACACACATACACACAGATTGAATTAATACAACTTTATAATGAAAAGCAAACCCATCTCTCCTGGTCTTTTTTTTTTTTTTTTTTTTTGGTGGTACTGGGGGTGGAACCCAGGGGTTTTCTACCTCCAGGCTATACTCCCAGACCTACTTTTTATATTTTATTTGGAAACAGGGTCTCACTAAGTTGCTGAGAGCCTCACTAAGTAGCTGAGGCTGGCTTCGAAAGTGTGCGATCCTCCTGTCTCAGCCTCCCAAGCACAGGGATTACAAGCGTGCGCCACCACGCCCAGCTCTCCTTGTCTTTTAAGCCCCCAGTTTTTCTCCCAGAAATGACCACTGAGATCACTTCCAATATTTTGGTTTAAATAATGCTGAAATAAATAGCTTTGAATGTATTCTTTTGTGCACAGGTAAGTGGAATAAATTCTTAGAGCAGAAAATGATGAGTTAATTGGAATCAATGTATATTTAAAATTGAGATTGATATTGACAAATTATCCTTTAAAAATGTTATTCTGGGAGTGGGGTGTGGTGGTGCACGCTTATAATCCCTGCGCTTGGGAGGCGGAGACAGGAGGAGCACGCAGGTTTGAAGCCAGCCGCACTGGCTTAAGAGACCTTGTTTCCAAATAAAAATATAAAATAGGTCTGGGAGTGTAGCCCGGAGGTAGAAGGGCTTCCAGGAACTCCAGTACCACACACACACAAAAAAAGTTATTCTGGGATTGGGGGTTTAGTTCAGTGACAGAGTACTTGATTAGTACTTTACATACAAGGCCCTGGGTTTGATCCCAGCACCAAAAATCAAAACCAAAACAAACCAAAAAATGCGCCAGTTAATTGCATTTTCAGCAATGTAAAAATAATTATTTTCCTGTGCTTGCCCCATATCCAGGAATTTTTTAGTCTCATAGATGAAAAATATATTTGTAATTTTAATACATATATCCCTTACTTTAAATGAAGCTGAGTTTTTTCTTAACATTTGAGTCACTTATATTTTCTATAAAATCATATTTTAAATGTTATTAGGCCATTTTTTCTTTTTCTTTTTCTTAATGATTTGTAGGAGTGTTTCTGTATTCAGGAAATTATCAACTCAAAAATAACACACATTGCAAATATTTTTTTCTGGTTTTGTGTGTCAGGTGACAGGATGCCTTCACTCTTAGAATTTTTTGGCCAAATAAATTTTAAATATACATGATGCACCTTCACAAACATTAAAATCAGTCAGCAAGAAGAAGGGAGTGGGGAGAAAATGGGGTGGGAACTGGGGAAGGGCTAAGTGAGTGATGTGTGCATGTATGCCTCTATCATCTTGTACTCCATTAAGATGTACAATGCACCAGTGAAAAAATAAAAATTAAAATTTACATACTAAAACATACAATTTGCATTTATGAATTCTGAAATTGTATACAGAACTGTATTCTTTTTTTTTTTTTTTTTTTTGGTGGTACTGGGGTTCCTGGAAACCCTTCCACCTCCGGGCTACACTCTCAGACCTATTTTATATTTTTATTTGGAAACAGGGTCTTGTAAGTCAGCGAGGCTGGCTTCGAACCTGCACGATCCTCCTGTCTCCACCTCCCAAGCACAGGGATTACAAGCGTGTGCCACCCTGCCTGGCCAGCAATGTATTCTTTACTTCAATGCCAGAGAAACATTCTTCTTTATAGTTTGGTGAATTTATTTGTGTGTAATTATACATAAAAACCATTTAAAATTTCATCTTGTGTAAGAAATAAGGTAAGAATTTAATTATATATTTTCCAAAGATCTTCTCTGTATTAAAACTATTAATGAGCCGGGTGTGGTGGTGCACCCTTGTAATCCCCGCAGTTGGGAGGTGGAGACCGAGCAGGTTCAAGGTCAGCCTTGCTGGCTTAAGAGACCTTGTTTCCAAATAAAAATAATATAAAATAGGTCTGGGAGTATAGCCCGGAGGTAGAAGGGTTTCCAGGAACCTCAGTACCACCAAAAAATATAAATAAATAAATAAATAAATAAATAAAACCATTGATGAATCTTTTATTTCCTCACTGAATTAAATAGGTGCAGTTTAGCAGATTTCTAAGAGGCAAAAGATTACTAAGTAGTCAACTGAAGGTAATTTGATTTAGTTGGGTGGCTACTCATTTACCTAGATTGAAAATATTTTCAAGCCTTTATAAAATGCTTTTTTTTCTTTCCCGGTAATAGTCTCTATCATGCTGGCAATTAACCAAATCATAGTGCTCCCAAGAATGGAAGGATTTCTGTATTTTAAATACTTTTGTAGTGTTAATGCAGTTGTAATTTATAGCTAAGCTGGCATCTACATTATATTCATACATATTGGGATCATTTTCAAATGTGATTTATTGTTATTTTGAACCTTATTTTTTGGCTCAAAGCAAATAAGAAAAACGGGATATATCTCTTCACTTCAAACCATAAAGTAACTGATAACCGGGATGGTCTTTAACTGAATTGGATGGTGCTTATAAATATCTGCATTTTACCTTTCTTTTCCTAATTACAAAAGTCTAGAAAAGAAACTATTGCAGTAGGCTACTTATAAAATGACTCTGAATGACCCTTCCCTTTGTGTATTCATTCCCTTGTGGAATTCCTTCCCCTTACGAGACATTTCTAATAAGCAGAATATGGGCAGAAGTGATGGTATATTAACTTCTAAGATTAAATTATGAGAAATTGAGACTTCTGTTTTGCACTCATCACTCTCTTGCCCTTTCACCCTTTTCTTGCTCACCTTGATGAAATGAGCTTCCATACTGAAGAAACTCATGAGATCAGAATAGAAGGCCAGCCTCAGCCAACAGCCACTGGACCCAGTCCTGCCAGCAATCATGTGCTTGAGCTCAGAAGTAGCTCTTTCCCAGATGAGTGCAGGGATGGTTGCAGCCTCATCTAATGCTTGATTTCAGCCTTGTGTGAGACCCTGAAGCAGAAGAATCAGATGAACTGTACCCAGATTCCTAACCTACAGAAGTTGAGATAGTAAAAGTTTTAAGCTAGTTAAGTTTGGGATCATTTTTTTTTTTTTTTTTGGTGATACTGGGGATGGAACCCTTCTACCTCCGGGCTATACTCCCAGACCTATTTTATGTTTTATTTGGAAACAGGGTCTCTTAAGCCAGAAAGGCTGGCTTCAAACCTGCGCGATCCTCCTGTCTCCACCTCCCAAGCACAGGGATTACAAGCGTGGGCCACCATGCCCGGCTAAGTTTGGGATAATTTTTAAAGCAGCAGCTGATAACAAGTACAACTAATAAGAAGTTGAGTTGTAGTACTAAGTACTATCATTCATTATATTATAATGTTGCATTAATTATGTTAATAAATATTATTAAATCTAATCTTATATTAATTATGTTATAAAATATATAATTTTAATATTGAAAGACTAATGTAGCCAGGTGTGGTGACACATGCCTATAATATCAGTACTTGGGAAGTTGAAACAAGAGGATTGCAAGTTCTAAGCCATGCTCAAAAACTTAACAAGACCCTATTTTAAAATAAAAAAAATAAAAAGGGCTAGGGGTACAGCTCAGTAGTACAATACCCTTTGGTTCAATCCCCAGGACCACACATTAAAAAAAGGCTAACATTTCTAACTAGTTTTTTTTTTTGTGTGTGTACAAAGCATTAAGACTGTTGTAATTATTATGCTATCTGATTCTTACCATAACCTATGAGAAAGTTGCTGCTATTATATACATATTTTAAATAAAAGAACAGAAATATTAAGAAAAAGCAATATTGGAATACAAAGCCCATATTCCTAACAACTGTGCTGTATGATTGTACAAGAACAAAAAGCAAAAGCAAAACAAAACAAACAAAAAAACCAGAAACACTAGGTTTTCATGAACTATAATGTTCTCTCCTTTTTATATCAAACTTCTGCTTCCATAATCCATGCTGGAGTTTGAATTCACTTTAGCTTTGGTCTCTGGCTATTGTAATCTCATATGATACCTGAAGTTATGTCTTCTCATCATGGTAGGTGCAAAATAAATCTCTCTTAATGCTGGGGTCAGTGGGTGATTGTGAGTTCTACCTCCATCACTCAGTCTGGGAGTTGGTGAAGCATTTGATCTGATCTGCAAATGTTAGGGCCAGGCTTGCCTCCAGTACAGTGGATTTTATTCAACTATGACTCCTCAAAATGATTAGCTCACATAGTTCTAACTCTAGGCTCTGCTTATGACAGAAAGATATATGAAGGCAATTTGTCGTCTCATGTTTTTATTCCATGGTTATTATGGAAGAAGATAAAGGCTGCAATTTCAGATCCTTAAACTGAGATTCAAAGAAAAACTTTTTCATCTAAAATTGGTGATTCTCCTACCACATACTACTGGCAGGAATGCAATTAGAATATTATTTCTAAAGGGAAAATTTGCAGTTGATACCAGCATCATAGATACACAGACACTTTGATCCACCAATTTTACTCCAAGTGATTTGTTTTAGAGAAAAGCTTGCAAGTGTGAAATGATTATATTTTTAGAGCAAAAGAATAAGAGCCCTTTAATTGCCCATCAGTAAGAAGCTGATTAAGTAAATTATGATCTATCTGCACAGGAATATTAGGCAGCTAAAGTAAAATAAATCAAATAAAAATTTTTATGCTGTTGATTTGAAGTAATTTTGAAAATATATTGTTAAAGAGATCAAATTAAGGAGAATAGCAAGGTTTTATTTTTTGTTCTGAATTTGTGTCAATAAAAATAGATTGCATACATGGCATGATTTCATGTATATAGATACATTATTTGAAAGCTCTGCCTTGAAAAAATGGAGTCTAATTCCCCTCCCTCTGGATGGAGCAATATGTATAGTTATTTGTTTATATAAATCATAAAATATTTTATACTAATTGAAATACTGAAAACTTTGAGCACCTCTAAAGAGAAGAATTTTTTTTTTTTTGGTGGCTGGACATAGGATAAGAAGATATATTTCTAATTTAGATATTCTCTGTGCCTCTTGGATTTTGAACCACGTGTCTGATCACCTTTTATGTAAATTCAAAGCCGATAATACCTTTAATCACCTTATATTTTGGGAATTCTTTGCATGGGTGTAGGGTGTAGGGTGACAATTTTGAAAAAGGAGAGTTGAATGATGATTTAGTCCCTGGTGGTGTAGGGAAATACAGGGCAGCTTTCTATTTACCAAGGCAGGCTTTCTTATCAACCAGGAGATCTCTTCCACTGGGTGTGAAGTCCTGGTTTTACGGCATTTCTTAATTGTAGTGGTCACAGGCAAGCCGAGTCAGGTCTATAGATCTCTCTTTGGGCTGTAGCTTCTTCTCCCCATCCCACCTCCAACCAGGACAGTGTGAATGCCCTTAGTCAGAGCAAACTTTTTCCAGTTAAGCTCAGCTCCTATCTTAGAGTTGTCCTGCAGTGAGCCACTCCACAAGGTCCTGTCCTTTGGGGCCAGGGTGCAGAAGTCTTGGAAACTGTGCAACTTCTAAGCATTAAAACCATTTGTGGACTCCGAGAACAGCAGCACAGGGTGGGGATATGTGGAGCACACACAGTTGCAGTTTCTTCATGCTTAGTCATAAGAACAAGAGAACGCAATGACCTTGGGGCTCATTCACACGCATAATAGCTTTGAAATAGATTTAACAATCTTGGATCAGGTTATAAAGCAGTCTGTAGATTCACCTTTCCACTCATTCACTTTCCCTTTTTGTGCATCCTGATTGTAAAGTTAAGTACTTTTCCAAGCAGAACACTCTATGCATGAACAAAGGCTGATCTTATCAGGTGAATAACTCTTTCTCAGGAATCGCTTACCAGTTTATATAATCAGGCTTCTATTTAAAAGTTAGTGTCACCCTAAACTCCTGAGGACAGAATCTGCCAGCAGATTGGCCAAGGTCAGACATTTAGAAGAGTTCAGAAAGCCAAGTGGAATGATCTAGTGAAGAAATAATATCTGTGCTCTCAAAGAAGAAACGGGTGCCTGGCACGGTACTTAAACTATTCATTTTTGTTTGTAACCTGACGTTGATTAAATTTACTAAAATGTAAATATGAATGCAAAGATTTTTGTCCATCTTATTCTCTGGTGGATTTCAAGTGACCAAGATAAGAATCAGCACTGCCTCGCCTCATCCCTCCTCCTACACAGAGCTTACTAGCTGCATTAACAGGACTTCACTAGTCATTGTATTAATTAGTACAACTTCCGTTCCACCAGACCCTTGCCCAGGCACATCACTATTCATTCCAGTAACTTCCAAAAAGACATATCAACTCTTCAACATGAAGCATAGTTTTTTATTGAAGACTTTAATCCCTTGCCTCATAAATCCTCACCTTGGTGTTTATACCGATTCTAGGCTATTATCTCATAGTCCTTAACCTGTCCTAATCAAATCTCCCTCACACTTCCACCCTGAAAACTGCTCCTTAAACTAAGCTTCCAATTCTCAATAAATCCTGATCATTTCTCCCTCATTAGAGACAGACTACAGCTTGATAGACTAGTGATTCCCCTGACCAATAAATTTAGCCTGGTTTTAGCAACAGTCTTTGTTGGCGATGCTTGAGTTGGCATTTAATGACTAGGACAGCATCAGGAACTCAATAAATATCTGTTAAATGAGCGAGTAAATGTTACACAGTCATAGATCAAGGACATTTAAAGCCCTCTAAATCCTAATTCAGAAGGAAGTCAGCCCAGTTAAGTCCCCTCTGCAAGCCTGACTAAATCTGGGAGTAGAAACACGTTGCTTTATAAGCATGAACATGCTTATAAAGACTCGTTATCTAGTGTCAGCATATTTGTTATAGTTTCTTGATCTCAAGTTACTTTTTTATGGTTTGAACAGTAGAGTACAAGTCAATGATTCCTGAAGAGTAATGAGTGAGTGTGTTTACTGACCCATCCTGCTTTAAAAATGGTTGAGATGGAATGGAAGGGGTTCCAATTTATGCACAAATGGAAATTATTGATTTACTTCAGGTTTTCACAGGAGATATTTCATTTTCTTTTACTATTCTCTTCCAGGATCCTAGAAGGTTTTTAAGCTCAGATACCTTTCTTGTTTCATGATGACAAGGAGAAGCCATCTTCTTTTGCTTAGATTAATTTTTATTAAAAGTACTACAATATTAGTAGATTATTGATCAAAATACTATAAATATGTTATAAATTTTGATATGTGTAAGGAGTAAAATTTAATTGGAAATATCTCTTATTGAGAAAATATGGTTGAGCATCTTTTATTGATGTATAGTAATTATATAGAATAATGGGGGTTCATTGTGGCATATTTATACACCCACATAACATACTTTGACCACATCTGCCCCACATTTCTTCATTATCTCTCCTCCCCTAATCCTTTCTCTTCTCTAAAAGTCTCTCTTCTGCTTTCATGCCATCTTTTTCTCTTCTAGATTCCAAATATGAGGAAAAACCCATGCGATACTTTTCTCTGAGTCTAGCCTATTTCTCTTAACATGATGGTCTCCAGTTCCATATATTTTCTTGAAAATGAGATGTGCTTATATACCATGTTTTCATTATCCTTTCATCTATAGACAAACACTTAAGTTGCTTCTATAACTTGGCTGTTTGACTTGTGCCATGGTCAGTGTGTGTAGACAGGTATCTCTATAGTATGCTGCCTTTCATTTCTTTGGATATATACCAAAGAGTGGTATAGCAGGATCTTCTATCTTTATTTTTTTTTTGAGAAATCTCCATTCTGATTTTCATAGTGCCTGTACTAATACACATTCCCACAAATAGTGTATAAGGGTTCTTTTCCTCCATCCTATCCTTGCCATCCTATCCTTATTTTTTGTACTCTTGATGATTGCTATTCTGACTGGGTGAGATGAAACCTCAGTGTAGTTTTGATTTGCATCTCCATCTTATTTGACTTTATACAACAGTTTTTTCCAATTGTAATTCAATCCATAGATGCAAGCAGCCAGACAGGAAAGCTCCCAACTGAATGCATTATTTAAAAAAGAGAAAAGAAGATAATTAAAATCATGTTATAATGAAAAATTTCTACTGCTTATTCACTGGAATATCAATAGAGAACAATATGAAAGAATCATTTAGAAAGACTATGTTTGTGGGCTAACTTAGTATTTCAATATTAAGCACAACATGTAGAAGCAAGCCATTTCACTTTCCATTATTTCAAGGTAACAAAGTCAAACCAGTCAGGTTTTGTTTTTCCATGTATGAATTTTTGTTTGGTCGGTTATTTCTTAGATTTTACTTGCAGAATATTATAAACCCCAGGAGTTTAATACAAACAATTCAAAGTTCTATCTTGCCTTATTTCTTCTAAGCCATTCAAGAGTAAAATGAAAAACAATATGTGTGAACACAGTTTTTTCTTCTTCTTCTTCAAAAAAAAAAAACAACAAATGCCCCTGTGCTTATCAGGACTTTGAAAAAAATCTTAACTATAAAGGAAAAGTTTGGGAGGTGGTGATAGAGAATGACTTTAGATTAAGTCTGTTCACTGAAGTCCTGGGAGATTATATTCTTCACAGGCAGAGGAGGGTGACTGATCACTGATCACTTGCCATTTTTTTACTGTACCAATGAGACAGCTTTGGTATCTCTGAAGGGCTGCTTTTGGAACGGCTCCACAAAGTTAGATTCCTAAGAGGTCACATCACCAGGCAGATTTCAGAAACTGTTCCTGCTTCCCAGGCTCCAGATAGTCCTAAATCTCCAGAAATAATTGGTGTATATGTTTGTTTATTTATTTATTTATTTATTTATTTATTTATACCTTATAAAAATTAGATATAAGCTGGGCGTGGTGGCACACGCTTGTAATCCCCACGCTTGGGAGGTGGAGACAGGAGGATTACGCGGGTTCGAAGCCACCTCGCTGGCTTAAGAGACCCTGTTTCCAAATAAAAATATTAAAAAGTCTGGGAGTGTACCCCGGAGAAGGGTTCCATTGCCAGTACCACAAAAAAAAATTAAATATAAATTGTTTTAACCTGCACTTGTCCAAACAGTACAGTTTTGATATGAAATCTCTGAAATGGGTTATGATCCCAATACATGTGTGGCAACTGACTTATCTTTGTCATTAGATATTTTTTCTCAATTGTCATGGTCAAACATACCTTTTTCCAATTCCTGTATTATCAATCAATCTTTTTGAAAAAACTTACACCTTTTTCTCTCTTTTCCCGTTAAAATGTTTTCTCTCTTTCTTTAGTCATTTCTAATCCTTTTTTCTCTCTGTCCTCAGACTTTATATTCCATGAAATAATAAAAATGGCTACTATGTATGCAGTTCTGATTAGGTATTGAAATTCACACTACCTGTTAACAAGTCTTGCTTTACTTAACCTGCATAGCAGCAGCATGCAAGAACTACTTGCAAGTCTAATTTATAATTTATAGCTTGAGGATAATCAAGCAACCTATTCAAGATTGCCTAGAGGCTGGTGAAACCAAAGTAACACCAGCCTGTGTGACCACAATTCTAACCATTATGCAAAACTACTGGCTTCATGGTTAATTTTGTCTCTGACGGTCAACATAAAGTATGGGAGATGGAACCTACATCTTGGAAATATTTTCTATAAATCTTTGTTACAATTTTGTTTCTTTTAGGTAACTAAAAGAAAATTTCAGGGAATGAGCAAAAGTATCTGGCAAACCTTATAGCTACAAGTAAATTAAGCCCACAAATCACTGTTGTACAACAAAACAACATTATTCAATTATCAGCTGCCTTGGAACTGCCAGTTCTGGGCAAAGGATGAAGTGGCTTCCAGATTATCTATGGCATTTTCCTAGCTGTTACCATTGAAAAGTCTCTAAAATGTATAGAAGCGACATAGAAGAACACTGAAACTCTAAACATGGTTTCTACTATGGTCAAGAAAAATTCTACCAAAATAAATTATATATCAACACTTTATCAACAGCTCAAAGGACAAAAAGACCACATGTCTCTTTGAAAAGTTGATTTCAAATGGAGCTAACTCCCCAAATGTATATTTAAACATGTAGCAAATTGTAATCAGAATGAAGATTGCTTCTCTGCCTAGAAGATTAATTTTATTTAGTTGATGGATTGCAGTTAACCTTAAATATTGGAGAAGGAAAGAGGAAGGAAGGGAGAAAATATACCATTGTCTCTATGGGATATATTTAACACACACTAGGAAGAAAAGCAGGAAGGGAGAGAGAGACAAAGGGAGGGAGGAGGAAAAGCCCTAAATAACACCAGATGTTGGAGAAATGTAGCAATGTAACAAATGTATGAAATTTTGTGTGGGAAATGTAAATTGAATAATTCTATAAGGGAACCTATAGAATATGACAAATTATGGTCTTCAATTATGTGCTTTGCTTAAAGCTACAAGTTTGACAGCTCTTATGAGGTCTAGCTAAAGTGGATAAAGGTAAGATGAGATTCGTAGTAAGATGCAATATAATTTAACAAACACATCTCATATTCACAATTTCTTTTATTTCCATTATAGTCCAGACTTTAAGACACAGAAAGAATCTAGGGAATGTCCTGATAGAGATTCTTCGGAATCTCCTTTATATGTGAAGCTTCATTTTCAGATAACAATTTGGAGTTAAAATACTTCATCTGGAATATTGACAGGCCAGCTCTGTCACTACTAGCAAAACACCTAACAGCTCCAGGTCGTATTTCAAATACCACAATATTGTGCTGCAATCTCCACCTTTCTCTGGTTCCTCAGTAGTTTCTAGGTAGGATGCTCAGTGCTCTGCAGCAGCAACTCAGACTCACCTCACCTGGAGGGCACTGTGTATCCTGCTTAATTTTATGCCACCAGCCTGGCTCTCCCTTCAGCCGAAAGGACAGACTTTGTGGTTCACTTTAGTGGCTAAAAGTGGTGTCAAATTTTTTCACTGACAATATTTTATAGCTGTAATTCTTAAACTTTTTGGTGCAAGACACTGCTTACTAAAAAATTACTAAGATCTCTATAGAACTTTAGTTTGTGTAGGTTTATAGCTATCAATATTTGCCTTATTGGAAATTAAAACTAGCTGGGCATGGTGGCACACGACTGTAATCCCAGCATTCAGGAAGCTGAGACCTGAGGATCGCAGTTCACAGACAGCCTCAGCTACTTAGGCCCTTCACAACTCGGTGAGGCCCTGTTTCAAAAATAAAAAAGACCAGTCGGGCGTGGTGGTGCAGCATTCAGGAGGCTGAGAAAGGAGGATCACAGTTCACAGACAGCCTCAGTTACTACTTAGTGATGCCCTTTGCAACTCAGTGAGACCTTATTTCAAAATAATAAAAAAATAGGGCTCGGGATATTGCTTGGAGATAGAATGCCCATGGTACTATCCCCAGTACCACATAAAAATAAAAATAAAAAAGACTAAAAAATAGGGCTGGTGGTGTAGCCAGAGGAACAATGCCTCAGGGTTCTATCCTTAGTACCACACACACACACACAAAACTGGAACAAATTGCAATACATATATATTAATTAAAATACAAATATATTAATTAAGTACATATGTATATAATTAATATATATAGTATACCAATACATAGATATATATTATAACAATTAATACATATAAGTAATAAGTAATTAATATATATACATATATATTAATTAAAATTGCTACTCTTTACATAAATAATACATTTTATGAAAAATAAGTATGTTTTAAAAATCAAGAAAATACCTAGTAAGTATAGAGACAATTTATACACATCTCTGCCATGTCTGGCTCAGTAGGTGACAGCTGGATCCTCATATCCCCTTCTTTATTTGGTCTATTGCAGTATTCCATATAAGCCTCTGGAAAACTCCACTGTGAACTCATGGAAGAATGACAGTTCTCTACAAACAAGCACATACAGTCACATCGTAGGCAGGACAGACACTATTTTCCGTACTCCTCCTGTGCTTCTAGCCATTGGTCTCAAAGTGGGACAGTTATTGTGCAGACTGTTTAAGACAGTCTACAGTGAGTGGAGAGAAAATGCCAATGCTTACTTTCATTGTTATCTAAAACATGAGGGAAAAAATAGACTTTTAAATTACTTAATACATAGATTGCTGCCAGTCCTTCACTGGGTCAGAGTGTACTTACCAGGTGGGACTACCAAGGGGACGGGTCTGGACACAGGCATGGGGAGTTCTCAGCAGCGCTGCTCCTCTCATTGCAGATGAAAATGTCTAGTCAAATATCTACTTATGGATGCAATAATTTTTTTTTTTGCTTTAAATGAAGTAATAGAGAATGGGCAAGTGCTTTTAAAAGATTCCTGAAGACAAAATAAAATAAAAAAAAGAGTAGATGGAAAAATTGTTGATTATGTAGATCCAATAAATGAGAAAGTGGCTGCTCACACTTGTAATCCCAGGATCCAGGAGGCTGAGACAGGAGGATCGCCATTCAAGGACAGCCTCAGCTACTAAGTGAGGCCCTTTGCAACTTAGTGAGACCCTGTTTCAAAATAAAGAATAAAAAAAGGGCCAGGAGTGTAGCTTGGAGGTAGAATGCCCCTGGGTTCTATCTTCAGTGCCTCAAAAAGAAGAAAAAAAGAAAGAAAGAAATGAGAGAAAGAGAAAGTGGTAGTTTGGTGTGGTGGTGGCTCACGCTTGTAATCCCAGCATTTAGGAGGCTGGGACAAGAAAATTGCAGTTTGCGAACAGCCTCAGCTACTTAGTGAGGTCTTTTGCAACTCAGCGAGACCCTGTTTCAAAATGAGGAATAAACAATAAGGCTGGCAGTGCCAATCAGAAGTAAAATGCTCCTGGGTTCTATGTCCAGTACTGAGAGAGGGAGAGAGAGAGAGAGAGAGAGAGAGAGAGAGAGAGAGAGAGAGAGAGAGAGAGAGAGAGAGAGAGAAAGAGAAAAGGGAAGAGAAGAGAAGAGAAGAGAAGAGAAGAGAAGAGAAGAGAAGAGAAGAGAAGAGAGGAGAGGAGTAAAATGGCACAACTGGTCTTTTCTCTAGACCTACTACTGGCTTGTTTTTTTAAATTAGCAAGTTGTCAAAATAATTGAAATAATCAAAATAATATTTGGACTGTGGGTATTTATCCATCATTATGCCATTATGACAAAAAATGATAAATTAACATTTTATTTCTTTTTTGCAGTACTATGGATGGAACCCAGGAGCATTGTACCTCTGAGCTACACCCCTAGCCCTATTTTTTAGTCTTTTTATATTTAAAACAGGGTCTCACTGAGTTGCAAAGGGCCTCTCTAAGTAACTGAGCCTGTCTGTGAACTGTGATCCTCTGGTCTTCTCCTCACAAATGCTGGGATTACAAGCATGTGCCACCATGCCCAACTTCTTTAAGTTTTTTTTGAAATTTTTATTTTTTGATATATCAATAGGGTAATATGGAAATATAATTAATTGGCAATGAACTGGAAATGACATCATGATGTTTCTGTTAACAAGGCTCACATATCTGAAATGGTGTTGAAAGACTCCTGTTGCCCACTGATATTGTAGCCACAATAATGTTATATAGCACAATGCGTTATCCATGTGATTGTGGTAAGGAAGGTCTAAATAAAGAGCTGACAGTCATAAGAAAGCATAGCACATTCAGTTATGCACAGCATAAAAATCTTGATAATTAATGACTTACAAGTGTGTGTGTGTGTGTGTGTGTGTGTGTGTGTGTGTGTGTTTCTGGAAATCAAATTCAGGGCCTCATTGATGTCAGAAAAGTTGCTCTATAACCAAGCCATCATCTATACTGTTTAACATTATTTTAGAGCATGTTCCATCATTTATTTTATAAAGCTCACTATAAAACAGTATGCTATGTTATGTTGGCAGCCACCTCATGCATCTTATGTTTATCCTGTCTATTGATTACAAAAAGAGGCCACATGGAGTGATCGACCTATCCATCTAGGTTTGTGTTAAGTATTCTCTATGATGTTTGCATAATGGAACTGCCTTGTGATGCATTTCTCAAAATGTTTCCCTGTTGTTGAGTGACGCGTTACTGCTATGTATACATATACATAGAACGTTCCATTCATAGAAGACTTTGGCCAAAATGTTTTGAAGAATCCTGCTCTGTTTTATTAAATGGTGCCTTACTCCATAATGAAGCTCCAGATTCTTATATTAAGAAAAATATTTATGTTGTGATATTTCACCATATTAATTTCTTGTCAAGTATATTAATTTTTAAAGTATGAATGTGAGTTAAAGGTAGAAGGATAAACCAAATTTCTATCCACTTCTATTAGTTAATGTAACACAGGAAAATGGATTTATTTTCTTTTGAGAATCAATACAGTCATAGAATATTGCCTGGCAAACAATAAGTGTTCAATACATGTTTATTAGTTGACATGCTTGTTAATTAAATGACATGATAGCATTTTAATAGGCAAAATTTGTTGTATTATAAATACCTGCTATCATATTTATCCTTTTTTGTTTTTTTTTTGTCAATAATGCACTAAGTTTCCTATGGAAACCATCCTTCCCAAATGTTCAGTTGTAAGGCTTAGGAAGAGGACATTATATATGTCTGAATAAAGAGGAACAATCTATCAATCTTACGACATAACTGAATTCAGGGCAATGAGGAGATCAAACTTCCACTGCATTTGAATTGGGAGAATATTGGGCCACAGATGCTGGCAGATGGTGTATTTACACATAAGCCATAATATTGAAACCAATGGAGGAAAACATGGAAGAAGGATGGGAAAAGTGCTCTAACTAATACAGTGATAAAACCACTACCCTGAAAATTCTTCTTTGTTTCTTTCATTGTTATTTAAGAACAAGTACGTTCTTGAGATCTGTTCTGGTGAATAACATCAAATAATTTACTAACACTAAACTCTTTTTTTTTTTTTGGTAGTGGGGAGTGAATCCAGGGACATTCTACCTCCAAGTTAAACCTTCAGCTTATTTTATTTTTATTTTGAAACAGGATCTCTCTAGGTTGATGAGTCTCACTACTTGCTAAAGCTATCCTTGAACCTACAATCCTTCTGTCTCAGCCTCCTGAGTATTGGGATTACAGACAGTCACCACCTTACCCCATCTATTGCTAACGTCTTTTATAATAAAAGTTTTCTCTGATATTTGGATTATTGAATAATGGTTCAGCAGAAGAGTCAAGAAAGATGTATCTCTGGACAATAAAATTGTCAAACTCATCTGCTATCTCATAGAGAAGAAAATTTCAGTTTGATTTCTTTGGGTAGTCTATTTTTTATAAGTCATGTGAACAGTAACCACAAACAGTTACATCCCTCTTTATAGATAATGAAAGGGTAAGAAAAATATATTGCAAACAAATCTGAACTGAAAAACAAGAAACCTAGGAACAAGCAGACTAATAAAAAAATTAAACACATAGTCCTTTATATTTTGGATGTGCAGAATTCCTAGTAGAATTCTGGTTAAAATACTGGTTAGTACCAGAATTTTCTACTGTTTG
Source organism: Muscardinus avellanarius (assembly GCF_963383645.1). Taxonomy (NCBI): domain Eukaryota; kingdom Metazoa; phylum Chordata; class Mammalia; order Rodentia; family Gliridae; genus Muscardinus; species Muscardinus avellanarius. Next base: position 53,207,924 of record NC_137789.1, on the reverse strand, counting down.
TCAGGTCAACAGAAACAAGAAAAGTCATTGTAACATTAATGGCAATGTGAACTACTTCTGCAAGATGCCTACATCTTAGGCTACCTGCGGCCTTGATGGCTTTAGTTTACACTTTCTTGACTTAATAGTCCAGTTTTTCCAACAATATATTCATGCAAGTGGGAATATTCTCTTTAATCATTCTCAATATAGTCATAGAATCAAAAATGAAAAGAATAAAAGGAACAGGTCAGCAGATGGCTTTGCTGAATGTGAAGAAATAGCATCATACTCTCAAGTGCATGTGAATAATTTACACACAGCCTGAGACAATAGCTGTGATTTTCTCTGGAGTACAAAAATACACAAAGAAGAATTACCAGGTGCTGGTAGAAGGGGCATAAAGCAAGCTGTGAAAATAGCACAGTTATGGATAGAATGCTGTGATTTGAATTCTTAATTAAGCATATCTCATGTCTTTATGAAGTATGAGCCAAATTCACTGTTATTACCACGGGTGAACAATCTTCTTGAAGACCTAGAGAAAATGAAATGCATCTAAGTACTTTATAATCACAATGAAGACATCCCCTTAAAAGAGTGCTTATTTTCTCTAGTGGGGTTTTCTCTTCTGTGTCAATATTTGTTATTCCAATCAGGCAATTAAGTGATTGTAGTACACTGGAGTAAATATATTTGGCCAACTCTATCAACTAGGTGGTAATTTTCCTAAAGTTGCACATAAATGTCTCATACTACCATTGAGCATTATAGTTATTATCCATCATCACTTATCATTGTACGTTGTAATTTTCTTCTCTCTCTCCCTTTCCCAACACCCCCTCCAGCAAACAATGAGCACGTTGAGGATATACACTTTTTTCATTATAAAGGCTAATACTTATTGGGTACTAATTATATGCTAGATTCTAAGCGTCAGGTCAGTTATTTAATTTGAACCTCAGAACTGATGAAATAAGTATTATTAGTATTCTCATTTTTGAGAGGAAGAAATTTAGACTCGGAGGTATTAATTTGCTTGAGTTCATAAAGAAAATTGGGAAGCAGTAGACCTATAATGTGCATTCAGGTAGCTCCACCCCAGGGGTCCTGCTCTTAATCACTGTGATGCTCTAGCTTTGAAGACTTTGTGTTGTTTACAATAAAGAATATCATGAATTAATGCTTATCGTATGCTTTCTGTGTGGTGGGAATGTATACCACCCTTTTGTATTTAGGAATTAATTTTTTTTACAGGCCTAATTTTGAGTAGGTGAAACCCTGGGCATTCTGGGTAGGTGAAAACCTCAGAGTAAGAATGTCCCACTTTGGAGTGTAAAAATAATCCCATGGGAAGTAAAACACAGAATGCAAACATGGGCAGGTAGTTTGAGCCAAATTCTGGACTGTCTTAATAAAATAGTGAGGAGTTTGTTTTTAATTTGGCAGAAACTGGGAACAACCAAGAGTTTTTACACCAAGTTGCAAAATGACTGGAACTCTGTTTTGGAAATGTTAATGTCAAATTCCACAAGGAGAGAAATCTGTTTTGTACAGGGTGCGCTGCTAACACAGAGAATACTGCATAGCCCATAAGAGCCACTCTACAAGTTTATTGTTGAATGATTGAAAGGTGTATGTACTCCAGAAAGTAGCCATGGATTCAAGTATTGAAGATTTCTTTATTATTTATCAATTTTTTGCCCATACCTAAGGCTAATTTTACTTCCATCTTTATTCACATAGTAGGTAAGATAGTTATGGTCTCTCCTCATGCAAAGGAAGGAACTAGAAATATATGTAGGGTAGTTAATAATGAAGTAAAGAAAGCATTTATTTAGGAAATACAATTCAGTTTAATTCATATTACCCTGAAATATTTTGATACTACTTGTACACTTGCTATCTGAAGTTTTCTGAAAGATCCCTGTAAAACACAAAGCATATTTTCAACTTACAGAGCTTACAGGACAGAGCTTATTTTTAGAAAGAGCATTTTTTTTTTTTACAAGCGTGGGCCTGGGACCCAATGGATTCTCACACAGGAAAGCATATAAACACCACAGGACTTCTCAGTTTTCTTCAACCCTTTGATCATGTTCTGTAATCATCGTTCTGTGATTTTATTCCAAGTAATTTTGTCTTGACAAATATTCATGTTCTAACATAAGGACATCATTAGTTGGGCTAGGTCAATGATTCTTAACTCCCCTCCCCCATCAAGTAGCTGAGGATGTTCAATTTGAAGACACATTCCCATGGGGACATTCACAGTTATGCCCAGCTCTCAAAATACAACTTAAAATGTCATCCTGTTCTCCTTTTTCAGAAAAACATATACAAATTTATTTTGGTGAGAAAGACATTATAGGGATAATTTTGAATAGGTTCTAATTAGAAAAAAATCATTTGTAATTTTAGCAATTTTTAATTAGTAACAAATTATAACACACTGGCATGAAGAAAATGTCATTGTGAACTCTTAGTATAGCTTACCTAAAAATGAAAGTGGCTAGAAATGTAAAACATCAAATATAAAAATTGCAGTTTTTAAATTTTTAATTAATATATTTATTTATTTTCATCCTGGAGGTTGAATTCAGAGGCTTTTTACTTCTGAGATAACACTCCTACCTCTATTTTATCTTTACTTTGAAATAGGGTCTCTATATGTTGCTAAGACTGGCCTTGAACCTGCAATCCTGTCTCAGCCTCCAAAGTACTAGGATTATAAGTGTGTGTCACCATGCTGGACTTTTTATTGATTTTAACAAAACCATGTTATTAAAGACTGTTAACTTGTCCATTTTCTTCTTCATTGATTTTTACTTTTGTCTATATTATGAACTTCTTTGATCTTAATTTGACCTTTTTTTTTTTAAAGTGGGAACATAGACCATTTCTCTTTTCTAATGTAAGCACTTAAAGCTTCTGATGTCTTCTAAACACTACTGTGGCTATTATCTTACAGGTTTTCAATGTATTGTGTTTTCATCAACATTTAGTGAAGCATATTTTCTAATTTCCTTTTTGATTTCTTCTTTGATCCACAGGTTTCTTCTTTGATTTCTTCTTTTATCTGATTTCCAAATATATAGATAGTTTGCAAGTATCTTCTTGGTGGTAATTTCTAATTTAATTCTGATATAGCAAAAGAATATACTCCATGAATTTCATCATTTTATATTAATTTGGATTTGTCTTATGATTTAAAATGTAATCATTCTTAATGAAATTTCTATGTGCCCTTGGAAACATGTGTATTCTTCACTGTTGAGTGTTTATGTGTATGTGTGTTTGTGTGTGTATGTGTGTTTAATATGAATGAAATTAAGATAATGTCCAAATATTCTGTAACCTTATGCATTTTTCTTTTTTTTCTCACTCATTTTTATCACCATTTTCTATTGATTATTGAAAAACTAAGGTTAAATTTTTAATTATAATTTTTTGCAGTACTGGTGATGTAACCCAGGGGCATTCTACCTCCGAGCTATACCCCATCCCTATTTCATATTTTTTATTTTGAAACAGGGCTCACTGAGTTGCAGAGGGCCTCACGAAGTAGCTGAAGCTGGCTACGAACCTGTGTTCCTCCTGTCTCAGCCTCCCAAATGCTGGGATTATAAGCGTGCACCACCACACCTGGCTTCAATTATAATTTTGAATTTCTCTATTTTTCAATTCAGTATTAAGTTTTTGCTTTATACATTTTGAAGAGCCATTTGTGATGTACCATTATGAGATTATCATTAGTAAATGTTCCTGTTTATTTCTAGTAATATTTCTAGTTTTGAAGTCTACTTTATCAGGTATTGTAGCCATTGAGATTTCCTTTAATTGGTACTTGTACATTATATTTTTACAATCACTTTGCTTTTCTATTTCCATATTATATTTAGAGGACATTTTTAGTAAACAAAATGGAGTTGAATCTTGCTTTCTTATCTGGTGTAACAATTTCTCCTTTTAATTGCAGTGTTTAGTATTAGGCATGTTTAAAGTTTAATCTAAAGTCTTGCTATTTTTTCCTATTTGTTCCAAGTATTCCGATAAAAATGTTAATTGAAAAAATGGGTAACCATATCCAGTAACAATATATTTGAGAAAATGTATTCAAATATAAGAAAAGAGCATGTTTGTTATCCCTCTAGTATTCAGAGGTTCTACCTCCAAAGTTAAATTATATTTATCTGTAATCTGCTATGTCTATACTTCTCACAGTTGGCTAATATAGATGTTTTAAATTTGGGGGGGGTTATTTTATCTTAAGAGCTATTGTTCACTTAAGCCACGAGAAACCTAGGAGAGCAACTGGAGGAAATAGTTGTTTTCTAACTAAATGCCATAGACATCTTGATTCTTTTTGCTCCTAAAATGGTTCAATAATAACTCATTAGACCAATATGTATCCGGCTTCTAAGTGAGTCAAGTCCACATGGTATATAGATGGAAAAAAAAGAGTATCTTGGGTATTTTTTTTTATCTACCTCAACTATATTTTATTCTCTGTTCCACAGGGTATGTGCATGTTGACTTTGGTGTTACCAAAGTGGAAACCAACTTCCAAACAGAGCCTTGGGTCTGACTACCAGTCATCAATATACTGAAGATAATGTAAGTTCTTTGAGGGCCAGAATCTATCCATTTTGTATCTACTCATAATCTCATTCCCATACTTCTACCTTATATTGAACACAGTTGTTTAAAAAGTGCTTTGGGCATAATTTCCTGGAGTATTATTTATATGCTTGTGTGTGTGTGTGTGTGTGTGTGTGTGTGTGTGTGTGTGTGTGTGTGTGTGATACTGGAACCCAGGGTCATTCTACCTCTGAGCTATACCTCCAGCCCTATTTTTTATTCTTAATTTTGAAACAGGGCCTCACTGAGTTGCAAAGAGCCTCACTAAGTAGCTGAGGCTGACTGTGAACTGCTGTTTCAACCTCCTATCTCAACCTCCCAAATGCTAGGATCACAAGCATGTGCCACCACACCCAGCTTCATAGGATCTCTTTAAAAGCCAGATATGACCAGAGTAATTTTCAGTATCTTTGAAACTGTTTTAAACTTCAGGCAAAGTAGGCTTTATTATTCGTTTTACAAAGGAGACATCTGAAGTTAAATGTATTCATTAAGAAACAAGGACTTAAAAAATAGCTCAATTATTTTAAAATATTGGGTAACCTCCATATTCAACAGAAATGCTAAACCACCTATTAATGCAATCACTGTCTTTGATTGCACCTACACTCATTTTGAATATCACTATGGAAACCAGGGAAACTGTCCTTAGTGAAACATAATGGGACTTTTAAAAATATACTTTAAAATCACCTGCAAACAATAGCCTCCAAATCCAAAACTCTAGAAGTAGTTTTTCTCTCTTTTAGAATCCCACACATAATTAATGCCATTCAGTTACCTAGCAAAGAGCAGTAAGTTACTTTTGAAACAAGAGATTTCCTCTCCATATTTCTTTAGAATAGATGTGAATATGCATGGCTTTTTTCTGTTGTTTCTGATTATTCTGAACTAAGACAAAATGAGAATAGACTAGGTCATCTGAGTTCAAGTTATTCCAAACTTGGCTGAAACAGGAAATGCTGGAACTCTCATGAGAAATTAGTTGTACTTCTTTGAAGAAATGGCATTTTGAAATAAACTTTATGTCAATTGATGTACTTATTTAAATATCTGAATGAGGTCTGTTTGAGAGAAATGAATAAGCATGTAGTTTTATCCAGTACTGGAGGTAGGTGAACACATCCTACTTGGCTCCTGGAGGGGAAAAGACTATATTCACTCTAGTTTAACAATCTGGGTGATAATGTAGAACTAGTGTTCATAATGTCTGTCAAATGCTGAATAAAAGAGTAAATGAGTATAAAAAGTAAAAGAAGCTCAATTTTTAGTAAAAATTCACTGACAAAGCACATACTTTATCTAGACCTGAGAAGAATTTTAGGCTTGTAAACAGACAAGGAATGAACACATATGTTGCTGTCTTACTTTCTGATGACCTAATCCAGTGGTTTCTAATCTTAGCTTCACTTTAAAAAAATAATGAGTTTTAATCCACACCTCTTGAAAATTGGACTTAAGTGGTCTAGGGTATGACTCAAGCGTCTCTTTGAGGAATAATACACTTGCATATCTTCTCCTTTCAAAGTGCTTACTTAGACCAAAAGATCCAGTTCTGTAGTATTAAAGGCCAAGAAACAAGAGAGCATGGTCAGTCTCTAGCCAAGGCTTGCTTCTCATGTTGCAATACTTCCTCAGGGTACAGAGGGATCCTCTATTCTATTGATTTGAGCTGTGATATTCCATGCCAAAGTGGGTTGAAATTTCCAAGTGTGATTGCTGCTGAGGCTCAGCTCTTATATTTCAAATGCTGAGTCACTTTGTTTAAGGCAGGTTTAATATGGTCACATTGTTCTTCCAGTTGTCTCTGACACCTAAAGCCTTGAGATTGAAGGCAAATTATCAGGCCAAATGAGGTCCTTTCTTGTGATGAAATTTTTCTTAGAGGTCTATATAACCTTGAATATCAGCTGCCTCTATCGCAAACACAGAAATGGAACCTTCAAGAAAAGACTTTGAGATCCACACTTCTGATGGAGCTCACTGTTTCCTAAATAAATCCATGGGTTCAAAAATATATCCATGGAACATACCATTTCTCTCTATCTCCCCCCGCCCCCCCCCGTATGTGTTGGAGATTAAAACCAGGGTCATTCTACATCCTAACTCTACCCCTGACCCTATTTTATTTTTTATTTGGAGACAGGGTCCCTTTAAGATGATTCAAGTCTTACTGAGATGCTGAGGCTGGATTCAAACCTATGATCCACTTGTCTCAGCCTCTCAAGTACTTGGGATTACAGGTGTGCATCAACATCTCTGGCAGGAACATATCTAAGTTAATCATCATTAATATTTGTGCTCTAGACCCTTAGGAAGACAAAAAGTAGTTGCTACTCTTACCCTTAGGCTATTTGCTTTATCTTTTCCCCCAGTTAAAAGGACCATGTGTTGACTGGACTGTCACAATACAAATAAAATCTATGAAAATGACTTCATTTCTATATGTCACAAAATAGATGTTAGTACCTTTTAAATGGTAATTTACACACACACACACACACACACACACACACACACACACACACCATGAAAATAAAACCAATCCAGAAAACCACAAAGCTTGAAATATTTTCTGCTGTGGTTTGGCATTAAAATGATTAATTTGTCAATTACTGAAGCTTCTATGCAGAGTAATTTACTTCTGCAAGGCAATAGTTTTCTCTAATTTGTTTTAATTTGGAGAAAAATTTACTGTTATTGATATAGAAAAAAATGAGAGAATATTGTATTCATATCATGGTATTTTATAACAATATTAACAAAAATATTGCGAGATTTTCTTTTTTTTGCTTTTATGTGGACACATTGATGTTGGTAAGTTGATTATAATTTCTTTTGTTTCTATTACATGGAATTTCATTTACTGAGACCACATAGTCTTTCCTTTTTTTCTTTCTTTGTTTTTTTTTTGTTTGTTTGTTTTTATGTGGGTCTGGGGATGGAACCCAGGGGCATTTGACCTCTGAGCTACACCTCCTGCCCTATTTTTTATTCTTTATTTTGAAACCGGGTCTCACTGAGTTGCAGAGGGCCTCGCTAAGTAGCTGAGGCTGTCCGCAAACCGTGATCCTCTGGTCTCAGCCTCCGGAATGCTGGGATTACAAGCGTGCGCCACCACGCCCGGCCCTTTTTTTCTTTTCTTCTTCTTTTCAGTACTGAGTACTGGGGATGGAACCCAGGGGCATTCTACCTCTGATTTATACCCCAGCCCTATTTTTTATCCTTTATTTTGAAACAAGTTCTCACTAAGTTACAGAAGGCCTCACTAAATAGCTGAGGCTAGCCTTGAACCTGTGATCCTCTTGTCTCAGTGTCCCAAGTACTGGAATTACAAGCATGCACCATCACACCTGGCTGAGACCACATAGTCTTTCTTTTTTTTTCTTTTTTTTTTTTTGGTGGTACTGGGGTTCCTGGAAACCCTTCTCTCTCTCCGGGTTACACTCCCAGACCTATTTTATACTTTTTTATTTTTGGAAACAGGGTCTCTTAAGTCAGCGTGGCTGGCTTCAAACCTGCACAATCCTCCTGTCTCCGCCTCCCAAGCGCGAGGATTACAAGCGTGCACCACCACGCCCGGCATAGTCTTTCTATTATAAATTTTTCAAAAATTTATGAATCTGTGAAAAAACAGAAAACGATCATCTGGCTTTAAAAGTATCAGAAGTAAAAGCAGACATGTAAGTATCTACTAAGATCCATTGTTTAAATTCTATTTTGCTTAAACTGGCCAATGGGAATTATCTTTGCCACCGACCACTGATGATCACATTTACTTTATTTTAATACCTGGCTGAAGCAGAGATTATGCTTAACTTTTTTTTTCAGTACTGGGGATGGAACACAAGAGCATTCTACCTCTGAGTGACACCCCAGCCCTATTTTTTATTCTTTATTTTGAAACAGGGTCTCACTGAGTTGCAAAGGGCCTCACTAAGTAGCTGAGGCTGTCCGGATACCATGATCCTCTTGTTTCAGCCTCCGAAATGCTGGGATTACAAGCATGCGCCACCACACCCAGCTCTGCTTAACATTTTTGAGTACATAGAATAGTTACATTTTTTCCCACAAATCTGTTCCCATAAAATAGGTGTATCACAGTGCTTCACATATACTAAGTATTCAATCCACATGTTAAAGGTTAGTCTACTGCTCTACTGCAATAATTGTTTCAAAGATTTTCATTATTTCTACATAATGAAACAGTCAGACATCAGGAATTTATTATCTACTTTATTACATATCTACTCAAGCTGTTTATCTTGTTTTCAGTAAAATCTTTTAAACCCAATAATAATAAAAATTGTATACAGGTAAAAAAAAAAAAAGCCTTTTAATGATGTCATCTAATACACCCGACAAGATGTATACTTTCTTTACATATTACCACAGCACAAGCCTTAAAATTCTTTTGCAAGAAATTGTCATTTATTATTTAGGGCTCTTATTTTTTCCAAATTCATTTTATTTCTGTATGTTTCATATGACACTAGAAATGTTCTATGGAACACACACACACATACATAAACAGGCACTTATGTATGTGTATGTTTTCCTTGTATTCTAAGTGCATCAAGTGGGGTGATCCTTTTCCTGCCCATCATAAAGGATCATGGTTGATATTCCTACAACAAAAGATGGGTTAGCAAGAGAAAAACATAAAAAATGTGCTAATATGCATACACATGGGAGTCATTCAAAATATAAAACTTAAAGAAGGATCCAGATGGTTGAGGCTTAAATATCTTTGTTCATAGGGGGAAAGAAAGTAGGGGAGGGAGTCACAAGTTAGGGAAAAGTGAGGGAGGATGTCCACTGCAATTGAGGGCTGTTATTTGCAGGTTATCTCTCTGAGCTGCCTTCTGTGATGATGATTTTTTACTCTCTTCTTCTCTGTTGGTTAATTTTTCCTGGTCACTTGATGGGATTCCCAGGGATATATTTTGTTTTATTTTATTTTATTTTATTTTATTTTGCAGTACTGGAGGTTGAACTGAGGGTCATTCTACCTCTGAGATACACTCCCTATTTTTTGTTCTTTATTTTGAAACAGAGTCTCATTAAGTTGTGGAGAGCCTTTAAAAGTAGATGAAGCTGGCTGCAAACCTGCAATCCTTCTGTCTCAGCCTCTCAAGTACTAGAATTACAAGTCTGTGCCACCACACCCAGATTCCAGGGATAGAATTTAAGAAAAAAATTTTTGTGTGTGTTCTACTGTGGATAGAACCCAGAGCTACACTCCAAGTTCTGTTTTATTCCTTAATTGGAAATTAAGGAATTTGTTCTATTTCCTAGGTTGAGTCCAGTCTTTCTACTTGCTGAGGCTGTCCTTGAACCTGTGATCCTCCTGCCTCAGCAACCCAAGTACAGTTGTTTGACACCATACCCAGTAAGACAACTTGATTTCTTTTACAAGGTATCTCTTTAAAAAAGATATTGGTGCACTGTAGTCATACATATTGGTGGAATACAAGATGATAAAGTCATATATGCACACATCACCCAATTAACCCTTACCCAATTTCCACCCCATTCCCTCCCTCCTCCTTCCTCATGTTTGGCTTAGTAATTGACTTTAATATATTTGTTAATTTACATCCTGTACCTTAGGGAATTTCTCTCTTCCCTCCCTCCCATCATCCTCAGTTATGTTGCCTTATTTGATCATTTATAGTTTCTCCTACTTCTAGAGTTCCTCCTATCACCCATTTTTTTCATGGTTTCCACATATTAGAGAGATCATCCGATTTCTTATTTTTTGTGGCTGACTAATCTAATCTCACTTACATAATGTTCTCCAGTCCTATCCATTTCCCTGTAAATGACATAATTTTGTTTTTTCTTTATGACTGATTAAAATTCCATTATGTACATATCCCCTAGTTTTGTAATCCATTCATCTATTGATGGACATCTTGGTTGGTTACATAGTTTGGCAATAGTGAATTGTGCAGCTATGAAAATAGATACTCATGCTTTAGTTTGGTAGGTTGGCTTCCATTCTTTTGGGTAGATATCCAGAAGTGGTATTGCTGGATCATTTGGTAAGTTCGTTCCCATTCCTCTGAGGATCCTCCAAACTGTTTTCCAAAGTGGTTGCACTAATTTGCAATCCCACCAGCAATGTATCAGAGTTCCCATTTCTCCACATCCTCACCAGCATCTTTTGTTGTTTGTGTTTTGAATGATTGCCATTCTAGTTGGAGTTAGGTGAAATCTCAGGATAGTTTTGATTTGCATCTCTCTGATTGCTAATGATGCTGAGCATATTTTTATACATTTATTGGCCATTTGAATTTCTTTTGTAGAGTCTATTTAGTTCACTTGCCCCATTTTTGATAGGGTTATTTGTTTTCTTAGAGGTGAATTTGAGTTCTCTAGATAGTTCTTTATATTCTAGATATTAGTCTTCTATCTGAGGAGTAGTTGATAAAAATATTCTCCCATTATTTTGGCTCTTGGTTGAGGTTCTTGATAGTTTCTTTTGCTATACAGAAATTCTACATTTATATAAATCCCAAATATTGATCTGCCTTTTAGTTTCTTGTGTCTTTGTGATCTTGTTGAAAAAGTTTTTACCTATGTCCATGTGATGCAGTTGGACCTATACCCTCTTCAAGGAGCTTCAAGATCTCTGGTCTAATTTCCAAGTTTTTGATCCATCTTGAATTGACTCTCGTGCAGGATGAGAAAGTGGAATTTATTTCTATTTTTCTGCATATGGTTAACCAGTATTGCCAACATCATTTGTTGAACAGACTATCTTTTTAATGTATGTTTTTGGCCCCTTTGTCAAAAATTGTGTGTAAGTGTGCAGATTTGTTTTGAGTCTTCTATTCTGCTTCATTGGTCTATGTATCTATTTTTGTGCCAGTAACATGCTGTTTTTATTACTATGGCTTTGTAGTATACTTTAAAGTCAGGTATTGTGATTTCTCCTGCATAGTTTTTGTTGATGAGAATCAGTTTGGCTATTCTGGTATTTTTGCTGGTTTTTTTTGCTGTTTTTTTTTTTTTTTGCTGTTTTTAAAGACTAATTTTTTTTTATGTCTGTGAGGAATGACCTTAGTAATTTAATGGGTATTGCATTTAATCAGTAGATCACTTTTGGAAGTATTGCCATTTTGATGATATTTATTCTGCCTCCCATTAACATGGAAGATCTTTTCATCTTCTAAGGTCTTTGATTTTTTTTCAGTGTTTTATAATTTTCTTTGTAGAGGTCTATGACCTCCTTGGTTAAGTTTATTCCTAAGTATCTTATTATTTTTGCAGGATATCTTGAGTGGAACTGTTTTCTGGATTTCTTTTTCAGTGGATTTATTATTGGTATACAGAAAAGCTATTTAAGGCTATTATGATTGCAAGTAACAGTAACAAAATTCAAAGTAACCTCAGGAAAAAAATTAAGCAAAATAATAAAATATTAAATAAATGTACACATATATAAATGGAATTTTTATTGGCTTATGTAACTTTCATCAATCTTTCTAGATGCATAGTTTGAAAGGATGCTATGATTGACTAGGCTCTTTTTCATTTGATGAATAGATTTTCTCCATATGGCAGATAAGATTTTGGCCAGCAGTTCAAGGTTTACTTCTTAGCAGCTTAAGTTCCCTGCAAGACAATGAGTGTCTTTCCTTACTGCTTTGGCAGAAAAGTGGCAGGGAGGGTCCAACTTGGCATAGCTTGAGTAAAACCCAATCTCTGAATATTCTTGGACTGTAAAGTATTTTGAATGACTAGGTCTTAGCCATGAGCTCATTTCCAAGGGCTGGGATACTGTGAGCCACCTCCATCTGAAACATCTGAAAAAGATACCTGTAAAGGAGGTGTAATGGCCCAGGTGTTAGTTTGCAAACAAAAGGTCGGGTTTGTAAATTGCTCATATAAATACTTTACTCATCTTTGAGGTTGTTATTTCGGAGGCATAGTAGAATGAGCACCTGGAGAAGGCTCAGATGCTCTTGCCACGTCACAATGTTTTCTTTTTCATAACTTCCTACTGCTGTGAGGCATAGTTCATACGCGCAAGTTACATTCTATTTATTTGTAACATCAGACAACTATTATTATGAAGTCACAATCCAGACAAATGTTCTTCAGTAAAATCCCACTAATTCTATTACATTTTTTCAAGGAAGAGATTCTATTATCAAGAGAAATAGAGTGAGTGCTGGGCAAGCAGAAGTAACAGGTGTTGAATATATTCTATTTCTTAGTTACGTGGCATTTATATATGTATATATATTTAATATATAACATATATATGGGGAATGTATTTAATATATATATAAATATATAGAAAATATATTATTATATATAAAATATATTAGGAATATGTTATATATTTAATATACAAATATGTTGGATATAATATATATTAATATATAATATAGTACATATATTGTATATTATATAAAATATATTCCCAATATATGAAATTACAAAAATCACTACACTTGCATCATAATATACAAATAAAAATCTTTTAATAAAGTACTGTACTTGCCACATACAAAATTGAATGTTCCCTTTACCCGTGCTGCAAATCAAAGCAACTCAAGGATCCATTCTGCTACTACACCCAAGTCACCCAAGATTTTGAATAATATGCATGTCTTTTGATTAGTCCAAGTGAAGATTTAACAACTTTAACTTATTCATTAGCCCATCCAGCAAAATCCTAACAAAAGGTATCAATTGGAAAAAAAGAAGGCTTGGGAGTCTGAAAGCGGATTGCAGGTTCAAGGCCAGCCTCAGCAAGTTAGTGAGATTCTATTTCAAAATAAAAATAGGCAGGGGTAGGGATTAGGGGTGTAACTTATAGGTATAATGCCCCCGAGTTCAATCCCCAGTATCAAAAAAAAAACCCCAGAGATTTTATGACTTATGTCATAAAATGTAGAAGGGGATCTCTAATATTATCAAACTTTTAAAATATGATTTAAAAATTAATAAACAGATTTTGTTTCATATTTGTCTTTCTAGAAGATTCTGTACATGTATTCTTTATTTGTACTTCACCATAATATAGGGTTTTCTGTGCTCCTACACGGAGTTGATAATGATGGAAATATCTATTACATAGCATTTAGAAGAATGCTCACACAAATCTAGCTTTATGCAACATACAAGTTTAGTGCAAGTTGATGTGTGGAGAGGAAGCATGACTTGTAATTTTGGATTCTTTTCACAGAGGAGCCTATGGATTTTTGTATGCATAGTGAACAATGCATTCTTAGGGAATTGAACAAAATTTGGAAATATAAAGCGAAGTAGTTAAATTCTTATGTCAAAGTATCCTGTATTCTACCATTTCTGTGCAATCTGTGGAGCTAATTTTGTTTTGTATCACAAGGTACACTTTTAGCAATAAAGCAGTGCAAATATCTTTCTACAACAAAGCAAAATCTATACAAATCAACAGTAGTAAGGACAGGGTATATTTAAGAGATAGATTTAAGTCCTGCAGTAAGTTCCTGCTTTTCTGATTTTAAATTTACTGGGATTTGTCACCTCCTCCTGAACTTGGACATTAGGCATGGGACTAAATTTAGAACCTTTGGAGGAAACTGAGAATTATAAATCAGTAGGTCATGGTTAAATTTTCTTCTGGCATAGGTGATGAGGGGAAATCTCAAATTATTATGCATATCACTTTATGAACTAAATGTAGAAAGTTAAACTTGTCTAAAATGCATCTGATCTTTACTCCAGGAGTAAAAGAATCCCTATGTTGCTTTTGGGAGATAAAATATGTTTAGAATTTTAAATTAAATTTTGATAAAAAAAAAGTCAAGTGTGGAAAAATGTTGGGTTGTTCTTGGAAATAAGTGTAGGCAGGCAAGAATCAAGACAGTGATCCATACCAACTTACATAAGGAAATTTGGTTATACTAAAGATGAACATAATAGTCACCTGTTGCAATTTTTGCACGATTTTCACTTTTTTTGATACTTAAGAGTTTCAATGTACCTAACTCTAATTTAGGTTTAAAGTTACCTCATCAGTTTAATATTAACCAAATTGAAGTGCTCAACATTATCCCTGGTTCATTGAGTAAATGACTAATTTTACTTGAAAATCAATGATTTACTCTTATAAAAGACAATTTAGGGAGAATATTTATTTAGGAATGATTGCATTTTCTTTGTTAAAAAAATAGAGGAATACCTAGTTGAGACTTACACATAATAGATGCTCCATAAATGTGATTTAGGCATAATGTTAACATCAAAACTAGTTAAATTAGAATAATACCATAGAAAAAGATTAATAGGCTGAGGTTGGGTTCAGTTTCATTCTAGAAAAAAAAACATTTTATGAAAAATATCTTTAAGTGAGCTCTAAGTTTAAGTGGTCATTTATTAAAGCATTCCTTTATGATTTTAGATATTTTAGTCTTTTACTTGACATGAAATCTTAAAATAATAGAAATACAACAATTTCAAAAGGTTATACATTCACAAACTTTGTTCTCAAGTATTATACAAATATGTGTGCAGCCAGGCCTCCCTAATTAAGACATATCTGGAGAATCAGCTGCTTCCCATTGCATTCCAGATACTTCTAACAACTGAGCACCAAAATTAAAGTAGGTGAGGTGCATCTGTTTCTTTCATGTACCCATTTCATCTATAATTTTGCTTTCCTATAAATGTTATATTCAAGATCCATAAGATTTTTTTCTATAAACTCTATATCCAGTAAGTGTATATATGTATTTTATATATGTATATATTTTGGTTCAGACATACATATATGTAATGATTAATGGACTACTTTGAAGTATAGAGGAAAAGGTGTATCTATGGATGAAATGAGTTGAGTTGATGAAATCAAAGAGATTAGAAATGAAGTATGTTTTGGAATGAGTGATCCTGTCAAGAAAGCATGACCCATACTACAAGAGATTACAACCTCTTGAGACTTGGATCCTCATCTTCCAAGAATAAAAAACTGCCTGAGAATGCACTTTGACCCCCATGAGAGGAGGATCACCAATATTCCTTAAGGATGGAGCCAGCAAAGATAGTGGCTAAAGCAGACATCGCAGAGAGCAGAACTATGACCCATGGAGAATAATGAACCAGAGAACATTTTTCAGGCAATGGATCCAGAGAATTATCAAGGAAAATATTCCCCCTTTAGGCTATGGGCCCTTTACAACAACTTCCCAGTAGGATTTCAGACTTCTGTACACCAGTGACTGATGTCTTCTATTTTTCCCTCTTCTGAATGTGAACTTTATTCCAGCTATCCTGATCCTGTTCTCTGATTGTATATTGAATGTGTATGGGATTAATAACTTGTCCATGGGTTTCTGTACCAGTGTAAAGGCCACCGGAGGCCCTAGTATTTGAGGTTGATGGCAGGCCTAGTAGGACTGTCTTCTGTGGGAAGGAGGTGAGTAAGTTCTGTATGTGAGAGTTGCAGAGAAGTGAGCATTTGTGATATTTGGTGTTTTCCTTTTAAAGTAAAGTAGAGTATGCTTCCCAACCCTAATATCAGGTTTATACATGTGATTTGCTCTGCCTAAGTAAAGAAGTAACAAATATAACTACAGCTGACCCTGATAGACACAAAGATGAGTGAGAAATAAACTTTGGAGTAATATATGAGAGTGGTATCACCTCAGCTATCCAAACTAATATATATTCATTAATTGATTTATTCAATGCTTATTACATTTTTTTTGGTGGTACTGGGGTTCCTGGAAACCATTCTACCTCCTGGCTACAATCCCAGACCTATTTTATATTTTTTATTTGGAGACAGGTTCTCTTAAGCCAGCGAGGCTGGCTTTGAACCAGTGCGACTCTCCTGTCTCCGCCTCCCAAGCGCGGTGATTACAAGAGTGCACCACCACGCCCGGCTTTATTAAATTTTTACCTAATTACAGGCACTTGAGGTGCAAAGTTGTCAGAGGAAAGAATAATTGCAGTGGAGCAAAAGGGCAGCTCATCATACCTGACCTGAATGCAGAATTTATGCTGAGAATTCAGGATTCGGAGCTAGCAAAATGATTTATGTTAGAGTTAATTGTACATATGTTTGTGTTGACCTGTATTCTTCATACATGCCTCATACATACTATAACTGCTTAGTTATATCAGAAGTTTACTCTTTAGACTTGTAATGAAGTTTGTTGTGCCATGAAAGAAAGAAGGAAGGAAGGAAGGAAGGAGAGAGAGGGAGAGAGAGAGAGAGAGAGAGAGAGAGAGAGAGAGAGAGAGAGAGAGAGAGAGAGAGAGAGAAGGAAGAAACAAAGAAAGAGAGAGAGAAAGGAAGAGGGAAAGAAAGATTTGTGAGAGCATCCTTAGAGCAGCAGGGAAGCCCTGGTGGCCTTGGCTGCTGCTATTTTTAGTTGTCCTCCTTCTGTCAGACCAGGTCAGGGCAAACACTGGGGCAAGATGGCATCCTTAGCAGAGGCAAAGCAGTGGCTTGGTAGGGATGTTTAAAGAAGCTGTGCCTAAAGAAGTACTTATCTTTTAAGTGATTGTGTTATGAACTCCTAAATATCAAAGGACTTTGAATTGAAGAGCCACCACATGCACCCTTAAAAAACTGAAACCATCCCAACTAGCCCCTTGGACCCTTCTTTCCCAGTATGTATTTCAGTGGGCACCACCGGACTGATGGCTCACATGCCTTAGATGTCTGAGCTCACTGGATCTTGACTTGGAAAGATTATCTAAGCATTACAATGCATTATAGTTCACGGTCCATGGCGAAGTCAGGAGAAAATCCTGAACTCTAAATTAAAGGAATTTCTCAGAAGGATGAAAGATATTTATCTTGATTCTTGGGTCCTCATATTCTATTCTACAAAATTGCTAATTAACATTCTTCTATAAAGAGGCACTGCTTTGTTGTTTTAGGTGGTTTTCTCTTAAGTTTTGCTAAAGAATTTGGATAATTAGTACGTAGTTGCTTGAATCCAGGTGAAGGGTGGCAGATATGTAATCTGATCTCACCAGCCTTTTTCCCACACTTAGTCTGAGCAGAATCCACTGCTAATCTTCCAAAGGCAATTTCAAATGGCAGAAATTAAACTAAACTGTTCTTCCATATTCCGTATTTGTACGCTGACTCCTCTAGAATTATTAGCACATGATCTACATGTCTCTTTTCCTTACAATTCTACAATTAGGGAGCCGTATAACTTGAATGCAAATTTTTGACCTATATGATTGTGTATGAAGTCTTTACTTCCCCCACTGTGCATTAATTACTATACTTTGGCTATTTACAGGTCATGGTTTATCATGTATCAGAGTATGACTTTTAAGTTTTTAATCATATTATTTTTCCCCTTTTTTGAGCACGTAGTCATGTACAAATACTATATGCTAGATATACAGTGTTTTCCTCAGAATATAATAAGTAGAGCAAAATACTCAAAATAGCAAAAAATGTATCATAGGAGTGTTCCTATATTTCTTCTTAGTTATTTAAGTACTTAAAATTTGTTATTTCTAACTTATTTAGCAGAATTTCCACCAAGTTAATATTTATTGACACTTAACAAATACAGTATTTTATGAAACACACTATTGGAAATGGTAACATTGTATCAACCACATTATAGAAAACGAAGAAGATAAGCTGGGCGTGGTGGTGCACACTTGTAATCCCCGCACTTGGGAGGCTGAGACAGGAGGATTACGCAGGTTCGAAGCCCGCCATGCTGGCTTAATAGACCCTGTTTCCAAATAAAATATAAAATAGATCTGGGAGTGTAGCCCAGGGGTAGAAGGCCCCTGGTTCTATCCCCATACCACCAAAAACCAAAAACCAAAAACAAAAAAACCAAAATGATAGATGTTATTACACTAATTTATAGATAATATAATATGGATAATTTCAGGATGATTAATATTCTCGTTCAGTTGTTCAGGTAGAAATAAAAGGGTTAGGAATCCAGCATTTTTACTGTTAATTAAAACTTATTTCTGTAAGTTTTCTATAATTTCCACATTTCTAATACATTTCTATAAAGCCTACATGTCTAATGTTAATGAAAACTTACTTTAGAATACTAATAATTTTTAGTCATTTAGCTCTGATTCACATGAATTGATCAACTTTAATGTACCACTTGGATTTGGAAGAAGATGAGATTTGTAGTGTTCTGTATTTCCTCACCCAGCTTTTTCACTTCACCAGCACACTTCTGTGACATTTATCTATTTTGACGATTCAATTAGTGTTGTTCTGGAGCAGGCTCAGACTGGCTCCTGGGAGTCAACTGTAATACTTCTAGGAATTTTATGAGCCAATTGTAAACATGGTTATTATCAAAGTGAAACTACATAAACTGCAATTAAATAAGTCATATTAAAAACAAAATCAATAAGTGCTTCAAACTTATAAATTCAGTTATTTTAGTACATTTTATTATTGTCTGTGCTCTTGGAGTTGTGTTTTTTTCATGGCTATTTAGTGGAAGTACCATATAACAACATTATCCTGCACATCTTTCCCTATATATATCATATATAGGACCATATATGTGTATATGTATATATATTACACACACATATATGTGTATATGTATATATATTACACACACATATATGTGTATATATATCATATATAGGACCATATATAATGATGTATACATAGGACCATATATGTGTATACATATAGTCTTAGCCAGCACAAGATCTGGCAAAGTATTCAATCTTAAATGCTTCAAAAATCAAGCATATAGCCAGGTGTGATGGTGCACACTTGTAATCACAGTACTTGGGTGGCTGAGACAGATGATCACAGGTTTAAAAATAGCTTCCGCAAGTAGTGAGACTCTTATCAACCTAGGAAGACCATTTCAAAATATAATTAAAATAGGGTTGGGGGTATAACTCAAAGGTAGGAGTCCCCTGGGTTCAATCCCCAGTATCACAAACAAAACAAATCAAGCATGTAATAAAACTTTGGAAGTATGATACTGCAAGAAAAAGAAAGAAGAAAACAAAAAGGAAAAAGAGAAGAAAGGGAGGGAGGGAGGAAGGAAGGAAATGCTGTTTTCTTAAAGTAAATAATCACTTTTATCCTATTGAATTAGAATATGATGGGGAAATTTGTGACACTGAGTAGGCCCAAAGAACCTATGACATTAATGCTGATAAATAACATACTCCTTTTGCTGTTAAAAAAAAAAAGCTATTGCTTTTGAGAACCACCATCAGTTGTAAAGACTATGTATTTATTTTCATCAGGTAATCAAGCTAAAGACTATATATTTATTTTCATCAGGTAATCAAGCTGTTGATTACAATAATTGTGACTTTGTGCCACATCATAAGGTTTCTCTATCTGATTAGGAAAATCCTTGGGATGAAATTTATTTTTAAGGGTAAAGGATACAATGGCAGCAATCATAAATGTACACCGGATTCCTTTGTACTTTGGATCCATGTGTACCGTGCATCCCTTACACACAGCGTGGACCCGTGTGGACCGTGCATCCTCTGCACACAGCAGCCTGTTTATGGTTACAGTGTACCTTGTGGAAGATGAAGGCACTTCTGTGCTGTAGCTATGTCAGGGAGCTTGCAGAGCAGCTCTTAGGATGACAGTCATTAGGGAAATAATGGTGCAGAAAACAAGAACAGAGCTCTGACTACCTCAGTGAAAATCAAGAATGATACCTCTATTTTATTCTACTTTTACAAAGATCCCAGAAAAAAGAGGATCAACAACCACCAAAACAGAAAATAATTACAGAGCAATTTTACTTGCAAGACATATTGTCAAAAACCTCCCTGCGTTTGAAGGGAGCCCCTTACAGGCAAGTAAGCACAAGTACGTGGCAGTTATTGGCAGAGGAAGGAGGAATGTTAGCTCTCTTCCTGTGAAGGAATAGATGCTTTAGGAAACTGAGTGAAATAAGGGTCTTTAGATCCATGAAGGTACGTTTTCACAGTCATTATTAAAAGTGCTTTAAGTATTTTGGCTCATTTTAAAACTTTTTCTAAGATAGTAGTGATATCAGAAAAGGTACCACTTTTTAAAATCAATCACTAACTGTGAAGCCTCTTCTAAACATTTTGTATGTTTAATCCTCACAAGTTTATAGACAGATCCTATCTTAACCTCATGTTAGGTAAGGAAATGGGCTATAGAAATAATAAGATACAGGGTGAGTGGCCAATTCCCAATAGAAGTAAGGTCAAGAGCATGTTTTCTATATGTTGTGAAGTTGGGGCTATAAGCAACTTGTGAAAGGCATCATGCACATTTCAGCATTTTAAGAGATTGTTTCTCTTCTCAAATACCATTTAACCTCATTCATGCATGTTCTGTTGTATTTCTGCATGAGTGTGTATGTCTGTGTGTATGTGTGTGTGTTGCTTTTTTTGAATTGCTTAACTTTGTCTTGTATCACTTTCACTATATAAGATTACAAATTTAGCCCAGAAGCCAGAGCTTTGCATTTTAAGTCACACTAGTATTCAGTGAGAAGATATTCAAATGAAGAACATAGAAAGACATCCTTTAATTTTCCCCTGCTCATTCAAAAGGAAAACCAAATTGGCTTCCAAAATATGGATGAGGGCTGAGACTTAAGAGGCAAGGACATGGACTGGGTCAGAAAAGACAGCACCAAGTCATGAGTTTAAACAGCAAATCTTTATTCTTAGAAAGTGTGACTGTGACCAACCTAGAAACACGTATAAATAATCCTCTCCTCATTTTACCAAGAGGTATAATTAAAGTCATAAGCTCTATAAATAAGTGTGTGCTATTTTTGTGTGCCACACACTGCATATTGTGGATACAGTTGCATAAACACACAAGTATGTTCTGTTTCCCACCTATCCTGTTAATAAGTAGCTCTCCATCACCTCATTGTTTAAAATATGTCTGTAGGTAAATTTAAATGAAATTAGACATGGTAATGCTTAACCTTAATTATTAACCTTAATTATTGATACATCCTAACTGAATCCTATCATCGATATATCTCCTTATAATGATGGAATGTCCTCTTTCCTAAAAGACATGGGTTATATAATATGGCTCATCTTTAGTGAAGGAGAGATACTATTCTCATGATCTCACAGTGTACAGGAGGGTCACTCTCCTCTTTTCTTTGTGTCTTTATCTCAAACCATGCCTATTTAGTAAGCTCATCTAAGGAATACTTTAACACTGAGTAGAATTTTGAGATATTTAAAAACTTCTCCTGCCTACACATGCGTTGAGAGCACTTTATGAGTACAGGTTTTGGGGATATGTGCATGAGGAGCCCCAGAGGAAAGAGATTCTGAAAAGGGCTTTGCAGTAAAACTTGAGTGCAAAACTGTGACTGGCTTTGTGAGTTTGAGTAAGCGACTTAAACTCTCACTTTTCTCATTTTTAAAATTGTAAAAACAAGGTGGGCTTGTTGAACTTGCCTGTAATCCCAGTATCTGAGAGGCTGAAACAGGAGGATCACATGTTCGAGACCAGCCTTAGCAATTTAGTGAGGCTCTCAGCCATCTAGCGAGACCCTATTTCAAAACAAGAAATAAAAGAGGCTGGGGGTGTAGCTCCGAGGCAGAATGACTAAAGGTTCAAACCTCAGTACACAAAAAAAATTGTAAAACCAGTAATGATGACATTAGATGACTTTAACTAACATGTTCTAAGCACTTGAAAATGTGTGATAGACAGGCTTGGTGGTGCACATCTGTAATTCCAGTATTTGGGAAGCTGAGATAGAAGAGTCAAAATCTGGGGACAGCCTGAGCAATTTAGAGAGGCTCTCAACAAATTAGCAAGATCCCGATTCCCAATAAAAAATAAAATACGGCTTGGAGTGTAGCTTTGAGATAAAATGTCCCCTAGGTTCAATCCTACCAAAATGTGTGTACTGTTCTCTTCACTTACATTAAGTCATTCAATTCTCATCACACACACCCCTAAAAGGTAGATCTATCATCATTACCACCACCACCCTTGTCGCCACCACCACCACCACCACCATCATCATCATCATCATCATTTTAGAAAAAAAACATAAAAAAAGAAGTTAAGTAATTTATTCAAGTTTATACAAGGTAACTACCCTATCTTTATGTAAAAGGTTGATATTATTAGGTATTTATTTGGATTACTATTTATTTTCTAAAATATCACATTGAAATGTTATTTATTTGGTTGCTGAGTCATTCTGCGCCCCTTGTTTTGTCCGTAGGTGAGTAAGCAGTCACTCGCCTCACTCTTGTCCCGTTCTGAATTATTTATTGCTAAGAGCTGTGGGTGTTAGATGAGACGATGCATGTAACATGCTTGGCACTTATTAAATGGTAGTCGTCATTGTTATTATCCTGTCACCTAGGTGAGAGAAAAGAACAAAGGAATTTTTCTACATAAGCACATAATGGAAGTTTGAAATTTTACAGGTTCTGTCTATTTTATATCTGTAATTACCAAAAGTTGTATAATACTTTTTCTTTTCTTTTTTTTGGGGGGAGGGGGTTTGGGGATGGAACTCAGGGGCATTTGACCTCCGAGCTATACCCCTGCCCTATTTTTTATTCTTTATTTTGAAACCAGGTCTCACTGAGTTGCAGAAGGCCTCGCTAAGTAGCTGAGGCTGTCCGAGAACCGCGATCCTCAGGTCTCAGCCTCCCGAATGCTGGGATTACAAGCGTGCACCACCACGCCCGGCTAATACTTTGTTTTCTAAAATACTTTCATATAATATGTGTATTATATATCACCCACACACACACACACACACACACACACACACACACACACACACACACACACACACAGAGTTGGAGCATTATGAGAAGATTAGGCAGATAGGGAAAAATTATTATCTTCTTTTACATACATGAAACATAATACATTTAGTGAAATTAAGTGATTTGCTAATGAGACCCAGTTAGCAAGTCCTAAAAGGGTTTGCAATGTCTCTTGGACCCTCTTAAGAGAAATTATTAGTAACCAAATGAGTTAGGCGTTTTTCTGCTTCGAAATCTAAGGTTGTTTCAGGCATTTGGCCCAAGCTTCTGCCTACTGCACTTCTGTTTGTCTATGGGCAGTGATGAAGAATGGATGGAATGGATGGAAAAATGCTACAAACTACTGAACCCCACACAATTTCTTTTCCCCTTGAAGCAACCATAAATGTCTGTGGCTTCTGTTGGGATCCAGGAGAGGAGGGAACAAAGGCAATGGTGATTTATAGTAAAATGAAGAATGTAAACATTTTCTTTCCTCTTTGTTACTTTGTGTTCTCAAAAATTATCTATAAAAACATGCATTAGTTGGGTGACTTGATTTGTGAAATAGCATTTAAGAAAACCAAAACTTCTGAGTCTGCAATTTGAATGCCTTTGAACCCATTATCTTTCATGAATAGGTCTGGAAAACTTAGAAAATTATTGTAAGCATTATTGTAATTTCATTTCCTCAAATAATTTAATTTTTAGGACCTTTGTTTTCAGTCTGTTCTTGATGGTTACTCTGATGTTATCCTTTCTCATTTCAAATTTGGATTATATTTTCCTAATTATGGAACAGCAATTAATCACATTGTGAAAGGTAATGCTCCCAATTTTCCAAAAAAAAAATAATGTTCAGACTTTTGAAACCAACCTTCCTGAGGAGGAAGGGCAGCTTTGAAATTAATATATTTTGCAAGAAATATGGAGATCACAGAATTAGAATACACAGCAAAAATAAAATAGCTGTGGGAATAATTTTTCTCTTAATTTTTCACCTGAAAAATTACTTTAATTTGAAAAGTTTCTGATACTTTTTTATTGTTCTACTGTGACAAGATAAGCCCAACCACTCAAGTATTTTAAATTCTGATCTTGTTTCCTCTCGTTTTTTTTTTTAAATTGGTGTTTCTCAATTTTAAATCAAAACATCATGCTCATGAAATATGGGAGAATTACAACTAACAACCATGTAAAATGAATGAGTACTTGTTAATACATAAATGTGTTGAATTTGTTACTTTCTGTAATTTAACAGTTTTTACTATTTGCTGAATATCTCTTTGATCAGAACTATCACCTGAAGATTAATAAAATGAACACTGGAGCCAGATTGCCTGGCTTTGGGTCTGGCAAGGTGTGTGACATTGAGCAAGTTATTTAAACCATCTAAGCCTCAGCATCATCCTTCATTAAATGGGATTAACAATCAAGAAATCTTAAAGCATGCAGAACAACATCTGGCACATAGTGAGTATGTAAATGTTGGCTACTGCAGTCATGCATCACATAACAATGTTTCAGTTAACAACGGACTCTTAGGCAACAGCAGCCCCACATGAATATATTGGCTGGTAATGTAACAGCCATTTTAGTTTGTGTAAAGACACAGTATGATGTTCCTTCAATGACAGGATCACCGAAAAGTGCTGCACAGGACTTATTAGGAAGTAGTCAAACTAAAGAAAATGCTTTCCGGATGATGCAATGAAACTGAAAGGTAGATATCATTGTCCAATTTTCACAAGAGGTAAATTCACATTCTATGAAGTTTGTCTGTAGTATAGAAAAATAAAGATATAATTTAGCTTATGGTGAGTCTATCTTTCCCTATAGATAAAGTCAGCCAGTAATTTATTTATTCTTCCATTCATTTACATGGATTGATAGATGGATGGTAGATAGGAAATGGATGGTGGATACATGATAGGTAGAAAGATAGACTGTTTGTTTTCAGAACCCTAATTTTCCTAGATCTCTTCCATTCTGTCAGAACATCATCTTTAAAAAGGGACCTTTCGAAACTGTCTTATCACTGTTCTGTACCCTAAACATGCTGCTCATTCTGATTTGTCCAATCAACAACTATCCACTAAATATCTGTCATGCAATTCACCATGGTAAGCACCAAAAGCAGGCAAGATCTGGGTTGATTCTTATCTTCATAAAGCTGAATGGAGACACACACTGAATGAGCAATTTTGCATTATGAATGCTATTTCTCTGTCTACAGAAACCTTTTTTCTTCTACGATCTGAGTCCTATACTCAGGTTTAAATTAAGCCTTATGGGGCTTAATTTAAACTTCACTTGCTTTTCCAAACCCCTATTTCCAAAGGACTTGGGAATTCTCTTAAATATTCCTGTGTGTTTATGTCTCTTAGTGTTATTTTTATTGTATTTTAATAATGTTAAAGATGTGTTGAAAGAAGTACATGTACATTGCTAGTTCAATGTGCTCGTTCTATCTAGCTTTTTGAAGACAGGGACCAACATGCAACCAGTTTTCAGGCCTTTGGATTCAGATAGAAACCTGAAAACTACTCTACCAGCTAGCTTTCCTGTCTTTTTGGGCCCCTAATGAACTGAATGAAGCCCATCCACATTAGTGAGGGTAATCTTTTTACTCAGTCTACAGATTCAAATGATAATATTCCAGAAACACTCTCACAGACATACCCAAAAATAATGTTTTAGTGGTTATCTGGGCAACCTTTAGGCCAGGTCAAGTTGACACAAAAAAATTAACCATCACAAGTGGTATGATTTTAGTAAGAGAAATTAATCTAATAGTTGTTTTCTCATATGTTTAACATTATTTATTTTTATCACTTAAAATTAAATTAAAATTTATCATGCTTTCTTTTAACTCTCAGCTTTCCTGAATATTCAGAGAAATGAAAAGTAGTATCAGTTAAGCAAAGCATGTTCCTTATTTAATATAACCTGAATTGATTTTCTATTATACAGAGAATATAAAACTTTGGAAAACATTTAAATTTTAAAAACCTTAAAAACTTTAATTCTTATTTCTATCAAACTTTATGGGGTTGGTCAATCTATTTTCTTTGTATAACACTTGTGAAAGATAGAGCAATTTCTTGAAGCCTATCAACTTTATTGTATATTTTACCTTCCAGAAACAACAATTAAATATTTTAGCTATTTATAGATTTGACACTATTTTTCCTAATATTGCTGATATTCTTCCCTCTTGATTGCTTCAAATTGGTTTATTATTTATAAACTTCCCACAATGAAATATATCAGTTATTATTCATTCCTCCCCTTCTACTTATTCTCATACTTGCCTTTCTCCCATAAAAAGAAAATATTAATATATTAATTTTTATTGCATCAACATTCAGCAATTGTTTTATTATGGCTATATGAATGCAAAACCATATAGTATATAATAATCACTTTTTATTTCTTATACAAATCACCACTTTATGAATAATTATATATAATTATGTTTAAATAGTTTTTTGTGGTATTACTATTACTAACTCAGTAACGAATTTCTCCTCCTTCCAGTTGTGCGAATTCTCTCTGAATATACACAAGCACTCAGGCCAGAATGCTCTGACTGGCCTAGTCTGGTTCTGTGAGATTTCTGAGAGCTGTCACTTTAGAATCTGTGTCTACTGGAGTCCTGGGTATTCCCCTAGCCTCTCCTAACGTTGGATCCCTGTTTCTTAAATTCCAGGAATATCTTTCTTGGCTTACTTGTTACTTTGATGAAGCACAGCTTCCAGTGAATTCCTTATAAGTAGAACAAAGAATGTGAAGTATTTGATATATTACATATATGAGAATAGTTTTTAATTCACCTTAACCATTTGATTTGAAAAATAAATATACTTCAGAATGTTGAGGATATTTTTCTACTTCCACTGTGGCTTTAGAGACACTCGTTTTTCTTCAGATGACTCCTTCACTTTTTAAATGAATTGTTTAACGTTTCCTTCCTTTTTCCCTACCCCTTTCTTCTTTTACAACCCCAACCCCACTTCTCATGTTGCCTCTTTAATCTCAGATCTTTGAATCTTTATTGTGGTACAATTTACTGTGGATTATCTTAATCCGTTTTTTGTTGGGCATTTTGTTGGCCCTTTAATTCACAAACCAATGACTTTCAATTATGGGTAACTATTCTGAATCATTCTACGAAAACTAAGAGATAATTTTTTATAATAAAGAGTATCTATAAAAATTTTACAGCAAACTTAATGATGAGAACAAAAACAAGAAGAGGATGCACACTAGCCAACATCATACTTGAGGTCAAAGCTACTAAAATAAAGCAAGAGAAAGAAAATATGAACATTTTTTGTGTGCGTGGTGCTGGGGATCAAACCCAGAGGCTTTATACCTTTGAGCCACACTCCCAGACCTGTTTTCTATTTTATTTGGAAACAGGGTCTAAGTTGCCAAGAGCCTCACTAAGTAGCTGAGGCTGGCTTTGAACCTGCGCGATCCTCCTGTCTCAGCCTCCCAAGTGTGGGGATTACAAGCATTCGCCAACACACCTGGCTAGAAAATATGAACATTAAAAAGAAAAATAATGAAACTTTTATTCACAAATGAAACATTATATGTAGAGGTTCCTAAATATATGAACTTTAAATAAAAGCAACTGTATTTTAAAATAATAGCAGCAAGTGATTACATATTAAAATAAAAATATTTAGATACAAAAGTAAAATTTCACAAGTATCTATGAATTAGAGACATGTAAGCTCCATAAAGAAAATGATAAAACATAATTGAGAAACTAAAGAGGCCAGAATAAATGAAGAAATATATCATGTTCATGGACTAGAAGACTTGATATTATTTTTTTAATTTATAATTTTTTTCAGTACTGGGAATGGAACCTAGGGGCATTCTACCTCTGAGCTATACCCCCAGCCCTATTTTTTATTCTTTATTTTGAAACAGAGTCTCACTGAGTTGCAAAAGACCTCACTAAGTGGTAGCTGAGGCTGTCAGTGAACCACATTCTGCCTGTCTCAGCCTCCCATATGCTAGGATTACAAGCATGTGACACCATGCCCTGCTAAAACTCGATATTGTTGTTGTTGTTGTTGTTGTTGTTGTTGTTAGTATGTGTGTGTGTGCGTGTGTGTGTGTATTTGTGTTACTGGGGATTGAATCGAGGGCTGTTTGACCTCTGAGCTACATCCCAAGTCCTATTTTATTTTTTATTTTGAAACAGGGTCTAAATAAGTTGCAGAAAGCCTCAATAACTTGCTGAGGCTGGTGCAAATCTGCACTCTTCCTTTCTTAGCCTCCCAAGTACTGGGATTACAAGCCTGTACCATCACTCTCAGCTTCCATATTATGAAGGTTGGATTTCTCCCAACTTCATCTAAAAATTCAATAAAATCTTATTAAAAGTCCCAGTAGAGATTTTTTTGTAATGCTAATTAACATGTATATTCTAAAATGTGTAGAAATTCAGAAAATAATAGCTAAAATTATTTTTAGAAAAGAGAACAAAGTTGGAAGACTCACACTATCAGAAAATGACATAATCGGGCTGCATTAATGGAGGCAGTGTGGTAGTGACATAGAAGACAACAGAACAGTGCAATGAATGGAGTGTACAGAAGCAGACCCATGGACGTGTGACACAATTAACTACACAGATAGAACTGCTGATGAGGGGACAAAGAAATTTTTTGCTAAACTCTTCTGGATCTATTGAATATCTATGTTAGAAAAAAAAAATAACCTTGAATCTTATCTCACCTCATTCACACACACACAAATTCCATGGAGATTTTAGATATAAAAATAGAAGGCAGAGCCAGGTGTGATGGCTCACACCTGTAATCCCAGGATTTGGGAGGCTGAGACAGAAGGGTTGCAGGTTCAGGGCCAGCCTTAGCACTTATAGTGAGGCCCTCCACAACTCAGTGAGGCCTTGCTTAAAAATACAAGATAAAATAGGGCTGGGGGTAGAGCTCAGAGGCAGAATGTCCCCTGGATACCACAAAGAAAATAAGGGCAAAACAAAGCTTTAAACAAATAATCTAAGAAAATATCTCTATGACTGTGGGGTAGCCAAAGATTCTTTGCCTGGGCCTTTAAGACACAAGTGCAAACAGGACGGTTTCACTGGCATGTGGCCAGGGAAGTTGCACAGGGCCTGGAGCATAGAAGAGTCTCATGCTTGGCTTAATGTTCTGTGGCCTCAATTTGAAATTATTCCTAATTTTGGACGAAGGACCCTGCTTTTTTTTTTTAATTTTGCACTGAGCCCTGTAAAGGATGTGATCAGTTCTGTAACAGATAAATAAATTGGCTTACATTAAAATTAGAAAACCCTGTTTATCAACAACATTCCTACGAGAATGAAAATGCACAAAGTGGGAGATGAACAGTTAATATAACCTCAACAGCTTTCATCCAGAATGAGAATTTTTACAAGTAATGAATAAAAACTACAGACACCCCAACTAAAAATGAGGAAAAGAACAATTATATCATAAGATAGCTGCAAGTCTAATAAAGAAATGAGAGAAAGAATTTCATTAGTCATTCAACAATGCAAATCAAAACTCAATAAGAGCCAGGTGTGGTGGTGCATGGTTGTAATCCCAGCATTTGGGAGGCTGTGACAGGAGGATTGCGGGTCTTGGACAGCCTCAGCTACTACTTAGTGAGGCCCTTTGCAACTCAGTGAGACCCTGTTTCAAAATAAAGAATGGGAAATAGGGCTGGGGGTGTAGCTCAAAGATAGAATGCCCCTGGGCTCAATTCCCAGTACTGCAAAAAAAAAAAAAAAAAAACTACAATAAGATGCATCCATTGATACAGACATCTGAACAGTTAAATTTAGGGTAACAATATCAAGTTCTGACAAGGAACAGTAGGAACTCTCATACTTTTAATTTAGGTTAATGGTTATCCCTTGGCATTATCCAGGAGTTATTTCCAGGAGGTCTTAAGATACAATTTGAATATGTTCAAATTCCCTATATAAGATGACATAATATTTTCATATAATCTATAAAAATCTATGAAAATTGCATCTTCTTTATTATACTTAAACAATCTCTACACTGTGTATAATGCCTGATAAAATGTAAATAGTTTTATGCTGTATTATTAAGGAATTATGACAGGTTGACAATCTCTACATGTTCAGTACAGTTGTAATCTTGTTATAAATATCTTCAACCTTCAATTGGTTGAAACTATATATAGGGAACCCATGAATAGGGAGGGCTCACTGTATGGGACAAGCAAATGAATGAAATTAACAATTCCATCAAAACCAGAAACTGGTGTAGAAAAGGAAAAGTGTTCTAGTATGATAGATGGCTCAGTTATGAATAGCATTTAACAAAATAGTCATAATGATGTGTACTAAGACTGATCTAATTAAGATAAACATTTTATCAGAAGAAGAGATGGAATAGGGAAAAGATAAAAGAGAAGTAAATTTTTATTTTCCTAGTGTGAGACCAGTAGGAAGTCTAGAAACCAGAAAAAAAAATCATGCAATATAAGCAAGTTATTTAGTAACATGGGGGGGCGGATCCAAAAGAATCAACAGAAAGAGCTGATGGTTCCTTCTTCAAGTGGCAGAATGGGGAATGCCTTTTTACTGTAAGCACATGATGGAATTGATCTTTTAAATTATATGCAGGTTGATATTAGGTTTAGAAACAAAGAAAAATGAAAGAAAAATAACCAAATAAAAAATTTAAAGAAAGAAAATACTGAATAAAATAAATGAAGGGAGGAGATAGTTTCTCACTGACTACCCTGCCAAGGGGAGGGGATCCCAGGATTCCTGGGTCCACTGGCCAGTCCAGGCAGGAGGGACCCTCACGGGAACCCTCCTCCTGCTCTGGTGACCACTTACTAGCTGGCTGGGTAAAGATGGGCAAGTTAATTTCTGAGTCCCAGTTTCCTCACCAGTCAAATGAGACAATTAATAAAATCCACCTTATGGGCTGAAGCAAAGTTAGTTAGCAGAAGGCTGACCTTAAAGTTGTGTAAATTTGCAAAAGTAAAAAAATTTTTTTTTCAGTAGTAAGGATAGAACCCAGAGGCATTCTACCTCTGAGCTATACTCCCAGCCCTATTTTTTATTCTTTATTTCAAAACAGGATCTCACTGAGTTGCAAAGGGCCTCGCTATATAGCTGAGGCTGTCTGTGAACCCAGGGCTTCCTGTCTCAGCCTCCCAAATGCTGGGATTACAAGTATTCACCACCACACCTGGCTTGCAAATTTTAAAGCACCATTGACAATCAATGTCACAACTAAATATAAAACCCACAATGCTCCAATTATTTATCTGTAAACTCCTTCCATAATAAGATGATGCTCCCCAAAGCTAGTTGTTAAAAAAAAAGTCAGAATTTCACTTGTGAGGATGCAATCAGAAAAGGGCTTTTAGTTTATTTAGAGATGCAGCTCTTCTAAAGCCCTGGGCAGCTTGATGAAACAACTCTGCCACCCATGAAATTCCATTGCTGTGGTGAGAAGCTTACTCTGGCCTCCCAAATGCATTCCTTCTCACTTAATTAGACTGCATTCACTCTGAGGGTTTTGTTGGTCATTTGCTATCTTTCCTGCTGACCTCTTCTTTTTAAAACATGGTCATTTTCTTTAGATGCAAACACTGCAGATGGTCAAAGGTACATTGAGTCTTTAGGTCTGGGAGGCATTTTTCTTCTTCCCTTATGCACTGATTTAATTGGGCCATTTCTCAGAACTTCCCTGACACCCCGCTGGCAGAGCCCACAAAGCTCTGTGGAATTCTCTTGTAGGAAGCCTCATGCTTGTAGCCAGCACCTGTGTGGGCAGTCCTTTATAAAATGCAGCTTTGCTCAACTCGGACCTCATTTTAATATGGAGAACATGTATGCTTGAAACCTTGGACATTATTTTTATTGCAGTCAGGAAGTTTGTTATCAAGTACTATTTATAGTTTTTTTTTTTTTAAAGATGGAATCATGTTGAGCATAACAATGAGGCTAGAACACAAAGCAGCCTTGATAGGGAATAGATAAAGGCTGAGGATCCTTCAGTGCACAAATTATTCAACCATTACAGCAGAGACAAAAGACCTGCTGCCAGGACCTCCACAATGCAGCCCAGACAATGGTGTGGTGCCAAGAGAAACCCCCAGTAGGGTGGTGGGAGGATTTGTCCTAGAGACTGAGGGGGTTCCATCTTCTCTGATTCACTTTTTCTATTACCTCTGTAATGCACTAATTGGCTCTTAGCATTTAAAAGACCAAGTTATCTCCATTTTGGGGTTGATCACAGAAGCAAATTCTGTGATTACTTTTTAAGGTAAAACAAATTATATATGATGATATACATGCATATTGGATTGTTCATTCATGTTAATGTTTCTGGTCAACAAATTTGTGTTTGCTTTATTCACAAGTTTTCTCATCTGGATTTTATATTTGATTCTTCTTGATCCTTCAAAATAGTTCAATGAATTACAAACTTTAGCAATGCTTTAGTTGATGTTCATTGGCATTGCTGGGTTTATTGGTCTGCTACTAGGAGGAAGGCAAAAAAAATTGTATTAGAGAATTGTGGAAAGCTTGAAAAAGGTAACTGTTATTAGCAATTAGTAACTGCTGTATATAACAAGATGATATGCTGTTTAATCAGATTATTTGGAGAAAACTTATGTGTTAATTTCTATTGCTACATAGCAAATTGCTACCCACTTAGTGGCTTCAACCAACACAAATTTATTATCTAATAATTCCTATAGGTTAGGAGCCCAGGCACAGTGGAGCTGGACTCTGCTCAGTCTCATCAGGCTGAAATCAAGATGTTGGCCAGGACTATGGTCCTCATAGGGGGTTTAGTCTCCTCTTTTACACTCACTGCTTTCTGTAGAATGGAGGTCTCCATTTTGTGTCAACCTGGATTGTTCTCAGCTCCTACAAGATCCTTGCCTTAAGGGTACCACAGATGGTTCACACAGCAGTGTGCTTTCTTTCAGCCTGTCCAGAACACATCTCTTAGATCTTCTCTACTATGACCAGCCACAAACTCTCTTATTTTAAAAGGCTTCTCTTATTAGGCCAAGTTCACTCAAGATGTTCTCCTTATATTACGATTGGTTGATCTAAGACTTTAACTCCATCTAAAAAAATCACTTGTGCCAGGCGTGGTGGCGCACGCTTGTAATCCCCGCACTTGGGAGGCAGAAACAGGAGGATCGCGCAGGTTCGAAGCCAGCCGCGCGCGCTGGCTTAGGAGACTCTGTTTCCAAATAAAAATGTAAAAATAGGTCTGGGAGTGTAGCCCGGAGGTAGAAGGGCTTCCAGGAACCCCAGTACCACCAAAAAAAAAAAAAATCACTTTCAATCAATATGTAGACTGGTGTTTACCTGAATAAAAAGGAGATGTGTCTTTAAGAGGGACCTAAATCTTGGTGATGTTTTAGGATTCTTCTTGCCAAAATGACCCAGAAAGTAATGAAATAGACTTTTTATGCTAGACATTGTCTAGAGTACAGAGAATGAGCTGCTACAACCAGTGTCTACAAGTTATAAAGTCACAGCCTAGGAGCAGGCGCCTCTCAGGAGAGGCTCCTTGGCCAAGAGGACATTCCTTTACAGTTATCTCCCTGAAGTCCTCTTCTAATGAAGGCAAGTTTCATTTCTTCCTAAAGTAGTAAGAAAATCATACTATAAGGAAAATAGAGGCCAGGCATGATGGTGCATGCCTGTAATTCTACTACTTGGGAGGCTGAGACAGGATGATTGCAGGTTTAAGAACAGCCTTAATAGTGAGACTCTCAACAACCTAGCTGGGGATGTATCTTGGAGGTAGAATATCCTGGACTCAATCTCCAGTACCATAAGGAAAAAAAAAAAAGAAAATAGGGATTCTTCAAGACTTATTAGATAATGTGAATAGATCTATATTCACTTACAGAAGAATAAACTGTATTATTAATGTATGATAATTTAGAGACAATGACTAGATTATCAGTGGGCAGCTTGACATATTATCACAAAGGGAACATATCCACATAACCTCATGCCTCCAAAGAAGTAGAGGAATCTCAATGACTCCATGATGTTCCCTCCCAAGCTGTAGACTTTCCTGCTTCCCTCACATTAGCCATTACCCTATGTTGATACGAAAGAGTGATGTTTTATTTTTAAATTTTTAACTGTTTTATGATAAAATATATAATAAATAATGTTTTTGTCATACTTCTGTTATTCAACATTGTGAATTCCTATTGAAAAACATGCCACAATTAATTTGTCCATTCTATTGGTGATGAATCTTTGGGATGTTTACAGTTTTTAACTACTGCAAAAAATGCCTCTGAACATTTTTGAACATATTTTTGGGTGGGCTGTGTACACCAGCCTATTGTGTGTATTGCTAGGAGTGGAACTGTTAGCGTAGAGAGGATGCACGAGTGTCCACTTGAACAGGTACTGGTGACAAGCCTCTGCACCTTTAATTGCCACTAATGTCTCCCAGGTTGGGGACTCTGTTTTACCCTCTACAAAGAATAAACTTCCATTGTCCTGCAGTGGGGAGGCTCAGCCACACAGCTAGTGTCTACTTCCTTGTGACAGTTCAACGCATTCTCCATATTTTAGTGAACCCATGCCTCTTCATCTCTCTTTCAAAAGTGCCTGGTCCTATCAGCTTGAGAATCCGTGGGGTTTTATGACACCAATCATACTGGTCTTCAGCTTTCTCTGAAATACCAATTTTGAGTCTGCTTCCCCTTCTTGAGTCTGTCGCCTTTTCCATATTGCGAGTTTTCAAACTGCTAATGTTGTTATGCTCTCCCCTTCCTTTGTCCCTACAGTTTATATCTGCAAACAAAATTCAATATCTTTTGTTTTAATGGGGAGCAAGGAGAGAACAATAGAAGACAGTGCCTGGATTCAATGCAATATATCTGCAGAGGTAACATTTGTTTAAATATTTAGTGTTCCTCCAAGAGTAATGGGAATTACTTTGTAAGATGGTTCCAAGCTTCACAAAATAAGATTCGAGTCTGGTTTTCTATGGCTTAGAATTTATTTCTTTTCTGTTATTGTCTCAGAGGTATTTGTGAATTTTTGTCCTGCTCAAAATGTGTTGTTAGGAAAGAAACAATCTGCAGCACCACGTCTAATTTCAAATAACTGTATGTTGATAGAATCAGGATATTTATGAGCTGTGACTTCCAGGGGGATAGGTTAGTTATTAAGCTGTTCTGGAATTATATAGATGTTTTGTTTCTGTTTTATGCCAGAATTTTGAGAAACTATTTAGCTTAGATCTCAAGATAAACTGTTTTGCTTACTCTATTAAAAGGAAACAAGTAACACTGATATTATTATCAGTGTTGTCCAATTTATCAATTGACACAAGAAGTCAAAGAGAATCTGACAAGATGAAACTCTGGACATTGTGCCCACTTCTTATATCCCCAGAAGCAAGTACATTGGTGTATTTTTATTATTGTGGGAGAAATTATCTGGGCATTTTTATTATTACAGGACAAGGTTCTTATTCTTATGGAAGAAATTACCCAAGAGACCGGCATTAGTTAAAACAATGTAAAGCTAATTCATATAAAATATCCTGAGATGAAGTAATAAACCATTGTATTCTCCTGAAGGTGGCCTTCCTAATATCATTTGTAATAGGAACCAGCCCAGGGAGGATGATGGGAAAATTTACCCAGCCACCAAAGAACTACTTGAAAGCAAAGAGATCAAGCATTCTTAGTTCCAGAGTTATAAAAAACCTCCCTACTGCATTGGAATGACAATGATAGACATCCAGGGGGTAGGAAAGGATGTAAAAGGCCTCAAAGGGGAGGTTCCCATGGAGGAATATGGAGTCCACCTTGAACTCTGGACCCAGAGACTCATCACAAAGAACAGATTCTGGCACAGAAGAGGCTGATCCCCTGCAGAATCAATCTCCTTAGGCATGTTGGTTCTGTCTTAGGATCAGTTTTTAAGTAGGTGAATATAAACTAAACAGTTCAAGCAGATTTTTTTAAAGCAGCCTTTATGAGAATAGAGAATAGCAGAATATTCACTGACAGAGAAAGTGGTTATTCTAGAATCATGGGGCCTTGGGAACACAGAGATGTTCAATAGGACACTGTGGGAGGCTATCAGTGGACATTATAGGAGAATAAAAGGATGAATAATATAGGTGAATCAAGCAAACACTGCAGTTTTCTCTCTGCCTAGGATTCTTGAAGAGTTTCAGTAAGATAATATTTATATTGATGCCCTAATAGCAAGACCCTAGACTTTCCAGAAATGAGAGCATGTGAATTCTGAAATATTCACTAAAAACATAAGAGATGGGAATTTATTTTCAGCTGGAGAAGCAGGTTATATCTGTCAACTTTTACTAATGAGTTCCTACCTTCCTTTCATATATAAATGTATTGTATTCTCAATAATCTCCACTAGCCAGTGTTGAAAGCTATGGCACCCACATTACAGCATCATTATTAGGAGTAAAGAGGATAAAGAATGCAAATATCTAACAGTACTTAACACACAGTAAAGGCTAAATAAATTTTGCTACTGTTGCTTTTACAGTTTCTTTCTAGTTGCTATAAAGTGTATGTAGTTATCAGGGTATAAAAATCATCGATTTTTACTGTTTCTATAATCTCAAGAAATTTAAGGACATCTTTTTGGACCTTGGTTTCTTGGTCTTTAAAATAAATGATACTACAAAAATCTTTCAGGGGTATCCTGAGGATTAAGGTATAAGTATGAGGATTACAGTATAAAGTATATGGAAACTGTCTAAAAATATTAAGGGTCATGCAAATTGAAGTTATTCTGATTTTTTTAGTATCATCCCAAGGAAATGACAAATCCGGTTGATTAAATATTTATAGTAGCCAATAGTGATTCTTTATCTCTGCTTGGAATAGTTTTCTCAGCAAACCTTCAGAAGAAGTTGGTTCTTACTTCTTTTATTTCTTAAAAAGAAAGTTATTTTTTGTCAGTCCTCAAGGATTTTGTTGCTGGTATTTTCTTATCAGGGCATAACTTAGGGGTGAAAGATAATTGGTAAATATTTCTGGAGTTGCTTTAACATATAGGTCTGCTTTGTTTTGGATAAGTGTCCCCCAAAGGTCCCTATGTTAAAGGTTTGGTCTCTAGTTCATGGTACTTTAGGGATGTGGGAGACACATTAAGAAATGGGCCTAGTGGGAAGTCTTTAGGTCATTGAGCAGATGCCCCTTAAAGGGCTAGTGGGACCTCAGCTCTCCTTTTTCTCTTTCCTAGCCATGATGTAAGTGGCTTTGCTATATTCTCCTGTGATGATGAGGCCTCACTATAGGCCCCAAAGCAATGGGGCCAACTGATCATGAACTGGAGCTCCAAAAACGGTGAGCCCAACTAAACCTTTGTCCTATTAAGTTGATTATTTCAGGTATTTGTTACAGTAACAGAAAACTGACTAACAAAGTTCAACTGGCTGCTTCCTCTTCCCCTGAACTCACCAGTACTGTGCCTCTCTGAGTGCAGGAGATACTCATCTTTGATAAGCACCAAGTAGAGTTTCACAATCTGGACCAGGAGGGAATAGTTGAAGCCAGTAGAAGAATGAGTTTAAAGAGACTTTGACACGATGACTCAGTGACAATTGACTGAACTCAAGTAGAAGACTGGGAGGGTATCCAGGAAGTTCACTATTTTCACTTACTGGCAGTGCCGGAATAGCTCCATTAGGAAACCAAGAAAAACTCCATGAAGCCAAGTCTCCAGGTAGGGTTCCACAGCAAAGAAGGAATTGTATTTCTTTTTTATAAAACTTATTCCTGGGAAAGTAAGCACAGATCCCATAAACACTGGATTAATAATACACTATTATGATTTGGATATTGAATGTGCCCTAGAAAAGTTTATGTATGCATTAATGAATTTATTGGGTGGTAAGGTAGGCAGGTAGGGTGGGCTGGGAGGAGGTAGCTCACTGAAGGTGTAGCTTTGGAAACTACACATATATCTGTCATCCTTTCCTTTTTTTTCTCCCTGCTTCCCACCACCATACCCTGAGTTCTATAGATGTGACCCAGCCTAACGTGGACTGAGACCTCTGAAACCTCCAGAACTGTGAGCAAATAAATTATCCTCCTTCTGAACTGTACTCATCAAGTACTTGGAGTCACAGGAGTGAGGCTGCTGACTGAAACACATACCATGTTGAAAGTTACTTGCCCACTCCCAGAATCCCCCAGGCTGGAGCTCCTCTGAGCAGAATACCAGCTCTCTCTTCTACTCTGCTAATTATCTATTTTATACTGCTTGCTATCATTCATTGTGATTATGCTTTCCCTGGCATCAGAATGCATTTCTGAGTATGTGTCTGTTCCTGCCACTGGAAATGATTCCCTGCTCTTTAGAACATCTACTCGTTAGTCCTAGAATGCCGGCCTCAGTCCAGTTTCTGACTGCCACTGAGGGTTTCTCTCATCTCCTTCAGTCTCCTTCTCCTCCCTTCTCTGCCTCCCAGCCCTGAGTGTCTGGCAATTAGTGAGTCAGCATATCATTCTTCTTTCTTTTAGCTGCTGGCAGTAAAGAGAGACACTTTAGCAACTGCTGAATTATGTTCCAGTGACAGCAGTCTTTCTGCAGTGGGAGAAATCATCTTACTAAGTTTCTGCAGGCATTCCAAACAAGGGTTCTCGTATAAATCAAGCTTTGTTGTGACTCTGAGCAGAAAGGGTAATAATGAGAAGTGCCATCACTGGAAAGAAATTTCCAGTACATGTAGGAATTTAAGGAAAGATTTTTTTTTTTAAATCTTGCACTATCTTCTAGGTCTATTTCATCTTTTACCCAAGATTAACTTTTATCTTTTAAATCATCTATCTCTTGCCCATACCAGAACTCTAAGTTGTCTCAGACGTGGGTGAGTTGAAAAGTTAGTAAGACTCTTTAGGTTTCTTTTTCTTTACCTCACAGTTTTCATCCTTTCTATGGTATCCTACTCTAGTGCATGGTTTTACAACCTCAACTTTTGACATTTCATGACAAACAACTTTTTGGTTGTTGTTTCTGCTTTGGAGCAAGCTCCTGTGTACGGGGGGATGTGTCAGAGCTTCCTTCGCCTTATCAGGTGGTAGTAGCATGCTTCCATTTTTCTGTTTGTGATAACCAAGATGTCCCCTTGGAGTAAAGTTAGCCCTACATGAGAGGCACTGGTATAGTGAAAGATCAATGGGTTAAACGAGGACTCAGAAGACTTGACTAAGTCTTTTTCCAAAGATTCTTTTATGTGTCTTCTAAGTCTAATCTTTGATTCTGAAATGTACAGTGATATTTAGCCTGACAAATGGCCAGTGCTGCTGGCAAGAGCTCTGGAATAAGGAGTACAAAGCCACGTGCCTCTTTCTTAGGGCCCCCCCCAAAGCTGGTCAATTCCATGACCCCTGATTGCTCTTCTAATCTCAGAAAGCAGGGGTTTAGAATTGG
Source organism: Muscardinus avellanarius (assembly GCF_963383645.1). Lineage (NCBI taxonomy): Eukaryota > Metazoa > Chordata > Mammalia > Rodentia > Gliridae > Muscardinus > Muscardinus avellanarius. The sequence goes on along the minus strand of NC_137789.1, from coordinate 53,168,086 downwards.
GTTCTTTTGAATGACTCAAGTTCTTTGTACCTTCAGTATCCATCTCTTCACCTCCCAGCTAGCTACTGTCAGAAATATCTTAGGCATTCTTTAGAGTTTCTTTTTGTATATATCAATAAATATGAGTACTATTCCTCACCTATTTACTTGCTTGTTCACTGGGGCATGTTATATATCTTAGACTGTACCTTGTGTTCATTTCAAATCATAGAACTCTTTTGCATATTAGTTTATACATCATTTCCCTTTTTTATAAACAACTGTATAGTTAATTCATATAAATGTATCAATTTGCTTAACCCTTTCCCTGGAAGGCATATGGACTGTTATAAAAAGGCTTTAGTAGAAAATATGTGTAAATATCAAGTAGAATTGCTTGGTTAATATATAAGAAATGAACTGATGTCCATTTTCCCAGCCGCAAGCTCGCCCTGGAAAACGGTGGCCATCTTACCACCCAGCCAGACACTCCGCCTAGCATCAGCTGGTGGCCATCTTGACTTCCATCCAGCCCAGAGAGCCAGCCGCTGTCTTAGACAACACCCAGCCAAGCCCCGGTGGCCATCTTAAACCTCATCCAACCCTAATTCCACCCAACAGCTCTACAGCATGTCCCTGGCTCTACAGTCTGTCAGCACTACAGTTCCAGTCAGCAATGGTTGATAACACTACACTGTGGTAAGCTTCCCCTTCCTTGGACAAGCAGGTTCCGGCTTTTAGCGTCTTCTGGACTTGGGCTCATGGCTGTTAAATAAACCCAAATATTTGGTGTCCAAGTTCTCTGGGGGTATCCAGGCTGCACGATGGTTGTGTAAAGGGAATGGAGACGTCCTTCTCTAACACACCCACATTGTTTCTGGATGTTAGGCAGGATCTTGGGATGCCAAATTTCTGTTTTCATTCTCGCCCACTGACCAGTCATGGGGGGAAGCCAGCCATCAAAGATAGACTCCCAGTCCACACTAGGCCGTGTTTTGGTTGATCTCCAGATTCTAGGTTTATCTGGGGAACTGTTCTCCGAGTGGCTCATATTTTTCTGCACATAGGTCTGGCCCACTTATGAGTTGGGTAATGGTTCTCAATGGCCTGAGATGGGTACGTTAGATCTTAAAATGTTGACTGATTCAGTAACTTTTGCAAAAGGGCAGGTAAATTGTCAGAGGTTCTCTACATATAGACTTTTCTGTGTATGCATTCCCGGCTTTCCCTTTCCACCCCTCCTGGCTCTGCTTGAGTCATGCTCACTAGGGATTCCCGCCAGCCACAGCTGCCATCTTGGTCACCACGTGACAACTCACAGGTGCCCCCTGGTGGTCTTTCTGGGTCACAGGCCTGCAATTCTGCTGACTCACGGTCACCATTCTGTGATGACACGTGGATGCCAGAATCTGACCGACCGAGTTACAAGCCCCATTTCCTAAGGACCCTGACCCACAAGACCTCTCCTTACCACCGCGGTCATCATCTTATTCCAGGGTAGTCTCCCACTCCTTTCTCCCCTGCCTTTCTCCCTTAAGGGACCAACCCTTACCACCCCCTTGCCTACCCCTGTAGGTCACCGTATCCGTTCCAGAGATTCCCCCCCACCTTCTCTCTTGGCCCCACTTCATGAGGTGACTAGTGCAGAAGGCGTGGTCCATGCCCATGGTCCATTTTCCCTTCCTGACCTTGCTCAACTTGAAAAGAGACTGGTTCTTTTTTCTGCCAATCCCTCTGGTTTTATTAAGGAATTTCAACATATTATACAAGCATATGATTTAACTTGGCAGGATCTTCATGTCATTTTAACCTCCTCTTTAACTCCAGATGAACAAGATCGTATTCTTTTTTTTTTTTTTTTTTTTGGTGGTACTGGGGTTGGACCCCAGGGACCATCTACCTCCGGGCTACACTCCCAGACTTATTTAGAAACAGGGTCTCTTCAGCCAGCTGAGGCTGGCTTCGAACCTGCATGATCCCCCTGTCTCAGCTTCCCAAGCGTGGGGGTTACAAGCAAGGAACAGGCCCATCAGGCTCACCTAACCAATCCACAGCACCTCACCGGAACAGCTGCAGTTCCTTCTGAGGATCCCCACTGGGATTATAATGATGGGGATGAGGGAATAAAAAAGATAAATCACATGATACTATGCCTTCAAGCTGAGCCCAGGGTAACTGTCCAGGTAGCAGGTAAGCCAATCTCCTTCTTGATTGATACAGTAACAGTATACCTACTCTGTCCTCCCTTCCTTCTCAGGACCTAGTTTCCCTTCCCAAATTGCGGTTCAAGGGATTGATGGCATGCTTTCTTGCCCACGTAGTACAGGCCCCCTTTTATGCGATTTAGAGACCTTTATGGTTAACCATCCATTCCTGATTATCCCTTCATGTTCTACCCCCTTTTAGGTAGAAACTTTTTAACCAAAATTGGGGCTGAACTTTCATTTAATTTCCCCACAGCTTCTGTTTCCACTAATATAATTTTAATGGCTGCAGCTACAGTTAATGACCAGGAAGCCAAACCTCCCCTTCCAATAGATTTGTTTGACCCTATTGTATGGGATACCAGCACCCCAGTTATGGCGACCCACCACACCCCGATCTGGATTGTCCTACGTGACCCCACTATTTTCTCTGCCTGCTCCCAGTTTCCCATATCCCTCCTTCACTGACGTGGACTGAAACCCATTATTTCTCATCTTCTGGCCCAGGGACTGCTTATTCCTATTAATTCCCCTTATAATACCCATATTCTCCCAATTAAAAAGCCTAATGGTACTTATCATTTAGTCCAGTATCTCTGTTTAATTAATAATACGGTAGTCCCAATCCACCCACTTCTTCTTAATCCCTATACCCTCTTATCTCAGATTCCCACCAATACCACCCACTTTTCAGTTCTCAACTTAAAGGATGAGTTTTATACAATTTATCTGCATCCTGAGTCATACCCCCTTTTTGCCTTCACTTGGGAGGACCCCAATACCCAGGTTGCTCAGCAACTAACCTGGACCATCCTCCCCCAGGGTTTTCGAGATAGCCCACACATCTTTGGACAGGCTCTAGCACAGGACCTCCTCCAGTGCCCCTTGGAGCCTAGTTCTTTGTTACAATATGTGGATGACCTTTTACTTTGTAGTCCCTCCCTGGAAGTGTCGAAACAGCATACTGCCCTTCTCAATTTCCTTGGAAGTAGGGGTTACAGGGTGGCCCCACATAAAGCCCAGTTATCAGTGCCTGAGGTGTGGTATCTAGGCCTACATCTCACCCCAAACACCTGAGGACTAACTGTTGACCAGGTCAAGGCCTTATGAGACTTGCAGCCACACACCTCAGCTGACCAGATCCAAGACCTGCGAGTATCATGGCCTGAACTCCTGCCACTATCTCTGGCCCATAAGGGCCACCCCTCAAAGCCCCACCTTTATGAGTCCCTTTGAATTGCTATATGGTCACCCTTTCCTGCTTAATCATGCTTTCCCTTTGGATCCCCCTCCTTTGTCTTCCTATCTTCCTTACTTGTTTTTTTTCAGGGACCTTCTTAGGGAACATGCTGAACGGTATCTTCTCCAACCTGGGACTAAAGAAGCAGCTCCACACCCTGCAGTCAAGGCCCTTAAACCAGGGGATCAAGTCCTCCTCAAGTCACTTCAACCAAAACATCTCCAACCACGGTGGACTGGGTCCTTCACAGTGATCCTCACCACACTACTGCAGCCAAACTGCTGGGGGACCCCAATTGGCATCTTCTTACCCAGCTGAAACGGGCTCCATTACAACAATGTCATGACAAATTCTCTTGCACAGTGTTGGGGCCTACTAAGCTTCGTTTTTCTCAGCATAATTTTCTTTGATGTTTTTATTTTAGCAGGTCCACTTGTTCACATACTATGGTGCGCTCCCTCTTCAGATGCCATACTGCCATAACTCCTCATCTGCTAAAGTCGCCTCGAGCATACACCACCAAGCTGTCCAGGGTAACCTTAGACTCACACCGCAGCCATACTCCCACCTGCCCACTTTTGGAGGACCCGACCTCTCCGGGCCGAAGGGCCCCCTTACAAGGCCCCTTGACAGCAGGAAGTAGTTTAAGATTTGAATCTCCACCCATTATCACCAAAAGGCTGGGATGACATGTCGGGTCCCTCCCCACAGGGGCAGAACCCTAGAAAAGGAGGAGGAGACTATGTTGGGCAATATTGCAGGCGATATCATGAGGCAGGCAATGTTGTGAAAGGGTCAGTGTTCCCACGCATAGTCCCACCCCCAAGACGTAAACCTTAAAAAGAGAGGCATTTCCTTTCCAGCCTTGGAGGGGCTCGCAGGTCTCCAGGGGTGGTTCAGCCTCTATCCCCGAGAAGACCACATTAAAATTCTTTCCATGCACCCTGGTCTCTCTCCTCTTTTTACAAACCTAACAATGTATGCACACACTCTTGGTGTCCCCTCCCCGTTTCCCTCCCTCCGAATACAGAGTACCCAGATTGACTTTGGTATATATTCACATGTATACACACAATCTATGGTAGTTTTCTATTAATGAACCTAAGTCTTTCTCAACCCCTAGCCTTATATCTCCTCCCTGGCTCCTGTGAGGTTTCTCCTCATCATCTAGAGTCTCTTGTTTCCCAATTACTCTCTATCCTGAATATATTACATCTGATTTTTTGTGTATATCTGAACTTTCTATGAATTTCTGGATTTCTTAACCTATTCTTTTACTCTATTTAATCATAAAAGGCAGCCTTACTCTTTTATATACAAACAAGTTCTTATGTACTTGTTCACTGGCTTTGTGAAAAAGAATCCTAAATACATTAAGTCATTAGGAGTTATCAGGCTCAGACTCAGTCAGTGAACCTATCCTGAGTATCTTGATCATTGACTTTCTATGCTTATCTTCAAATGAAAGTACTCATTCCTCTGTTCCTGCATCTGGTTCTTCCTTTCCCCTATGTTAACCTGTCTTTCAGAGTAAAAGAAAGAATATTATGAGGATAAAAAGTTCTTTCAAAGCCTTGTTTCCTCAGAACAATCTAAAATTTTAATATTCATTTTCATGGAAGGGAAACAAATTGAGAGTTCCATATTTAAGGAGGTCTACCTCCTTTTCTTTCTTTCTTTCTTTCTTTCTTTCTTTCTTTCTTTCTTTCTTTCTTTCTTTCGCAGTATTGGGGATTGAACACAGGGACATTCTACCTCCAAGCTACACTCCCAGCCCTATATTTTATTCTTTATTTTCGAAACAGGGTATCACTAAGTTGCAGAGGGCCTCACTAAGTAGCTGAGACTGGCTATGAACTTGCAATCCTCCAGTCTCAGCCTCCCAAGTACAGGGATTACAAGCACCTCCCACCACACCTGGAATCTTTCATTTTCCTATATAAGATCCTGACATTTCTTGCCAACCTTTAAAAACTTGTTTTATCTTGAAGCATCAAGCAGGCTTGATGGCCTCTATGTGCATGCCAAAGCCTGACCACAGAAGACTCCCCACTCCTTCGGAACCATATTGTCATGCTGGTTCAGAATAAGAGCTGGGGTTGTGGCTGACCTGTGATGGCACCCCCTCCACCTTGGCACCAAAGCACCAGTACACAATTACTAATGTGAGAAAATGCACGTAGCTTAAGAAGCTCCAATAATCCCAATGACTCATTCAGATGACAGCGTTTAACTATCTAGTCCCAGACTCATCCTGTGTTTCTTATACACTGTGCTTGCAAGGGATAATGCTGTCCTTTCTTTTGTAGGATTAAAGTTAAGAATCCATAAGGTATAATACCTACCTGGAAGCCCAGGCTCACACCGATTCATGCCAAGAAGTCTAAAGCCATGCTTTATTTGAGTTGAAAGATAAACACTAGGTTGACAATCTTTATATTTGGAGACCATGAAACAAGCTAAGAATAGCAGAAATCGGTCCTGGATGTGTTCAATTTCTCAAGACTTTAGGACAATTAACAAAGCTGGCAGAACACTTAAATTTTCTTTTTTTTAAGGATGGTACATCAACATAATTTTGAGCCTTATCTTTAAACCCTATGTGATGTGAAAATGATAAAACAGCATGTAGAGATGCCCACTGCCATGTGTAAATTAAAGATGTGCACCTATGGCACAGGATGGCAGAAGACTGCACCATGGAGTAAAATGTGGCCATGGGTCCCAGGACCATTCTGTATTCTTGACTACTAGCCTACAAAACCACAGACTCTGAAAAAACAGTGGGTGTGTTGGCAAGCTCAGCACCTTTCTGCCCCTCAGTCCCCACTGTCTGAGGCACGTTGGCCACTTCATGTTTGGGCATCTACCTCTTTAGATACAAGCTTACAAAGCTAAGTTCTCACCTTACAAACAACAGTCAAGGAAAAAATACGTTTCCTCCATTAAGATCCATTAAGAAGGTGTGGTTTCTGGCCTTAAGGTTAGAAACTACATCTTCTTAATTTTTGCATCTTTCAAATCCAGCTTTGTACCTGGCACCAAAATAAAGTGGAAATCCATTTCAAATCATTTTTGAGTCTCTGATTGTTAACTTGGTTTCTTTTTATTGGTGTAATCACTAGCGTGTGGCTTCAGGGAGTTCAAAGTCTTTCTGTCTTAGATTTTTTTCTCCACAAAATGAGAATTTGAATATTATAAATGCTAAATAAAATATTTTAAACTTCTTTGTCATGCTCTTATCACACTTTTTTTTTTTTTTTAGAATTTAAGCTAAAAGCAAAGGAAATAAGAAATTAGAAAGGTGGGGATGGGGAACCAGAACGGGTCTTGGGGATTCACCTAGTAGATGGTGTCATGGAAGAACAGTAACTTCTGTGGATTCTTGGCTTTCATGGCAAAATAATTTCAATGCTTGCCAGAGATGAAGGCAGAGGGTTTACTTAAGAAAAACTGAGGGATTCGAGGAGGAAGGTAGGCCATATTAAGAGGTGGAGAGTGTCCAAGCAAGAGCAAAAACAAAAGGGGTCTTTGCTGCTTTTTTTAGTTCTATTATAGAACTTCCATGAGCTGGTGGGTTGAGCCCCATAGTGGAGGTCTGGACTTCCTCTTAATCTTCAGATTCTTCTGGCAATGGGAAGGAGTGGTGGGTAGCTGGTATCCAGACCTTTGTCATCCTCCTCCTGGACCCTTTGTTTACTGAGCATCCCAGGAATCCCAGGAGAGGGAAGGGGCCATTGTGATTAAGAGTATGTGCCCACTGAAGCTTCTGCCTAAGACACACCCGATAGGAGTTAGAGATTATGACCTTTTCAGAATTTAAAACTATGTTCTTCTTTCTTTCCCAATTTGCCTCCTTTCTACCAAAAATTTTACTTCTTTTATTCTACCTCACTAGATAGTAGCAGGGAAATTTAATGTTAGGGTGTAGTTGTTCTGCCTGGGGATTCTTCTAAGTGAAAGTCCAAGGACCCATTGCCTAAAATGCAGCTTGTCTTTAGTGCTCTTTGTTTTCTTCAGATTTAACAGATAATTAGAAACTTTCACATTTATTCAATTTTTATTTATCTAGCCAATGGCCAGCCATTAATGTTCCCCCAAAAGGTATCTTATTTTTGTAGAAAAATATATTTATTTTTGGCAGAAAATCATGTTTATAGAAACTCTTAAATCCGAGGCCAAGTCTCTTAGCTCGTCTTTGCTGTAGTAGTTTTTTAATATACAAAAAATAATCACAGTATTTGCTTCCCAGACCTTAATCCTCACCTCTGGGCTGTGGTGCTACCTGCTTCCTCTCCTTTTGCTGGGCCAGGTTGGCTGCTGCCGCATCTTGTGGCTCACCCAAGCATTACATCACCTCCATTATACTTCTCCTACTGCCCTCACTAGAAAGCCATGTTTTGTTTTAGCCCTTCAGCCCCACAGGTATGGTATAAATATGGAATGTCAGGCTTGTACAAAGTGCCCACATGCTGCTATTTACTCTCATCCAGTCTTTAGTGGGTTGCTGGCTTAAGTCCCAACTGTCTTGCCTATTAAAAAAAGAATTAGTGGTGTGCCTAAGATCTAGACCTGCTGTTTAAGCAGAAAATGCAATTGCCTACATGATGGAGTTTCAAAAGTTAGAAGCAAATCTACCCTTCATCACCTCATGACATCTAAAATTTGACTTTTGGGGTATCATGTACTTGTCATTAAGTATGAATAAAATAGTGTCTAGAGAGAGTAAGAAAGGAACTAACATTTTTTAAATCTGTCATTCTCCAGGTAATCTTTTAGGAAGACTCAATTAGCATTTTCTATTTGATCCAAACAAGATTATACATATTATTGTTGTTGTTATTATTATACACATTTTATGGATGTAGAAACTGAGGCTTAGAAGAGCCTTTGGTCACGCAGGTAGTAAGCATGAAGCCATCACCAGCACACAGTCAGCAATTAGGAAAAACAGGATCTGAACTCTGTCATGCTTTAAATTACTTGCTTTTTCAACCAATTGCTGGGAAAATCTCTGAGTAGTCTTCCCAGCTAAGGAATGGAATCTCCAAGTAAGGAGAGGTGACTACCACGGGAAAGAGGAAAGAGAAGAGCGTGGCGTCGGCTGTTCATTGATCTGTTCAGCTGGAGGTGGACCTGTGGGTGATGGCTGAAGAGTGGGTGTCTCTTGGGAACCCAGCAGTGGCACGTACACAAATACACAATCAGAGAATGTGAGTGCTGCAAGGGACCCTAGAGACAACCTGTCCAGCTCTCCTCCCTCTTTGCGGATGAAGGAACAGACAGGAAAAGGCTTGCCCAGAACGACAAAGCAAGTAGGAGGTAGAGCTGGGGCTGCAGCTGCACATTCCAGCCTGGTTTCTTCAGCTTTTTACTCTTTGAGGTCTGCTTGAGCTGCGGTCTCAGCTTATTACTCCTGGTCCATAGTTCAGACTCCATAGCATAATAATAATGTCCCAGCTCTACCAACTACAGAAGTGAATTGCAAGGTGTCTTGCATTTTTAGTTTTTATGTTTTTCCATACGACTCAGAGTCCTCTTACCCAGAAGCACATTAATACACCTGTACATTAATACGGTGTGTACTAGAACATCTGCACCTATTGCACTAATAAGCTACCACAGTGGTATGTTTCACTGGGCCAGTGGTGCCATTAGCATGGTTTTGGTACACACGTGCAGCTTGCAGAGGTTCCTATTTTAAATCAACCCTCCTTCATTTGTTCCTTAAAATTGCAAAAGAATGTTTTCATTATTCCATAATGAATAAGATATAACAAGGCTTCATCTTAGAGAGTTAATTATAGCTTTTAATTTCAAATTTACCCCTTCATAAGGTTGCTCACTGACTTAAGAACCATCTTACCCCAAATTACCTGCTCATTTTTCCTCCTGATCTTCCAGAACTCTGCTGACTCATAAACACTTCAATTCTCTTGCCTCAGGTTTCCATCTGTGAACATGAGTGGCTAAAACAGACTAGCTTTGAGGCATATTTGTGACAAGCAATGAAAAATGATCACAAGCTAAATGGTAGCTTTCTTATGTTCAGAGGACAAGGCTATACTCAAGGGTCTAAATGACTCTGTTTAGTTCAACAAATCAGTAGTTTATTTGGTTCGTTTTTTATTTTTTATGTTTTTTTATTTATTTATTTATTTTTTTTTTTGGTGGTACTGGGGATCCTGGAAGCCCTTCTACCTCCGGGCTACACTCCCAGACCTATTTTTACATTTTCATTTGGAAACAGGGTCTCCTAAGCCAGCGCGCGCGGCTGGCTTCGAACCTGCGCGATCCTCCTGTCTCTGCCTCCCAAGAGCGGGGATTACAAGCGTGCGCCACCACGCCCGGCTATTTTTTATGTTTTATAATATTACGATGTAATTTAGTATTGGAGGAAACAGCAACTTGTGTTCCTCTAACAGAGACATAGGAAAGAGAAAAATTAATTTCTTATACTGAGTTCTAACCCCAAGAGGATCACATTAGGTGAAAAGAAATCAGGAAAATGATCAGAATCCTCACATTTTCAGCCATCACCAGCACACAGTCAGTGATTAGGGAAAACAGGTAGCTCTAGCATCAGGGAAGCTGAACCTAAGGGATCACCTGAACCCAAGAGTCTGAGACCAGCCTGGGTAATAGAGCAAGCCACTGTTTCAAACAAATGGCATACAGACAAGCAATTCTCACATTTTTCAAAATTAGCCGACTCTATACAGAAAGGAAAAGAAAATTAAATTATTCTGTTGTTATTAAAAAGAGCCTGCGGGGCAAATGTGATCTCTGCATATATTCTCTTTGTTCTTTTTACACGGGCTTCTTTTGTTATTATTCTTTGTTCTCATCTAAAAAAAAAAAAAAACTACTTCTATCTTGCTGTTGTGTGTGTCTGTGTGTCTGTGTGTGTCTGTGTGTGCAGAGGATATCATATATTGAATTTTAAAGGATTAAAGATTGTTTTAAAATATCTTCTCCTTTGCTGAGTCATTTTGGTGGGGATTAAAGCTGTGTTGTGTTAAAAAGTATTTCTTCCAGGAAGTAGACCGTCTCTGGCAGCATTGGCTACAGTCTCTCTCAGGGCTACTTTTTTTTCTGGCCCTATTCTATTTTTCAAACAAGGATCTCACTAAATTTCTGAGGATCTCACTAGGTTACCGAGTCTGACCTTGAGCCTGTGATCCTCCTGTCTCAGCCTCCCAAGTACTGGAATTACAGGTGTGTGTCATCATGCATGACTCTCTGGGCTGCTTTTGTATATGTTTCATGGATCCATTACTGCCATTTAACTAAGGGAATTATGGCTTTGATTTACAGGCTGTCTCATTTATCAGCATGAGAGTTTTTTTTTTTTTCTGTGTACCCCCCATCACTATTATATCTGGTATAAAATGGATATCAAAAAATAAAATGGATATCAAAAAATCATTGGTTGAATTGGTGAAATAGTGACTAGGTAAATGGATGATGGTGTCAGTTAGACTAACAAAACAATAATTTGTGAAAGGTCCATGTTTGGATGTGTTTCAGTCCAAGGTCTTCAAAGACAGAAAACCAAGCAGATAAACATAAACATATACATGAATATATATGGATATTTCATGAATGGGCTCACACAGTGTGGTGGCTGGGAAGTTCAAAATTTATAGAACAGGTCAAAAAACTAAACACTCAAACAAGGGTTGATGTTACAGACTTGAGTATGAAATATATAGCCAAGCCAGTGTCCAGAAGCCCATACAGGACTTCTATATTATAGTCTTTGAGACAGAATCCTTCTTCTCCCATGAATCTTGCTCTTAGGACCTTCAAGTAATTGGATGAGGCCCACATAAATTTTCAAGAGTTCTCTTTTACTTAAAGTCAACTGATTATAAATGTTCATTGCCTTTGTATCTAAAAAATACCTTCATCGCAATATTTAGATCGATACTTAACCAGATTATTAGGCACCAAAGCCCAACCAAGTTGGCACATAAAATGAATAATCACAGCTTATAAAAACTGAATTGTGCTTCCAGGATAACCAGAAAACAAGAGACCACCAATATCGCTATGGGCAAGAGGAGGGTGTTTTCAAACAATTCTTTAAAACTGTCAGTTTGCTCAGGAATCATCTTGAGATCTTGTTTAATTACAGATTCCCACCCATTAGGACTGGGGTGGGGCCCGGGATTCTGCATTTCTAACAAGCTCCCAGTTTGCCTTCTGAACCACAAGACCTTCAAAGACCTAAGAGAAGCAGGTGGTCAAAAAGATGGCGCAGCCTCAATAAAGGCTGAAGGTGGGGTACAAGCATCTGGCTCTGCATATGGAATTACAATGCTCAGTAGGAGACAAACCAGAAAAGAGGTTCAACACTGAAAAGCAAGAGCAGAAAACTTCAGAACTTTCTGCTAAAATAATTGGATTATTCTAAGAACTTATAGGAAGAGTCCAAGAGTCCCCATGACTACCAAGCAGGAACCCCTGTGAAATCCTGAGAGAGTACAGAGCACACTAGCCTCAAAATAATTCAATTGCACTAGCACTAGCCACATTTCAAACAGCTCTGGAAAAATAAAGGCACTTTGATTATATGAAACCACAGTGGTACTCTCAGGCAGCCACTTAGAGATACTTATGTAAGTATCTCTAAGCCAGTGGTCTCAGATTTTCCCACCCAAATTCCCCTAATAATAATAGAACCTAAAATGTATTCTCAAGAGTCTGTTTTATGTTTTGTTGTTTTTTTGTTTTTTTTTTTTTTCAGTGCCAGTGATAGAATCCAGGGGCATTGTACCTTCCAGCTACACCCCCAGCCCTATTTTTTAGTCTTGTCATTTTATTTATTTATTTATTTATTTATTTATTTATTTATTTATTTATTTATTGGTACTAGGGATAGAACCCAGGGGCACTATACCTCTGAGCTACACGCCCAGTCATATTTTTAAAAAATCTTTTTATTTTTGAAACAGGGTCTCACTGAGTTATGGAAGGCCTCACTAAGTAGCTGAGGCTGTCCATGAACCAAGATCCTCGAGTCTCAGCCTCTGGAATGCTGAGATTAGAAGCGTGTGCCACCATGCCTGACTCCAAGAGTCTGTTTTAACAAAGTCCATAGTACCCCAGGTGCAGCGGCACATGCCTGTAATGCCAGTACTCAGGAGGCAGACAGGAGGATTGCAAGGTCTTCAACTTAGCTCAACCTTGTTCAAAATAAAAATAAATAAAAAGCTGTGCATGGTGGCACACGCTTGTAATCCCAGCATTTGGGAGGCTTAGAAAGGAGGATCGCGATTCACAGACAGCCTCAGCTACTACTTAGGCCCTTTGCAACTCAGTGAGATCCTGTTTCAAAATAAATAATAAAAAATAGGGCTGGAGGCGTAGCTCGAAGATAGAATGTCCCTGGGTTCCATCCCAGTACTACAAAAAAAAAAAAAAAAAAAAAAAGAAAGAAAAGGAAAAAGATTAAAAGAAAGAAAGAAAATAATATAGGGCAAGCAAACACAAAAACAAGCAAAAGCTAAACTCTATAATCCTTTAAAGTTGTACATTTTTACTTTAAAAAGTCATATTTATATTCTAATTTATAAAATATCTGGGTTTGCTCTAATATTCAAGTGTTTCATGATATTTGCCACTAGATACACTGAACCTCCAATAAGCAGGACTCATATCTCTTTATCCTCCTGGAATACATAATACCTTAAGTAGAACTTTGGTAGAATGTTAGTCACCCACATATCGATCATCTAAGTAAATTTTTAAAAAAGTACTGCTAGTACTGCTAAAGGCAAATATCTGATCTTCTCCTTCTTCTTCTTCTTCTTCTTCTTCTTCTTCTTCTTCTTCTTCTTCTTCTTCTTCTTCTTCTTCTTCTTCTTCTTCTTCCTCTTCTCCTTCTCCTTCTCCTTCTCCTTCTCCTTCTCCTTCTCCTTCTCCTTCTCCTTCTCCTTCTCCTCCTTCTTCTTCTTCTTCTTCTTCTTCTTCTTCTTCTTTTCTTCTTCCCTCCTTCCTCCTCCTCCTCCTCTTCTTCTTCTTCTTCTTCTGGCTGAACACAGAGACATTCTACCTCTGAGCTACACTTCCAGCACAGTCCTATCTTATTTTTTTATTATAAAACAGGATCTAGTTGGGCATGGTTGTGCACATTTGTAATCCCAGGATTCCAGAGGTTGGCACCAGAGGATCGCGGTTCACAGACAGCCTCAGCTACTTAGGGAGGCCCTTTGGAACCCAGTAAGACCTTGTTTCAAAAATAAAAAGACTAAAAAATAAGGCTAGAGGTGAAGCTCAAAGGTACAATGCTCCTGGGTTCCATCCCCAGTACTGCAAACAAACAAATAAACAAAAAACGGGTCTAAGTTGCTGAGGCTGGCCTTGAACTTGCAATTCTCCTATCTCAGCATTCTCAGTACTGGAATTATAGGAGTTTGCTACTACACTTACCCTTTTTATTTTTTTTCTGTACTGGAGATTGAACCTCGAAGCTACCCCCAGCCCAATTTTATTATTTTTATTTTGAGATAAGTTCTCACTAAGTTGCTGAGGCTGGCCTCAAATTTGGGATCCTACAGTCTTGGCCTCCTGAGTACTGAGTTTACAGGCATGTGCCACCACACCTGGCTCCCACGACATGATTTTATAAATAAAATTGCCAGTGGAGCACAGCCACACCCACTCATTTGGTATTATCTCTAGTTGCTTTCACTCTGTAGAGGCAGAGTTGGGTAGAAGCTGTGGGGCCCCAAAACCAAACATATTTACTATCTGACTGGTTTTGGGGAACTATCCCCAGGAAACTCTGTTAGGGTCCCAGACACAATTTCCCTCAAACCACAATAAGATAAAAAGATAAAAAAGGTGGGTTCTTGTCCTGAGCTAAGGATAAATACACATTATCCCGGATTCTTGCTGAAGATTTAAAGAAGTTTATTAAAAAGATAAAAATACAGAAGATAGTTACAGCCCCATGCAAGAATGGCATGGGGGGGGGTTCAAATGAATGCCCCACCAAAGATATAGCATGCGGACCGGACTTTTTATACACAACACCCTCCATCTTGTTCACGTAATTCTGATGTAGTAAAAACCCTGTAAGATTCCTTCCCCACCAAGGTGTTTCCTTTCATGAAGGTCAAAGGTCGACTCCCTCCTCCCATCCTAGCTAGATTATCCAATTATCATGTAAATCTGTCTTTAGGATGAGGATGGGGAAGTCCTAGTTCCCTTCTCCTATAGACCTGCTAGTTACCTTTAGCTAGGTTAATTTACATTGGAATAATTGCCTGCTTCTAGGCAGAAACCAAGTCATTTCACAGATTTGCCCCTCACCCAATTTTTGGAATATATTAATAATCATAGCTTTCTCAAATCTCCCTAGGTCATTCCCAATAATGGTACACTGACTTTTTATGGTGTTGATCAATTCAAACTCAGAAACTGAATAAGTAAAAAAGATTTTACTTGGAGATTTAGGAATTGCAATTTGGGTAGCACAGGCCCAGAAACTCTGAATCAGTGTACTAAGAAAGACAGAAGGTGGAGCTTCTGTGAGCCATCTGTGTTGAGTTATTACAAAGCAGTAAAAATTCTTTTGTGAGAAAACTGCTCGTGGAGTTGAGAACAGGTTTTGTTTGACAGGAGCCAAATAACCAATATAAGATAAGAAAAGAATATATATACTCATAAAAATTTCCATAAAACAATAATCCAATAATCTTTTGGTATGCGGACTCCACAGACCCAATATAATTATCTGTCCTAGATGCCTACAGTCAAAGGATGAAGGCGACAGAGGGTGTGATGGCACATGCCTGTAATTTCAATACTTGAGAGTCTGAAACCGGAAGATTTTAGGCTCTAAACCAGCCTCAGCAAGTCTCCTTAGGGAGACTCTTAGCCACCTTACAAGACCCTGTTTAAAATAAAAATGTTTTTAAAAGGCTCTAGGTTTAGCCTATGTTCAATCCTCAATAACACACACACACACACACACACACACACACACACACACACTCACACACAAACACAACTGAAAGTGACCAAAATTCACATTCCTAGCCAGCAAACCAAATTCTGCATATAAGTTGGTTCCCTTCTTGGCCTCCGGGCTGTATTTAGAAAAATTATTTAAATACTGTTTCCATTGTGATATTCCTTTTACTTTTTAAGACAGCAAAAGTTTTCCCACCCTGATGTATGTGTTGCTTTTTCTCAATAATTGATGTTATTACATTCCCAATTTCATATATAACACCAGACAAGGATAAATTAGAGAGATGGGGCTCTCAACTCAGATACTGTTGTCTCTGGAGTGAGCCAGATCTTCAATTGGACACACGTAACTCCAGTTGAGCCACACATGGACCAGGCCTGGGAAAGTGAACCAGCATCCCCTACCTGAGCTGAGCCTGTCTGCAACCGTGTATCATGCAGATCTTGAGAAAGCTCGATTAGGGGATCCACAATGGTGTAGATCCCCCATGAAGCATGTCTAGCATTCCTTTCTTCATAAAATTATTTTAGGATTATTTGGATTAATATGTTTAATTGGAATTTTATGTATAAACATTATAACTAAAACTGATGGGCAGCAGCTTGTGAGAGACTCAGACAGCAAAGATCTTTCCCAAGGATAAAGTTATTGGGCCAAACATTAAGTTCAAACTGACCTTAGTTTGAGCCACCGTATAAGATCAAGGTTTGAGTCAGCCTTGTGAAGTGAAACAAAACACACTATGATCATTTAAATGTCTAGCACCCTTGCCCTAAACTTTATAGAAAATAATAACTTTTACTGTCCTTGGCAATCCTGCTTGCATGACTATGCTCTTACTTTTCTGCCAAAAAATAAAGTATAAAAACTGTAACAAATCCTGAATAAAATGGAGAAAAATTTGATCTCGTGTGTCATTCTTCTCTCATCGGCCTCGGTTTCCCCCTTATCAACACATGAACCCTGACTCTACTAGGGCTGGACCCCAGAACCTGTCCCTCTGGACTGGAATGTCAAGGGTGTCTGGTGTCATATAACCACACTGTCTCCTTGTGTAGGGTGTCCTGTGATGGGGGATGGACAGAGGGGAGTTGGTGTTTCCATTGCCCAGTACTGATAAGAATGGATTAAGAGATGGAAGTTAAACATAAAAAGAGGAGAATGGGCAAAAGGAAAGGAGAAAGCAAACTTGCTCAGGGCACCTGGAGGGATTTAATATCCAGGAGTCTG
Organism: Muscardinus avellanarius; assembly: GCF_963383645.1. Taxonomy (NCBI): domain Eukaryota; kingdom Metazoa; phylum Chordata; class Mammalia; order Rodentia; family Gliridae; genus Muscardinus; species Muscardinus avellanarius. Next base: position 53,151,447 of record NC_137789.1, on the reverse strand, counting down.
AGAGTCACTGCAGTCAAGGGCAGAACCAGCTGGGACAGAGTTCAAGCGAAGCTTTGAGAAAATGCTGAGGGTTTAATCTGGGATAAATGTGACTGACAAATCCAAAGGACAGGCACTGGGCTAAAAATAGCGATAAGTCAAAGGAAAGGAAACTGAGATTTGAAACAGAGCAAGTAGAAGGATGAGAGCAAAGCTAGGAAATATCTAGAGGGCTGCCCTACAAAGAGAAACTAGTGTGCATTATGGCTCTCCTTTGGAGTCTGCGCAAAATGAAGCAGTCACAAGAAATGGAAGGTGCCGAGAAAGTCCATCTGTGAAAAAATAAATACGGTGTTAGGGAGCTTCTGGGGTCACGAGGTCTCACACACACACACACACACACACACACACACACACACACACACACGCCTCTCTGGGGTCACGAGGTCTCACACACACACACACACACACACACACACACACACACACACACACGCCTCTCGGGATTGAGGGCAAAACAGAGAACCAAACAGTAAAACAAAAACAAAATAAAAATTAAAAAAATATTAGTAATCCCAAATCCTTGATTCCTCGGGCAATTTGGAAGTGGTTAGAGTGGTTAGATAAAGCACTTTAATTTGCTTTGAGCAAAGGTTGAAAATATATTCCTGAATAGGCTTGACTTAAAGGAACAGAAAGAGACTTAAAGGAACAGAAAGATACCTGGAGAAATCTGAAAGGTTTCTTTTTCTTAAACTAGGTAAGTATGGTCTCTGTAATCACTTAATATATGTTAATATATAATATATTAAATATGATTGGCTTTGTATATAATCTATCTCAATAGTTTTTTTTTTTTTTAATCTCTGGGTAAAGTTTTCCAAATGGGTGTTCCTCCCTTCCATCCTCTGCAAATAAAACGACTGGCCCAGTTATTGTTGATGCTTATCCCCTGGGAACTGCGGGTAGAGAGATATAAAAGGGTGGGGGGCTTCCTTCTTGAATAAGGAATCACCTAGTTTCCATCGTGGGGGCTGTGAAGTCCTCACCTGGACCTTCAGTTATGTGATGAACCACATTTCAGTTTTGTCTAGGTGATTTTGAGTTGGAGCTCTATTGCTTTTAGTTAAAATCATATTAATACAGACTAATATGTGCTGAGTTCTATGGTCACTAAGGATACAATGGTGAATATGATATAGACAAGGTCGAATCAGGAGAACAAACAATGAAAACAGATAATTTTAATAGAAAACTCTGTGGTGACTCTTAGATCCCCAAAATAATACTATTGTTGATGGAATGATTTTAATTTGGGGAAGAGAATGGATCTCAGGGGAATCACACCAAAAGCATAATAAGTTAATATTTTTAAAAGCTTAATGGGGACTCACATGCTGAAGGTCAGGAAGGGCATGGGTGATAGGGGAAAGCTAACTCAGGGGGACGAGCAGGGGTGAGGGAGACACAGGATGAGTTTCCAAGAATGTGAATGAAAACCAGGAGAATATGCCATCAAGGAAGCCAAGGAAAGGGCACTTTAAAGAGGCAATAGTGAACTTGGTGAGAAGTAGAGAAGTGATCAGGAAAGTTGCAGGCTGTAAACCCCCATTAGGCTGTTGGTTATTTTCTCAAGCAGCTTAGCTTATAAAGGGACAGGTAGATATGGGAGACTTATGTATATGGGAGAGTGGGGGAAGATATGAAAGTTCTATAGGATTTCTGTTTGGTTCTCCTGGTTAAGAAACTTTAATACTGAGGAATGAACAGGTCCCTGTAGCCTTTATTACAGGAGAGTATCTTGCAACAGGTGTTTGGAAAGGGCCTGTTTTAAAAGGTCCACCCTGTGATTCATATAATGAACAGTGAGAATTAAATAGACAGGTTAGGATTTGCCAACAGTATACTGCATTTGTTGTGTTTGGCTATGAAAGTCTTTTAATTTCTTGTGTAAGATTTTATTTTAAGTGCCATTCATAGCCAGATGTGCTGGATGTGTGGTTTAGAATGGAGTTCAGAGTTTATCCAGCAAAATGCTATGTCTTTTTAATTTTAAGTCTCATATATACACATATATACATACATAAGAAATGATGATTATATACTACTATATATAAATACATTTAAACATTTTAGTATTTTTTGTCTTTGTTGATCTGTGTATTAATATCTTCTATGCACTTATACTTCATTAGACATAATTTGATTTATTTTGATTTTGTACTCATTTGATTTTTAAAACTAGTCCATCAAAATATCTTATATCTAAAGTACCAAAATTTTGGGTACCCCTTAAATTTTGTACCTGCATGGAATCACTCACTCATCCATCCTCGTAATACCATTTTGATTCAAACAGTTGAACTCTTCTGATTGGGAGAAGTGAAGTGTGACTTCAGCAAGGTTACTGTAAGCTTAATATCCTCATTTGTAAAATAGAGATAATTAAAGTTAGCTAATACAGGTAAAGTGCTTAGCTTAAGGATCTAGCCAATATATTTAGTGAATGAATATCATTTTAAAATAAAATGGGTTATCTAGATATATACTATACAATAACATTGTCCAAATGAATAAAATAAAAATAAAATGAAAAAATAACATTGTCCAATAGAAAACCAATTGTGTTTTTGAAAATAGCCACTTCTTAAAAAGAGAAAATCAAAAGGAAATGTTAATTTAATAATGTTCTTAAACCAAGTATGCCTAAAATATTATTGCAACATAAATCAATATTAAATTATTAATAGGATCTTTATATCAAGTCTTGGAAATGGGTGTGTATCTATTCTTATAACACCCTCCAATTTTTTACAGGAAAAAAACACTACCATCTCAAATAATGAAAGTTACTATCCCCAAATGAAATATTTAAACACAGAAAGCACTAATTGTCCTATACAATGGTCTTGATCTGTGTTTTATGGCATATATCCTAGAGGCAAAATAATACCTTTCATTCAGTGTGGACTTGGCTTGACCTGGACATAGCATACCCCAAAGTGCCTTCAGGCTGAACACCCCTCCAATTTTGACAAGCCACATTTCAAGTACTGAATAGTCATGTGTGGCTTGTGACTGCCATACATTGAACAGTTATAGAAATTTTTAGAAGTTGATTAGAAGACAGATTCCCTGGGAGAGTAATTTGAAAAAAATAATCATTGTTTAAGCCTTTTTAGAAGTGAACTTTGGAAAAAGTGCTACCTCTAAGTTGAAAATAGTTTCTATCATCCTTTGAATAACTCTGATGAGGTCTTTGAAATATTAAAGGTTATGTGTATTTGGGAACATAACTGGAAAAAAATACCTTTTTGGAAAAATACATTACTTTCTCATTGATTTCTACCAGTTCATCAAACACTCTTTGCTTCTGCGCTGTTCCCATTCTCTTATTCTATTTCCACTGAATCCTAAGAACATTTTAATGATATTTATGAGCCCAATAGCTGTGGATTTGAAATATCTGTTTTAATCCAGCCTGCTCCCTGGGCCAAAAATTAATCAGAATCACAAACACACATTTTACAAATATTTGAAAGGCTCAAAAAATCCAAACTGGGAGGTATGTGCATGCACCCACACACAACACTAAATAAAAGAAGGCAAGGAAATGCAATTTTAAAGTAATTTTAAAGTCAGGCTAGCATAAAGAACATTTAGTATATGGAATATTTCTTATTGAGAAAGTGGGTGTCTGTGCTTGCTTAATTCATTTCACTTTGCATCAAGAAGATAAGAAAACATTACTTAAGGAACATGTGCAATATCCCGAGGGATGCTTATCATCAGAAGCTCTTTTTAAAGATGTTAACTGCAAGTACATTTGCCTCTTGGCCTCTCTCAGCCCTCCCAGTGGGATCTTTACCTTCTGTGCCACACATATGCCACTTTATGTTAGCAATGACTTCAGACCAGGCACTGCATTGTACAGCAAAAAGGAAAAAGAAAAAAAATCCAGAAAAGCCAGAATGATCAGACCCAAGTTACTTTCCTAGCATGCAAGAAAATGCTACTTTTTTGTGTGCCTACAGTTTAGTTATGGCATTTAACAATTTACTTCAAGTCAAGATATAATTTGTGTGTACATGTGGTGCTGGGGATTGAATTCAAGGCATTCTATATCTGAGTCAAATCCCCCACATTTTAAATTTTTTTATTATTTTGAAACAGTTTCACTAGGTTGCTGAGGCTGGTCTCGAACCTGTAATTCTCCTGACTCAGTCTTCCAAGTACTGGGATTACAGAAATGTATCACTATGTATGGCTCAAAATGTAATTTTTTTGTGGTTCTGGGGATGAATCCCAAGGGCATTCTATCTTTGAGCTACATCCCCTGCCCTGTTTTTTATTCATTATTTTGAAACAGGGTCTCACTGAGTTGCAAAGGGCCTCACTAAGTAGTAGCTGAGGCTGTCTCAAACTGTGATCCTCCTGTCTCAGCCTCCCAAATGCTGGGATTACAAGAGTGGGCCACCATGCCCCACTCAAAATGTAATTTTAAGGTGGATGAATTGGCTTTTTTAAAAAAGTAATAAAGAAAAGATTAAATCAATAAGAAAAGATTTCTTTAATTAACAACTTTTATTTTCATGATCTACACATTTTAAGGCTAATGCATATTTTAATTAATGATGCATTAAAATATTTTTTGTGAGCTTAAGCAAATCTTATTATTACAAAGGTAGAAAGAAGGGACAGAACTATAAAGAACTACGTCAGAGAGAGAGAGAGACGTAGTGCCTTGAAGATAAGACACTCTAAAAAATCTTTTTTTTTTTAATTCAATCCCACTCTCCTGAATGGGAAGTGAATGTACTAAGTCTCTTGTAGTAGTTATTTCTGGAAGTCTTCCAGTTTCTGAGAACATGGGGAGATGTTCATTAGAAAACTACAACATCTTTCCTCTGTGTGTTCCAGCACCAGTAGTTTTGGCCTCAGAGAGCTTATTAAGAAGCAGGATCTCTTAGCTGGGCATGGTGGAACACTCTTGTAATCCCAATACTTGGGAGGCTGAGATAGGAGGATTGCAGGTTCAAGACCAATCTCAGAAAGTAGTGAGGCTTTCATCAACCTAGTGAGACATTGTTTCAGAATAAAAATAAGCCAAGCATGGTAGCACACATTTATAATCCCAGTACTTGGGATGCTGAGACAGGAGAATCCTGGCTCGCGGCCAGCCTCAGCTACTTAGTGAGGCCCTTTGCAGCTCAGTGAGACCCTGTTTCAAAATAAAGAATAAGAAATAGGGCTAAGGATTTAGCTCAGAGGTAGAATGCCCCTGGATTCCATCCCCAGTACCACAAAAAGTTAAAATAAATCTGAATCTGAATATTTTAAAATAAATCTGATTTGAATATTTTAAAAAGTTTTATAAGTATAGGTATTATTGTAGTGAGACAGGTATTCACAACATGGAAACCATTCTTGTACAATGACTCTGAAAATAGGCACAGCCATGGGGATTTTTTTTTTTTTTTTAAGGCCATCAGGGGAAGCTAAGGCTGAGAGCTTCTGCTCTGTCTCTGAATTTCTGCTCTGGGATCCTCTAAGTCTTGGCAGCATTGGGCCCTGCTGTCAAGGGTGCTTGTTTATATGACAAAATCTTGGTTCTTATAAAAACAGTCCCCTCTCAGACTGATACAGGTGAGAGTTTCTTTCTGCCTGTCCTTGGTGGTCAAGTTAGCTAAACTGTACACAGCTGTTCCTACAGTCCTGCCCTGATTTCACTCATAAATCATTTCCTATCACTCTGCTGGTCTCTTTCCAGCTTTTCAGCATCTTTCTGGAGCCCAGGAGCCTGAAAATAGCATCCCAGATGTGTCCCTCTCCATGTTCCTCCCTGCCTTCTGTAGGTTAGTCTTCAGAGAGAGCCCAAAATAACACTGGCCTTCTTTTGCTGGGACTTCAACAATTCTCAGACAAATTTTTATTTTTATTTTTATTTTTTTTAATTTATTTATTTTGGTGATACTAGGGATGAAACCCAGGGGCATTGTACCTCCGAGCTACACCCCCAGTCCTATTTTTTAGTCTTTTCAGTTTTTGAAACAAGGTCTCAATGAGTGGCGAAGGGCCTCCATAAGTAGCCTCCAGTCTCTGCCTCCCAAATGCTGGGATTACAAGTGTGTGCCACCATGCTCAGCTTCAAATTTGTACTTTTTAAATGAAATGAATCTGGAATCATTTCTTTAAATTAGACACAGGACCATCCAGCTCATTGATTCCTCTTCTACAAAGTCAGAGGTCATATTTTAAAGCTAGAGACACTGGTAGAAAAGTGGTTGAGCTCAGAAGTCAATGAGCTTTAGCCCTCGGCTCTTCACCCTGGGTCAAAAGCTGAGAAGCATCTCAGGGAAGGCAGTGCAGACAAGCAAATGGTATTCTTTTTGAGTGAATAATATTAGAAATTAAAAAATGATGAATTTAATCCAACCAAGTTAATTCTATAGAACAATAATAAATTAATATCTTAAGAACAATTTTGGAAGCTGGGCATGGTGGCACACATTTGTAATGCCAGTACTCAGGAGGCTGAGGCAAGAGGATTATGGGTTCACGGACAGCCTCAGTTACTTAGTGAGGCTCTCTGCAACTTAGTGAGACCTTGTTTCAAAATAAAAGAATAAAAAAAATAGGGCTGGATGTATAGCTCAGAGGTAGAATAACCCTGAGTCCCATCCCCCAGTACTGAAAAAAAAAAAAAAAGAATCAATTTTGGAAAGATGCTTTTCTACATAGCTTAGAAGACATATCAATTTTAACTACAGAGCCAATGTTAATTTGAGAATGTATGTGTTGAATAACCTATTTATTATTATATTGCAACTGCATTAGGATTGTTTTGATAAGCCCTCAGGTGTAAAAATACATTTTTCAAAAAAAAAAAACAAGGCTGTTATTTTGTATTTGCTGTTGTGCATCCAGAATGCAAAAGTGCTGGGTTGTATTTTCTGTTTCAGGAATCAGTTAGGTCTTTTTGGCCTCTTGCCCAAGCTTCCCCTCACTTTGGGATTGAGGCCAGCGGGTCCTTGCAGCCTATAATCTGTTTTTCCACTTGATCAGTCTACTGGTTTTGTTTTTAATAATTCACATCAGCATTGAGCCCTAAGACAGGGAAACACATCAAGTGGCACAATGAGAAAAGCAACTTAGAGATGGGGAAGAACATTAAATGATAGCCTTGGGTTTTGCCTTTACTGTGAGAGAACCCAAAGTGCTTAAAATCCTGGATTCATGCAGATTTTCTCACCAGTATGTTGGCTGGCTGTGGGACTTGAAATCAAGTAGGGTGATATAATGTGCCAGGAAATGCACTTTTCAGGAAAGGGCTTTAAAGATAAAGATAAAAGCATTTGAAAAAAAAACTGTAATGGCCACATTTTTATTCAAGGACATGCTTAAAAGTTAAAGTTATGAGAAAGTTATGAGAAAAGCTTTATAAATAAAGATGGTATTGCTACTGTTTTAAAGTACAAGTTATCAAGACTTAATTTTCTTCTAAAGTGACCTAGGAATTTATAAATGGAGCAATAATCTGATATAAACTGTTTAGGGGGAAAAGGTATGCTGTTAATGAGTGAATCTAATTTTTTAAAATTACAAGTATTGTCAAATAGGTTGCATAGAAATCATGAAAGCAATTCTAAAATATAGACACTGACATATTTTACTGGACCATCAACTCTCTGCCACGTGGTTTGCCTTCCCCATGGACTAGCCACCGCCAAGTTGAAAATCCTGAGTTGACTTACTCATTCCTAGCCCATAGCCAGCCTACTTCCAGCTGTCTTTTCTACTTCACCCAGCTGGTATGTACCCAAGGGCCATAACTGGCTTTCATGCCAGCCAAGACAAGTTTGCTAATGAAAAAATCCAACAAACGTAACCCGGTGCATCATCCTTAGTTCACTAGAGCAGAACAATAATGGGAAAACCTAGGGCTTCAGTAACTACCACAGTGTGACCAGCTCCAGCCCCCATGGACTTCATTATTTGAATGTAGATCCATCGGTACCACCCAGCCCTCTCTGGTCCTCTATGTATGCCACATGCTGTTGGCTGGTTACTGGGGAACCAGCAAAAGGAGAAGTGCCCTGAGTTATAGTCTGCTGTGGTCCTGTGTCTCCTCACCACTGCTTCCCCAGCCATGTGCCTTCCTGGGACTTCCCTCGTCTGCAGTATGCAAAGAGCCAGGCCAGAACACCTCCCTTTGTCTCCTGGGTAACTATGGATCATTGCATGTTCTTCCCTAGAAACTGCTGCCTCACTGGGTGTGATGGCGCACACTTGTAATCCCAGACCTTGGGAAGCTAAGACAGGAGGTTCACGGGTTCAAGGCCAATCTCAGCAAGTGAGGCTCTTGTTTACTTAGTGAGACCCTGTTTCAAAATAAAAATAATAAAATAGAGCTGGAGCTGGAGCTCAGAGGTAGAATGCCCTGAGTTCAATCCCTAATGCCACAAAGAAAGGGAAGGAAGGAAAGAAGGAAGGAAGGGAGGGAGAAAGGAAAAAAGAAAAAAGAAAGAAGGAAAGAAAGAGAAAAAGAAAGAGAAAGACCTGCTTCAAAGACGTAACAGTTCTTTAGCCTGTCTTCAGGAGTATTTTGTGTTTTTATAGCTCTTTTTAGCCCCAGAGTTTTAAATCCTCCTAGTACATCAAAATACTTAGGGAGCTTTTAAAAATCTATTTAGACACAGAATTGAAATCTTAATGTAATTGGTCTGAATTAAAGCACAAGCTAAATGTTTCTGGTGTTATTGAAAAGCTCCCAGGGGATTCTAATGTGAAGCTAGGGTTGAGTTTGAAAAGTAGCCCTGTGAGTATCTCTGGAGGTGCATGGAAAACGTCTCCACTGTGCTCAGGAAGGAGTCTGGGTCTCTGTCTTCCAGTGGTCTCTGTCTTCTTTCTTTTCCTGTTCTTTGTTGTTCACTGGAGCACTTCCCTGTCTGCCTGGCACTGCCACATCCCTGCTCCCTAACACTAGGCTTGTCTCTCTCTTTCAGGTCATAGACATCACTTCTATAGAGTGAGTGTGACTTACTGTTCCCAGATCTGCCACGAAATCACCTAGGTACCATTCCCAGGATCTGGGCCTCTCGGCCTCACAATAAATCATAGCGAGCCCCTAGCAGTCCTTTACTACTACATTCAGCATTGTTCTAGGTATGTTTCACATATATCTTTTCACTCTCACAACTATATGAGGTAGACAGTAACTATTATCCCAGGATCATAGAAGAGGACACAAAGGTACATAAAGGAACCTCCAAGCTTCCTACCCACTGGTTATTCTCACAAACACAGGCACTGCCTCTGTGGCATTTTGCAGATGTATTTCAAGTTCTAGTCAATTTTCCTGAATATTAGGAAGTCAACCCAATCCAATTGGGTGAGTGATCCAGTTGGGTGAGTTCTTTAAAAGAAGAGTTTTCTCCAGCTGGCAGCAGAAGGAGAGTCAGAGAGATTTGAAGCATAGGAAAGGACACACTTAGAGAGATGAAATGGGACCTAAGACCTACATCCCCAAGAAACAGGATTTTGTCAGCAAAGGCAATGAACTTGTAATTGGCTTCTTCCCTGTAGCTTCCTGATACGAGGCCACAGACCTGAAACAGGTCATACCCAGAAAGCAGAGAAGCCAGTCACCCATGCAGTCACCCTATAGAACTAGATGCTAATAAGTGGGTGTTGTATTAAAGCGCTAAATCTGTGGCAATTTGTTTCCCAGCAACAGAAAACTAATCCTGGTAACCCAAAGTAAATCAGATAAAAAGCAAAGAAGCCAAGATTAAATCCAAATAATATGGGTCAGCAGCTCTTTTAGACTAGAGTAAATCTCCCATATCCATCGGTGATACATTCTAAGACCCCCAGTGGATTCCTAAAACCATAGATAGTACTGAACCCTATATACTATATTTCCAATATATGCATACTCAAATTTAGTACCTTTTCCATTTTAACTAAGCACTTATCACATATTATAGCTATAACATTTGCAGTCTGAAGTGTGATGGAAAAACTAGCATGAATTTCTTCTTCCTTTTAAACAATTTCGTGAGTACAAAATTTGTTCTTATGGTAGTTTTTAGCAGTCTTAGCATAAGGTTTTTTTTAATTTTCTAATTGAGAACTTTCTTTAACGTTTTACTTAAAGGAAGGACATCATGGCTGTGTGTGTGTGTGTGTGTGTGTGTGTGTGTGTGTGTGTGTGTGTCCAAATGTCCATCCTTACTACTCTTATACTTTGGGGCCATTAGTAAGTAAGTTAGGGTTTATTTAAGCATAAGCATTGTGATACAGTGACAGTCAATTTGATAGCATAGACTATCACCGAGTGACTAACAAGTAGCCAGTGCAGTATGGACCAACAGATGATTCACATCCCCAGCAGGATGGAGCAGGATGGGGCAAGATTTCATCTTGCTACACAATGATGGAATTGAAGATTTATAAATTGTTTATTTCTGAAATTTTCTATTTACTCTTTGTGGATCATGGTTAACAGCCGGTAACTGAAACGGCAGAAAGTGAAATTGTGGGAAAAAGAAGGCTCCTGTAGTTTATATTTTGACACCTCAGGAATCCCAGCTACACTAAATAACCAACACCTCACTACATTCTCCCACTCTGACTGAGACTTTGTAATTAGACCATCTGTGTTGATCCCTGTGTCTCCTCCCTTCTAAAGAAGTTTCCTGGCAGGCTGATTCATCACTGAGGCAACAATCTTTTGTAGGTTTATATCATGTTTCCCAGAACTGACTCCACTTTGGGTTAGGTTGGGATGTAATGTCCTGTGTACAAAGATTTATAGTTCTCTTTGTCAAGCATGTGTAAGACCTAACACCTGGTAAAGCTAAAAATTCTTAATGGCAGAACTCAGTCCTTGCGCATGCTCAGCTTGCATTGTGAGACATGATCTAATATTCAGATAGGATTCATTTATTTAGACTCTCTCCTATTTCAGGATACATACACCACTAGAATATGTACATTTCTTTCCTTCACACAAAAACAAATAGTGAGAATTCATTAATCAACATATAATAGCTTATCTTTCTGTAACTCTAAAAAATCTTTATTTATTCAATGGCAGCTGTATGCCAGATATAATAACTGCTTTTCAAATATCTAATTTATTTCTCTCAGTAACAGAGCTATTGTTTCCATGTTACATATGAAGCACTGAGATGCAGAATTATGAAGGAAGAATCTGTCCAAGGTGTGCTGTTGGCAAAGAGGAGGGGCTAGAAATTGCACTGGTCAACTTCAAAGTTCCTGGTCAGAGTTTGTTTATTTATTTATTTATTTATTTATTTATTTATTATCTATTTTGTGGTACTAGGGATTGAACCCAGGGGTATTCTACCTCTGAGCTATACCCCCAGCCCTATTTTTTATTCTTTATTTTGAAACATAGTCTAACCAAGTTGCAGGTTCATTAAGTAGCCGAGGTTGGCCTTGAACCTGTTATCCTATTCTTTATTTTGAAACATTATCTCACCAAGTTGCAGGTTCACTAAGTACCTGAGGCTGGCCTTGAACCTGTGATCCTTCTATCTCAGCCTCCTAAGTACTGGGATTACAAGCTTGTGCCAACATGCCCAGCTTTCTGGTTAGAATTAAAAATCTGATGCTTTACTTATCTGTAGAATGATTCTGAAAGTTTAGACAGAGCCTGGCACAGAGTTCCAGTATGGCCAAACTGAATGGCTCAAAGTTACTTGCAACTCAGTGCTCAGTCAACTCCTTTGTCATACGGCTTTGCTGTCTACCAAATTCTCACACACCTGGTGACATCGCCACTATAAAACCACGTTGTTTATTAATGCTAGTTTATGCATCATCTCACCGATTTAAGGCTAATTAAGAATCTTGAAACAGAAAACATCTTTATGGGAATCCATTCCTAATCCTACTAATTAGTTCATTGTGAACAAAAAATGTTATTAATTTTCTGAAGTGTCTTCTATAAGTTTCCTGGGGTTTTTGATAAAGAAAATATTTATTGTATGCAAAATTATTTTATTATTATAATGAATCCTGATAAAGCATTTGCTACCATGAATGATCCAGTTAGAAGTAACTAGAGTTTGAGTGTTTCTCAATGGCTGGTATGTCCATGAGGCTACCAATTAAGTCATTTCCAGACTGCAATCTAGTCTACTCTTTTGTTTCTCTGAAAAATGTTAGCAAATGGAATGAGTACATTTTTCTTTTCTACCGTGTCTTAAAGTAAAGTGGTGAATTTTCTTATTTATCTATTTTTAAATACTCTATGGGTGCGTTATAATTCCACATCATTATGTAATTCATTGTAATAGGGACATATGTGCATACAACACTAGGTGAATTTATAACAGAAATGGAAAGAAAGAAGGGGTTGGAGAGGAACATCATAGGATATTTGAATGCATGTGGGCTGGAAATAAAGGAGCCTGAAGTCTTACCTTGGCCCAAACTAGGTTTGCTAGACGCTCTAAACCAGAACTTTATATACTAAATGAAAGTAATGCTTACAGTGTACAAATGTATTGTTATTATTATAACTATTAAAATTGAGAAATGTTTGTGGGTATTTATCCTGAATTCTGGTGATCATAAATCTTTAGTGAAAGCTCTTCTTAACTGGCTACAATTTTCCAGGTAAGGGATTCACTCCCTTTCTGTTTTACCTGCAGAGCTCTTTGCTGGCAATGTAAGAGTAAGATAATCCTATTACTGTAGAAATAATTTGGTGTGTGTGACATCCAGCACAGCAGTTGGTAGTGATTATCTGCCCACCAGAAGCCTCTGGGTTTGGAAAAGTTGCAAAGTATAAATGTGAGCTTCACAGAGATTGGGAGACTGTCTCATTCATGATAAATCCCATTACCCCAAGGTGCTGGATAAAGTGATTATTGTAGTAATAAGTGAAGGGATGCCCTTTCATCTCACATGAAGCTAAGAGTCAATGATCAGGCCAAGAAAGAAAAACACAAACTTTTTTTGTTTGTTTGTTTTTTGGTTTTGTTTTTTTAGTTAGAAGATGGTTCATCGGAGCATTTGTCTCTAGAAAATAAAACTTCAAGCCTTTTTAAGACATGGAGTTCAAGTATTAAGTAATGTCAGCTACCTCACCTAACCTGCAAGATTGTATGGCCAGTAAATGTCATCATTTTTTCATTTATTCAAGTTCACCACCAGAGTACCAATAGGGCTATTGATTTTTTTCTCCTACAGTCTGAGTGCTCAAGAAACATCCATTTGATAAATATGCACAGAGTTTCAGGCCCTTTGGTAAATCAAATATTTACTCTAGTGAAGTGCCAATTATGGAAACATTTCCGGAACTTCTTTTTCATTTGTTTTCAGGGCCTAAAGTGTGTTACTTATCTAACACCTTTCATTCATGAAGACAGTGCATAAATGTTGTTTAATACAGAGTCATCTCCATGTGTGTGCAGGGAGTGTGCTACTAATAGGATCCTGCCCAATACAATCTTGAATTGAGGACTGTTAACTATGGTTCACAAATGATGGAATGAAGACCAGAGAAAGTTAACAACTTTCACAAGGTCAGCATCCTAACTGTAAGAACATGAGCACTCAACTTCTGTCCTCAGATTCCAGAGCTTCTTCCCTTTTAATGCACCCATAACTTCAACAGTGATAAATCATTATTACCCTATGGGAGGATTTGGTATTTTAGAAAGTCTCAAAATTTATTAAGAGTTCATTATAACTAAAGTGAGAAAATGACTGGATAGTAGCAGCAGGTTTTTCTTGTTTTGTTTTTAATAAAATCAACACAGTAATAGTCAGATAATGAGCCATATTTCTTGGGAGGCTTATAAAGCCTCTCTAGACAATTTGGGAAAACTATCTCTGAATCATTGTGAGCAGTGTCGGCTTCTCTAAAAGAAGCACATGGAACTGTTTTGGAGAAGCTGGGTATTTGTGCATGGTGGAGAGGGGATCACAGTGAGTTTCAGAAATTTTGGTCACACACACAGCACTAATTGCATTTGTTGTTCACATTACAAGACAGTGAAGCATGGGATCTGAGGCTTCATGATCACATGAACAAATATAATTCTATAAAAATCAAGCAGCCGGGCGTGGTGGCGCACGCTTGTAATCCCAACACTTGGGAGGCTGAGACAGGAGGATCACACAGGTTCAAAGCCAGCCTCAGCTACTTAGTGAGGCTCTCAGCAACTTAGTGAGACCATGTTTCCAAATAAAAAATAAAATAGGTCTGGGGGTATAGCCTGGAGGTAGAAAGCCTCTAGGTTCCAGCCCCAGTACCACCAAAAAAATCAAAAATAAAAAAATAATAAAAATCAAACAGCCAGGCATGGTGGCACATGCTTGTAATCCCAGCATTTGGGAGGCTGAGACTGGAGGATCGCAGTTCACAGACAGCCTCAGCTACCTAGTGAGGCCCTCCAGAACTTAGTGAGACCCTGTTTCAAAATAAAGAATAATAAAAAAAAAATAGGGCAGGGAATGTAGCTTGGAGGTCAAATGCCCCTGGGTTCCATCCCCAGACCTGCAAAAAAAAAAAAAAAAAAAAAAAAAATCAAGCAAACATATGTAACTTATAATCGAGGAAATACATACAGACCCAATCCAGAATATGGAATGAGAGCTGTGTTTGTCACTTGGAAAACTCTTTCCAAGCCTTTCCTCTCACAGGGTTGCACCATGACCAAGGAGTGAGGACTAGCCATAGGTAATTCTAAATAAAAGACTGTCTGGCTTCTCTAAAGTTCTTAAAGTAAATGGAATAAACAACCGAGACAGAAACTCTTGGCCATGGTTTCCAGATAAGGTCTGCAGCCCTTCGGCCCATCTGTGATTAGGCAAGAGGAGATTGTTGCATAAATCAAAGCCCAAAGTAACATCCTAGCAGAGCTGACTGAGTAGGCCTCCAGAGCACAGGAAAGTCCGGATTCATAACCTGTTACTCTTAATTTTAACATTTATGTCTGGGGCTAAAATCTGACATATTCTCGGCGTTTCACATACTATAGCTATCGAATAAAGAGAGAAATTTAGGAACTTGCCCTTTTGTAGGAGGAAAGAAGAATCTTATGGGAATATCAAAAGTCATGTTTGATTCTTGGCATGTTAGTGTTCATCTCCTCCCCCGCCTCCAAGTCCTGCATCAGGAAACTTCTTAAGAGTCAACTTTTTTATACTGTAATAAGGTTGTTAGAGGTTACACAGGAGAGATGGTTTAAAGCCAGATGAATCATTTGGTCAAGTTTTATCATCCGTGACCTGAGAAACTCAGCTAAGGAAACAAACATTTCTGAATATCCGAGCTGATATTGAAGGAGATAGTCGGATAAAACAAAGGTAGATAAACATATATTAATGGCCATCATCTGGCAAACAGAGTTTGTAAAGCTGTTCTCATTGAAACATAGTTATGAATGTTAGGCTAAAGGGAGATAGCTGAAGATCAGAGTATACTGAATTAAGAGCACTGCCATGAAAAGTTAATTTATAGACCAGATGGAAGCTAGAAATACTGAAGGACCCAGATTAGCTCCACAAAGCAGAGAAAACAAGCCAGGTGCAGTAGTGCAGCATGCCTGTAATCCCAGGACTTGGGAAACTGAGTCAGAGGAATACAGAATTCCATGGTTGTGTCTATGTGATTGGTCTCTGGCATATACTCTCCCCATTGCCCATTGCACTAACCAGAGAAAATAGCAACAAGAAAACAAAAACCTCCTCCTTTCAAGCCATGTTCTTATGTTACTCTCTGAAATTCCTACAAGGGCTGTTCTCCACGATGAAAGCCTCCAATGCACTTTGTTGATGACATTTGGAGGGTTGCAATTTGACAACTCCCAAACTTCTCTGTCAGGCTCTCTGTTCTTCTGCATTCTGAGCTCATGCCCAGTCGCCGCCTGCTTGGCCCATTCCTTCTTAGAAGCAGCTCACAGGTATCATCGCTAAAATCAAGCTGGCAGTTCAGTCCCTGGTGTTCAGCATCTCAGTAATCTCAGTAAATGGATCTCATCCTGCATTTACTCTTGCATCCCATCAACGAACCAAGTCCCATCACTTCTGCTTCTCTTGTATCTCTTAAATGTGTGTCACCTTTCAGCCTGCACCTTTGTCTACCTGGTTCAAGTGACCTTGACTCTGGCAATAGCTCCTCACTACTCTGGACTGTCACTCCCCAGTTCGTGCTCCAAATGTGGCTAGAGTAACTTTAAAGTTCCCATCAGAAGTGGGTGTAGGGGCACTGGCCTATAATGTCAGCTACTTAGGAGGCTAAAACAGAAGGACCTCAATTCAAAGGCCAGCCGGGGCAACTTAGTGAGAGCCTATCTCAAAAGGTTGGGGACAGAGCTCGATGGTACAGCATTTGTCTCCTATATATAAGACTCTCAGTTTAATCCCTCATATTAGGAGGAAAAATTCTGATCATATTTCAAAACTCCTAAGAACCTTTCAACAACTTCCTTTTGTCCTTAGTATAGTTTAGAAATCCCAGTACCTCCCTACCAGGCATCCTTTGGCATCCTCTTTCTCAAGTGGTCAGAGCTGAGTGGATGCTAGGGTTTGCTTTCTCCTCTGGCTCCTCCTCCTTATTTGCTTAGCACTCACTTACCCTATGATCTCAGCTTAGACATGCTTTAGAGAAACATCCTCTGACCTATGAAATTTACCTTTCTTTCTAGAATTTTTAACTAAATATAATATTGTAAGTACTAAATAAAATACTATAGGAATATAAGTAAGATAGAATACCTTTTCAAATAAAATGTATTTTTTAATTGTGTGCTTCATGTGTTTCCTCCTGCTAGACTGAAATGTCCGTGAGCTCAGAGACACTCAGTCTTTTTTGCCAATTCTATCTTAGTGAGGTAAACAGCCATCTTAGTTTGCCCAGAACTTAGGGAGTTTCTGGGATGTGAGATTTCAGTTTTAAAACTAGGAACACCTTGGACAAACTAGCAACATTTTTACCTTATATGCTAGTGCCTAGAACTATCTTTGGCACATACCTAAAAAATGGGTGATTGAATGAAAAAGCTTCTCCTTCTACCCTTCAAAATAGTGTAGATGCATATAAGGAAAAATTGAATAGTAGTTTGTAGGACTGAGCTACAGAGATGGTGATTATTCTCCCCAAATTTCCCCCTGCACTCCTTTGGTGCTAGAACAGATGGTTAATTCCAAGGATTAAAGCATTTCCCCATCTTTCTAAGAATTGTGAGAGATGGAAATGTAAAAGTCATCTTAGCTCTTGACCATGCAACAGAAAAGTATATGGTGAAAGGGCCTCAGATCCTGTACTTATTAGCCACAGCCCCATCGAATAGTCCTGAAACATGTTTAGACCTCAATCTGCAAATGGAGAAGATCAACTTCTCTTATTTTTTTCCTGGCTCTGAAATTCTTTTCTCTCTATCTCTGCAAATTTTTGGCGTCTTCTATGTAGGCAATGCCTCATCACAAGGAAGATTCATACAGGAATGCCATTGTAAATTCCTGTAGAAGATGATAGCAATTTCTCAGCCTGCAAACTTAAATGTGTTAATAAAGCAAAGCTTTATCTCCTATGTGCACTGGAGTCCAGAGTCACAGTGTAAATTCAACTCCTCTTACAGGAACTGAGCAAAGTGCTGCAATCTCAGTGGTCACTTCGGCTGTTTCCCAAGGCCCCCAACTATGGTGGATTAGCTAAGCAGGGCCATGTTCTTAGCATTGTATAAAACCCTTTAGAATAAGAATGATGGGCTTTTTCTTTTCACCTCCAACTTGCCTATGTTAAAATTTTCTCTCAACATCTCTGCTGTACTAAAGGGTCTGCATTCCATTTTTGTGAAGGGTCACTCACATAATAGATATTTTAGTCTTTGTGCGTTTTAAAGTCTTTATCCCAACTACTTAACCTCTATAGTGTGAAGATATCCATAAGCAATATGTAACTAAATTTATGTGGCTATGTTTAAAAAAAGCTATTTATGGGCACTGAAATTTGTAGTCCAAATAATTTTCACACACTACAAAGTCCTCTTTACTGTTTCCTTTTTTATCATTTGAAAATATGAAATGATTCTTAATAAGGTCTACATAAAAGCAGGTGGTTTTTGCTCACTGGCCATGGTTTACTCTGCATAATCATTACTGTTATGTAGCATTTAAGTGTAAAGATTCTCTAGGCTAGACTGCCTAGAATTCAATCTCATCTGTAACTCTTTCATTATTATTATTATTATTATTATTATTATAGTAATTATTACATATTACTTCTACAAAGTAATGGGTTTCATTGTGACATTTTCATGCATGAATACGATGTGCTTTGATCATGTCCACCTTTTCTATTTCTCTCTCTTATCCTTCTCCCCTCCCTCTGCTCCCTTTCCCTTTCCCTAATAACCTCCTTCTATTTTCATACTGTCTTCCCCCCTAGATTTTATATATGAAAGAAATAATGAACTACTTGTCTTTCTGAGTCTGGCTTATTTTCCCTAACACAATGGTCTCCAATTCCAACCATTCTTCTGTAAATGCCATGACTTTGTCTTGAATAATACTCCAGTGTGTGTGTGTGTGTGTGTGTGTGTGTGTGTGTGTGTGTGTGTGTGTAATTTTCTTTATCCACTCATCTGTTAATGAACATCTAGGCTGATTCTAAAACTTGGGTAATTGTGAACAGTGCTGTGATAAACATGGGTATGCAGGTATCTCTAATGTATGCTGACTTTGATTCCTTCAGGTATATGTACTCAGGAGTTGTATAGGTTGATCATATGGTAGTTCTATTTTTAGTTTTTGAGGAGCCTCCATACTATTTTTCAGAGTGGCCATCCTAGTTTACATTCCTACCAATAGCTTATGAGAGTTCTCCTACCCCCCCACACATTTTTGTCAGCATTCATTATATATTTTTTCTTGTTAATAGATATTTTGACTGGGGAGAGATAGAAGCCCAGAAGAGTTTTAATTTGCATTTCTCTGATAGCTAGAGATGTTGAACTTTTTTATGTATTTAGTGGTCATTTGTACTTCTTTTGAGAAGTGTCTGTTCAAATAATTTTCCCATTTTTTATTAGTTCACTTGTTCTTTTGATGTTATTTGAGTTCTTTATTCTGGATATTAGTCCTTTATTAGATGAGTAGCTGTCAAAGATTTCCTCCCGTTCCGTAGACCCTGTCCTCACTGTTGATGGCCATCTTTGCTGCATAGGATCTTTTTGATGTGATGTAATCACATTTGTCAGTTCTTTCCGCTGTAACTCTTGATTAAACTTCAGTGGCCTTGGTTAAGTTTCTAAGGCACAATACTACAGTGCCTCCTTTTCCCTATCTATGAAGCGAAAGTCAGGTTGCTAGGACTGTTGTAAGAATTAAATGTTACAATGCCTGTAAGGTAATAAGAATGGTGTTGACATCATAGTACTCAATATGCTTAAAACTATTGTAGTTACTATATGTAGTTCTCATGTTTGCCAATGCCTCATTCTCCCATTAATTCGAATAAACATTTTAAACTCCATGGCAGACATGCAAAGTCTTTCCAACATTGCCTTACCTATGATTTAGTTCCCTGAATCACTTCTGTCTGCCATACTTCATATGCTTTTGTGCCTTTCTGTTTCCCCCTTTCTTCCAATTTCATCTTTCCTTCACACACAAGGAAACCCTCCTCCCATTTCTACCTTCTCTCTACCTTCCCACCCATCTCCAGTGTTAGCCTTTCTCTCCTCTGAGTTCCCATATTACTGTGTGCAGAACTCTCTCTTCACATTTCCCACACTGCAATAAGGAAGCATGTCTATCTTCTCCACTGGACTTTGAGTTCCTGTGGACCAAGGCCATGAGCTTTTAATCTTTCTATATGGAATACCTATAGCAGGTCCTGGCACATGGCAACACTTGATAAAAACTTGTGAGAGAAATATAGGAAGGAAAGAAAATAAAAGAAAGAAGGAGGGAAAGAGGAATGCAGGGAGAAAGGAAAGAGGCAACAAAACAGGTACTGATTGCTCTAGTTATGTGAACTGAATGTATGAAACCATGAGTAGACTGCTTGATACTCCAGTTTTTCAAGTGGCATGGTTCCTTTATGGAAAAGTCTAAAGCAATGACATAACATAATGGAAAAGAAATTGGGAACAATAGCCTTCATGTTTGCTCTCAAATAATTGCCATCTACTATACACATATACATATATATATATATATATACACATATACATATATATATATATATGTATAGTAGATGGCAATAGATATAGTAGATATATATATGTATATGTATATATAGTAGATATCTACTATATATATAGTATACATATATATATATAGTAAAATACATACATATATATGTATGTATTTTAATTTTTTATTGGTTCATTGAATTTATACATCATAATGGGGTAAAAACTTGTGTAGACATAAGTGCACACATCACCCAGCCAGTCCCCAACAAGTCCCCACCCCACTTCCTCCCCATCCCTCCCTCCCATGCTTGGCTTAGTGGTTGACTATGATATGAGTAAGTACCTCGTGTGCTTTAAAGAGTTTCCTTTTCCCCTCCTCCCATTCCCACAGTTAAGTTGCCTTATTTTCTCTCTATAGGATTTCCTTTTTTAACCTGGAATTCCTCCCATGACCCATTTCATCTTAGCTTTCACATATTAGGGAAAGCATCTGATTTCTAACTTTTTGCGACTGACTAATATCGCTTAGCATAATGTCCTCCAGTTCCATCCATTTCCCTGTAAATGCTGCAATTGTGGGGTTTTTTTTTCATGGCTGAGTAAAATTCCATCGTGTACATATCCCACAGTTTTGTAATCCATTCATCTGTTGATGGACATCTTGGCTGGTTCCATAGTTTGGCTATGGTGAATTGTGCAGCTCTGAACATAGATACACATGCATTAGTTTGGCAGTTTGGTTTCCTTTCTTTTGGGTAGATAACCAGAAGTGGTATTCTGGATCTATATTATCAGACTCCCTTTAAGAGCATTATTCTCAGATCCAACATACTAAAACTTAGAATTAATTTGATGATCTGGGCTTGTAAATATACATTACTCAAAAGCTCTGTCAGGGCAATCTGCCTTAATGCACAGCTCTGATCACTCTTCCTGTACTTAATGTCCTCTTGATAAAATAATCATAATCTTGAATATCAGTTTCTCCATTTGCTAGCTGTGTAAGTAACCTCAGTCTGATTTATCTTTCAGAAGTAAATCAATTCCTTTACCTATAAAATGAAAATACTGTGGAGGAAGATGGTTATGTTCTCCTAATTAACCCTGAAAGCCATATAAATTTGTGAGTTTATTTTGTATCCATGGGTCCCCTATCTGATGACATACTTTCTCATGTATAGTCTTAGGTGTGATCTCTGATACTTCCCATATATGTTAACCATTAGAGCACTACAGAAATACAGAGAGGGATAAAAACAGGAGCATAGATTATATGCTAAGGGAACTAACAATCCAAATAGAGATAACTGATTTATACATATATAGATCATGTATGTAGATATGTGGGTATGATGTGTATCTGATTATATATACATATATATAAACTTTGTGTAATTCTTGTTCGAAGTAGTAAAAATATTTTCTATATTCAATAATATATAGCATATCCTATTGAATTGGCTTTGGCATGATATATGTGATATATATATATATATATATATATATATATATATATATATATCCTATTTTGAATACATATAAATATTCTATTTTAAATAAAAATTGCCTAAATTATTCAGCAGACTTCACTGAGTGGAAAAATATAGAAAGCAAATTTATAGATTGAAGTACAAATTTTTTTTGTAATTCCCTGTACTTGTCTCATAGAGTGGGGTTCTGAAATGCATGTGGTCTATTGAAGACCACAAGTATCATTAATTAGACTCTTTAATTTCCTTGAACAAGTGAAAATTATGGATTTAAAAAAATTGTGTAAAAAGAAATTAGAAAAGGGGTACAATTTTAGAGCTTGTAGGAAGATTACAGTCATGAGATTTAAGAAAATAAATGACTTATTCTAAATTATAACCTAAAACAAGTATATGTGACATTTTTCAAGAGCTACCAGCTGCAGGCTTGATATTGAGACAGAAATATAAGCAACAGTTTGGAATTGCACTTGGTCATGAATGAAAAAACTGAGATAATCGCACATACATGCGGACATATGCAGACACCTTTACATTCTAAACTTGTACATTCTAAAACCTCTTCTAATGATCCATTTTTATCATTCTTTATGAACCTTTATTTGCCTAACATTTGTGTATACTGCCAACTTCGGCCTTTCTTAAATCTGAATAAATACGTTTAAAGAGAATATGCTTCCAACTCTATATTTCAATCTATACTTGTTTTCAAGTCAGGAAATTGGTCAGGAAAATGAATATTATTTATTAAAATGATAAAAACCTATTTATTTATGTGCCTCAGAAGGCCACTCTCCATCTACCATCCTCCTTTCCTATCTCCCACGATACCTAATGAAACAAAGAGGAGACAGAACACACAGCTGCTGTGTGAATAAAAGGGAACTGGTGTAGCAGATTGATCCAAGCAATGTGGTCTTCATCATCAATTCTGTAAACAGGATGCATAAAAGACCACTAGTTTATACAGAATTTGAAAGAGTAACCAAATAAATATATATTCCATTGCTCGAGCAGCAGAAAGGATTGGTTAGTTACCTAGAATAGAATGGTAGGAGATGCAGAAGATGAGTTAGGAAGCTGCTACCGAGTGGCAGAAATGGCAGAGGGCTGAGCTGAAGCATTGCAGGGAAGATGGAGGAAGGTCATGGCTACACAAGACCATGGGAGTAACAGCTCTCAGACCTGGAGATGGGTTGTATGTGAGGTATGGGAGAGAGGAGGGTGTCCAAAGCACTGCACAGACTTTCTGGTTGGAAAGCTGAAGGGATGTTGAGGAGATTTCTGTGATAGAAAATCAGTGCAAGAACAGGACTGAAGGCTCAACATGATGATCCAAACTCTTTCATGTTAATTTTAAGGTGCCTATGGAACTGAGAAAAGCCAGTGTCTTGCGGACAAATGGATATATGATGCTAGAATTTGGGACAATGAGCTGGGCTGGAGAGACATATTTCAATGTCACCCGCATATAAATAATAATTCTACTTCAGAGAATATGAAGACCAAAGCTTAGCTATGTGATACTAACACATTCTGTATACTTTCTCAATCCAGTAAGTAGCCAGAGAGTTGGTGAACTCCCCTCAAACACCACAATTACTCAGATCTTGGGTATTCTGGCTTAGTGTGTTGCTACTATGATTTACAAATACAGTGCTTAGTTAATACCTATAAACTCCATTTCCTTATGATTTTTATAAGTTTATTTGACAAAGATGAAATTGTGTTTTGTCTATGGAGATTCTATGAATACAATTTCTGATCTTGAATAAAAAAATTCAGGCTTTATTCTATTTTTTGCCATTAACATTTATGTGATCATAGGAAAATCCCTTTCTATCACAAATTGTCAGTCTCTTTATAAAATTATTAGATAGGGCCTCTTTCAGCTGTAATATTTTGCACTGTCTAGAACTGTCAAAAAAGAAGTTTATCACTTAGCGGAAGTTACAAATGGTTGTTTTTAACCCTTTACAAATATACATTGTTCAAAACTCGATCTACTCCAGCAGGATCCTATGGAAGAAAGTAGGATTTCTTCTCTCTACCTAATAATTTTCTCAGCAAGAGACTTAATTGTTATGTGAGTTCTAAAAATGAAGATAGGCTGAAATGTGCATTATACCTCAGATAAATAGTTACCGCAAAATAGCATGTTCATAAAACTAAAGGGAAGAGAATGAACTGAGAATAGAAAAAGAGCTAAGTACTGCAAATGCGCTGCTTGGGGGGAAGAGAGTTAGAGGAGAACCTCTGATTCATATGCAGTTCATTCACGGGCGCTTACTTATCTGATGTCTTTGCTTAAGAAAAAGTAGTTTTGGTAAGAATTATATACTTCAAATAGAATATGGAATCAGAAGACTTGTAACAGTTATTTCTTTAAATATATTTCATTAATTTCTTGCCTTTTTAAAGTGAAAAAGAAACTTAAAATTGAATTTTTATAAATTGTGAGATTAAATATGTAAGGCTTACTGAAAGAATTTTGATGTGTATCTAAGAAATATTTGTTTTAGAAATTTAATCATGGCATAATCCTCTAATACCACAAATGATTAATGAGTTAAGTTTTCAAAGACACCTCAAACTTGAGAAATTGAATTTTTTTTTTGTACTGTGGTTCCTGGAAGCCCCTTCTACCTCCGGGCTGCACTCCCACCTATCTTATATATTTTTTAATTTGGAAACAGGGTCTCTTAAGCCAGCGCGGCTGGCTCTGAACCCGCGCGATCCTCCTGTCTCTGCCTCCCAAGTGCGGGGATTACTAGCGTGCGACACCACGCCCGGCGAGAAGTTGAATTTTTTATGTTCAGTATATTTGAAAAACCGTGAGGTTAAATTGGTATCAATAGTATTAGAAGTAATTGTTTTAGAAATACTATCAAACTGGATATTTCTTTGATTCTAAAGGGAACAGCATTTGTTGGACCTAATATGAAATTTTATTGGAATATTTTCCAAGATTTAATTCCATTTCACTTAATCTTCATGTAGCAATCTAAAAGCTGGTATAATTTCTAATGTATTTATGTTGACTAACCCAACTAATTTCATTAACTATTAACATGGTCTTTGAGCATATTGAAATTGCCCACGTAACAAACCAGAAAGCAATGACAATGCCATGGTCAGTTCTGTGTTTAAATATGTTTGGGGGGCATGTGAGTTTAGCAAAGCTAAGAACATTTCTTTACTGTAGGACTTTTCTGAGCCCTTACATGCTAATATGCATTGTGAATATTCAAAGGGCATATACATTTCCAGATTAATTTGCCCATATAAGCTTTTCTTTCCTCAGATCATCTCTTGTGACTAATGAACCTCAGAACACACACTCTACTCTCAAGCTCTACTATCTATACCTGAATTAACTAGCCCAGCAGAGAGCACATGTCTGGACCATATTGTAGCTAGAAATTATTGGCATTGAATTGGCTTTGGCATGATGCATACCTCAAAGTACGGCTCTTTAAAAGGTCTTTTATGTGTTATTTTTTGCAAGGATGTCACTGAGATGTTGAACAGAAAGGGTCCTTTTTAGCTGGGCATGATAGCGCACACTTGTAATCTCAGCATTCAGGAGGCTAAGACCCAAGAGTCACAGTTTGTGGATAGCCTCAGCTACTTAGTGAGGCCCTCTGTAACTTAGTGAGACCCTTTTTCAAAATAAAGAATAAAAAAATAGGGAAGGGGGTGTAGCTTAGAAGTTGAATGCCCCTGGGTTTCATCCCAAGACCCACAAAAAGAAAGAAAGAAAGAAAGAAAGAAAGAAAGAAAGAAAGAAAGAAAGATCTATATATTTTTTAGAAAGATTCAATGGAGAAATTTCTCTTAATCCTCAGTCTCAAGAAATGTTGTGCTTCTCCTGATTCCTGCTTGGTTTATAACTTTTAGGAACAGAGAATTAGATTTTCCTCTAAGCATTTACTGCTAAACGTGTTAGGGCCAAGTTTGTGGCATGCCTCCTACCTGTAGACATGGAACAAAGATTTCAGATCAATTGTTTTGAAAGTAACTTCATTACTGACTTCTCTTTCCAATTTCCCAAAATTGGAAAAGATTTTTTTCTGACCAAAAAATTTGTGATCTGGTTATATTTAGTTATGTTGTAGTGTATTTCTCTTGAAAGTTGTTTTATTTCCTTCCTGGGTAGAAAAAAAGGGAGGATATAGGAGAGGAAGTAGGAGAAAGAAAGAAAGAAAGAAAGAAAGAAAGAAAGAAAGAAAGAAAGAAAGAAAGAAAGAGAGAGAAGTGGGAAAATCTACTCTTTTACATACTATATGGGTCATGTCAGTTCCTTTTTACTGTGCATAACTAAAATCTTAAAGTAAAAATGACTGAGAAGTTTTTGCAAACAAGTAATTTTCAAGAAACTGGTAAAATGAAATTTTCTTCAGGTGCACCCAGGAATTTAAAAAGAGGTGTGAAGCAAATTTCATTGTCTGTGATAAGAAAGAGAAGATGATTGTGCACAAGGCAAATTAAACACATCACTTCCATAGCAAGGTCCCCAAAGAGAGGAAGGCCACAAGTGAGAATAAACACTGTGAGAAGAGAGCTTGAATGGGCTGGGAGGTCACATAGTTTTGGTATAAAAAGAAACAAAAAAAAATTGAGCTGGGGGTGTAGCTCAGAGGTAGAATGCCTCTGGGTTCCATCCATAGTACTTCAAAAAAATCTTTTTTATATAATTAAAAATTATTATTTGTATTTCCCTGATTGCTATCAATGTTGAACATTTTTCATATATTAATTGGCCAATTGTATTTCTTCTTTTGAGACGTGTCCATTCGGTTCTATTTCCTATTTTTTATGGAGTTATTTGTGAGTTTTTATTTTTTTTTTATTTTTTTTTTAAATTTTATTTTATTGGTGCACTGTATTCATACATCATAGTGGGATACAAACTTTTGTAGACATACATGCACACATCGCCCAGTCAGCCCCCACCCGATCCCCACCCCGTTCTCTCCCCATCCCTCCCTCCCATGCTTGGCTTAGTGGTTGACATCTAGTATTATAGCAATTTATCAAAAATTAAAAATGATAATCTCACATAACAGTTTCATTTGTCTGATACCAAGCTTTTGATGACTTAAAGATAACATTTCAATATTTCTTTTTGCTTTCTTTCTTACCAGAGAATATTTTTTTCTTTTTTTTAGGTGAAACTATCATATATTTATTTTTCAGAAAAAAATCTATCCTGATATGGAATATGGACTCTAGATACCCAAAACAATCTCGAAGCAAAAACAAAGCTAGAAGATGTATATTTTCTGATTTCAAACCATATAAAGCTACAATAATTGAAACAGTGTAGTACTGTTCTAAAGGCAGATATATAGACCATTGGAGTTAAATACAAGCCTAGAGCTAACTTCTTCCCTATATTGTCAAGTTATTTTTGACAAGGTTTCCACGAAGATTTGGTGGTGGAAATAATAATCTTTTAACTAAATATTGTTGAAAAATAATAATTACATGGAAAAGAATAAAATTGGACCCTTACCTAATCCCACATACAAGTATTAACTCAAACTAGATAAAAGACCTAAATATAAATCTTAAGGCTATAAACTTTTAGGAGAAAATCTGGGTCATAAAACCTCACAACATTGAAATTGGCAGTGATTTCTTGGATATGATTTCAATGGCACAGGCAACAGAAGAATATACAAACTCCCTAAAAAATAAAAGAAAATATTGTATATCCAAAGACAATGTAAACAGAGTTAAAAGTTACTAATAGAATTGGATAAAATATTTCCAAATGCTATATCTGAAGGTATATTAATATTCCAACTAGAAATCCTAAAAATTAACAACAATAAAGGCAAACAATACAATTTAGAGATAGGTAAAAGACTAACATAAATAATGAATCTCCACAGATAACCAATCTTAGTTGTCTGTTGGATGGAAACTCTTGTTTCTCTGGTTCTGGTGAGTGTTACCTATTTCTTCTTTGTAGTTAATCTCTTTGAGTATTTTCTCTAGCGCTGGTTTTGAAGACATAAATTCCTTCAGTTTCTGTTTGTCATGGAAGCTTCTTATTTCTCCATCTAATTTGATAGAAAGTTTTGCTGGATAGGAAATTTTTGGCTGGAAGTTGTTTTCTTTCAGAGTTTGGAATATGTTACTCCAAGCCCTTCTGGCTCTCATGACTTGGTTTGGGAAGTCTGGAGTGATTCTAATTGGTTTGCCTCTGAATGTCACTTGGCCCTTTGTTTTTGTTGCCTTTAAGATTCTCTGCTTGGCTTCCACATTGGTCATTTTGACAATTATATGGCGTGGGGATCCTCTTCTCGGATCCTGTCTAAAGGGAGTTCTATAAGTTTCCTGGATCTGTGTATCAACCTCTTGCTCTATATTTGGAAAATTTTCTGCTATTACTTCCTTGAAGAGTTTGTTGATCCCTTTGGTATCACTTTCTTTTCCCTCCTCTATTCCAATTATTCTTAGGTTAGCTCTCTTAAGATGGGCCCATATTTCTTCAATGTCAGATTCCTGCTGTTGGATATCTTTTTCTAGATTAGAAACTATGCATTCATTTTTGGATTGCTCATCTTCTAAGAGCGAGATTCTGTTCTCCATGTGGTCTAATCGGTTGTTTGTGCTTTGAATTGAGGCCTTTACTTCATTAATTGCATCCTTTATCTCTTTTTGGCTCTCTCTGAGTTCTTTTCGAAGCACCTCTATTATTTCTACAGTTATTTTCCTGATTTGATCTTCTAGAAATCTCTGATTTTCTGTTTTATCAGGTTCTGATGTTGTGGGGTTGTGCACATTTATTACTTCAGTGTTATTCCTCTTTCCCATGATTTCGGAGGTTTGTGCCTTCTCTGGGTTCTTCCCTTGGGTCACTATGGCTTCACTTAAGGTGCTCTGGATCTCGAGTCTGTATTATCTCAGACCCTACTACTCCTTTACTGGGTTGTATCACAGAGTCTCTGACCCAGGGAGTCGATAGAGGCTGCTTTAAACTATGGGGGGTGCCAGGTTGCACGCTCTCCTATGGTGTGATATCTCTGCCACCACCACTCCCTCACTGGGTCAAGTCCCAGGAGGCACAATACTGGGATTTCTCCTCTGTGGCCCGCAATTTGACTCACTGTTCTTGAGTACGTAGATGTAGCTGTACTGGACTCGGTGAATTCACTGCTGCTGCCGCCGCCGGTGGCAATATGGCGCCTCTGCCACGCCCTCGGCCATGAGGCTGGCGTATTTTTTCTTCTCTGGTTTTGATTTCCACTCTGAATTCCTGCAGCGTGTTCTGAGCTCAGCCACTGGGAGCTTTAAATGCTGTCTGCGCCGAAAGATCCCGCCTGGCTGTTCCGCATTGGCTCACCTCGGCTTGCTGTAGCCGTCCGCTGAGTTCGCCGCTGCCGCCGGCAATATGGCGCTGCTGCCGCGTCCTCGGGCGCGTGTGTCTCCTCTGTGGCCCTGAGCTCTGTTCTCAGTCCGCTTTCTCTCTGGAGCCTGGTGTTTTTTTTGTTTTTCTGGTGATGGTGTTTTCTGGCTATGAAAGGCGCTCTTTTTGTGGTAATGGAGATTGGTTGTTAGCGGGACTCTTAAGCCCCGCTTTTCTCGGTCGCCATCTTCCCGGAAGTCCTATTTGTGAGTTTTTAGTGTCAAGTTTTTGTGAGTTGTATATTCTAGTAGCACAATTTACAATACCAAATTATGGAACCAAACTAGATTTCCATCAAGAGATGAATAGATTAAAAATGTGATACACACACAAGATGAAATTCTACTCAGCCATAAAGAAGATTAAAGCTATTATTTTCAACAAAAATGGATGGAAATGGAGAATATTATGCTAAGTGAGACTAGTAAGTCTTAGAAAGTCAAGTGTGGTCTGGACAACATTATGTTAAGTGAGATTAGCCAGTCACAGAAAATGAAGGGTCATATGTTTTCTGTCATATGTGAAAGGTACAAAAAGGACTTTAGATATTGGAGGAGAGACTCCAGCGGAGAAGGGGAAGAAGAATTAATGAGGGAAGCACTTCTGTTGACATCATATAAATATGTGAAATTAGCAATGCCAATCTCAGTATATGGGGAAGGGGAGGGGGGAGCCAGGGGAAAGCTCACCAAGTGCTGTGTGTAAATATGTCCCTATCACTCTGAACTACCTCATAATGTGAGACTACAATGTACCAATAATAGCATAATCAAAAAGAAGAAAGTCAAGGGTGGTACATTTTATCTCATATATGGAAACTAAAGAGAAAATATAGAGACTTTACATAAAGCAGAGAGAAAGAGGACCTATAGAGTAGTTGAAGGAGGTGAGGAAAGAGAGGGAGAGGAAGAGGAGTGAAGAAGGAAGAAGTTCAAATAATACTATGGAGATATGTGAAATTGTTACCATCAATTTTTTTTTTTGGTGGTACTGGGGGTGAAACCCAGGGGTTTTCTACCTCTGGGCTATACTCCCAGACCTATTTTATATTTTATTTGGAAACAGGGTCTCACTAAGTTGCTGAGGCTGGCTTCGAACCAGTGCAATCCTCCTGTCTCCGCCTCCCAAGAGAGGGGATTACAAGCATGCGCCACCACGCCTGGCTGTTACCATCAATTTTACCAACATGAATGGAAAGGGAGGAGGAAGGAATGGGTGGGATGTGAAGGGAATTACACAAAGAACTGTATGCCTGTGTTCTTTTTATCACATTAAACCTCACTAGGATGTGTAATTGCAATGCAATAAAATAATTTAAAAAAATAAAAACATATTATTGTTATATAATAGTATCATATCAATACTAATATTGCTTAAATTCAACTTTAATATTAATTGATATGTTGATTTTCTCTAATTATTAGTTTATTAATTTAATTAAATGTTAATACTTAATTTTAAAAGGAAGCTCAGAAAGGATGTGTTTTAAATGGAACTAGATTTAAAATCCATGGAGAACCTGTTGAATCTTTCTCTAACATTCATGCTAATGTAGAACCTTTTCTGTCTCTTCCCTACTGAATGGTCTGAGTCGATGTACGTCAGAAAGATAAAGGAAAGAATTCTGAGGCTGCAAATGTCACTATCTGTCCTCATGATAACACAAATAATCTGTCCTTTGCCTTTCTTCCTCATTAAAAAATAAATAAATTGGAGCTCAGACACTGTCTCCTGAGTGAACTTTTGTCCTTTTCTGGCTATTGTTTAGTTTGTACATGCGTGGCCTGGAGCTTTTGTAACTAGATATGGAAAGTTTAGTTATGGTGAAGATTAACAATGGTGCAAAGACTACAGTCTGACGACACAGACAAGGAACAAAAGACAACATATCCATTGTGGTTTCTGATTTGGGAAACACAATACAAAATTGTAACTTATTCTGACCTAGTCCTCACTAAGCTTGGGGTTTAAAGTAAAAACAAAACTTGAAGAAACTATTTGTAGATCACTGGTTTGATTTCCTTTCTCGACAGAAAAAAAAATAAAGCTTTAAATTTGGAATGCAGCATATGTCGATGATAGTTATAGGTGACATATCTCCAGTTTGCTAATGCCCAATCCACCTGGGCACTTTTCTTTCCCCCACCACTCACATCCTAAATGGAAAGTGGTGGCTAAATGCTCATATTTAGGGTAACCTCTTCCCTTTGGTTCTGCCATCGTGGAAGAGATGAGACAGGAAGTTTAAATACCCATGCCCCTGATGGCCTTAGATCTCCTTGGAGATTTGGAGACATTTGATGGAGTTATCAGACATGAACCTATTTTAGTGCTTTTCAGCCCAAAGAAAAGTTTAAAACCATATCCAGACAATTTCTGGTAGAGCATGCGTTTTCATGAGCAAAAATCAGCTTTTTAAAGGTTTGGAAATGGCGCCTTAGATTCTTTGGTGCCTTGCCATGCCCATTAGGCAAGGAAAACTTCCTTGTCCTTTCTGCTTCTTTCACTGCTCATATAATCAGTTTCCGCCTCTCTTTTCCTACAATTACTATTATAATTTTCATGCTTTTTCCTCAACAATTTTTTAAATAACCCCAGGTACCTATTGTGTGACTTTGAGTGAAAGAGAAATTGCTACTAAACAGTTTCTTCCACTTCAAAACAGTGTTATTTTTAGCATCCACTTCAAAGGAGTGATGCACAGATTAGCATATATGAAGTAAACCCTATAAAATGTTAAATTTGGTGCTCAATAAATATTTAGTAACATAATAGAAATACAATATTTCTAATATATATATATATATATATATATATATATATATATATATATATATTGTGTGTGCTGCTGCTTGATTTCAAAAGAACAATATGAGTTTTAGGGGTTTTTTTTAATCACCATAAAAGACAGTGATTTTTTTGTTGCTGACACAAACAACATCTATTTCTTCCCAAACAAAAGTTGAATCATGCTCGAGCTGTGCAGAGGCACAAGAGAAGCACATGACCCAGTAACTGTGTGGTAAGGAAGCCTTTGAGCAATGACTTCTTGTTATTTAAAAAGCTATAATCATTGTGTGTAGAGACCATTTACTGAAAAAGACATTTGTTCTGGAAAATTTAGGAAATCCATTCATAATATTATTTCTACTAGTGAAGATTATGTCAAGAAAAAGTTAGAAGATTTTATTTTTGACTTAAAACTTTAAGTTTTATGATTTCATAGTTTTAAGACAACTTGACAAAGAATCAGAATGAGCCCTTAACTAGGATATAACTAAAGATCATGAGAGTGATGTCTCATTGGATGACATAGATTGGCTCAAACGTGTTACAAACAGTGTATACTCTAAGCAGAAGTGTGGAATGTGGTACAGTGGTTCACCATCTGTGCAAATCAAATTTAAAATTGTCAACTTATCTTATGGTTACTTTTGCTGTGAATTAAATGATTTCTACATGTATTCTAAGTTATTATAGGAGAACAAAGATAGGGATATCTCAGAATTTTTTGAGGCTTTTTTAGACTAATGAGAAAAATATAAGATCCATTTACTTCTATTCAAAACTAAGTTTTTGGAGTCAACTTTCTGGGGGGAAAAGTTTGTCAGATTTTACAAGTTCCAGAATGGTTTTCCTGGGTGTGGCAATACATACCTGCAATTCCAGGATTTGGGAGTCTAAGACAGGAGGATCCCAAGTCTGAGAATAACCTCTGCAATGCAGGGAGACTCTCAGAAACCTAGCAAGACCCTGTTTCAAAACAAAAGATAAAACGGACTTGGGATGTAGCTCAGAGGTTGAAAGCCTCTGGAATCAATTCCCTGTTTAAAAAAAAAAATGGTTTCTCCCACCACCACCCACCCAACCACCCTGCGGGGTTGAGGATGAGCTTTGGGTTCTTTCTGAGTGTCAGTATAGTATTATGTTTGGCAACCTTCTCAAATCCCAAGTGATCCCGCCCTTCCACCGTTTGGAATATTGACTTTAATTAGCACCAGTGGATCAGCAGCTCTCACATCAGTTAATCTGAATATCAACTGTCTACCTGTTTATTGTCCTCTGGCCTTTCCTTCATAGAGAAGGGCATTACTTCAACTTTGAAAATCATAGGAGAGTTGCAGGCCAAGAGCTCTGTGCCAACTGAGTTAGCCTGTAAACAGGCAAAAGAACGAAGCCAAAATAATGGCAGTTCACTTTTGTCATAATATTGATTACTTTCAGGTGTGCCTATTTGAAGAAATCTAGACAGAACAAAGAAATATCTCCTACCAATAAAACTGCTTATGCAGATTAATAGAAATCAAAATCAGTGTATGATAAGAAAGTTTATATTTGAGGCAAGATAGCTGAGGTAGTATGACCTGGGTGTAGAGTATTGCCAAGAACAATAATGGTCTCTCTTGGTAGTTTTCCACAGAGGTATTCCATTCTGGTTTCATCCACTTTTGTGACCTAAACTTACTTTCTGCTTCCTTTCACTAACTGTTGGTTACTACATATTACTCCAAAAGCTAGGATCTAAATTTCAAGCAGATTCTAAATGTTAGAGGAACTTTTTTAGGAGAGTGAGTAGAATCTACTTTGAAGAATACTTTTAGCCCTCTAATTTCCTGTATTTGTTGCTTAGAACTTGAATCTGAGATTGAGTAGTAAAAGTTCATGATTTTCTCTCTAGGATAAAAGAGTGTCTTAGAGGGCGGAATTTCATCAGGTCACTATGTTGTTACATTGTTGAGTAGTCATTAACATCTTAGGAAGGAATAGTCAAAACAATGTTATGACCATATATAAAGGTATCACCATTGATCTCACCAGCATGTATGGAGAGAGAGAGGTAGGAAGCAGAGTGGAATGCATAGAAAAACACACCAAATGATGGGTGCATGTGTTTGTATCACATTGAATCTCACTATGATGTTTAATTACAATGTACCAATTAAAATAAAAAATTTTCAACAAGCAAACACCGATGCTCTACAGGATGATTCTGCTTATAAGAGGTACCTAGTACTCTAGATTTTGTTTCAAATTTATGAAAGAAAAAGTAAAATGGTGGTTGGAGGAGTGGGAAGCTGCTCAGGTATGTATGGAGATTCAACTAAGCAGGACTGGGGACTGGGGCATTTCTAGGGATCGGCACAGAAATGTGCATGTGGTTGGCAATGTTGTTTTTTATGTTTTCAAATTTAAAGATATGTTTTAGCCGGGTGTGGTGGCCCACACTTGTAATCCTAGTATTTGGGAGGCTGAGACCGGAGAATTGCTGTTCACAGACCACCTCAGCTATTTAGCGAGGCCCTTCGCAACTCAGTGTGACCCTGTTTCAAAAATAAAAAGACTAAAAAATTAGGGCTGGGGGTATAGCTTGGAGGTACGATGCCTCTGGGTTCCATAACCAGTACCACACACAAAAAAGAGAAAGATATGTTTTATGTTAAATGATTTTTACTACAATAAAAATAAAAGCACAAATGCAATATTTAGCATCATATCAATTCTTTTAAAATGGTAAAACAGTTTGAAAATAATTACCATTAATTTGAGACAAATACTTGCAAAGTGTTATATATTCACTCTATCATATACTTGGCCATTTAAAAGATATTGTAGGCTGTTATAGGGACTATTGTTGTTCTCAAATACTCACTGCAACTCTCTGGGAGTAGAATATGTTTTCCAGACCTGTAGCCATCAGGTTAGGCTATGAGATTTGCTTTGGTCAACTAAATTAAGGGATTACTGGGATCACAGGTGTGCACCACCCTGCTTTGCTAGATTGTTTATCTGGTTTTTTTTTTGGGGGGGGGGTTTGCGGGTCTGGAGATGGAACCTCGGGGCATTTTACCTCTGAGCTATAGCCCCTGCCCTATTTTTTATTCTTTATTTTGAAACCGGCTCTACTGAGTTGCAGAGGGCCTCACTAAGTAGCTGAGGCTGTCTGTGAACCACACTCCAGTCTCAGCCACCCAAATGCTGGGATTACAAGCGTGCACCACCACGCCCGGCTGGCTAAATTGTTTATCTTTTGATTATAAATATTGCATGTGGCAAGTATTATTGTCTTGGTAATCTCTTAAAGTGAAGAAAATTTGGAAAATATTCTTGTAAATACTGGTTTCAAGAATAAATCTTCTGGTAAAGGTTTAATAAAAGAACTTCAGTCAAATATGTTCTTTAATTGTGGGACATTCAAGGAGGAGAATCCTAGTCACAGTCAGGCATGCTGTCTAGAGTTCTGGGAATTAAGTGCCAAAGTGCACAACTAGAGTCAGACATAGGTCTTCTTTAATGGGGGTGGTGGAGGGGGGATGACTCAAGAAGGCAGAGAGATATTTCAAGAAGTGAATTTTTTACATACCTTCTTTGAACAAGAACAGGCTCTTTTGTACAAGAGTTTTACAGATTTCAAAAGGTCTTTAGAAAATTTAAAATGAAGACTCTACATATCAAATTGGTCAAAAGCAGAAACACTAAAATAAGACCATCAGTATTAGTCTGGTTCTACCACATAGTAGATGCTCAATTTGTCAAAATACTTAATTTCTTGCAAATTGGGTTAGTTGTACCTGCAATATAGGATATTGTGAGCATCAAATAATATAGTATATATGAAGTACTCAATAAATGTTAGCTTAAAACATGGTGCATAAAGTGAATACTTGGCATAAAATTGATCTGATATTTGGCAAAAATAGAATTTGGCAAAAATAGAATAGGTTGGGGTATATTCAAAACTTGGAAAAATATTAAGAATAAGTGAAAAAAAACACTTTTGAGGCAAATGAGGTCCCAGAAAATAAAAAAAAATAAAAAATAATAAGAAGAAAATAAATGTAATGAAAATAATGTAAAAAGTGAATGGCATCGTATTAATAAATGATAAGGTAAAAGTGCTCCAACTTTGTCAAGGAAATAATCTATTTCATCATATTGGCAATATAAAAGTTTTTTGATGATGCAATGAGTAGCAGAAATTAGGGTAGGAAATTGTAGGAGAGCAATTTTTTTTTATTCTAAATGAGCTTAGGTTTCCAGGATGATTCCCTACCCTGCTCGCCCCAGGACATAGTGTGGGGTTGCAGCTGAATCATTGGCTCATTGCCAACAACTTTAAGGAAATGTTGATCTCATCAGAGTTACTTAGAAACAGGAGACAGGTTACTATTGTTCTGAATTTTAAAAAGGACAAGGTAAATGCTTAAATCATAGATAGACTGGTGACCTTGATATCAGCCTCTCACACAAAACTCTTGGACAAATATGTTTAGAATGCTTAGAGTATAAAGGATCAGTAATGTTAACAAGAATCAATCAACAAAGTTTTTTTTCCCCACTTTTTATTTTTATTTATCTTTGATATTGAGGATTGTACCAGGAACATTCTACCTCTGAGCTATACCCTAAATCCTATATTTTTTTTTTTTTTGGTGGTACTGGGGTTCCTGGAAACACTTCTACCTCCAGACTACACTCCCAGATCTATTTTTATATTTTTATTTGGAAACAAGGTCTCTTAAGCCAGTGAGGCTGGCTTTGAACCTGCACGATCCTTCTGTCTCTGCCTCCCAAGCACGGGGATTACAAGTGTGCGCCACCACGCCTGGCCCTAAATCCTATTTTTTGAAACAGGGTCACATTAAGTTGCCAAGGGCCTAGCTAAGTTCCTGAGGCTGGCCTCCAACCTGGGATCCCCCTGTCTCAGCCTTCCATGGACTTTTTTGTATCTATGTTCATAGCTGCACAATTCACCATTGCCAAACTATGGAACCAGCCAAGATGTCCAAAACAGATGAATAGATTGCAAAATTATGGGCTATGTACACAGTGGAATTTTACCAGCCATAAAGAAAAACACAATTATGTCATTTTATGTGGAACTTGATAGAACTGGAGGACATTATGCTAAGTGAGATTAGTCACAAACAGTAAGAAATCCTATGCTCTCCCTAATATGCAAAAGCTAGGGAGAAAAATGGGTCATAGGAGGAACTCTAGATGAAGAAGGAGATACTATAGATGAGCAAATAGGGTGACCTAACTGAGGGGATGAGTGGGTGAAAGAGGGAAATTCTCTAATGCACATAATGTACTTTAGCAAACATATTAATGTCAGTCACTAAGCCAAACATGAGAAGGAGAGTGGGGAGGGAATGGGGCGGGAATTAGGGAAGGGCTAATTGGGTGATGTGAGCATGTATGTCTTTTCCATCTTATTCCTCATTAAGATGTATGACTACAATGCACCAAATTTTTTTAAGTATTTTTCCATTTTTTTCTTTGTTTTCTTTTTTTGCGGGTCTGGGGATGGAACCCAGGGGCATTTGACCCCTGAGCTACACCCCCTGCCCTATTTTTTTTTTCTTTATTTTGAAACCGGCTCTCACTAGGTTGCGGAGGGCCTCACTAAATAGCTGAGATTGTAAACTGTGATCCTCCAGTCTCAGCCTCCTGAATGCTGGGATTACAAGCCTGCGCCATCACGCCCAGCTTATTTTTTCCATTTTTTATGAGGCAGAAAAACATAAAAATGTAGATTATTTGGTGTGAAGATGTAAGACTTTTAGAAAAGTAAAATATATACTTGAGACACTTTCTTAATGACCACTGAAGTTTTCAATGTCAAGGATTAGGTAAAATTTTACTACAATCTTATAAAATAGAAAGGGAGCAAAAAGTGGAAATTTTTGTGTTCATTTCTTTCATCAAGACTGGGGAGGATGAAAATAAGAAATATATGTTAGCTACCATTGCTTTTGCTGTAGTCACTATTCTGGGGGGTGTTAATTCTCAGACCTTAATTGATTTTTCTACAGATCTGGGAACAAATTTAATATTAACTTAGACTTCTTTAATTGCCATATATCTTCTTAAAGTTGTATGTTAATTATGTATGATTATAACTACTTAGAAAGCCAATAAGAATAACATTTATTATTATAGAAATCACAAAACTTTCCTAATGATAATTGGCTCAAAGGACACTCCTTTAATCCCTTGTCCATTAGAGACTTCAGCTGAGAAGAAGCAATTAATTAGTTTTCTTCAAATGGGAAAAGCTGTTTTTATTTTCATTATTCTTGCATCCCTGAATTACCACTGGGAGGCACATTAGACACTCTAAAGTGATATTTCTGTATTAAACAGAATACTTGACAAGCCAGCACAAGGCGGATTTGCTGTGCTTATGTGTGTAACCTAGTAACATGACTCTCGTGGCTATGAATTTCCAATAGAAAATATAATTGAACCATGCCACAGTTGGTTAGTGAATGATCATAATAGCTTAACTTTCATGTAATAATTTCTTACACTGAAGTGGACCTGAGTCATTAAGTCTCAAAAACATTTATTGGGTTATGATTGCTTGTAGTGTTCCAGGCTATTCAGAACTTTTTCCAGTTAAAGAAATGAACTATGCATTGCTGAAAATACTTAGTTTATGGTAAGTCTGATGTATATCTAAACAAAATACAAACTTAAAAGACATTATCTTTTAGTAGTAAATAATTTATCATCATTATCATCATCATTGATCAATACCATAAACTTTACCATTATCATTATTAAAATATGTGCAAGTTCAGGAGTAATTGGGATACCAGAGAGACTCCAGATATCGGAGGTGAAACCTCAGTGGAGCCGGGGAGGTGATCTAAAAGAAGGGCAGGGGGAACACTGAGCTTCATTAATGGAAATACTACCATCGACTATGTGTACATAGGTGAATATACCATTGTCAGTCTCAGTACTCTGTATGGGAAGGGGGGAATGGCACCAAGTGCTGTGTGCATGTGTGTTGCTGTCAACATGATTTACATTATGATTTGAGACTATAATACACCAATAAAATCATATTTAGAAATCACAGATTTATTCAAGGCCAGCCTCAGCAACTTAGTGAAACCCTGTCTCATCATAAAAAATAAAAAGGGCTGAGTGTGTACTTTGGAAATAAAATGTCCTTGGCTTCAATCTCCATTACAAAAAAAGAGAAAAGAGAGGAAAACAGGAAGGAAGGTATGATGCAGCAAATTTAACAGATGATTAAATATAACTACTTATAATAATTATGTCTTTGAATATTAATAAAGTATTCAAAGATTATAATTGCATTTTATATTATAGGGATGACATTTGCTCACTTTTAAAATTACTTAAAAGTAAGACAGGTGAAAAATTCTGATATAACCTTCTTTCTTAAAGGTCATTGGATTTGTAAATGCCAAGAAATGTGAAGACATTTTATGTAAAGTTTTTTTATAATAGTTATTATATATATATATATATATATATGTTAGTGTGTATTCATTATTACTTGATCTGAGAGAATCCTCTAAAGTTATAAGACCTATCACTTTACTTGAAGGAAGCATCAGGCAGAAATATGTCTTAGGTAAAAATAAATTAATTATGAGATGAGTGTGCTCTTTCCAAAAATACATATAAAATTAAAATCTGTCAAATACCTATAATGGGGTCAGATTATCATTGTGGATTATTTATTTTCATACCTAAAGTGAGATGTTTTTTCAATGGATTAAAAAAACTCAAGTGCCTTCAGAGATCAGACAAATAACAGGACAGATGTAAGAAAAGAAGCAACTGCAATCACTCTGAAGCAGTGCATTTCCAACTAAAAGCACTCATAATCATCCTGTTAGAAAAGTAATATTGAGGGACACAAACAGAAGTTCCACAATATGATAAAAGATCAAACAACATACACAACAGCAACAACAGATACAATTATAA
The DNA here is from genome assembly GCF_963383645.1 of Muscardinus avellanarius. Lineage (NCBI taxonomy): Eukaryota > Metazoa > Chordata > Mammalia > Rodentia > Gliridae > Muscardinus > Muscardinus avellanarius. Next base: position 53,111,617 of record NC_137789.1, on the reverse strand, counting down.
AAATAAAAAGATAAAATTATACAAAGCTTTCAATTACAAATAATAAAAACAGGAACTAGAAAAATTCTTGATCTTTTCTCAGCAAGTTTGTTTTTTGCTACTTTTTTGTAGTGGTAAGTGTCTAGTGATCTTGAAACTCTTTGTAGTATTGTTGCTAGACTGAGCAAAAGAGAAGGGGAATAGGAACATGGAAGATCATTGTATAATGAGAACTACAAACCATTGTTGAAATAAATTAAAACATACACAAATAAATGGAAGCACATCCCTGTGTTCATGAACAGGAATACCAAATATCATTAAGATATCAATACTACCTAACGAGATGTAAAAATTCATTGAAATCTCTAGCAGAATGCCAATGTTGTTTTTTGAAAATATCAAAAGTCATCCTAAAATCCACATGGAATACCTGAATAACAAAAACAACCTTTAAAAAATTGGGAACATTCATACTTCCTGATTGCTGGGCTCTAGCCTCAGCTGGCCCAGGGGTCTTGAAGGAGATGTAGGGTCAGCAAAATTGAAGAACGAGGGATGCCATGCTTAGCACCAAGGGGAAGGCAGTTTTGCTTATGCCCTAGAATATACTTTATTTATACATGAGTCTGACAGATTACAGTGAGCCACATTATACATATTTTGTTTTTCATTTAGTTTTTCAAAACCATATTATACATTGTTTTTCACTTAGTTTTCCATTAACCTAAATTCCAGGTAGCAGGCACACCTCGAAGCAGACTGTTTTTCCTGTTTTTTTTTTTTATTAATTTGTTATGAAGTGACCTACAAAACTTACTACTACTCTACATCACACATACTAAACTTAACTTATCCTATCCTCTATCTTAACTAATAAGTGCTAGACTTAACTATTTCCATTTCTAAAATTAACTGCTAATTTTATCTGATATTTTGACCAGTAGGTATTCTATTAACTTATTCTGACCTAACCACTAAACCCACACTGAACTTAATCTATTTCTCTAACATACAATGTCTACATCTAATTTTCTATGATACCTATTAGATTGTTTACTAAGATAATTCTTTTATGCTTTAGTGAACAGGCACCAAGGAGGTCCCTGCCTACCTAACCTTTCCATAAAAGTCTATTTTCGTGCCAAAATCCATTTTTTCTTTAACTTTACTATCCTTTCTCCAGCCTTATTATTTCTGTAAAAGGTAGTGGGGGAATTATATATTGATTATTTCTGGCCCCCTGAAGTGGCAAGTATGGATGATGCTCTTTAATCATATAAGCTGGCCCAATTAATTTTGCAGGCGTCACATCAAGCTTTTCCTTAAAAGACTCAGCATTTATAAACAATGGTAATTATTTCAATTTCTACTAGTCAGCGTCTTACGATTTGGGACTTTATGAATTTCTGAGCCATTCCCAGATTTCTTAATACCCTTTTTCCTGTAACATTTTCATATGCAAAGAATTTCGCATTGCGACCACCCAGGTTGTTTGGCTTGATTAATAATCTAATTAGAACACAGAATACAAAATAGGGTCAATGTGAGCTTAGACATCATCCTCTTGACTTTCAGGAGTCCTCCTCTCACTGGGACCTTGTCAAACAGCTTGAGGGACCCGGGTCTCACCACCTGATTCCAAAACATATTACAAGGCTATGACAGTCAAAACAGTATGGTAATAGCATAAAAATAGACATATAGACCAATAAAACAGAATAGAGGGCCCAGAAATTGACTCTCACATATAAAGTCAAGTGATTTTTCAATGAGAATGCCAAGGATAATTTTTTGAATAAATGTTGGAAAAACAAAGTTTTTCCCAACATAAACATAATTATGCATATTCATATGCAAAAGAATGAAATTGAGCTCTTACCTGACATACATAAAAATTAACTCAAACTTTGTCAAAGACCTAAGTGTAAGAGCTAAAACTATAAAATAATTAGAAGAAAACAGAAAAATCTTCAGAAAATTGATTTAGCAGTACATTTTTTGATATGACAGAATGAAGTTAGTTACTGGGTAGGCAGTGAAAGAACAGGATTCCCAGAAAATGAAAGTTAAGAAAAACAAAATCCAGATTCTCCTAAGAAGAAAGATGGTTTTTTATTGTTCATCAGACCTCAGCATGAACAATGGAGGAGCATTGCTAGTTCAATGCTGACTAGCATTGAACATGGAGGAGGAGAGCCAAGATGCCAAGAACCAAAGATCTATGTGCACCAACCATAGATCCATGAACTATTGCCATATATAGATGAGGGAACAAACATACAGGACAAACAGTCTCATGACCTCAGAGAATTAACAGCCATCGATGACAAATTAAGTAAAACAAGATGAAAAATGGGGACTTTCTTCATTGCTGTGAAGCTATTAGAGGAGGAAATTGTCTCAACACTCCAACATATAGGCACAGGTAGTAACTTCCTTAACAAGACCTCCAAAGCACAGAAAATTAAAGCAAGAATTAAAAAGTGGGATGGCATCAAACTAAAGTTTCTTCTCATCGAAGGAAACCACCAAGAACCTAAAGGTAAAGGCTACAGAATGGGAGAAGGTCTTTACCAGCCACCATTCTGATAGAGAGCTAATATCTAGAATATACAAAGAGCTCAAAAGACTCTACACTAGCAAAAAAAAAAAATCAAGAAATGGGCAACTGAACTGAATAGACACTTCACAAAAGAAGAGATAAAAATGGCCAATAGGTACATGAAAAGATGTTCTACATCATTAGCCATCAGGGTGATGCAAATCAAAACTACACTGAGATTCCATCTAACCCCAATCAGAGTGGCAAGCATAAAGAAATCAAACAACAACAAGTGCTGGAGAGGATGTGGGAAAAGAGGAACTCTTTTACACTGTTGGTGGGAGTGCAAACTAGTTCAGCTGCTATGGAGATCAGTGTGGAGATTCCTTAGAAAACTGGGAATAGACCCACCATATGATCTGGCTATACCACTCCTGGGTATTTGGCCAAAGGGGTTGAAATCAGAGAACTACAGTAACATATGCATACCTATGTTCATAGCAGCCAAATTTGTAATAGCCAAAATATGGAACCAACCTAGGTCTCCAACAGCAGATGAATGGATTGCAAAATTATAGTAAATGCACACAAAGGAATTCTATTCAGCTACAAAGGAAAAAAAAGTCATGCCATTCTCAAGAAGATGGAAAGATCTGGAGAACATTATGTTAAGTGAGATCAGCCAAATACAGAAAGAGAAGGGACATATGTTTTCTCTAATATTCCCAAACTAAGGATTACTGGGGATTCTAGAGGGACTCCAGATAATGGAGGAGAAATCTCAACAAAGTTAGAATGGAAGGATAGAGGAAGAAGGCTGACATCGATTAATGGAGGAGCTACATTCTAATATGTGTAAAAGTATTAATATAGCATGGTTAACCTGGACACTCATTGTTGTGAGGGGGCCAAGGGGAACCAGAGGTGGGGGAGAGGGCACCAAGCACAGTCTAATATATACCATTTTCATTATGTTCCACATATAAATAAAGTAAAATAAAATAAGAAAAATTTAAAAATAAATTAAAAAAATTAAAAATAAATTTTGTGCTTCAAAAACTTCTATGCAAAAAGGAAAAGGTAAGATACAGAATGGGGAAAACATCTGAAAATTAGCTATCTGGTAAGGAATTATTATGCAGAATATAAAGAACTCCAAATCTCAATAACATAAAAAACAAACAGCCCAATTCAAAATTGGGCAAATAACTTTAATGAACATTTCTCATAGACAATATATAAATCGGAAATGAACATACAAAAATACTCAACATCACTAATTATTAGAAAAATGCAAATCTAAACCACAAGATACTGCACCACATGCATTAGGATGGAAAGAGAAAAGCAAGGAAGAAAGGGAAGAAGGGAGGAAGGGATAATGTTGGCAAGAATATGAAGGAAAAATGGAACCCTTGGGCACTGTGGGTAGAAATCTAAAGTAGTAACCTCCACATGGGAAACAATATGATCAGTCTTCAAACATCTGAAAATAGAATTACCAAATGATTCATCAATTTCACTTCAAACATACCCCCAAAGCAATTGAAAGTGGGATTTCAAAAAGATATTTGTATGTCTATGTCCACAACAGCATAATTGCTGTTATGGACAGCAATTATATAGAAGCATATCCCAATGTAGAAGCAATCCAAAATGTATTTGATGCATACATCAAAGCATCATGTTGTATGCCATCAATGTAAAAACATTAGTCATTTTAAAAAGTAAAAATAAGATTAAGTTACCCTTGGAAAAAGAGTATGAGACCACTGCTATAGATGAGTACCTCTTATCGAGTCTCAAGTGGAAAATGGAAAGATTCACTTCTGAATTAGACGATGGAGGTCAAAATGTAGAAGCAATCCAAATGTCTATTAATAAATGGATAAGCAAAATATAGTATCTGTATACAATGAAATATTATTCAGTCTTAAAAAAGAAGGAAATTTTGACACATATTATAGCATGGATTAACCTTATCTTAAAAACATTATGCCAAGTGAAATTTACCAGTTATAAAAAGGCAAACACTGTTTGACCTCACTTAAGTGAGGTCCTTAGAATGGTCAAATGCATAAAGATAGAAAATATAATTGTGGTTGCTATGAGCTGGGAATAGAGAGAATGGAAACTCACTGTTTAATGCTATATATTTTCTGTTTTATAACACAAAAAGAGTTATGGAGACAGATAGTGATGTCAGGTTGTTATAACATTATAAATATATTAAACACTACTAAACCATACACTTAGAAATGGCCAAGATGGTAAATCTTATATTGTGTATTTTACCCCAAGAAAAAATAGGTGAAAATTAAAATAAAAAAATTATTAAATAAAAATGACCCATAAGTTTGTCCTAATAAAAGAGAAAGGAGAGGAAAGAATGGGAAAAAAGAAGAAAGGAAGAAAGGAAGGGAGAGAGGGAGGGAGGGAGGGACGGACGGACAGACGGACAAACAGACGGACAACATAGGCAGAGAGGGATGAGGTTCAGGAAGTCATCTATGAGGGAGCTAAAGCTGAAAAATAAGTTTATGAAGATGTGAATAAAGGTCTAAAAAAGTTTAAGTAAAACTAGGAAGAGAAAAAAAAAACAGTTAAAAACATGCCTAGGATGTGGGTGGGGGTTGCCAAGCCCTGCTGGACAATGATCCAGTGCACACCTGCTGGACAACAGTTCAACTCACAACCAAGGGAGCCGGAAGAAACCCAATAGACTGACAACTTGATGAGTACACCTAGAGTAAGGAAAATTTGCTGTGTTCTTGCTTGAAATGTCCCCCCTCTTTGATTGATGAAACATAATTTTCTAGTGATAAGAGAAAAGAAGGGTGAGGAAAGAATGAGGGGAAAAGGTAGAAAGAAGGAAGGAAGGGAGGGAGGGAGGCAGGGAGAGAGGGAAGGAGGGAAGGAGGAAGGCATAGCATAGGCAGAGAGGAATGAGGTCCAGGGAGAAGTCCAAAACGTTTTCTGCTTTTTGCTTAAGCTTTAGATGCTATGATTTTTTAAATAAACCGTGCCTGGGGACTGCACTTGCTATCCACAATCTCCTTCTTGTTTTTAGTGACACAATCCAGAGCACATGGAAGACACCTAATTAGGCACATCAGAAAGAAGGCAGGTAAGTGAGCAATTTTTCTAACAATATAATTCTAACTAATGTCTGAGAAGAGACAATGACATTATATAGTTGTCCATTTTCGGCCATCATGAGAAGAGACCCCATGCATTTGCAATTAACTTGAAATAAATGAAAATAAAAGCCTTTTCACCACAAGGCTGATTCTGTGTTCTATTTTGTGGATATGATTTCTTTCTCAATTTTGTAAAGGGATGGAGAGAAGAAGTTTCAAATCATTGCAGTGCTGTGTTGTCAGAATTTCAACTTTGAGTCAAACCTATGAAGTTTGTAAAGGGCCTTGTGTGTGAGAGTTTTCTGCCCAGTTTTCCCTTAACACAGAGCAGAAGCATCATTTTCTCTGGTGATTTGAAGGGTAAAGAGTTATACCATATGACACTTTTCTAGATAAGCTTTCACCTTAAGTGTTCTTTTATTAGTTTTTTTTTAAATAGTGCCCCGTGTCACTAGGCTATATTTTGATATATCTTTTCACAATTATTCATCTAATGTTATCTGGGTTTTATCTGTTGATGCCACAGACACAAAACACATATTGAATTTATTGACAGAAGTTATTAAAAGGTGAGAATGTTATCGCTTAAGCAAAAATGCTTAAGAAATGCAGACAGATTATCCAGATCTGGCCTTTCCATCAACATACTACGTGAGTCTCAGCAAATTATTTATATTCACTGAACTCTAGTTCATCTGTAGAAAGACTGAGTTAAATACCATCTCCAAGAGCCTCCATCTAATGACCTCCATCGTCTAATTCAGAAGTGAATCTTTCCATTTTCCACTTGAGACTGGATGAGAGGTACTCATCTATAGCAGTGGTCTCATACTCTTTTTCCAAGGGTAACTTAATCTTATTTTTACTTTTTAAATTGACTAATGTTTTATATATTTATGGCATACAACATGATGCTTTGATGTATGCAACACTATGGAATGGCTAAATTAAGCCGATTAATATGTTGAATGCATTACATACTTACCTTTTTTTTTTTTTTTTTGCGATACTGGGGATGGAACCCAGGGGCATTTTACCTCCAAGCAATGTCCCCAGCCCCATTTCTTATTCTTTATTTTGAAACAGGGTCTCACTGAGTTGCAAAGGGCCTCACTAAGTAGCTGAGGCTGGCCGTGAACTGTGATCCTCTTCTCTTAGCCTCCAACAAATGCTAGAATTACAAGCATGCGGCACCACACCCAGCTTATACTTACCATTTTTTTTATGTGGTATGAACATTTAAGATATGCTCTTCTAGTAATTTTCAAGAATATAACCTATATATACATATATATGTATAAATGTATATATGTGTGTGTGTGTGTGTGTGTATATATATAGTGTGTGTGTGTGTGTGTGTGTGTGTGTGTGTGTGTGTGTGTGTGTTTGGGGATGGAACCCAGGGGCATTTGACCTCTGAGCCACACCCCCTGCCCTATTTTTTCTTCTTTATTTTGAAACAGGGTCTCACTAAGTTGCGCAGGGCCTCACAAAGTAGCTGAGGCTGTCCGCAAACTGCGATCCTCTGGTCTCAGCCTCCCAAATGCTGGCATTACAAGTGTGTGCCACCACAGCAGGCAACATATATTATTAACTATAGTTACCATGTTGTAGTTCAACTAGTCCTCCTGTCTAGTTGAAAATTGGTGTCCTGCCAGGCGTGGTGGTGCATGCTTGTAATCCTAGCATTTGGGAGGCTGAGACCAGAGGATCGCGGTTTGCAGACAGCCTCAGCTACTTAGTGAAACCCTTCGCAACTTAGTGAGACACCGTTTAAGAATAAAGAATAAAAAATAGGACTCGGGGTGTCACTTGGAGGTAGAATGTTTGTGGGTTCCATCCCTAGTACGGAAAAAAATAAATGAGTGTCCTTTACAATGGCCTTCATGCCTTTTGACTATATTCTCCATCAGGAAAAAACTCAAGCATGGATTCACAATAGAGGTATATTAATTAGCATAAGATATCCATGCACCATAGGAATGTGAAAAAAGCACTTTTAGAAATAGGTATTTAAAAGGAAACATGTAAAAGTTAAATTATAAAGAGTTCCTAGTACCTTTCCCTACATACAGTAAATCTCTACACAGGATACCACTGCTTTGCAGAAAATAGTCTAAATGCCTTCTGTGTCATCGGGGACCAGTCACAATCTGACCACTACTGACCTCGCAGCGTCCCTTCCCACTGCACCTCGTGCCCTCCACCTGCCTGCCTCCCCAGTGGCTCCCGGTCTCTGAACACGTCTTGTGTTGGACCCGCACCTTAACTCTGTTCTTGCTTTCTCCTGGTTTTCCAGTCAGGGAGAAAACAAACATCCCACATCTGCTACTTTGTCTTTAAGACCTTGGCCCTAATATATGCTCTAAATCTCCTAAATCGCCTCTTTTGTGAGCACATCACAGCTTATTCACCCCTCCCTTAGAATATAACATAACTGCAGTGCAGAAGGTTAATTTACATTAATGGCTTACCAGTTTATTTTATTTATTTATTATTATTTATTTATTTATTTATTTATGGTTTTGCGGTACTAGGGATGAAATCTAGGGGCATTCTCCATCCGAGTGAGTCCCAGCCCTCTTTTTCTTTTCCTTATTTTGAAACAGGGTCTCACTGAGTTGCAAAGGACCCAAGTAGCTGAGGATGTCCGCGAAATCGCGATCCTCCTGTCTCAGCCTCTCAAATGCTGGGATTACAAGCATGCACCACCACGCCCAGCTAGTTAATTTTATGTAAATCATATTATGTATATATCTGTAAACTCTTTTATAAAATTTTGGTCTGTGAAAACCAAAATCATCTCATTTTTATCTTTTCCTGATTCTCAACATCTTATTCATGGTGGAGCTCCATAAAAGTTTGTTGAATTTAATTTCTTTAGAGAAGTTATACCTAGAATTGAATCTCTCTCAGAAACTGTTTTCAAATAAAGCTGTGACGCTGGTGAACCGGGCAACAGAGTTTACAAGTAAAACTAGTTGGCGGACATCTTCTGGGCCTATATGGTAGACTATCTGTCATGGGTCAAATTTTAATTCTCCTTCTGATCTTTCAGTAGCACCTTTCAAAATAGTGTTCCGAGAAGGTTATTTCCATGAGACACTAACGTAAATAAAATAACGATTTCATAGTTTAATATGTCAGCTTCATTTAATGTTTAACTAGATCAAACTAATAATGACGTACTTCAGAAATAAAGTACCCCATTAACCTATTGTGTTTTTTTTTTAAACCGTGTTTAGCTTTTCTGAGTCAGGTCAGTGTGGCAGAGTGTGTCCTGGTGTTGTGCAGGAGCCAACTTTATCAAGGAAGGTGTGGGAGGTCAGCATCTTGGAGATCAGGGTTCACAGGAACCTCTCTGCTTCCTCAAATGTGGCAGAGCCAAAGAAGGCTGGCAGGAGTTAGTGATCACAGTGTGGCGGGACACACACCAGAACAAAGCGACATTTCTGTGGTCACCGCTGATCACCTTCCTATGTCTAAAAATATTCCTGGCTCTCCCAGCAACTAATATTGCACTAATCATTTAACTAGGTACTAACTTAATAGTAAAATAAGACTGATTACATTTAGAGCCGATGAAAGGCCTACACCAGAGTTTTTTAAGCATTGGTCTGCCAGTGACTTCTTTGATAAACTAAAGAGAAGAGTCATGAAATTTTACAAAAAGATGTGTCTGGGATGGGGAGGGGAGACATGTCCACTGGCATACCATGCCGTAAAGTTGCTAGAGCCTCCTTTTTCTTCTACAGTTTTATGTTTTTCATGTGAGATTCATTATTTGTGTGTTACGCTTCTTCAAAATTACTCTTGGGCTGGCTGTGGTAGAGCACACTTGCAATCCCAGCATTCGGGAGGTGGAGACTGGAGGATTGCAGTCTGCAGACAGCTTCAGCTACTTAGCAACTCACACCTCAGTGAGACCCTGTTTCAAAAATAAAAAAGACTAAAAACTAGGGCCGGGGGTGTAGCGCAGAAGTACAATGCCCCTGGATTCCATCCACAGGACTGCAAACAAACAAAAAAATCACTCTTGGGACATGAAACAACTTTTTGGAACTCTGAACATCTCCAAAAGTATTTTACAGCAAAACCAGTTAAGCCCCAAAGCCAAAACCTTCTAAGAATTTTAGAAAAGCGTTTTAAAAGTTTACATGAACATGACACTTTAAATATAATTTCAAAGACTCATTTTTCTAATAAAATGAGTAATACATAGGAAAGGATTTGTTGTGTACTAGAATTAGATGTATATGCTACATGCTATACCTGGACACTTCTGAGTCACCAGTTCTGTAAAAAATCCTACAGATTCCTTATTATATGGCAAATATGGAATGTTTATGGGCCTACACTAACATTTATATAATACATATATATAAAATATATTAAAATATATAAATATGTAAGAACATATATTTATGTATTTTTTACGGTACTAGGGGTTGAACCCAGTGACATTCTACCTCTAAGCTACACCCCAGGCCTATATTTTGTTATTTATTTTGAAACAGGGTCTCACTACATTGCAGAGGCCTCACTAACTAGCTGAGGCTGGACACAAACCTGTGCTCCTCCTGTCTCAGCCTCCCAAGTACTGGGATTACAAGCATGTGCCACCATTCCTGGCTACACTAATATAATTAAACTAGAGTTTTATTAAACCTAAAACAGCAGAATATTTATGTAAATAAATATGAATAGTACACTCACTTATTATTAAATTTTCCTTTAATAGAAAAGAAGACAAAAACTCAGCCATAAAATCTAGCAAAAGGATTAGCAGTTCTAAAAATTCAGCTGAAGGAAATATTAATAAGGAAGGAATATTTTTAAAATGTTAGTCTTTGACCTTAAAAGGGAATGGCAGATCTACAAAATCTTAAGCCCACGGTTCTTCTTATTCCTTTTTTCTGAACTAGACAGTATAAATTATTAACTTTTAAGTAATTATATATTTTAAATATTTAATGGACTATATCCTTAAAAAGCAAAGGAAATATTTCAGCCTAGTTTCAACAAGATCAGGTTTGGGGAACTAGTCAGAGAGAAAAAAGATTCTAAAACATACAAATGACTTCTGTTGAACCTAAATGTGTAGCTACTTGGACATCTCATCCAATTTCTCTGTCCCCGGGTCTTTTTTTGTGGTACAGCTAAGCACACTGTAAACACAAGGGTGATGTGTATTCAGTCACCAGACTCAAAGAGCAAACTATTTCTTACTTTGTTTTTGTTGGGATTTTGATCTTATCATTTCTGGTTAGCCCAGACCAAGCTTCTGTTGTCCCAACACCTACTCCACCTGGAAGCTGAGAGTAACAGCACTACCTTAGAGAGACTGAGAGAGACTGAGGGAGAGAGTGGACTGAGGGAGCCCTGGTGGGACGAAGTCTCAGACAAACTTTCAGAAAACAGTCTTCTCTGTAGATCACTTTCTAGTTCTTTCTTGTCGGTGAGATTTCATTCCAAGGTATCTTCTGCTGGATGGAATCATTTGATATTCATTGAACTTGTAAGATTGCTTGTCTCTCAACCAAACTGAGTATACAATTAGCCTACAATGCACAGATAGCATTAAATACTCATTTCCAAAATTCTGGATGCTAATGGTGCATTTCAAAAAAATTACTTAAATGCATATCAAATTTTGAAACCTGATTATTAATTTTCAAAATTAATTTCTGCATTAGCATATGATTGCTGCTGCCTCTAGTCTAACATAATAAGGCATTGTGTTTTTATCTCTCTTGAGCCAAATAAAGATTAATTTATAAACAATTGTTAAGTATTGTCTACTCTGCCATCTCAGTGAAGACAAGAAAATGAACTACCTTCAGGGGACTTACATTCTACTATACATGTTTAAGATGTGAGAGCCCATCCATCTCCTCAGCATATCACAGCTGCTTGGGAGCAATAACTCACGGGGCTCTTTTTAAGCATACAAGTTTATATTGAGGCTATCCTGGGGAAGACATTATAGAAAATAATATTCATTCCTCTTACCTTATCTGGATATCAGAGGCCTAAAATATGCACGGATATCTTGAAAAAGAGTACAAGAAGAAATAAATATATTAAAATCAATACCTATTGATTTGGTGCACAAGATAAATTTTTACAGCTCAGAAATATACTAATTTACTGGGCTCCGGAAAACCAGGTACCGGGTACAAAAATTTCAAGAACAAAAACATGCTTTGGAACTCAGGGAAACATGTTGGAAGACTTGCAATTTGCTTTCCCCTTCATGCCGTTGTGAGGACACAGGAGGAGAATGTAGTTATCTGACAGGAAGACTATGGTGAGACATTATCACAGTCCTACCTACCCCTAAGTGGCTGCTATCTGTAGGTTCAGACCTCAGGCTAGCAGGCCCATTGCAAAACCAGGACACTTCTAGATGGCGGAGACTGCAACACAGGGTTTCTAAGGACATACACATTTTCTTTGGATCTTTTTAGCATTCGGGCTAATAGGGAAAGAACACGCATCTTGAGTTAAAAAATAGTTTTAATATGAGACCTAATTGTTCACACAATCTTGGGGTTTTTTTTGGAATTTGTTTATATTGTAATTAGGTCATGTGACTACCAGCTACAAGGATATACGGAATTTAGAAAAACAGGTCTCGCAAAAATTCGGGCTGAAAATATGTCCAAAAAAGGGAAATGACATTAAGAAAATGTTAGGTCAAAACATTAAGAGAATGTTAGATCAAAACAAGTAAATAAAGGTAGATTATTTTTAAATTGCCCTGACGTTTGTTCTAGTCTGTTTACCACCATTTCACCCAAGTGTGTAATGAGGTAATAAAAATAAACCAAATTGGGAGTTAACCACCTACATTGTGCTTTTATTAAAAATATCTTTAAAATGCCTTTAACTAAAAAAAAAATCATTCATCAAAACAGCTATACTGATTTAGTAACAATTTCATAGGTGTACTAGGTTAAATAATCAAGCTGTATATTTATTTACTTTTTTATTTTGGGACTGAGGATTAAACCCAGGGACATTCTGCCTCTGAGCCACACCTTAGCCCTAATTTTTATGTTTTTATTTTGAAACAGGGTCTCTCTAAGTTTCTGAGGGCCTTACTAAGTTGTTTAAGCTAGCCTTGAACCTGCAATCATCCTGTCTCAGCCTTTCAAGTACTGGAAGTATAAGGATGCTCCACCAATGCCCCTGCTTCAAGCTGTACATTTTAAACATATATAGCTCATTGTTTATCCATTATACCTCAACAAATCTGCTAAAAACATGTAGGTATCTACAAAGTCATACTAATATGAAGAGACAAGATAGCACACAATATTATTTAAAAGATACTATTTTGGAGAAGTTTAGTATTAGTGCTTTAATCAAATCTTTAAATCTACTTATTCAAATATCCTTTCTTTCAGAAGTAGAAAAACTTATTAAAGGGACTCTAGTAGTAAACGATTAGTCATATTAGCGACAATTATAAATTTGGTGAATAATGACAACAAAATTATAGCTGTGATTGCTATACATTTGGAAGTACTGCAAAATCTATTTCTGTTACATTTGGGTGAAAATAGTAAGCAGAAATCAAAGAAAATAATCTCCCTTATAAAAATAGATAGAAAAAGTAATAAACACATATAAACCTTACCATACTTCACCCAAGCTTCCAAATTTATTGGCTATTTAATAGTTATGGTAAGAAAAGTTTCTCTTAATTTATGAAAGTTTAATTTGTTAGCATCACTGACTTTCAGTTGAAGAGGTTTGGTAAATTTTCAGACTGTTTCTCTCTTTTAAATAAACTTAGGAAGAACAGGCCAGGAAAAAAGAATGTATAAATGAAGTGTTATTCTAACAGGAAGATATATTAGGTTCAAAAGAATTATCTTTGCCAGTCCTCTGTACCCTTTTGAATTTCTGAATATCATAAACCAAACACCGGATAACCCAGTGTAACTCAGGGGAAATACACATGTAAACAGTTAATGAATTTGTTGTTTGAAGTTGTGGATTGAACTGAAGATAAAAATAAAGGAGGAAAAAAATGAGAAGACATCGGCAGGGGAACTTGTTTCTGGTTTTATATATACACAACAAAATAAATACATATATACAAATAAAATAATAGCATGTGATCTGAAATACAAAAAGACCTATCTGAAAATTTATATTTTATTCTAACGAGTTGGCAAAGATGTTCAGAGCCACGCTTAGTCAAACTCCATGAGAAGGCACAGTGAGACCACAATGGCTGAGGGCGGCTCTCTGACACCCAATGGAGAGAGCGTGTGGAGGCAATGCCATGACTCAAAAGCCTTCAGGCAGCAACACATGCTTATGCATGGCCATTCTGGCAGATTCAGGACTGTGTTAATATAAAGGTTGGGTCTTTCAGGAGACCATAAACATAAATTGGCCCCTCTTTAAATAGTCATAGACCAAAAGGATAAACATCATAGATGGTGAACTCTAACAGCAAATTCTTCTAGCCTATAAAATTAGTTAAGAGAGCAAGCGATTTTATTAATTAAAAAATTTTAAAAACATTTAGTTCTGCCAGGAGTGGTGGCTATTGCCTGTAATACTAGTACTTGGGAGGCTGAGAAGGGAGGATCACAGATTCAAGGCCACTCTCAGCAATTTAGCAAGACCCTCTTATAAGTAAAAATAATTTTAAAAAGGGCTGGGGATACAGTGCAGAGGTAGAATGCCCCTTGGTTCAGTTTCCAGTACAAAACAAAACAAAAAATCCTTGAATATATAAGGATAAGGAATATTATTCCACTGCTGTATTATATGATTAAAACAATTAATTGAGAGAAATAGTATGGCTGTTTTTTTGTGACATCTGCTCTCTTCCACCCACCACTATCAACTAATACTTTTCATTGAATAAAATGTCTGAGCAAAGTAGATGTGGACATCACACATATATAATGAGAATTTGGAAGATGACTGCTCCTTTCAAAAAAAATGTAGCAATCATAGTTCCTGAAGAATTAGTTTTTATATTTTGAAGATGCAACTATTCAATTTTATTTTTTATTTTTATTTTTTTAGTATAATCTCATTTTTATTTTTATTTTTTATTTTTAATATATTTTTATTGGTGCATTGTAGTCAAATATCTCAATGGAATACAAGACTTGTGAGGGTATACAAGCACATATCATCCATAGCCTTTATCCAATCCCCATTTCATTCTCTTCCCCTCCCTCGATCCCATGCTTAATTTAGTGATTGACTTTGATATATTTGTTTAAGTACATCATGTGCTAAAGAAATTCCATCTTCCCCCATCCCATCCCCTCTGATTGGTCGTCTTAATTGCTCCTCCATAGGGCCCTTTCTTCAACTAGATTTCCTCCTATTACCCATTTCTTCCTAGTTTTGCATATTAGGGAAAGCATCTGATTTTTTTATTTTCTATGATATTTCTCTGTGTATGCTGCATTGTAAGTTCCAAACCCATTCTTGAAGGCCCCGGCACCAGCCTGGCCACCTGGCAGACTCTGATCCTGGACCCCCTGGCTCCAGCACCAGCCTTGCCTCACAGCAGGCTTCGATCCTGGCCTCACTGACCCGGCACCAGCCTCACCACTCGGCAGGCTCCTATCCCAGCCTTGAAGGCCCCGGCACCAGCCTTGCCTCACGGCAGGCTCTAATCCTGGCCTCACTGGCCCCAGCACTTGCCTCACCTCTCGGCAGGCTTCGATCCCAGCCTTGGAGGCCTCAGCACCGGCCTTGCCTCCCAGGAGGCTCCAATCCTAGCCTTGCTGGCCCCTACACTGGCCTCACCCCTTGACAGGCTCCGATCCCAGCCTCGCTGGCACCAGCACCGGCCTCACCAAGAATTAGTTTTTAACTTGTATTCATCTTGGTATTACTAATAAATAATTTATCACTGTATTGTTCAGGGTGATGGTTTATAGTATAAATATAGAATTCCACTGGAAAAACTAATTTATTGGCAATTCAAAACTATTCATAGGTGAAATAAATAATTTAATCAGTGCTAGAAGCTCATCTGTGGATTGGTCCAGTTAAAGATTAATAACTTGAATGGATTTATTGTAAGGTGGTGCCTTGGCCAGGTGGGGCATGGCCAGTGGTGGTGTGAACTTGGGGATTATATCTTTCCCTACTCATTTCTGGATGTTCTTTCTACTTTGGCTGCCACTGAATTGAACTCAGTTTTCCTACACCATGCCACAGCATCCTTGATGTCTGCCTGGAAGTCAGCTGACTACTGACTATACCTGTGAACCTATGAGCTTAATAAATATTTTCTCCTCTAAGTTGTTCTTGCAAGTATTTGGTCACAACAATGAAAAAGTGAACTAAAACTGAATAATTATTCCAGCTTTTGTTGTTCTCCTTCATGTCCTTGGAAAGTTTATTCTTTCACAGGAGCAAATGTAAAATGAAATTTAGATCAAGCAGTTTTTCAACTTAAGAGGAAACATGGTATGAAGCCAATTTGTGATTAATAAGTGTCAAGCACTGATCATTATTTGAAGAATCAGTCAACAGAGTTGAAATACTTTCACTGTGAATTCAAATCTACTTGTTCCAAATTTCCTTCTCCTTTCTTAATAACTGGGTAACCTTGGGCTATTTGTTTAGTTTGGGTGCATATCCATTTTTCATCTGATAACATGAAAATGTCTATTATGGAATTTTGTGACACTAATTTACATAATATTTTAAGGCACAATCACGGGTTTATAATCAAAATGCAGTAAATGGACATATTTGCCATAATTTTTATTATTTTAATGTTCACTATGATGCTTATCTTTGGAGATGTCATTGGTAATTGAAAATTGCTCCGTGGACATCTTGTCATGGCATTCACGCTGGCTTTGCGTGAGAAGCAGGTTATATTTCAATTACACATAATAAGTAAAGGAATAGGGCTCTTTCCCAAATTGCCCCAGAAGTGGAGCTAGATACCTAATCTTGCATGTTATCCTTGAGAAAGAATGACTCAAATCTGTTGGTAAGAAAACTCCACTGTACTGAAATATAATAAAATGCATGAACTACCTCCAAAATAACTACAAGTACAACTAAAAGAAACATTCAAAATTCTGATGATCTTTTCCTTCTCAGCCTATGCATCTCTAGAAATCATGCATGATTTGTCTTTCTAAACTAAGAATTCATCAAATGTTAAAGTCCAAGATTTTAAGAGAAAAAAGTATCAAAACATGTGACAACTTCTCCTCCCTAGTTCTTTGCTCTCAGTCCCTAGGCAAACAGCAATCAGCCTTCTGTCACTAGATTTTTGCTGGGCATGGTGGCACACTTGTAATCCCTGCACTTGGGAGGCAGAGATAGGAGGATCACACAGTATTGAAGCCAGCTGCACTGGCTTAAGAGACCCTGTTTCCAAATAAAAATATATAAAATAGGTCTGGGAGTGTAGCCCTAAGGTAGAAGGGCTTCCCAAAACCCCAGTACCACACACAAAAAAAGATTTTAGTTGGCATTTCCTGAGATTTTATATAAATTAAGTCATATAGTATGTACTCTTTTTTAGTAGGGAAGGAGACTCTTGTTTAGAGTTTCTCTCTAACTGCTGCCAGGTACTTGAAATTCCACCTTCAGAACTTACCCCTTCCAATGGCTCTTAACCTCAGCTTTGCCACAAGTCCCTCTGAGAAGCTGGTAGGTTCTGGAAGCCCTCTGCACATTCTAAACCGTGCTCTAGTGCACATAACATTGCATAGAATTACAGATCATTCAGAAGAAAGAATGTGCTTCCTCTTAAAGCTTTTGTGGTTGTCAAATATATGTTCAGTCTGAAAATTGCTGTCTATCACATCAAAAGGACAAAAGTGAAAGTAACCCAAGGTCCAAGAGATCAGCACATTCATATTTTGGGTGTTGACAAAAAAAGTGTATTTCTCAGGGAGTATAATTTTCTTTCCCAGTTTAGGGAGCACTGAACACAGTAAAACAAATTTTCATCTACTCTTTAATAGAAAGGTTGTCCTTTTTATTTATTTCTCTATCCATATCTTTTTCTAACTCAAAAGAAAAGCATGGTGGCACATGCTTATAATCCCAGCATTTGAGAGGCTGAGACAGGAGGGTAGTGGTTTATGGACAGCCTCAGCTACTTAGTGGAGGCCCTCTGCAATGCAGTGAGACTCTGTTTCAAAATAAAGAATAAAAAATCCGGGTATGGGTGTTGCTCAGAGGTAGAATAACCCTAGGTTCCACCTCTAGTACTGCAAAAAAGAAAAAAGAAAACTATCAGAGATTTACAAGGTAACTTGGTATTTACTTTATTTGCAGTAGATGAATTATCAAGTGTAGACACTTATCAATGATACTATTTAAATGTATTGCTTAGAGGGTTGACAATTTTTAGTTGTATTTTATTTTAATTGACAAATTAATGTGCATACCTATTTGTGGGATACAAAGTGATTTTTCCATACACATATACATTGTGGAATGATCAGAGATGTTAGAATGCCCACCACCTCAAATAAAGGATTGACTACTCCACCATGGCCCAGAGCCTTGACTATAGAAATACTTCCTACATGTGTGGTTTAGGGATATAATTTTGAGATATTTTAATGGTTATTAATACATGCATATATCTACATATGTGTGAATGTATATATCAATTACATATAGTCATGGATCATTTAAGAATATGGATATGTCTTGTGATTTTTGTCATTGTGTGGACATCATAGCATGTACTTACCCAAACCTGAACAATATATGTCAGTTACTGCCTCTGGCCTCCGTGCAATCAAGACATGTGATAAAGTGTGATGTGTCGGCTGCTGCCCCCTTGTAACAGGACATACTGACTTCCAGTAAAAACTTTTTGTATGTTCAAGAAACGTACTCTAAAATAATGCTAAAATGTATAGTAAACACATGTAAGTTACTTATTATCATTATCAAGTATTATTTACCGTACATAGTCGTATGTGCTGCACACCATTCTATGACTGGCAGCAAAACAGGTTTGCTCCCACCAGCATCACCATGAGAACATGAACAGTACTTTGGGCTATGATGTTACACTAGCTGTGAAGTCTATAGGTGGTGGGAATTTTTTCAGCTTCATATGTATAATATATACATATATGTGGATGTGCTCACCCAACCATTTGCAAACATAAATTATCTCGGAAAAATCATGTCTCTATCTATATATAAAACAACCCATTGGATTAAAACACTTCTTTTTTTTTTAGAACCAGTCTTTATGGGTGAGATTTTATGCTTCATACATGTATTTTATCACTGAAAGCCTCGAGAAAAATGCTTCTGTAGAAATCTATCCTTCTAGAGCCGGGCGTGGTGGTGCACACATGTAATCCCAGCATTTGGGAGACTGAAACTGGAGGATTGTGGTTGGCGGACTGCCTTAGCTACTTAGTGAGGCCCTCCACAACTTAGTGAGACCCTGTTTCAAAATAAAAAATAAAAAATAGGACAGGTCAAATGCCCCTGGTTTCCATCCCCAGACCTGAAAAAAAAAATAGAAATCTACCCTTCTCATACTCTAGTATACCACATATCATGATTAATTAAACTTAATCTATTTTGTATATTAGTGATTAACTCCAAAACTGATGATTCAAATCAAAATTATATTTGGTTGAAAATTAATTTTACAGAATAACATTTAATGGTTCAATAACATTCCATTAATTTGGTTATCATAATGCATTTTAACCAAATTTGCATTCTCAACCTTATTTCTACTTTATACCGACAACTTGCTGAGATGCTATAATTAAATTCTATTGCTTTTTTTTTCTTGTGGTACTTAGGATTAAATGCCTAAAGGCATTCTACCTCTGAGCTACAACCTCAACCCTATATTATTATTTTTTATTTTGAAACAGGCTCTCACTAATTGCTGAGGGCCTTGCCAAGTTCTTGTTACATCTCAAAACATTTCTTTGCAGAAGAAATTGTATGCCTAGATGATAGCCCCCATCTTCCTTTCAGCAATAAACATTTCAACACTGTTTATCAGAAGAAGAAATATGAAAGCAAAGATACTGCTTTGAAGAAAAGACAGATGGATCCTGGAGAAGACTACAGCTTGAGGTGAAATTTCCTAAAGTTCAAATGTCTAATAAAGGAAATGGAAGAAAGACAGTCAAGTCCAGGGCAGACTTTGATGCCAGCTTTGATCTCAATTATGGGGAGTGATTAGCAGAAAGTACATGTTTACATCTGGCAGTAAATTAGTATTCAAAACCTTCTGGAGGCTATACTATGAAGTGCTTAATAAAAAGTTGAGTAAAAGGTAATGAGTGGCTTTGTAGCATTAATTTGAAAGAAATCCCTCTCTTTTAAAAAGCATCAGTGAAGATTTTGAAGATTGACATGTCACAGGAGATTAACACAAGTGGCTTCTCTCCTTGTCTGCCTTGCTGGGTGAATAGCACTGTGGAGCCTTCACCCAGGAAGCCTGGGCTGGGTTCCACCTCCAGCTGTGGGTAACAATGACGAGGCATAACCTTGGCCAAGTTCATTTAACTCTCTGGGTCTCAGCCAGCTATCGTAAAATGCATGGAAATAGTAGATCATCCTTGAGATTCCTTCTGTCTACAATGACCTGTGTGTTCAGCCCTGAAAATTAGGCAATACTTACACTCTACTAAATATATGCAAAATATTAGCCTTGATAAAAATGCTTTTATAAAAAGAATAAATAATAAGAATTAAAAAGGAATGAAGGGCCTTCTTACTCAAGGGATGTTGTTGTTAGTCACTGTATAAAAAGCACAGAGAGAAGGCTCCCAGTCAATTTTTAGCATTTATATCAACACTCCACAATTATAGATTGTCTAGTAATCATTTTTGTTGAATTATAATATTCTCTTAATGCTTTGCATTTAACAGGTTCTCTGTCCATCAAATATTTTATTAAATTCAGTTTATTAATTATTTCATTATCTCTAGAAAAACATGAAAAAGATAATAAAATTTTCAAATGGTATAGAGCAGCAAAAGGAAAGGGCTCCATGATAATAGATGATAAACAGATTTTCCAGAAAATGAAAATTGTCTCTTGTGGATACTGGAGAGTAGCTACCTAACAGAGAGGGGAAAATAAAAGGCAAACCCACAACTCAGCCAATAACTTTGACACTGAGACTTTTTTGTTTTTTGCTTTTTTTTTTTTTTTTTTTTTGGTGGTACTGGGGTTCCCAGAAACCCTTCTACCTCTGGGCTACACTCCCAGACACCCATTTTTTTATATTTTTATTTGGAAACAGGGTCTCTTAAGCCAGCGCGGCTGGCTTTGAACCTGTGCCATCCTCCCGTCTCCACCTTCCAAGCACGGGGATTAAAAGCGTGTGTCACCACGCCCGCCTCACTGAGATGTTTTGATTGCTAGATTAATTAAAGTGGCATGAGATTTGTGTTCAGACTACAGATGTCTTGCATTCTCACAATGACTTTTTTTAAATAAAAGATAACGCCATGTCCAGACCATCTGAGAGTAAATACTCGTCTTTTTCCTATCCCACTCATTTTCTCTTCTCTATTTCTGCCCCTGTTCTTTGTAGCCCATGGGGATAGGGCAGGCAGAGGAGGGGGAAGGAAGAGTGGTCACCAGAAGCGGCTCATGAGTCACCAGCCTGCAGACCAGCCCCTCCAGCTGAAAAAGTGAGTCACAGCCTCTTTGCCACTCAGTTGCCCTAAGTTTTGGAGGACAACAGCAGACCATCGAGTCCATCTTCCCAACTAAAAGCTATCGAATTGCCACGATATAGTTGGGTATCAACTACACTATCATTTAGTAAATATTTTTCTTCAAATGGCTTCATTTTGTATTTAAATAAAAACTTAAAACAAGTATTGTTTTGCCAGTTTAACTTATCAAAGATAAAAGTTAAACATAAAAATGTATATAATGAATGCAAGAAAGTACTTAATTCTCACTAAATGTCCTGTTGCCTACAGTCTGGTTCCTGCCCTCTCTTTGCTAACACACATATTCCTAAAATAATATGATCTTATTAGTTTAGAACTGAGACACTGTCAGACACATCCCCCAAAATGAAAAACAATTGAGAAAGAAGGAACTTCTTATTTGATAATTCAATATTACTTAATGCCTTATTCATGAATCTTTAATGATCTCGATCTTTCTTATGATGCAGGGGTAAGAGCAAAATGGCGATAGGGTATCTTTTGCTTGTTTTGCACAAAGTGAAAAAAAGAATCTTTTCATTCTACAAGAGTCATAAAGTCTAGACTGATACATTTAGAAGCAATCTCGTCTTCCTCTTTACACAGTATTTACTCTTGTTTCTGTATTTTGTCCTTGATGAAAATTTTATAGTTTGCTTTTGGACCAAGAGCAACATGAATAATAGAGAAGAAAGTCATCAGTTGTTGACGAGTTAGATAATAGAGCAACAGCTGCCCATTGTCATTCTTTTAATCACCATATACTGAGCATCTGTTATGGGCCAGCCATGGTGTAAAGAGCTTTATAAACATCTCATTTAATCCTCCTACTAATCCAAGCAGGTCAGTGCATTGTTATTCCCAGCTTGGGATGAGAAAACTGAAATTCAAAGGGAAAACACACAACCTCAAGATGACTGGTAATGAAAGAATAGGAATCTGACACAACCTATCTCAGTTTTCTGCATTCTTTTTTGGATAAGGTATAAAGGAGTCCAAAGGAATGAGCCACAAGAATTTGACCAATATGTTTTACATTTTTATTTTCATTACCTGCCTGCTAGGGTGTGTTTATGTAGAAACGGCAGCACATCTTCAAATCCTGTCAGCTTTACCTTATGTCAGCTGCCAGTTTCGCAGGACTGCTCTGGAATCCAACTGCACAGAAGAATCTGTTGCCGGTGTGGTACAAATTTAGTGCCACTGGAACAAGGCTATAAAATTAACCGGGTGCTTAGTTTTAAAAACAAAACAACGATAGCCACTGCCCTAACCTTTCCCTAGTCTGTGTCAAAGGGACTACAGGATCTTAAAACTCTTAGGCGTTACCATAGGGACAGTGTAAACAGTTGGCTTCCCGTAAACCTTAAGCTTACACTGAAGTGTGATTCAAAATTGAAAGGAAAATTTGAATTAAATCACAAGCTAGAATATGATGAAAGGAATATTATCTAAAGATCCACCTGAACATCCAGGGAGAACATTTAAATTGCTGTGCAGGCAGCTAGAGAAGATATGTAAAGCTAAGCCCCAGCCTGAGGTGCATATCAAGGCCTCTGCAGTCCTGTTTCAGGAGCTCCAGCAGATGTTGTCTGGAGTTTGACAGGAACAAGAGTGGTCTCACTGCCAGAAACTCAATTACACCCAAGGCCATTCTAATTATGAGCTACTGTTCTTTGTAATCTCTTCCCCACTTTTCCTCTTATTTCCTAGATTTGATTCACATCTTTTGAAAAAAAAAAATCCATGCATTCAACCGCAATTGAAAGTGATAGTAAGGTGAAATGCTAATAATTAATAATATTCATCTAGGTCAGTTAACCTACCCTGTTTCTTAGGCTAATTTTTGGCCAGGAAAAATTGTGTTTACAAATTAAAGCGCAAACAAATGACAACTACTGCCACACTTGAAGAATCTGTTCATGTTCTTAAGTGGCTTAGATGAAACCCTGGAGCTGCAGAAAGGTTTCAGAGTGAATAGACTATTCCCATAGCTCCTGTGCTCACTGAAGACCTGGTCACTAGAGAGATGACACCACTGGGCTGTATAAGACTCGGGAATGTATTTCAAAATTTTATAATTTAGCCGGGCGTGGTGGTGCACGCTTGTAATCCCAGTACTTGGGAGGCTGAGATAGGAGGATCCAGGTTTGCGGATGACAGCCTTTGCTACTTAGTGAGGGAGGTTCTTTGCAACTCGGTGAGACCCTGTTTCAAAATAAAGAATAAAAAATAGGGCTGAGGCGTAGCTTGGAGGTAGAATGCCCCTAGGTTCCAACCCCAGTTGTGCCAAAATATATATATATATATAATCTTATTTAACATACACTGAAAGTGATTATTTAAAATCACTTATAGTTACTTGGTGATCGACCTGCAAAAATCAGCAATTCAATGTCTGCTGTCAGAGAAGCTACCTCTCATGTAATCAGTTTTTCTGTACTCTTTAGTATAGAAAGTAAGATTTGGAAATTAAAGCCATCAACCTGGAGCAATGAATAAGGAGCTTTTTAAAAATATGAGTGTAGAGCCTACCCCAGACTAATTAAATCAGAATATTTGGAAATGAAGCCCTGAATTTGGTGATTTTAAGGTTCCCAGGAGTTTCAAATATATAGGTAGAGTTGAAAATAGTTATTTTAGGTTGAAATGTGTTAGGCATGAAAATTAACACATTTCAAGGCTTTAAAATGGGAAAGATAAGTCTGGCATGGTGGTGCATACCTGCAATCCCATTGCTGAGGCAGGAGAAACCCAGGTTCCAGGCCAGCCTCAACAATTTAGCAAGACCTCAGAAATTTAGGGAGACTCTGTTTCAAAACAAAAACAAAACAAAAGAAAAGAAAACAAAGAGCCAGGCAAGTAGCTTGGAGGTAAAATGTTCCTGAACTCAAATCTCTGGTATCATGACAAAGGGGAGGCTGGGCATGGTGGCTCAGGCTTGTAATCCCAACATTCTGGAGGCAGAGACTGGAGGATTGCCATGCCTGGACAGCCTCAGCTACTTAGCAAGGCCCTTCGCAACTCAGTGAGACCCTGTTTAAAAAATAAATAAAAACTTAGCAAGGCCCTTAGCAACTTAATGAAATCCTGCTTCAAAATAAAAAATAAAATAGTGCTGGCAGTATAGCCCAGAGGTAGAAATGCTCCTAGATTCAATGCCTAGTACTGCCAAAAAAAAGTAAGTAAATAAATAAAAGGAGAAAATTTTGGTATTTATTATTATAGAAGCTTCACTAAGAAATTGATAGGAATTTACATTTTGAATCAGCTGAATAGATACCAATGTTTGTTGAAAATATTTCTTAAAATTTGTTCATGTGATATTTTGATGCTTTATTCTGTGGCATTTGGTACAATAAACCTTTTGAATAATTTTGAAAAAAAAAAAAAAGAAGACAGGCATGGTGGCTCATGCTTGTAATCCTAGTACTTGGGAGGCTGAGACAGGAGGATGGCACAGGTTCAAAGCCAGCCTCAGCTACTTAGTGAGATCCTGTTTCCAAATAAAATAGGAGGTCCCTGGGTTCCATCCCCAGTACCACAAAAAAAAGACTAAAAATTAGGACTGGAGGTATAGCTCGGAGATAGATTGCCCCTGGGTTCCATCCCAAATACAGAAAAAAAGAAAAAGACATAGGGGGAGAGGGAAATAAAAGATAATGCTACTTATTTACTTATTTTACATATAGGCAGAGCATATGTAGTAAATATATATATACACACATATGTAAACATATTTAATGAATCAAGGGCTTAATTACATTCTCTGTAATAAATTTTGTATAGATTATTATTCTACTGATTTATAAAAGAATAAAATTATGCTGGGCGTGGTGGCGCATGCTTGTAATCCCTGCCCCTGGGAGGCGGAGACAGGAGGATGACACAGGCTTGAAGCCAGCCTTGCTGGCTTAAGAGACCCTGTTTCTAAATAAAATATAAAATAGGTCTGGTAGTATAGCCCATAGGTAGAAGGGTTCCATTCCCAGTACCACACACACACACACACACACACACACACACACAAAGATCATCAGTTTAGGAAGCAAAGAAGACAAATTTAAATTTAATTTTAGTTGGAAAAAATAATTTTGGAAGGCCAGGTCAGCTTATTCTCATAAAAACATATTAATGTTTTATTCTGGGAACACTACTAGATATTTCATTGATTTTGTGTCATAAATAGGAACTTAGCATTCTGGTTTATTATTCAGTATCTACAGAGCAAAATAAATTAATTTATTTGTATTTATCATATATATTTTAGTAATAATTATATCCAAATCCCATAGAGATGATGATAATTGTTTTCCTAAATTGTGCTGGCTTCTGAAAAAGACAAAATACACAGTTGGCTAAAATATTTATAAAGCCTTAGAAGAATTGCTAGAGTCTTCTAATGAAAAGAACAATGATAGACTAGCATGAATGCCTACTATGTATCAGACATTTTATCAGGCACACCCTCTCACTGAATTCCCAAATAACTCCACAGAACAGGAACAGGAATCATGATCAAAGGGTCACATCACCGCATGGCAAATAAAGTTCTATTGGTACATATCGGACATACCATTTTCCATTACATATGGATTCTGTCTTGCTCCAAAAAGTAGTATAATAATTGCAACAGAGATCATATGGCCTGAAAGGCTGAAAATATTTGCTTTTTGATTCTTTACAGGAAAAGGTCACCAACCCTACTATAGAACGTTTATGATAATCTGTTTTTAGATAAAGAGACCCTAAGCTCAACTCAGAAGCTCAAAAGCCATAGTTTTCCTTCAGAAACTATTTTTGGATTCGAAGATGGCTTCAAGGATTGAACTAAAAAGAGGCTGATGATCAAATAAACATTATGCCCAGCTTGAATATTATTTCAGTAGTTTTGAAACAATAGGATTTTCTCCTGGTGTTCAGACAGCACATGAACTTCGCATTACTTTTTGCATGAAAGATAATATAGAAATAATGATGTTAATTATCAAGTTTGTTTAAATGGATTATAGCTATGGAGATATACTCACAGTTTAGTCACAAAAACACTTCATTCCTTGAAATGTGAACACATGTTTCATGATTATTCACACAGAGAATAATCATGAAAGGATTTTGTGCTAAACAAAATGATATGCTGAACATCTGTTTTCTTTTAGATTGGTTAGAGGGACTTTGCTCCTCCCTCTGGAGGTTTCCTTCCACTAGTGTAATACCTGTCTTATCTCTGAACTTTCTCATTCCTCACACAGGGACAAGGGACTTAATCAGAATAGCGAGTTTTTGAAAAACAAAGGCAGTAGCCCAGGCTTCTCCTCTCTCCTTCCAAAACATAGGCTCCCCTGGGCCAGAAATTTTATGACTGGTTGGGCACAGCTGTTTAATTCTGGAGTACAGTGTTAGAACATTCATTTATCTACAGATATAGTTTATATTCACTAGGGTCAGCTTTATCAGAAATAAAGTTTATATTTTCTCTGCACAGATTTTACTCCATATTCATCTCAGCTCATTCCAAACTCAAGCTAAATACAGAGTGCTCATTGGCTCCCCTCAAACACCATAATAAACTCCTAGCCAGAAGTTTTGAGAAACCAAATAGGGCGTGGAGAGTCTTTTGATGGGCTAGGGCTGAGACATCTGGGGCTTAGCAAGGTGTTGACCATGAACCTGGCTTCAGCAGTCACTGCCTGTGTGGAGCCTATAAAACCTGTGGTGCAGGTTTCTGCCCTTTAGCCTTGAACTCTTGGCTCAATATTGTCATCAAGGTGGAATAAGATTAGAGTTAGGCATTTGGAGGAAGAATTCTATGCACTGCCTCTAATTGCAAAATAATGAGTTTCTTACGTGTTAGAGCACTAGGGGTGTTCTAACTCAGAGGTTGGCAAACAGTTTCTGTAAAGAGCAAGATAAGTAGTTTAGGCTTTGAGAACTATTTGGTATGTTTTACAAATGCTCGACTCTGCCATTGTACCACAAAAGCAGTCATAGACCACATGTTTATGAATGAGCATGACTGTGTTCCAGTAAAACTACATGTACATTCATACATGGTGCAGGCCATGTATGAATACCTGTTCTAGCTAGAGCCACATAGACAGCAATGGATTGGCTCTCTCAGGTTTCATGTTGCACTTATGTTAGAGACGGTGATTCTTGAGTGAATGAGGTTTGCCTGTTCTCTTGACTTAACCCTGCATGCATATAAGGTTTCAAGTTCACTCTGGACTGGTTGCCTGTGCATTGTCTCATTTCATTTTCTGTTACTATAAGAGAATATCTGACACAATCATTTATAAGAGAAGTTTATTTAGTTCATAGTTATGCAGTCTGGATTGAACAGCCACATCTGGCAAAAGCCTCAGATTGTGTCATAACATGGAAAAAAAGTGAAGGATGTATATAAAATAGACAAACCATGAGGGGCAGGCTCACTTTCTAACCAGTGCACTCAGTAGAAACAGACCCACTCCTGCAAAAAAGGCATCAATCCCTCTTAACTACCCAACAATCTCTGAAAGGCTCTACCTTCCAACACCACCAAAATGGCCATCCAATTTCTACATGAGTTATAGAAGGGACAAATAAAAGTTCAAACTATAGCATCTGTGAAGGAAAAAGGTACAATTGGAGACTGATATTTTGAGGGAGGGGTACTGGGGATGGAACCCAGGGGCATTCTACCTCTGAGCTACACCCCAACCCTATTTTTTATCCTCTATTTTGAAACAGGATCTCACTAAGTTCCAGAGATCCTCACTAAGTAAGTAGCTGAAGCTGGCTGCAAACTGCGATCCTCCTGTCTCAGCCTCCCCAATGCCGGGATTACAAGCGTGCACCACCACACCCAGCAGAAATGGATTTTTAAAGCAGCAACAGCTGCAAAAGGAAAAGTAAAGGAAACAGTCATGTGGTTCAAGCCTGAAAACACCTGCTGTCTCAAGAATGTAAGATCAGATCACTAGCCAGATCCCACACTCAGTTCAGAGCAGTGTCAGAACCACAGATTTTAAAGTAAAATGGAAATCAAGAGGTTTTCGGCAGACTGGATGGGAAGAGAACACTTTTCCATAAGGCTCAGTTACTGATGTTACTGAAAATATAAAATTTTTAAGTTTGCAAGAAAGCAGCATGGCTAAAACACTATTCTCCAGAAGAAATAAAGAATATGCAGGTGATTTTACACCTAAGATGCAGTAAATCATAGAGTCAAAACTAACCTTTTGCTGAGCATCATCCTCCAAATGGATTTAAATTCAGTCATGGATTTGGGGTCACTGGGTTACACCGACTAGCATCATGGCAATGCTGTAACCACAATTTGTCATCATCTGTCCTCCCCCACTCTGATACCATGAGTACCTAAGACCTTTGGTGACTCTGGGTATGGCAGGCCACCTCTATGTTCTGAGAGTGAGTCTTTGCCTGAAATAGCTGGCCTCAGGGAGCTATTCAACCAGTTAAGAGACTGACTGGTTCTCTAAATTTAGTGGGTAGGTGGAGCCAGTCCTCAGTCTCTGGGAACTTTCAAGTGAGGGGCTGGAGATAACTTGGCTTGAGGCTAACTTGGCTGCAGCTACTCAGAGAATCACAACATTGCCAGGCATCGAGAAACATCTGGCTGGGACGGAGCAGGACAGAAGGTTGGGGAGGCTGCTGAATTTTGGACTTTCTGTGCAACTGGCCCACAGAGGCAAAAAGATCTGATTGTAGATTGAAGTTATTTGGATTTTGGAATTGGGGATTATGAATTTGCATTACCTTGGATTTTAATCTTTGGTCTTTCATTTTCTCTGGCAATCTGATAATGATTGGATCTGATATTCACATGTGGGCACTGTATTACTCTCATTTTATTATTTGATTATGTGGTAGATTTGATCACTTCTCCAGTGAGTTTTTTTTAAAAGATTACAAGTGGGATATTGTAGAGACACAGTTTTCATTTCTCCTGTAGTCCCCTCTCCCCATGGACTAAAATGTCCTTTTTATAACTCTCTGATTAATCTGACTGGTGAATTTTAGAAGAAAAACTAAAGCGGTCAAGTCCAACGAATCCTCTCCCCCTCTGGGGCACCAGCCGCCTTGGTGAATCATGTACACTTCTCAGCAACTCCACACTGTAAGTTTTAAAGAGTCCATTTTTGCCTCCAAAGAAGGAGGCTTTTCCAGTGTTGTGCTGCTCACGCTTTGAAGATAAGATGATATTATGAATTAGTTCTCTTGAAATTCCTGAAGTAGAATTTTAAAATGGAAAATGTCCTGCAACTATTGTTAGAAGAACAGTAAGACTATGTGCAAGGCTATTCTGTTCAGTCACAAAATATCCATCTTTTCTCAGAAATATGCAAGAAAGTCAGATATGGGGACTAGTCATGAGACATGGTGAATTTTGCTTGGAATAAGCTGATATTAAAGTATAATGAAAAATTCAGTAATGTAGAGAAATATAGAAAAGTATGAGTTGGGGCCATCTGAATAGATGATATTAAAACTGCCAGGGTAGTATGAAAATAGTTTAGAAAAGAAAAATATCATGACTACCACAGAATTACCCACAATCAATACCAACAGCTTTGAGTAAGAAGGAGAAGGAAAAAGTGGCAGTGAAGTTGTTCTATAAGGTTTAACAAAAGAAAATGGGTATACCTCAAAGAGAATTTTCAGAAGGAAAGATCGATGATATAAAATACTATGAGATCATCAAAGAGAATGAATTGAAAATATAACATTAGATTCAATAATCCTCATAATTGCTGGGGGGAAAAAAGTAGATGGAAATACTATCAGGGGCACGCTGACTTCTCACTTGAATTGGAAGATAGCAACGGATGTCTGAAGTCAGAGGAAAGGCAAACTAGAGAGAACTTTCTAGAAGTATGTAGTAGAAGTGTTTAGCTGGAGTTTGTGTCATTTTCTATTCTTGACAAAATTCCAAAGGAATTGCTCTTAGTAATCACTGGAGAAATTTCCATGTTAGATGCAGTCATTTCTTTTGTCTTCACTACACATTTCCAGATACTAGAACGTTCCAGATACTAGCACATTCAATGGGCTTTTAACCCTTACGACAGTTCTATAGCCCAGGAATACAAAATACAAACCTCAAAAAAGATGTAAGCAATACAAATAATCATGAGGCAAATAACTATTAAAGAGCCACAGTAAAAAATAAATAAAAAGGCACACACTGTTCCCGCTCTAATTTCCTGATTGCCCTTTTAACTGTGCTTTGAGTAGTAACCGTTTGCAGGCTGGGACATACTCTTAAGAGTCACAAGACAAAGTTCTCATAAGCTCCATTATAGATTTACAGGGCCCAAATCTCTGAGAAAAAGATCCAGGAATTCATGCTTTTAAAAAGTTCTTTAGCCGGGCATGGTGGCGCATGCTTGTAATCCCCGCGCTTGGGAGGCGGAGACAGGAGGATCGCGCAGGTTCGAAGCCAGCCGCGCTGGTGTAAGAGACCCTGTTTCAAAAATATAAATTAGGTCTGGGAGTGTAGCCCGGAGGTAGAAGGGCTTCCAGGAACCCCAGTACCACCACCACCAAAAAAAAAAAAAAGTTCTTTAGAACCAGGCATGGTGGCACATGCCTGTAATCCCAGTACCTGGGAGACTGAGACAGGAGAATCGCCCATTCTAAGTCAGACTTTGCAGCTTAGCGAAGCACTCAGCAACTTAGCGAGACTGTTTCCAAATTTAATAATAATACTTCTACTACTACTATTAATAATAACAATGAGGCTAGGGGTATAGCTCAGAGGTAGAAACCCCCTAGGTTCCACTTCCAGTACCAGAAAAAAAAAAAAAAGGTTCCTTATGCCTTTCTCACATGCAGGGTCTATACCACACTTTGGAGACTTATTTTTCTCTTTTCCTAAGGTCACCAATGACCTCCATGCTGCTAAATAAAGCAATAAATTCTAGGTCTCCATCTGTTTGACCTACAAAATGCATTTTCTAGGATTTACATGACAAAATTCCCTTCCCCCCACCCCTTGGCTTTGTCCCTGTCCTGATTTTCTGCTGCCTTAGGAATCCTCACCCACCTTTGCTCTTTCAGACCTCTAGCATTGGAAGAGATCCAGGGCTCATCTCTTGAGTCTCTTCTCTTTTATAGCAAAACTAACTCTTTAGATTATTCCATCCAGTTTTATTGCCTTAAATATCATCTCTAGCTAAGCCTGGTGGTAAATATTTGTAATCCCTGTACTTAGTAGACAGAGACAAAAGGATCACAGGTTAGGTGATAACTTAGCAAGACCCTGTTTAAAATAAAAATAAAAAAGACTGGGGGTATAGCTCAGTAGTAGAAGGCTTCTAGGTTCAATCCTCAGTACCATAGAAAAACAGAATAAATAAATGCCATGTCTATGTTGACAACTTCCCCTTTTCTATCTCCCACCTGGACCTCTCCCCCAAACTCTAGGATCCTATTTTAAACCACTTA
The DNA here is from genome assembly GCF_963383645.1 of Muscardinus avellanarius. Taxonomy (NCBI): domain Eukaryota; kingdom Metazoa; phylum Chordata; class Mammalia; order Rodentia; family Gliridae; genus Muscardinus; species Muscardinus avellanarius. The sequence goes on along the minus strand of NC_137789.1, from coordinate 53,079,808 downwards.
TGTGACATGAGCCACTCACCTGTATAACAAGCACCCCCAGCTTCATGTGACTGAGGTGAATGTCTCTTCTTCACCACCCACCCAAATCTGCCCGTCTACTTACTTCAGCTGCTCTTTCACTTGGATTAACTTCAGAGCCTTTGACATTGATCTTGGTTACATTAACCCACCAGAAGGTCCTTCTACATACACTTTATGCGTGTGTGAATGTGTGTGTGGGGTGTTGTTACTGGGGATGGAAGCCAAGGGCATTCTACCTCTTAGGTACGCCCTCATCCCTTTTTTCGTTCTTTTTTTGAAAAAGAGTGTCACTAAATTGTGGAGGGCTTCACAAGTTGCTGAGGTTGGCCATGATCCTGCAGTCCTCCTGTCTCAGCCTCCCAGGTACAGGGATTACAAGCATGTGCCACCACGCCTGGCTTACATATACTTTTTAAATGTAACAAGTTTTCTCACTTCTCACCTTTCTCAGCTTTATTCCAAGCTGCCTTCATCCCTCACCTGGATAATTGTAAGAGCCTGACAAATGTTCTCCCTGATGCTACTTTCTTCTTCCTTCTATCTGGTCACTACAGAGGCGCTAAAGTGATGGTATTAAAATGAAAGCAATATATATAATCTGAAAATAAGTAAATAAGAAAAACTGCAGTAGCTTTAACAAGTTTTTGTTTCAGAGCAGAAGCCTGAGTACTCATAAGCCTTACAAGACCCTGTAGGAGCTAGTCCTCGATACCTCCATGCTTTATCTCCTACTCCCTGCCCTCCTCCACCTGTCCCAGGACATTCAGCCTCAGCTTTTCCTCCTGTGTGCCAGGTGCACCGTCCACTCAGGGTCTTTGCGAGTTCCTCTCCTGCAATGGTCAATGCCTTCCCCAGACGTGAGAGGGTTTGTTCCCCCACTTCCTTGAGTCTTCACTCAAAAGTCGGCTTCTTTGTGATGCCTTTTCTGGTCATTCCATTTAGTTTGAACTAATTTCTCCCACCTTTAGTTCCCTGCTTTGTGTTTTATCCTTGGCACAGTGTCCTTATCACCATCTGATTTATCTACAAGTGACTTCTGTTCTCTGCCCCAGTTAGCCAATTGGAATATAAGTTCCACAGTAGCAGGGATCTATTTGCTTGTTTGTTTTCATTCATTGTGTCTTTTTCTTTGGTTCAGTGCAGTATCCCACTACCTAACACAGGATATACAGTAAAAACTCAATTAACTAACATTTATTAAACAAACGAATGAATGAATGAATGCGTATATGCCTTATTTCTTCAGTACAATATTTCCGTCCAGCATAATACGTGACGTATAGAAGGAATGCAGTAAGTATTTGAGTTTTTGTGTTGCTGTTGTTGTTTTAATGACTGGGAGAAGCAAGTTATTGTTATCTTCACACTTTTGCAAGAGTCATTTTGTGGTTTTAGGACTACTGACAATAAATACCCATTGCAGGAAGAAGTTGTTTAGAGAAGAGAATATATGTGGCAGAGCTCTCTTTGCAAATTTCTATTCATTTTCCCAAATTACTTTTCTCAACAGTGTGTTGCCAGTGACATAACTCCTACTTACATCTTCTCAAAAGCTACCACTTTTCCAAGTATCTGAGCTACCAAACAAACACACTTAGAAGAAACTGTTTGAAGAATTCTCAGGAACCCAAACATGGTATGAAATCCATAGCACATGTCGATTGTGCTAAGCCTGCCTCTCCCGGTGGCTCACATCACCAAATCCTTGACAATCCCACTTGGGAGCAGGGCACCCTGTTCACGCCCATAGCAGTTGCTGGTGTTCTCACCATCCCCTCCAAGGCATCCATTACTTTACGGGCCTTTTAATTTTTTCCCCACAGCTCTTCCTCCTTCTTAGACCATTCTTCATGGTGCATTTCTATGAATAACCATGTTTATATAGAAAATGGAGGAAAAGCATGTTTGAAAATAATATATAAAAAGAAAAAATATCATGTTTTGGTTTATTTTTATCGATACATGATATAAACCAGAAGGTATAGAAAAATAAAGCAAGCTACTAAATGCCACAGTCAATATTAATACAAAAATCAAGAAACCTGACAAAAAAAGCATTCCTTCCTCTCCTGTTGCCTTCAGAACTATATTCGTGTGTCACTCATTCTCCTCACAGGCTGAGAGAAGCTGACTCATCCTTTCTTCACATTTGAATCGAACCATAAAATCGTACCAGTATCACCCAGGAAAACCACCTGCTTTGACATAACTCCCAGAAGTAAGATTCTCTTAGGAACCTATGATTACCAACAAAAAGAAATCAATTTGGTCAACATTTCTATAGTCATCCACTGAATCTTTAAAAGCGATGTTATGTACTGCCAATTCCAAATTTTCAGAAACATTATTGGAGATTTTCTTTTTTGAGGTCTCTTCGGGCCCTCAAAATACGCCAGCTCCTCCCAATAACATGATGCGATATGTAGACACACGTGTGGTTTTATAAGTAAGGAATCAGAGCTGCTGGCGGGTGAAGCGATCTGCTCATGACCTTCCGACAGCAGTGGCTGCGCTGGACTCCCGTGGGAATCTTTCTTACCTCCTCTGCAACAATTATGCACTGCCCACACAAGGTTCCAATTTAGCTAGCACTTATCATGCTGCCAGTTTGGACCTTAATTCTTGTGTCTTTAGTTCAGTATTTATGAAACTGCAGCTGCCAAAAATACAATGAACATTCCTAGAGAATGACATTTTGTTAACAATGTCAGAGTCCATTTGACAGCAGATCCTTTCCTCAACTTATTTACCACAAAAATTCTGTGTGTGTGTGTGTGTGTGTGTGTGTGTGTATGTGTGTGTGTGTGTAATACCCGGGATTGAACCCAGGGATATTCTACCTCTGAGCTATACCCTCAGCCCAATTTTTATTTTTATTTTAAAACAGGGTCTCACTAAGTTGCAGAGGCCTCACTAAGTAGCTGAGGCTGGCTGTGAACCTGTGATCCTCCCATATCAGCCTCCCAAGTACTGGGATTAAAAGCATGCAAGACCATGCCTGGCTCTCAAATATAACATTTTACTTACATTTGAGACAAATTGTTGGTGGACTGGGACTTCCTTTTCTTCATCTTTACAGCCCTCATATTGTTTTCATTGTGAAACAGCTTGATTAATTTTAAATTAAAAGGTAACTTTTTTATTTTTAGGGAAAAGTTCTGCAATTTTGCTGCTTAATTAAAATAGTTTTCAATATAAGATGTGTAAGTTAAATAAATTATTCCCCAAGAGTCACTTATGATGTACATAATACATGAACAAGTAGGCTTAGATAAAATTCTAACACCATTTCTTTTTATATTAGATGTATGCTCTTCTATCTTACACCTGACCATATCCACTTGTAAAAGACATCACTGCATCTCATGATATTAGACAGCTTGAAAATAAAACCTGTTATCCCAGTACTTGGGGGAGGGGGGAAGCTGAGACAGGAGGATCACAGGCTCGAGACCAGCCTCAGCAACTTAGTGAGACTGTCAGCAATCTAGTGAGACCCTGTTTTAAACAAAAACGTTTAAAAGCTAGGGGTATGGCTTGGAGGTAGAATGCCCCTGAGTTCAATTCTCAGTACCACAAAAGAAAGAAAGAAAGAAAGAAAGAAAGAAAGAAAGAAAGAAAGAAAGAAAGAAAGAAAGAAAGAAGAAAAAGGAAAGAAAAAAGGAAGAAAGGAAGAGGGAGGGAGGGAGGGAGGGAGGGAGGAAAGAAGGAAAGAAGGAAAGAAGAAAAAGGAAAAAGAAAATGAGTATGGTGGTCCAAATGCCTTCCTGCTAGAAAGACTGACAAGAGAAGTAACTTCCAGGGATGTTTCACCTGGCTTTAAATCAGAGAGGAAGTACAGACACTGAACATTCATCCTTCTCACCAACAGTGTGAAGGCTCTCTTACCAGGACATTTCAGTTTTCTGAAGACCCAAAAAGACTCTAAATGCCACTTGTAAATGGCATCTTACAATGTCTGGATTTGATTAAGTCTCAAAAACAGAGTCGAGGTTATAATTAGTCTTAACCTTCAACAAGAGCTGTGTAAAGAAACCAAGGTGAGCTTTCCACCTAGAAGGAGGTGTCAGGACTCAGAACATTCCATAAAGTAGCTGAAATTCAGAGTAGGTAAAGGGCAGGGCTTTATACATATTTGTATTATGATAAAATACACTGTTATCACATCTGGGGCAAGGCGCAGCCAGCTTGCTAAGGCATTACACTGACAAATCAAATAGGTTTAAAATTGAATGTAATAGGAACCCAATTCTCCTCATTGTGCTTCTCCTTGAGTGAGCTTGTGTTCGTATTGCATTTAAATTTTAGCAAATAATTGGTCTTGATGCCCACTTCCCAGACAAGGTAGTAATATTGTTAAAGGTCACAGTATGAAAATGTTCACTGGATACCTTTGTAAAATTAGGGTTTGTAAATGCAAAGTCAGAAGAAGTTCTGTAATAAAGGATCCAGTGACCAAAGCCAGATCCTGTGCTGAAACAATCAGAAGCCAGGAAGTGGGAGTGGACCAAAACTTGAGTGCTTATTCTAAGTTCTTTTCTAAAGGGAAAACAACTGCCGATTCTTCAAGATAAACCCTTTGGAATAACCCAAAACCCTGACAGATGGTGTGTGTGTCACTTTGGCGGCTTTGGAATCCATGCTGAACTCTCACTTCAAGGGCTGCTGGAGAGGCATTTCGCAGTTCAGTGCTGCCGGGGTGCTGGCCCGCGCTCAACATCCGCTTTGAACCAGTATGATGAGATATACTGTGAATGCCAACAGCCCAGAGCTGGCAGAAATTCTCACAGTCCCCTAAGCCAACTTTGTTCAAGGCCCATTCCATCCAAAAGAATCTACTTAACAAAATGTTAATTCATTTGTTATGTTTACTTGCATGGATTCTCTCTTAATAAAAAAAGAGGGAGGGGAAAAACGGGGTGGGAATTGGGTAAGGGCTAAGTGGTGATGTGTGCATGTATGCCTCCACCATCTTGTACTCCATTAAGATGTATGACTACAGTGCACCATAACAAAAATTTTAAAAAGTGCATGGGGTTTTGAGCCAAATAGAGCAGGGCTTGAACACCTCTCTGAATGGTGTTGGACATATTACATATCTTCCCTAAGCCTTGAGTTACTTTCCTGGCCTTCTGGCATTAGTTCATGGTAGATATATTTGTTCAACTTTAAAAACTTTATATATGACTCTATTAAGGAAATAGAAAACCAGATTGCAGTTAACTGTTTCTCATCTGTAATTATTGACTAAAATAGGGAACCAAAGTTATCACTAAGAACATCATTTTTCCTCAGGAACATTGATGAATTCTTAAAAAGAATGTCTGAACTAGCAGGTCATTTTGCTTAGTAGTTAAACGAAGAAGAAAATCTCATAGGTTTCAACTCATTATTTTAATGTGTCTTAGTCTAACCATTTTATTATTTGAACCTTTTTTTATCTCAGTTTCTCCATCTATAAAAAGAGAATCATATTAATAACCACCTCATAGAGCAGTTTTGTTAAGTGTCTAACACATAGTATGCCTCAAATCTATATCAGCACGTCGGGCGTGGTGGCGCACGCTTGTAATCCCCGCGCTTGGGAGGCAGAGACAGGAGGATCACGCAGGTTCGAAGCCAGCCGCGCATGCTGGCTTAGGAGACCCTGTTTCCAAATAAAAATGTAAAAATAGGTCTGGGAGTGTAGCCCAGAGGTAGAGGGCTTCCAGGAACCCCAGTTCAACCAAAAAAAAAATCTATATCAGCTTGTGTTAAAATTATAATTCATTATTTTATAAGATTTATTTGCAATCATTATTTATTTTTCTTTCTGTATTTGTTCAGGTATTTTAGGTTACATTGTGCTAACAATTTCAAAACTTTAGTAATTTCAAACAAAAAAGATTTCTTCCCAGCTTAAGGTAAAGGATCACTGTGGCTTGGCAGAAACCCTGCTCATGGCTCTGTTCATCATAGGCCTTCACAGATTCATAGAGAAGGTGAGTCTATCTTTACACATTTTTCTGTGACTGTGGCAGAAGCAGAACTCTGGAATTGAGCCGCTGGCTGGACCTATTCACGTGGTGCCACCCCACTGCAAGGGAAAGAACTGGAAAGTGGAATTCTCTATGTGCTTTGGTTTAGAGGGGACTCATATATTGGTGACTAGCTGGCAGTCAACTACATTCTTCAATTGCTTACTTTAAAAGCATTTCTGCCAGCCAAGTGTGGTGGTGCACGCTTGTAATCCCAGCACTTGGTAGGTTAAGACAGGAGGATTGCACAGGTTCGAAGCCAGTCTCAGCTACTGAGTGAGACCCTGTTTCCAAATAAAATATAAAATAGGTCTGGGAGTGTAGCCCAGGGATAGAAAGCCCCTGGGTTCTATCCCCAGCAGTACCACACACACACACACACACACACACACACACACACACACACACACAATAAATAAATAAATAAATAAATAAATAATAAATAAAAATAAAGCATTCCTGTCAGATGTACTAGAGCACACTAGTAATCCCAGTACTTGAGAGGCTGAAATGAGCAGGAGTTTCACAGGTTCAAAATAGCCTCAGTAACTTGAATTTTTTAACAATAGAGCTACAGGTTTATCTCAGAGGTGGAATGCCCTTGGGTTCAATCCTCAGTAACTAACACTCACACACACACACACACACACACACACACACACACACCATTCCCTATCTATGCTGACATTAACAAAACAGAATTATTTGAAGGGAATGAATAAGTATTTCTTCTCAAAACTGAAGGATGAACATTCTTAAGCAAGGAAGGCAGAAATATGAAAGTAAAAGGCTTTTATTCATTTCTTGATTGTTATACTACTTACAAAAAGAATTGTAATTGCACTCTAGAGGCTTGTTACTATACATAAAAAACTTTAGAAAGGAATTATTTTCAAATAATCTTGGATAATGATCTTATGTAAATCAAAATGAGGATAATTATTCAAAAGTTCACCCAAGAAATAGCTTGTGTCTTAGTTATCAAAAGAAAAGACAATTTCTCCACTAATTCTCATTTATTTATTTATTTATTTATTTATCTATTTATTTATTTTTGCAGTACTGGGGATGGAATCCAGGAACATTCTACCTCTGAGGTATACCCCCAGCCCTATTTTTTTATTTTTTTTATTTTGAAACAGAGTCTCACTGGGTTAAGCAGATTATTAGTTTAACTTAGAAGGAATGATTCTACTCCATTATCTGAAACTGCTTAGAAAATTCAGTCTTCAATGAATACCCTGGTCCTGTCATACAGTGATACTTTTCTTCACAAGAACAGGTCATCTATTCCTGAAAGCTGACAAGTATCACAAAAGTATACAGGCAATAGTTCTCAAAAATGAGAAAAAACTAGATACATAATCTTAACACATTCAGATTGCATACCCTCTGTAGACTTAATCTTCATTACTATTCCACAAGTTTACCCATTCACTTCAGAATTTGTCACAAAGGACTGAATGCACTTTTGTGTGACAGGACAATGTGAAAACCTTCATTTCAAATCTCACAAGATTCTTCCTTTCCTTTTTAACAGCAATGAAGTCCGAATGTTCTTTTTTTCTTTTTCTTTTTTCTTCTGATTCAATCTTCAGAATCACTTGCAAAAATGACATTTTAAGAAGTCTGCAGCAATCTCTGCTCAAGCTCACTTCAAGTCCCTCCTTTGTCCTCCCCATTAACTCATGATTACTGCTACACATTTTAAAGCGCAGCTGTAGGTTTTCCTGTTGCCCACTCCTCCCTTCAACACTGAAGTCATTGAGCAGAAGGTGGCCATCATCCCCTGCTGACACATAGAATACACTCCTTTTCTTATTCAGTAATCACAACATGGCAGGATACTCAGAACTACTTTGTAGACTGTGATTTTTGAAAAAGGCTTCTACACATATTTTTTAAATCACATATAAAAAGAATCATGTCCTACTGAGTAACTGCTACTCAGAGCCTGTGGTTTTCTTTGACTAAAACTTTCATGTCTTTCCCGTCTGGTAGGAACAACACTGAGATGGCAACTGGTGCCCATCCTGGTGGTGGCTTTAGGACCGCTCTGTTCCTCATGCCTGGGCCATGCAAAATCTGCCAGGTTGCCAGATCTGGTTCAGAAGTCCACTGATTGTTTGAAATTTGATGCAAATCATTATTACTTATATAAACTTTTTTTTTCTTTCATATAGGGCTTCTAGTTTTCATCAACTTCAGAATAATAATAATAATAATAATAATAATAATAATAAAGTTTATGATGCTCCCAACATTTTTAAAGTCACTGTAATTGCTAGGTTTTTATTTCAGGGCATGAGGCTTACTCATGGGCACTAAAGGGACAGTTCCAACTATAATGGTGAGTGTGGCATGCAGGTGATAAATCCACAACTACAGAAATCATCAGAAAGCTGGACATAAGCCCAGAGGACATGCTGGGAAAGAAATTAGGAGCTAGAGTATTTGAGGAAGATCTGGTAGAAAAGCCACGTCAGGGAGGTCGACTCACAGCAGGTAGTAGAGACCAGTCACTGGACTCTGAGCCTTTGGAAGTAGTAGAAAGACAAACACTGGAGATCAGCGACAGGCAGGGAGGACAGTGAGCTTTACCCAAAAACAGGTCTAGGAAAAAAATAGGCACAGGAACCAAAACTAGAATCTAGTAACCATAATTAGAACACAGATGGAAATCACGACTACAAGTGTGTAGCTTAAATAGCTTGTTGACCACAAAAACCATTCCCTTTTTCCTCCAGAGTAATAAAGCTATAGTTGTGTGTATAAATTATATTAAATTTAAATATGCATGATATATGTGTGTGTGTGTGTGTGTGTATTTATATTTGTACATGTATTCAAAAAGCATAAAGTATTTTCTGAGACCCTGCTATGGTCCAGGCACTGACTGGTGGTCCATGCTCAATTCAAGGGGTAGAGAAGTGAAAAATAAATCCTTTTTTTTTTTTTGATGGAACCCAGGGGCATTTGACCTCTGGGCTATACCCCCTGCTCTATTTTTTATTCTTTTATTTTGAAACAGGGTCTCACTAAGTTACAGAGGGCCTTACTAAGTAGCTAAGGTGCCCGCGAACCGCGATCCTCCAGTCTCAGCCTCCCAAATGCTGGGATTACAAGCGTGCGCCACCACGCCTGGCAGAATTATTCTTACATCTATCTACACAGCAGCTATTAGGGCAGAGACTCTCATGGATACGGCAAGTTTACATTAGAGATGCACAAGGTGCTGTGGGAGCTGCGGTTTTTATAGAAGCCTTACCCACAATATTCAAAGGATGGAAACCAGGAAGATGGTTTAGCAGATCATGGGTAGATAAGCAAAATGAGTATATACACATAATATAAATTATTCCGCCTTAGAAGAGTCGGAAACAAGCTACAACCTGGACGAACCTCAGAAACATTCTACTAAGTGAAATAAAACCAACACAAAACATTAATACTCTATTATTCCACTTTTCACAAAGTACCTAGAGTAGTCAAATTTATAAAAACCAGTAGAGAATAATGATTGCCAGGGACAATAAAGGGAAGAGTAGAGTTTAATTGGCACATAGTTTTCTGTATAGGATGATTAAAAAAAAGTTATGGAAAAGGATGTTGGGTGATAGTTAAGAAAAAATGTGAGTCAACTAATCCCACTTGAGTACACACTTAAAACTGTGAAAATGGCAAATTTTGAGCTATGTGTATTTTATCAAAATTGTTTAAAAATGTTAAAAGAACCAATCAGATGGAGTCCAGTAAGCAATTACTAATTTCTCCAAACAACTGAGTATGACTTTTATTACACAAACTATTAAGTATATAATTAATTCTGTTATGGGACCTGGTGCAGGTGTTACTTCAAGCATTACTGTGTCAAATTTACTTAGTTTCTTCTGGGAAAAGTATGAAACATAACAGTGCCTAACTAAATGCTCATCAGGAATGGCACAGTGTTGAACAACAGTATCATAGACACTGCCCAGCATTGCAATCAGAAATCACATCAGTTAAATTCATATTTCTTAAGGATTCTTCTTATTTTCATGATTCTCATAATCCATTCTATTTATCCCATATAAATAGAAAAATACATAAAATTATCCAGCAAATACTACACTGGAAGCAATTCTACTTTGGGGGCAAAACAGTGAGTTAAAGGCTCTATTCATAGATCTTTATGGATAAATTAGGAAAGAAAGGCCAAGCTGTTGTCAGTAACATGCATGAATTTTTAAAAATCTAGGTTCACATTCATGAGGTCTGCTTAAAATTCTGCTCTTCTAACCCCATCTTGCATTTAGACTGGACCCCACCCATAGGTCTTTATCTTTGGCTCAGTGACTACAGCTGATAATAGACAGATGGATCCAAACCTTTTGTGGGAGCTCTAGTTAACTACCCAGGGATTCAGATTCAGCAGTAAGTCAGTTTCTTTGATAATTTAGTTCTAAGCTCATGAGCTTTTTCTAATAACTGGATTTACTACCAAGCTCTTACCCTACTTTGTAAATCATCTATTATCCCTAGGTTCTCATGTTTTTTCCTGAGCCTCAGCCTCACTTTGACAACTTTGTCCCCAGTCTCTTTGCTTGCATCCATTTTCTATCAAGAAGCCTAAAGCTTCCCTGTCATTACCTTCTACAAGTCTTTCCTGATGCTGTGTTTCTGGATGTGACCATCTGCTTGCACGCTGCTAAACATAACTCAGCCTGCTTACCAGGGTTCTTCTGATACCAAAATTCCCTCACAATCCTCCATGGACTGCCTGTTGCATGAATGCCACCTAGTACCTGTTCAAGACTCTTCATTTTAGTCACGTGTTTTGGTGCATGCCTGTAATCCCAGTACCAAGGAGGCTATAACAGGAGGATCACAGATTTGAGGCCAGCCTGGGTAATTTAGCCTGACCCTTAAAATCTTCAAACAGCAAGCCTTTAGTATCTCACATATTTTCTGAGAATAAGGAATCTGGAAGGGCTATCAGGCTGGTCTGACTCGGGGTATTTTCACAAAATTAAGTTAGTGGCGGTGGCTGGAATCATTTGAAGGGTCCGGAGGTCTACTTTCCAGAGGATTTAATCATATGGCTACTGCCTAGACCTCCCTGTGCCTGGCCACATAGATTTTTCCATAGGGCTGTCTAATCTTTACAACATGACTTCTAGCAGAGGGAAGAATCTGGAAAAGAGAACAGAGTGGAAGTGGTGTGCCTCTTAAGATCTCACTTTGGAAGCCACATGCCAACACTTCTGCTATCTTTTAATGGTCAATATGTAGGTGGGACTACACAATGGAGTGAGTACCAGGTGGAGATTTTTAGGAGTCACCACAGGGCTAAAATGGAAACATGGGTACAAAATTATGGGAAATACACACAATGGCATTCTACTTGGTAATGAACAAAATTATATCATTTGCAAGAAAATAGAAGGACCTGAAGAACATAACGTTAAATGAAATTAGCAAGTCACAGAAAGTGTTCCCTCTAATATGTGCAAGCTGGAAAGTACACCAGAGGGACTCCAGAAAAAGGAGAAACCCCAGTGGAGCCAGGGAGGAGGTCTAAGGGAAGGGGAGGGGGGAGAGGAGGAGAGTGAGGTTCATCAATGGAAATACTACCATCGACTATGTGTACATATGTGAATATACCAATGTTAATCTCAGTATTCTGTATTGGGAAGGGGTAAAATGGGGAGGCAGGGGGCCCACCAAGTACTATGTGCGTGTATGTCACTGTCAACATGATTTACATTATAATGTTAAACTATAATACACCAAATAAAAGCACATTATAAAAAATAAAATGGAAACAAAAGCTCTGTAATAAAACAAAAATAAGAAAAGAAGCCGGGTGTGGTGGCACACACTTGTAATCCCAGCATTTGGGAGGCGGTGACCTGAGGATAGCAGTTTGCAGACAGCCCCAGCTTCTTGGTGAGGCCCTTCCCAACTCAGTGAGACCCTGTTTCAAAAATAAAAAGACTAAAGAATAGGGCTGGGGGTATAGATTGGAGGTACATTGCCCCTGAGTTCCATCCCCAGTACTGCAAAAAAAGAAGAAAGAAAAGAAGGGAGGGAGGGAGGAAGAAAGCAAGGAAGGAAGGAAAGAAGGAAGGAAAAACCATGAATTCCTCTTTATAGTTAACTACTATGCTGAATTTCCACAAAAATCCAGCACATAAACAAAGCAAGATCAGTAGCACTTAGATAATTCCCTGTAGACTCCAAGCCATTGATTCTTTCTCTTACCTATCTCTTCTTAGTTCTTATATCTCAAATTATTTCAGTGGACATTTTAGGTAGGAAACTACTGGTTCCATTCCTAGGCTCAGAGAAATCTCCAGTTCCTCATTAATTTATCAGATATTGCTCCAAGAAAGTGTGGGGGAAATAGAGGGGAAAAATATCATCAAGGGACAAGGAATCCTTGTTCACTGGTTGAGATAATCAGTGTTCCTCATTATATTACATATGGTTTATGTTGCGGGATTGAACATCTCCCAACACTTTCATGTGTTTTCCAAAGGCTATTAGTTTTGTGTAATTTTATCCATAAACTTCATATATCCCATAAGTGATTCTCAATATAATTATACTAATATTTGATGAATTAATAAGAGTAACAAAGAGAATTCCAATTTGATAATGCATTAAACTATATTTAATACAATCAAAATTGCTATTCTTCCTTCTCTTACTCTCACCCCCTTTTTTTATCAAGAATGATAAGATACTAATTACAGTGTACCAATAAAAAGTATATTTTAAAATCTATTAAGATGGATCTACATTTAACACAATAGTCTCAAGAGATTGTTGTAGCCTGACATTTGCATTTTAAGAAAATCTTTCCAGTTTCTATAGTAGGCTGATTGATGTGGCAAAATTTGCATCGCTGACTACAAAGGTCAGTGGTTGACACTCCTATATTTCTGAAAATATATACAAACTTATGATTTCTAGATAGACAAAGAAAAGATAAAAAAGAAACTTGATTAGAAATCATCTTTATTCTAAAAGATAAAATAGAAAATTAGAGCACAGAGAGATAACAGGAAAAATCCATAATTTCTTCTAATCTTTTTGAGAATTTTTAGGTTGCTGTTACCCACCCCTATAACCCACCAACTTAATTCTTCCTTTTCTCAGGCTAAATACCTGAAGGTATGTCTGTAGATTTAATTTGGAGTCAAGCCAAGAGGATGTAGAGGAATGTGGGGAAATTAGATGAGAAGACTAAGACTTGAGTAGGCATCTGTCTTATTGTTTGTAGTCAGAAACCTGAACGCCATGGGTTACTGTCAGTAACTCAGGCTCTGTGTTCATTAATGATTTCTTCTCCCACATTCCATGTTTCCAAGTTGGTATTTGTCATTGTTCTGTTCTATGCTCCGAGCCATTCTTTTTCTAACCCTCTTCCTGAGTTACCTACCCTTTCCCTATGACTTTAAATTTCTTCTCTATCTTAAAAATGCCCCAAATTTTTCCCTGCTAAAATACCTCAGAGTTTCAGTGTCATCAGTCCAACTTCCAAATAATATTACCACTTTCACATCCAGCTTAACATGTCTAAGACCCATTCTTGACTTGGAGCCGACCTCCCTTATACTTGCTTCTCTCTCGGTCTTCACGTCTCTATAAATTACACAATGAAACCACTCAAACAAATTACCCTTGGATTCTTCCCTTCTCTCAAGTTCCCTGCATATAAAGTATCACAGGTTCTGGAATTTCTGCTTCTGAAACAAATGACACCCTGTCTATGTTCTTGTTGCCCAGTAAAGAGCCATCATTTCCCCCATGGTTTCCCACTATTCTCTCCTCATTTCCTTTTGCCTTCACATAGCAGCCAGACCTACTTGCTTCGGTCAGCTCACTTCATTGGTGTTCCCTGACACACAGGCAAGTCTGGGGTCCTTACCAAGGCCCATGATGACTGCACAGGAAGCTCCCACCTGCTCGACTCTGCCTTTCGCCTCCTTCTTCCCCCATGGCTATTAAATGAACACAGAAGGTGTTAAAAGCCATTGGATCCCCAAGAGTGGACCAGGGATACTTAAAAAAAATAAAACAAAGTTTTGGCAGAAAGTGGAATGCTTAGGATTGCAATTGTGAAGTGAGTAGCTGAAGAAGGGTAAAAGGCAAGATATTAGAGGGAAGAAGTCAAGGAACCAAGGGGCCAAGGTTCTAGAAGGACCATCAGAGTGGCTACCAAGGCCACAGCTGTGACTACAGGACTGGGTGGGAGCAGTGGGGAGCCTTGAGGGTGGAGGAGCAGTGCACTGAGAGGGTGGCCGTGGCTTCAACAAGGAGAGGGCACCGGAGAGCTTTCAGCCATGTGTTGTAATAACAATGTGTATTTATAATTTTAAATCAAGAAAATATTTAAATATACATTATTTCTTGTAACATTTTCACGAGCGACATCTAATATTTATGGAGTTTATTCTCTGGACCAGGAACTGTGTTAATTTTCCACATGCCTCATTTTTTATCTTTGGAATTCATAGCCTCACCACACCGATTAATCACACTAATAAGGAAGAGCTGCCCTTTCCTGAAGACCTTTTGACTGGATTTCCTAACTTTTCGGAGTCGGTGGGATGGTAATTCAGTGTTAGTGTTTGGGGGGAGACTGTGAAGAAAAGGTCAGACAGGCTGAGCCACAGAAGATAAAATGAGAAAGTCAAGGTATGTTGTCTTGGCTGCATGAAGGTAAGAGAGCAGATGAGAAATTAAAGGAGCATTGAGAGCACTGCCCTCACTGTTGTGCTCCTCGAGAGCAGGATAAGAAATAGTTATATTCTACTAGGTGAGATTACCTGGTCCCAGAAACTGAAGGGACATACCTTTTCACTCACATGTGGAAACTAGAGAGAAACTGAGAAACAAAAGGAACTGAAGATAAGTCAGGGAAGATAAGGTAGAGTAGTGGAAGGGGATTTGGGAAGGCAGGTGGGGAGGTGAAAGGGGAGATTTAATAATGAAAACAGTTCACAGATTTCTGTGTATATATGAAGTTATTGATACCGATTTTAATAGTATACATGGAGAGGAGGAGGGATGGGGAGGGCCCTAGAGGGAAAGACAAAACAAGTGCTGTGTGTATGTCTGCTTCTATCACTCAACTTCACTATTATTGGTACTAACAATGTACCAATAATAAAATTTTTTTTCTGTAGTAGGGATGGAACCCAGGAGCATTATACCTCCAAGCTATACCCCCAGCCCTATTTTTTATTCTTTATTTTGAAACAGTGTCTCACAGAGTTGCAAAGGGCCTCACTAAGTAGTAGCTGAGGCTGTCTGCAAACCATGATCCTCCTGCCTCTGCCTCCTGAATGCTTGGATTATAAGTGTGTGCCACCACACCCGGCTGTACCAGTAACAATTTTAAAAAAGCTGATTATTTGTGCATTCAGCAATCCTGTCTGAATCCTGCATGCCTTTGAAGCCCAGCCCCTTTATTTCTCCATAACAAAGCCATTCCACACTCAGAAGCACATTCACCATTTACCAAGCACGTATTGTCCAAAAGCACTGAGCCAAACACTTGCCCATTATCTTTCAAGAACAGCTATGCTGATATGCAGCCATGATGTATGTTCTTAGAAATATGTCCTCATTCTGTTCTTTCTCTTTCATTTCTAAGGCTTGAAAAATTCCCAACTGTGTAGATATATCAGTCATTAGTTACTTTCCAGAAAGATAACAAAAACTAGATAGTTGGGAAAGATATTGCTGTCTTGGGAAATTTTCATGAGCTTAATTTTACACAAGATGTAGTTATTTGTCCCTAAAGGAAAACTTTGCATGTGAACTCAGTGAGGTCAAGTGACAGTAATTACCAGGGTCAATGCTCCCATTTTGTAGGCAGTGGAACATAGCTGAGGCCTTTTAAGGGGGTAAAGACCCCTCTCTCACTCTTTTGATGTTAAGGTGGAGAGTTAGAAAGCTTGGGTTTAATTCCTCATTTGAGCACATGCTAGCTCAAATGTACAACTTACTTTATCTCCTTCGGTACCTTAATTCCCTTACCCCTATCATAAAGATAGCAATAATGTCTGACTTATGGAGTTATCTTTAGACTTAATGAAATAATATATATTTAATGCTGACATATAGAAGGTGCTCCATAAATAGCAACTAGTATGTCAAGGTCAGAAGCATCAGAGAATAGATATTAATTATATCATGTGAACTGGTTGTGCCTGTGGGATAAATATGGATTCATTATTCTGCTAAATATTCAGAACTGGGTACATCAAATGTTATTTTTAAATGACTTTGCGTGTGTTGATGTTTCCTTCCTTGTTTTATTTATTTTCTCTTCAAAAGAAGACAGGATTATCCTGCTATTTTTATTTAATCTCTAGTATCCAAAAAAGTCTTTCAATGTCAGAAAAACTGTTCTTCAAGCCTTTCCCGTGGCTCAGTCAGAGTAATGTGGGCTGAACAAATTAGAAGGAAGCCCACTAGAAGCCCTGTTTCCTGGGCTTTTGCACAATCAGGACAGAATGATGAAAATAAAGACCAACAGCTCAGCAGCTCCATTCCATCCCCAAACAGAGCAGGCAAGATGTAGGCTAAACATGGCAGGCCTCCTCTTCCTCTGAGAGTAAACTCTCTTTGATTTATAGTCAAGCTGTTTAAATGGGGACTGCAGAGGGGTAATGTGGGAATCAGAAAAGTGCAGGGTAGAGGGGTGTGTGTGTGTGTGTGTGTGTGTGTGTGTGTGTGTGTGTGTTACCAGCGATTGAACCCAGGGACATTCTACCACTGAACTATGTCTCCAGACCAATTTTATTTTTATTTGGAAACAGAGTATTCCTAGTCGATGAGTCTCACTACTTGCTGAGGCCACCCTCAAACCTGTAATCCTCCTGTCTCAGCCTTCCTAGTCTTAGGATTATAAGCATGCATCACCATGCCCAGCTAGGTATAGATTTTTTTTCCAAAAATAATTTCCAGAGTGTTTTTTTGGGAGGGTTGTTTTTGTGTTTTGTTTTGTTGTTGTTGTTTGTTTCTATATGTTTCATTATTCTGGTCTGTCTCTTTTAGAACAAAGACAAGGTGGTCCAAACCCACAGTACCCATTGCGGGCCTTATGTGGGTGTTCTGTCTGATACAACTGCCTGATTTCGCCACTTGAAAGCTGGGAGAGGCAGTTTCTCATTCCTGCAGCATTCTCTTGAATAGAGGCATTTTTTTATCTAGAATCCAAAAGACAGGCCTGAAGCAATGGTTGCTTTTCCAATTTATGTATCTAAAACTCTAAGCTCCCTTTTCTACCCTAGTGACTAAGAACATTGAGTACTTTCTGAAGCAAATAGAAAAAAACAAGCTCTTCTCTTTTTCATTTCACAGCATTTTTGAGCCCTTGGCACCCTCCCTCCCCCAGGTAAGAGCCCTTAGAATCCATCCACTCTAAACCTAAGAGCTCATTGCACAGGAAGAGAAGCACCCATCATGGAAGGCAGCTGACCCTCCCTCACGTAGCTCAAGCAGTCTGCTTGTTTGCCTGTTCATAAGAAACCAGAGTAGAAATTGAGCTCAGGCCCTGGAAAGTTCCCTTCCTTATATAAAGTTCATTTGTATACAGACCAGGTAGACATGACGTCCACAAAAACATCATTTCCTGGGCAACTAATCACATGCATTATGGAAGCACATACATATTTAGCACATATTAGTAATGATTAGTCTTGTATATATTTAATCTAATATTCATTTGCAAATGAATCTGGTCTTTTAAAAATTTTTTGCTCAACAATTTAAAAATGACTTTAGCACATGCCCGAAGCCCCAGTACATGGAAATCTGATAAATTTCTTAGTGAAACCCTGCTTCAAAACAAATAAATAAGACGCCAGGCATGGTGGCACATGCTTGTAATCCCAGCATTTGGGAGGTGGAGACAGGAGGATTGCAGTTCACGGACAGCCTCAGTTACTTAGTGAGGCCCTCTGCAACTCAGTGAGACATGGTTTCAAAATAAAGAATAAAAAATAGGGCAGGAGGTGTAGCTCGGAGGTCGAATGCCTCTGGGTTCCATCCCCAGACCTGCAAAAATAAAAATAAAAATAAATAAGTAAATAAATAAATAAATAAATAAATAAATAAATAAATGAGCAAGCTGGGGGTATAGCTCAGAGGTATGGTAACACATAAACAAAGAAACAAATAAAAGAATTGACTGTGACCCCTTTTAGACAGCATGAGAGGTCTAGCTCCTCAGAGTACTTCCAGTCTCTTCATTCATTAGCATTACTTTTCTGAATCTTGAAGTAAATGATGTTTGTAGAATCTTCCAAATTACTTATTTCTGCCTTCAGCATCACAACTTTCTCTCAGCCAGAAGAAATTTGACTTAGTAAGTAAGGTCTTCATTGTTCCATAAATAACCTTTTAAAATAGACATGGCTGTGCAGGCTGGCAGGCTGGGTTTGTAGAGGGTGGAGATGAGGGAGCAGGGAGCCAGACATCCTGCTCTGTCCTCCCCAGGGCAGGTCTGTGGTGTTGCTGGGTGGCCCTGGTTACTCACCTCCTAGCTGGAAATCAGTTATGTTCAGCCACAC
Source organism: Muscardinus avellanarius (assembly GCF_963383645.1). Taxonomy (NCBI): domain Eukaryota; kingdom Metazoa; phylum Chordata; class Mammalia; order Rodentia; family Gliridae; genus Muscardinus; species Muscardinus avellanarius. Next base: position 53,061,195 of record NC_137789.1, on the reverse strand, counting down.
AGAGAGTATGTGGAAGGGGGAGGCACCAAAGGAAATGGGGTGTGTGTAGGCAGCAAGTTCAATGCAAGAATAATCTGTTCCTTTCCAGGAAGGAGCCAAATTTTTTCTTTTGGTAATAATGAATTTTGTTTTATTGATGAACAGTTATGAGTGTGAAGAGATGGGGTGTGTGGGCGGTAACCGGGGTAACCGAGTGGGCAGTAGTTCAGGCAGCCTGATAAATGCACGGATTCCTCTGTACACTTAAGCCTCCTGTATCCGCAGCTGCACCTGGTGCTGTGAATGGGATCTCACCTGTGGGTTGGGGAGAGGAGCAATGCTGGTGGTTGAAGAATGCAGCCTCAGGAAATGGGGTGGGGAAGGGGAGAAAAGAAAAAAAGAAGGAAAACGCAATAAAAGCAAAATAGGACATACTGAAAATTTTATTTTAAACATGCTTAAATACAGTGCACATAAAACTCTTGTGTATAACAATGACCAGATACTCCTGAGTCCTGCGTAAAGCTGTAAGTCTTCAGTCCTTTGCAACCACAGGAAGAACTCAAGATGGAAATCCCACCTTCTCTGGGGTATTACTTGAGTCCTCAACCACCCTTATCACTGATTGATGGACATGTAAGATAAAAGTTATTGTGCTAAATGTACTTAGCAAAAAAAATCTGCTTATAATTAATCAAATATTTCAGATTAGGATAACACATGAAGCCCATTATAGACTTGTAAAATCTTGAAAAAGGTGTTACCAAATTATGGCCTATTCGATTAGGGATGCCTGTGAAAAGACCTAATATGATTAAAGATATCACTCCTAAGTTTTCATTGACCAATATGCAGAGGGCTACTACATTAGCGAAATGTTCAAGTCCGACAGCTCTCCAGGTTTGTCAGTCTTCTAGATAGTCATAATTGAGTTTTGCATCTACAAATTGCTCTACACTTTCTCATTTATTTTAATTTTGTAATTTTTTAATGCTTTAAAGCTAGAACTTTAGCATACAAAAGGGGCTCTTAAGATTTTTTTCTCCACATTAATTCAGTTAATACTAAAAGAGACTGGTATTTGGAAGATACATATTTCTTACCAACCTGCAGATAGTGCTCGTGTTACAAGGTGTCTTGTGAACATTCTCACTTTTATGTTCCAGAGCTACAAGTGCTTGTAAATATGGCACCTGAAACACACGAAAGATTCTATTAGCATACTTCGAGTTTTTTAATAATTTTGGAAGTAGAGGAATATCTTAAAAATTGAGTCATTTGGAATTGGCCCGATGAAATGGATGACTTTCATAATTTATGATCTTTCCCCTCACTGAAAACTTAAACAATGACTTAAATGTTTTTTTCCAATGAAACAGATGCTGAGCTTTAGGTACATGAATTTTATAAGGGTTGGTTTCTTATTCATGAAAAAAATGAAAACTTTATTTCTCTAAATATTAATTTTACTTTTATTTTAGGTAAGAAATCAGACCCTTTAGGTTTGTCTACCAGCAGTTGGCAAACCTCGGTAGATGAGGTCCTGCTCTATAATTAATCCTAAAATGGAAGGGAAAGACCAGCTCTCCTGTGTCTCTGTAGCCCATATTCCAGTCTCCATTAGCTATCAAAATATTTCATGGCCTACTCCAAACTTATCTATTCCCAATAATGACACATCTGATAATGTTTCAAAACATACAGTGACATCAAGATCTCTCTTTTTATTATGGAACATCCATGTCCTTTCAACCATAGTTGTAATCAGGGGACAAAATTATAGATAATAACTAGCCAAAGTATACCTTAATTAATAAAGATTAACTAAATTAATCTTTTGGAGGTAATTCTGGAGCATCTCTTTTATAGGTAAAATTCTAGCTTTAAGCATTAGCACGTTACAAAGTTAAAATGAATGGGAAACTGCAGAGTGACTCATAGAAACAAAATTTATGTATGCCTCTGCAGAAGACTGACAAACCTGCAGAGGTGGCAGGCTTGAACATATTACTAATGCAGCAACCTTCTGTATGTTAATCAATGGCAATTTGGGAGTATTATATTGAATCATAGTAGGCCTTTCTTCTTCCAGTGAAGAGAATCAAGTCATCATTCTTAGCTCCTCATTCAGCACATGACCCTCCATTATGTAAGTGATCAACTATAGGTGTCCATGAGTGTCACGCTTTGGGATTCAGAAATCCACTAAGGTTGATGTTAGAGAGTCAATTATGCTGAGTGACTCAGTCTAGAAAGAGTCTTAATGTTACAAAGTTGTATCTTAGAAAAGGAAATAAGTGCTTCTTGCCTGGAGTCAAACTCCTCTTTCTTTTGCCTACAGCACAGTGTGGGTGTTTCTCTGCACTGTATTATACCTCCACATTCAAAGATGTGCTTCAATCACTTCCATGAGTCAATCTTCAGGTTATGATTCTTACATAGTAACTATGAACCAAGGATTTCTGTTCCCACCAAACCACAAGCTAGATTTAGGCCAAATTTCTGTGGAAAACAGTGAAAACATGCACAAGATTAAAAAAAAAATCTTAGTGAAAGAAAAAAATTATTTGACAAAATAGTAAGAAACTATCAAACCAAGACCTAAAGAAAAGTGGGAGTCTAGAGAAATAAATAGAATTTTGGAGCTTCTTCAGACTCAAGGTCATTTGCTAAACCCAGTAAGTTTGGATTTATTGGCTTAGGCAACAGAAGTTAAGGCCCAGGATCCACTCAAGGTAACAAATGTGCTATGAGAACTTCCCCACATTAAGCTGGGCGCCAGAGAGTAACTTCTCATGATAAGAATAAATCATAAGTCAGTCTTTGACTCCTACCACCCACAAACACACACTTGTGCACCCTCAGGACTCTGTAGGGAAGGTTTTCATGGCTCTGAATAATAAAGAAAAGAGGGCAAAAAAGTCCCTGAGAAGTCGTGGTCACTACAGACTGATGGGCAAGCACCTAGGGGTTTCAAGGAATTCAAAAAGTATATTTTTAAGGAATATTCAGTAGTAAAAATAACAAAATACATACGTGCAAAAACAAGGCACCATTAAAAACAATCAGCAGAAAAAATAAAATTATGTGAACAAACCCCAAATACTTGAAAGACTGGAATTTTACAAACTAGAAAAAAGCCCCCTTTTGGGCTTAAAAGATAATTTTTTTTTTTCGTTTAAAGATATTAAGACAACTTCAAAACATCTGTAACAACAGGAAGCTATAAAGTAGACTTAACAGAGTCGATAAAAAACAAGTAGTATAAAAAAAAAAACAAAGTAGCTGGGGAGATGGTGCACGCTTGTAATCACCATGCTTGGGAGGTGAAGACAGGAAGATCGTGCAGGTTTGAAGCCATCTTCGCTGGCTCAAGAGACCCTGTTTCTAAATAATAGGTCTGGGAGTGTAGCCCGGAGGTAGAAGGGTTCCATCCCCAGTACCACCAAAAAAAAAAAAAAAATTATATAAGAAATTGATAGGTCTGGTCGCTCCCTTCCCCCACAGAACCCCACAGCTTGAACAGGAGGCAAAACCCCGGAAGCTAGAGTGGAGATGCCATGAGACTCCAGGCATAGCGAGGTACCATATGATACTATGCCTTCTTGATGGCACACAGGCTGCTTCCCATACCCAGCCATTTTTCTTGATTGGCTTCAGGAGGCTTTTACCCTCTACCCACTTAGATCCATAAACTGAGGCAGGATATGTGGTATTGGCAACCCATTTCATTGGGCAATCAGCCCCTGATATTTGGAAAATTAAGAAAGGCTGAGGACAGTCCTCAAACTCCTGAGATTTGGTAAACATGGCATTTAAAGTCATTAATTCCCAAGAGGAACAGGCTGAAATGGAGCGTACACTCCAACTTCGCCAAAAGGCAGATCCTTGATAGCTGCCCTGCGGCCAGCAGTGGTGGCTCAGTCCTCTGGAGTGCCACCTAGGGGTGGAAGACAGCAATGACAACTACCTCTAGGCGCCTGCTTCAATTGTGGCAAGGCCATGCCCACCAACCAGACCATGCCCAGCGTGTGGCAAGGAGGGACACTGGAATGGTGACCTTGGAAAAGCAGTTAGCCCCAGGTTCCTCAACACAGGGGAACCACCCTTCCAGACCAGGCCCCACCATTGGCCCTCCTTGGCCTGGCTGAAGACTGAAGGTTTCTGGACTCAACTTTGATCCCCCTTGCCAGGCCTAGGGTAACTCTCAATGTAGTGGGTAAGCCAATCTCCTTTTTAGTTGCCTACTCAGTTCTTCCATCTTTTTTGGGACCTAGTTTTCCTTTTCCGATCTCGGTACAGAGGATTGACAGCAAGGTCTCCTACCCCCACACTACAGACCCTCTTTTATAGAACAAAATTGCCCTGTCTGAGGCTCAGGCCAAAGCGGTCATTAACCTACTACATAATTCCCTACACATTGGGCTTTTTATTCTCCCCTTCTGCAATAGCTGATTAGTAAAGTCAGTGCCTCCTGTTCTACTTGCACTGTTGTTTCTCCCCAAGGAGGCCTATGCCCCTCTTTTCCTACCCACCAAATGAGAAGGACATTTGCCAGGGCAGAACTGGCAAATTGATTTTACTCATATGCCTTCTCACAAAAAAAACTAAAATATCTTCTTACCTTGGTCAATACCCTAACAGGTTGGGTAGAGATATTATCCCTTTGTTTGGATTCCCAATTCCTCACAGTGTGATAATGGACCAGCTTTTATTTCTAAGCTTACTCTACAGGTGGCACAAGCCCTTGGCATTTCTTGGTAGCTCCACATCCCATATAGACCACAGTCATCAAGAAAGGTAGAAAAATGAATGGGATTCTTAAAAACCATCTAACAAAACTCTCCCTAGAGCTGCAGGTATTGTGGCTTGAACTCCTAGTACTGGCTCTGACCCATGTATGGGCCACCCCTCAAAGTCCCACCTTCATGAGCCCCTTTGAATTGCTGTATGGTTGTGCTTTTTTACTTAATCATGACTTCCCTTTGGACCCCCCTCCTTTGTCTTCCTATCTCCCTCATTTGTCTTTTCTTAGGCACCTCCTTAGGGAACATGCTGACTGATATCATCCCCAACCTGGGACTGAAGAAGCAGCACCACACCTGGCAGTCAAGGCTCTTAAGCCAGGTGATCAAGTCCTCCTCAAGTCACTTCAATCAAAACATCTCCAACCATGGTGGAGTGGGCCTTTTACAGTGATCCTCACCATACCAACTGCAGCCAAACTGCTGGGGGACCCCAACTGACATCACCTTACTTGGTTAAAAAAGGGCTCCATTACAGAAACCTTATGACAAATTCTCCTGTACAGTGTTGGGGCCCACTAAGCTCTGTTTTTCTTGGCATAATTCTCTTTAATGCTTTTATTTCAGCAGGTCCACTTGTTTACATAGTATGGTGCTCCCCCTTTATGGATGCCAGATAGCCATAAGTATTAAACTCTAAAACCCATTACTAATGCTCCTGACTCAATAGCATGTTTTCCGTTTGACCAGACTGACCCATACCCAACCACTGCTGAAAAGAGTGGCGTGTGTCTCTCTCAGGGAAAATGCAGCTATTGTATTAATAAATCTGGTATAATGGAGGAAAATGTCTAAGCTCTGAGCAGGTTAAACAAAAATCTAAAAACACAATAGTGACAATCTACCTCATATCTGGAAGGGTTCCAAGGGCCAGTAGCTGCTGGCTCCTTCCCTTCTGGGCAATGGCCAGTAGCTGATGGGCTCCTTTTTTTCCCAGGATCGAGTCTCATGATTTTCCTTTTCTTTTAATAGGTCCTCAACTATTAAAGTTTATTCGAACACGTATTACCAAGCTGTCCGGGGTTACCTCTTTCTCCCACTGCAGCCATACTCCCACCTGCTCACTTCTGAACGACTCGACCTCTCCTGGCCAAGGGGCCCCTACAACACCCCCTGTCAGCAGGGAGTCACTATGGATTTGGAAAGGCTGGGGTGATAGGTCGGGTTCTTCCCTTCGCCCACAGGACCCCACAGCGGGGACAGGAGGCAGAACCCCAGAAGCCAGAGTGGAGATGCCACGAGATTACAGGCATCACAAGGCAGACACCAGGCATTATGAGACTCCAGATGTTGCGAAAGAATTGACATTCCCACACTGCTAGCCCCACCCCCCACCACCCCTGCTTTAAACATCGGTACTTCCGCTCCACCATGACTCTGCCCACCAACCGTGACTCTGCTGACTGCGGGGCTCTGCTGCTTGGTCATCAGTCCTTTCCCCCATGTCAACAGACCTTGCATGAAGGTGCCAGTTTAATTAAGGAGGCCTTTAATAACTTGGCTGGTGTTTGCCTCCTTTGTAACCCCCAACTCAATTTCAATGTTACAGAAATAAGTTTAAAAACTCAGTTGAAGGATTGCTAACAAGTCAGATACAACTAAAATAAATTTACTGAATTGGAAAATGGGTCAGAAAATTAACCAGAATGCAACACAGAGAAGAACTAACTCATTTTAAATCAAAAGTACACACGGAAATAGATTCAGAAGAGTGATGAAAAAACAGGTGTGGTAGTGCTCACTTGTAATCCCAACATTTGGGAGGCTAAGACAGGAGGATTGCAGTTCGTGGACAGCCTCAGCTACTTAGTGAGGTCCTTTGCAACTCAGTGAGACCCTGTTTCAAGATAAAGAATAAAAAAATAGGGCTGGGGGTGTAGCTCAGAGGTAGAATGCCTCTGGGTTTCATCCCCAGAACTGCAGAAAGAAAGAAAGAAAGAAAGAAAGAAAGAAAGAAAGAAAGAAAGAAAGAAAGAAAGAAAGAAAGAAAGGAAGGAAGGAAAAAAGAAAGGAGTATGAGCTATTGTTTGTAGGCACTGAAATTTCTGGGTTATAAACAAACAATATTATATAGACAGCAAAAAAGAGCTTTTGGTTTCTATTTTAATCCCATTATTCCATGTAAACACTGACATAAGAAATTAACATTTTCATTCAAAAGGAATCTATGAATAGAACAAGTGAGTTTTCACAACTCCTATATTTCCCTTCCTTTATTCTTTTCTACATGAGATCTACTTTTTTTTCAGATTTCAAACATTTTATTTTTTTCCTAGGAATTACTTATAGCATTTTATTCAAAATAGGAGTATAACAACAACAACAACAACAAAAATCAAAATCAAACCACAGTTTTGCTGAGGACCACTTCTACTTCTTATTTGAAATATATCAATGAAATTATACAATTTCCATATCAAATACAAGTCAGTAAAATCTTCTTAAAGACACACTGCATATGAGTGACCATTTTACCCCAACTATTTTTAATCACTAGAATTCCAGATTTTTGAAGAGGCAACAGCATTAGATTAGGCTGTTACTAGCAAGGTATGAAAAATATACTATCAACAAACCAGACACATGAATAGGGGCTATAGGCTGTTTGTTTGTTTGTTTGTTTGTTTGTTTGTTTGTTTGTTTGTTTTGGTGGTGGTGATGTTACTAGGGATTGACTTTGAATTCAGAAGCACTCTACCACTAGGCTACATCCTCAGCTTCTTTTATACTGTATTTTGAAACAAGATCTGGCTAAGTTGCCCAGGCTAGCCTTGAACTTGGCAATTCTCCAGCATTACTACCCACCCCCCTACTCTAGTAGCTGGGATTATAGCTCTGTGCCACAGTGCCCAACTGGACTGAGATTCCTTTTGAAATAAGTTTATAAAAGGCCCAATCAGCCTTAATTTACTAGTCTCTCAAGTAAAGTCACCTAACAAATGCTTTGTGCTGATTTGGAAATCTCATTAAGATGTAGAAGTAAGATGATGAGACGACACAGAGTATTTAAAGATTGCTGTAAGCAGAGTGTGTTAGTAAAGTCTTTGTATCCATATTTTTGCATTTTACTCCAAATATTTACCAAGTCCCCAGCCAAATGAAAACTGTTTTTGCATCAACTGTGAATTTAAAATTTCAAGAAACAAGGAAATGTATTTCAGTTTATTGCATATAAAAATAGTCATGCCTTGGCTTTTGCAGAATTTAATTTCTTTTAAAGGAAACAATAGGCAATGTGCTTTCTTAAAGGTTTATTTTAAATCACCAGTGCATTTTCCTAAAATTAAACATAATGTCTTTGATCTTGCTTTAGCATAGTTACTTTAGAAAGTATTCAATTTCAGTTGAAATCTATGCTTTATTGCATTATTTGTGGACCAAGTACCCCATTGAATAGTCAGTCGATGAAATGTTTCATTTTTACCTTGTGTAAGGAAAGCAGAGATGATTATCTATACTACCTATTTTATATAATACTCAGATGACTATCAGGTAGGAAAAAGCACATGGTAAGAACCAAACCTAGGTGAGAGGTAAGAATCCTACCGTTAAGTCCTCCATCTCCTTGTCTCTGCTACCAACCTTGTCTCCTAAATCTTATTTGATTCTTTCCTTATCTTTTTGATAAACTATGTCTCTTTTTTCCAGCCCACCTTTCCTAACTTCTTGTTTATCTGCCTCCTTTTGGAACCATAGGTAAGTAGATATTTAAGCTCATTGTTTATTTTTCAATCTTTTCTTCTGTTTCCACAGCTTTAAATCCACCCATCTTCTTGCCCATCATCCTTCCATCCTCTCAAATGCCTCCCTTGGAGTAGAGTTCCCCAGCTTTCAAATCTGCGCATACACCATAATCTCCCAGCTTCATCTACTGCTTCATCTTCCATATCACGTCCATCAGGGCTAACTCTTTGACAATGCATCAAGACATTGCATCCTCAATTAATCTAACAAGAGAAAAAGTCTAACACAATTAATAATATTTGAACTTCAAACAGAAATAAAAGTAGACCTTTAGCTCTTTTCTAAGGTCTTAAATATTCAAATGTCTCTCTTGCTCCTAATTAAACAATTCTTTAAGCCAAATCATTTTTCCTAGACCAGTTTCCTTTGAGAGAAGGTGGGCAAGAGCTATCATGATGAGCTCCTGTACACACACAAAGACTCCTCTAAAAGCACAGAAAAACCTGGGAAGCCCCCACACACATACACATACCTCCACTCCTGAAGTGTGTTTCCATTGCAGCAGGAAAAAAAGAAAAGTATGAGAAGAGGGAACTTCTTAAGTAGCACCCGTCAAGACCTCTGAATAATCTCTTCCTCTCATTTCCAAAATCTCCAGGAGCCAGTTTTTTCTTTGAAATATTTCATGGGTTCCCCAAACTGTATTTTGAATCTCAGAGTTCTTATCTCATTCACTCACGTATGCATCTCTTCAGTGCTCACTATGGTTCTGTTCTCTGGCTTGTAACATACACTTACCTTTGTTTTCATAAAATTAATCAGTCATCATAATTTTCTCCATGGTACCCAGTCTCATCCATATGTTAAAAGAAAACTGGCTCCCAAGAATGTTAACTAATTAGCTCAGATGGATCTCAGATAGTCTTAGAAAGTGTGGAGGATTTTGCTTGTATTATATACATGGAGAAAGAGACTCCAGAGATCTTAAAACCACACACATCCACCATCATTCTCATGTTTTAGACCTGAGTGATATGGGAAAGAGTGGCATTATTGAATCCCAAGTCCCTTCTGCTCCTTATTCATTATTTTTTTCCATGAGCTTGGAATTCAAGGCCTGGTTTGGCAGTCTAACATTCTCTTTTCAAAGATGACAACAATTCCGAGACAAAGAAACTATGACAGCCAAAAACAAAACCAAAAATCAAATTTGAGAACAGAGAACTTATTCTCATTACTTGAAACAAAAGCACTCTTGCTACATTAAAACAGATAAAATTTCAGACCCTGCTCCCATACCATCAGCTATAAAAACAGAGGCGAAATATTTAACACTGTGCTGAAATTTTAGAGCAAGATGGTATCAGTCAACCGACACATACATATTATTGCCAGAGTTTTAGCACTGGTTCACAGTAAATATAAGAGGCACACTTTCACTGCACAGAAATACAGACTAAGGTTTGTTTATCACACCTGGTGTTCCAAGCACCAGGATCTAAACACAAATCCAAGCCACCCTGGTGCCACTCAAGAGGCCTCCAACTTAATTGCCTTCCAGGTTGCATTCTTGCACTTTCAACAAATTTTCTTCTTCTTCATCATGTTCATGTTGTTTCTCTGTTAGTTAACAAAGCCTTGAGTTTCTTTCAGTCAATTTACTAATTTCCTCTTCCAGTTAAAGAGAATATCCACTCGTTTGTTAAATTGAATGGCATTGGCAAAGTATATTATCAAATCTACAGAAACTACAAAATGGAAGCTAGTGCTCTTAACAGAGATGACTAACACTGGAGAACTTGAAAAAGTGAACCTCACCTTCCTGTACATCTCTGACTCACCTCCACACCTTGTCTATTCTGCCAGGTAGTACCCAATAGTTCCTCACCCAGAGGGAAATGAACCACCTCATTTGATCTCATGTCTCTAAACGTTTTGTTTGTTTGTTTGTTTGTTTGTTTATTTATTTATTGCAGTACTAGGGATGGAACCCAGGGGTATTCTACCTCCGAGCTACACCCCCAGCCCTATTTTTTTATTCTTCATTTTGAAACAGGGTCTCACTGAGTGGCAAAGGGCCTCACTAAGTAGCTGAGGCTATCTGCAAACCACAATCCTCCTGTCTCAGCTTCCCAAATTCTGGGATTACAAGCATGCACCACCACACCTGGTTGTCTTTAAACTTTTTAAAAACATATTTAAGTCACAAGCTATGCATGAAAACAATCTTATTGTAAAAACACAGATAAAATTTAAGTCTCTGTATCTCTCTCATGAATTCGTCAACTTGTTTTTGTTAACTACCACCATTGGCAATTTACCTTGTCTCTTCTCAGGTGATTTGCTATACACTTTCACATATATTGGTACCTGTTTTTAAATGTAGTTTTTGTTTTTGTTTTTGTTTTTGGAGTACTGGGGATGGAACCCAGGGGAATTCTACCTCTGAGCTATACCCCCAGGCTTATTTTCTATTTTTTATTCTTTATTTTGAAATAGCATTTCACAATGTTTCGGAGGGTCTCACTAATTAGCTGAGGTTGATCATGAACCTATGATCCTCCTGTCTCAGCCTCCCAAGTACTGGGATTACAGGCGTGCACCACCATGCCTGGTTTGTAGTTTTGTTTTTGTAAGACTTTTTATTTAGTCTTGTTTATAAAATATGGGCTGACCGTGGTAGTGTACGCTTGTAATCCTAGCATTCGGGAGGTGGAGACCGGAGGATCGCAGTTCAGGGACAGCCTCAGCTACTTAGGTAGCCCTTTACAATTCAGTGAGACCCTGTTTCAAAAATTAATAAAATAAAAGACTAAGAAATAGGGCTTGGGGTGTAGCTGGGAGGTGCAATGCCCCTTGGTTCCATCCCTGATACTGCAAAAAAAAAAAAAAATGGAATTCATTTGGAAAGCTTTTTTAAGTTGATAGGTCTTAAAAAATTTCCCCATCTCCAAATATAAACTTTTCTCATTCTTTTAACTGATGCATAGTTACCTCATAAGAATGTAGCATAATTTATTCACTTAGCAATTTTCACTTTTTCCAATACTGTTGAAACAAGTATCCTTATAAATTTGTACATTCATGGGAATATTTTTCTAGTGTAGGTTATTATTTTAATAAAAAAACTGCCAAGTTTCTCTGAAAAACTACTTAACCAATATATATTCTTTCTTTCTTATCTTCATATAATACTTAATTTCATTTTAGTTTATTTTGCCTTTCTAATGAGACAAGAAGGGCTATTTCATGTTTTCATTTGAATTTCATCATTGCTGATACATTAAACTTATTTTCATATTTTCTATCTTTTCCAATGCCCACTGAACATTCAGATTTTATTCTTATTGTTTTATAAGCATTCTTCATATATGCTAAATATGACTATTTGTTTTATGTATTACAATTATTTTTGACTTGTCTTTTCCTTGATGATTGACTTTGTGTAGGAACAGAAACTTTGCAATGTGTAGCTGCAATTTGCACTTTATTGAAGACTTTCCTCATCTCAAATTTAAACACATCTCCTCACACTTTCTCCTAACTCTTTAGCAGTTCTTAAATTTCACTTAACTCTTTAATCTAGCTGAAGTAATTTTCTTTTGTATTATAATTTAAATAATTTGTAATTTTCCTCAAATTGCTGAATAGTTCATACTTTCCACGCTATGTGAGATGCTGACTTTATTATTTATTGAACTTCAGCATATACATTGCTCTGCTTCTAAGCTTTTTATCAGGTTAGATCTGTTATTCTACTTTTGTAGGAATGCTAGGCCATTTTCTTTTGTATTTTATTGGTGCACTGTATTTATATATCATATTGTTATCAAAGTAATACAAGCATACATGCACACATTGCTTTGTGATGTTGTTTTACTTACTATAACTTAAGTGTATGCTTTAATACATGGAAGTTTGAATTCTCTCCTATTCTTTAAAAATAATTTCTCACTTTTTGTGCTTTATTTTATTTATTTTGTGCTTTGCTTATTTTACAATTAGCCTGTCAAATTCTAAAACATTCCTGTTGATATATTTTTAAACTTCTTTAAATTTATAAAAATCACAATTTTTACAATATGTAGTTCTTCCATTAGATGTGAAAAGCAATGTAAATTTAATTCCCCTCAAGAAGATAGAAAAGTTTCTTTGCAATCTTGAAAAACAGAAAGTGGATTTTAGATTAAATAAAGTAAAAGAGAATCTTAATGAATAGAAAGATGAAAGGCTTAGCTTTAGAAAACTTTGCTAATGGCCTCAGAAGCTTCATAAAAGCAAGAGTGAGGTTGAGGTTATGGTTCTAATAGGAATAGTCTCTCATAGAATAAATGTTTATATTGTGGCAATACTCTGACATGAGAAAGAACTTGTCTAGAAGACTGTCAAAGAAGGGCAGATGTAGCTTCATCTTTTAAGAAAAGAAAAAGGGTGATATTCAGTCCCTTATTTGATACTTTAGGTTCTGGGGCATTATAATAAAGTATCTTGACTTCTTTGTTCATGGGTCCATGCTTAAGAGAGGAGACTCTCAAGACCAAAAATATTTATTTCTATGTGTGTGTGTAGGGGGTACTGGGGTTCCTGGAAGCCCTTCTATCTCCAGGATACACTCCCAGACCTATTTTATACTTTTTTTTATTTTTGGAAACAGGATCTCTTAAGCCAGCGTGGCTGGCTTTGAACCTGCACGATCCTCCTGTCTTCACCTCCCAAGCGCGGGGATTACAAGCGTGTGCCACCATGCCCGGCCTATTTATTTCTATTTTTTATTTCATTTTTACATCTCTTCTACACCAGGTTTATGTTTGCTATATTGCAGGATTATGAACTAATATTTTCTGTCTTTGACCTTGATCCGTGGCCTGAGATTTTCACATACAGTCATTTTTTAACTGATTTTAATGTAGGTGGATAATACCCTGATTCATTTGAAAGATAAAAATCAAACAGTACAACTCTCATCATTATTTTTTAAAGTCATAAGAATATCAAAATTAAGCTGTATTTCAACACAAAAGATATTTATATTTATTAGTAATTTCAATCGCTTATCTTTGAGGTTTACAACATGATGTTGTAGGATACTATAGACTGTAAAATGGCTAGTATCATAATGTGCCTATTATGTCACACAGTTATTTTTAATTGTGGCAAGAGTAGCAAATATCTACTCATTGAATCCAAAACCCTAGTAAAATACAATCCTACTAACTATAGTCTTCATATTGTGTAATATATTTCTACACTTGGCTTCCCTCCATATCTTCTACTCTGTGTCTTCTGACCTAGATCCTCCATTTCCTCCCTCCTCCTCTCACTGTCCCTGGTAATGACTCTTTCATTTTCAATCTCTGTATACTTGATCTTTCTTTTTTATTATGTTTCACATGCAATTTTTTTTCTGTGTCTGGCTTTTTCACTCAGTATAATCTCCTCCAGGTAGCAAATGGCAATATAGTATTCCACTGCATATATATTACATATATATATATATATATATATATATATATATGTAATATATATGTTTTCTTTATCCATTTATTCACCAATGGATGCTTAGATAAACATGGGCATGCAAATATATTTATGAGGTGATGATTTCATCTTCTTTTGTATATACACAGAAGAGGGATTGCTGGGCCAAATAGTAGTTCCATGTTCAATTTCTTTAGAAGCCTCTATAACTGCACTAACTTATACCCCAAATAACAGTGTGCTGGAGTTACCTTTACCTTATACTTTCACCAATATTTGTTATCTTTTGTCCATAAATGTGTAGTGTGTGTGTGTGTGTGTGTGTGTGTGTGTGTGTGTGTGTGTGTGCAATACTGGGGATAGAACCCAGGGACATTCTACCTCTGAGCTACACCCCTAGCCCTATTAATGTGGATCATACTGACAATGGCATACATTCACACAGTGCTTGGTTCCCTCCTCCACACGCTTCCCCTTTCCCCCATCCCAACAATGAGTGTCCAGGTTGACCATGCTACATTCACACTTTTACACATATTTGAATGTAGCTCCTCCATTAATCAACCTCAGCCTTTTCCCTCTCCTATCTTTCCTTTCTAGCTTTGCAGAGGTTTCCTCTCCATTATCTGGAGTCCCTCCAGTATGCCTAATACTCCCTAGTTTGTGCTAGGATGACCTCCAGGTCTTTCCATTTTCTTACAAATGACAAGATTTTGTTCTTCTTTATTGCTGAGTAGAACTCCATTGTGTGTATTTTCCATAATTTTGCAATCCATTCAACTGTTGATGGAGATCTATATTGGTTCCATATTTTGGCTATTACAAATTGTGCTGCTATGAACATGTGTATGCATATGTTACTATAGTATCTTTCCAAAGGAGTTGAAATCAGAGAACTACAGCTTTGTCTTTTTTATAATAGCTTTCCTAACTGATGTCAAGTGATAGTCTGTAGTAGTTTAATTTGCATCTGATGATTAATGTTGTTGAGCACCTTTTGGACATTCGTATGTCTCCTGGAGGAATGTGTGCTGAGGCTTTTGCCCATTTTTAAATAGATGGTTTACAGGAAGGTCCAAGATGGCAGCGGCCACCATTGCAGTGGTGACTGCGGCCACCAAAAAGGACATGCATTCCTCAGAGAAGCCCTGGACACCAGATTTTGGGTTAATATCTGATTGGGACAACTTAAAGAAAAATTTCCAGCCATGACTTCCTATCTAGAATACAGGAGAGAGAGTGGATAACAGTGGAATTAGAAGCAAGATGACAAGGAGGCGCATGCCACACGAGAAAAGTGACTTTTGGAAGAACATCCCAGAAAAGAAAAAAGATTGCTTCAGCCACAAATGCTAGGAACTCTTAACAACATACCTTGTAAGAAAAATGATCCGGGCGTGGTGGAGGGAGTCCAGCAGCACCAGGTGGGAAGCCGAGACACACGTCCTGGACAACTCAGTGCACCTGCCCGCCGCGCTCCTCTATCCTGCACTGGGGTTCATGTTGCACTCGGAACAGCAGATCCTGCTCTATGCGGTGAGCCTGTCGCCTCCACTGTTGTAGGGGAGATAAAATTCATTGCTGCTGAGTGCTGCTCAATCTCACAACCTTTTCAAAACACACATACTGTCTTCTCTTATTAAAAAAAAAAAAAAAAAAATATATATATATATATATATATATATATATATATATACACACACACACACACATATATATTTGAGAGGGGCTAAGATGGTGGTGGCAGCAGCCAGGATTCAAGAGATGCAGACAAATTCTATACAATTCACCTGGAACTTTTGGAAAAAAAAAGTCCCCGCGAAGGGGGACTGCTCCTGCCACACATGCTTAAGAATTCTGGACATCATATCATGTAAGGAAGAAGCTCAGTGGAGAACCAGGAGGAAGGTGGTGATGGCGGTAGTGGCGGTGGCGGTGTAAGCTAGTATTTGGGAAAGGCAGAGATCTGATCCAACCCACCCTGATCTTCTGAAGAAATTGCCCCAAAGGTAGAATGCTACCGCCATGCATGCTCAGGAATTCTGGACAACATGCAGTGTAGGAAAAGTGTTTGGGAGAGAATTGAGATGGTGGAGGCAGCGGCAATGGCAGCAGCCAATATTCAGGAGAGTCAGAGATCTGATTCAATCCACCTTGATCTTTAGAAGAAATCACCCCAAAGGTAGACTGCTACCATTGTGCATGCTTAGGAATTTGGGACAATATGCTGTGTGAATAAGGTGCTCTGAAGAGATCCAAGATGGCTGTGGCAGTGGCAGCAGTGGTCGCTATTTGGTAGAGGCAGAGATTCAATCCAATCCACCTCATAATTTAAAAGAAATATTCTCAAAGGTATACTGCTACTGACTCACATGCTCGGGAATTCTGGAAAACAAACTGTGGGTAAGGTGTTCAGGAAAGAACCGAGATGGCAGTGGCAGCAGTGACAGTGGTGGTGACCAGAATTTGGAGGGGCAGACAGATCCACTCCAGTCCACCTTGAACTTTTGAGAAAATCTCCCCAAAAGTAGACTGTTCCTGCCACGCATGCTCGAGAATTCTGGACAACATTCTAAGTTTTAAAAGGGTTTGGGGGCTTTCAGAGGGAGCCCTGCATAGCCAGGATGGGCCGCCACACTGTGTATTCTGGGAGTCATCAGCCCTTATGGCCGCCACGCTCCTCTGCATAGAGCAGGAGGCCAGGGTACACGTGGAGCAGCAGAGCCTGCTCTCCAAAGTGAAGCTGTGGACCTCTGCCTCTGGAGGGAATACAAAATTCATTGCCACTAGGTACTTGGGGCCCCAGCTTTCGCAAAAGACATGTACTGCTCTCTCATATTAAATTAAAAAAAATCAAAGAACGCCAGGTGTGGTGGTGCAGGTTTGTAATCCCCACACTTGGGAGGCAGAGACAGGAGGATCGTGCAGGTTCGAGGCCAGCCTCACTGGCTTAAAAGACCCTGTTTCCAAATAAAAATATAAAAAAATAGGTCTCCAGGAATAGAGCCTGGAGATAGAAGGGTTTCTAGGAACCCCAGCACCACCAAAAAAAAAAAAAAAAGGAAGAAAAAAGGGAACATCTGTAGATGACCTGCTCATAGTGGCAGAGACCAGAGCCCAATGCACAGCAAGAGAACAAGGCTGGTGCCAGTGCCTCTGAGGCCAGAATTAGACCCTGCCAAGGGGTGAGGCAGGTGTCAGGGCCAGCGAGACTGGGATCGGAACCTGCTGTAAGGCAAGGCCAGTGCTTGGGCTTTGAAGGCCGGAATTGGAGCCTGCCGAGGGATGAGGCTGGTGTCAGGGCCAGCAAGGCTGGAATTGGAGCCTGTGTGAGGCAAGGCCGGCACTGGGGCCTCGGAGGTAGGATAGGAGCCTGCCAAGAAATAAGGCCGTGTCGGGGCCAGCAAGGCCGGGATCAGGGTCTTCCCTGAGGCAAGGCTGGTGCTTGGGCCTCTGAGGCCAGAATCAGAGCCTGCCGAGGAGTGGGGCCAGTGCCGGGGCCAGCGAGAACAGGATCAGGGCCTGCTGTGAGGCAAGGCCGGTGCTAGGGCCTCCAAGGCCAAGATCAGAGCCTGCCACATGGCGAGGCTGGTGCTGGGGTCAGCAAGGCCAGGATCGGGGCCTGCCATGGGGTGAGGCCATAGCTGGAGCCAGCCAGGCCAGAATAGGAGCTTGCCTTAAGGCAAGGCTGGTGCTGGGGCCTCTGAGGTCAGGATTGGAGCCTGCCATGCAGTGAGGCTGGTGTTGGGGTCAGCAAGTCCAGGATTGGTACCTGCCATGCAGTAAGGCCATTGCTGGAGCCAGTGAGACGGGATAGGAGCTTGCCTTAAGGCAAGGCTGGTGCTGGAAACTTCGAGGCCAGGATCACGTCCTGCCATGAGGCACGGCCAGTGCTGGAGCCAGCGAGGCCGGGATCAGAGTCTTCTGGGTGGCCATGCTGGTGCCAGGGCCTTCAAGAGTGGGATTGGAACTTGAAATGCAGTATACACAGAGAAATATCACAGAAAATTTAAAAAAAATCAGATGCTTTCCCTAATATGCAAAAACTAGGAAGAAATGGGTAATAGGAGAAAATCTAGTGGAAGAAAGGTCCCTAAGTAGGAGCAATTAAGGTGAACAATCAGAGGGGATGGGATGGGGAAAGATGGAATCTCTTTAAAACACATGATGTAGTTTTTTTTTTCTTTCAAAATGGAGACTGAGCCAAGGAAGTCAGGTACCTGAGGGCGCCCAGGGAAGTGGGGGTCCTAGTGTGTGCACAGCCCCAACCCCCCAGCACAGGCCCAAGCCTCAAAACCGAGCATTCTCCTCGTGCACCTTGCCTGCGCTCCGGTCCCCTGCTAGTAGTCAGTGCCTGTGTCACTGCCACCCCTAAATTGGAGCCTGCATGTGTGTCTAGCCCCCGCCACCTTGCCAGAGCCTGCCTTCCAGGCTGCAAAAGCACTGTGTGACCCGGAAATCTTCTTGGGGCACCCCCAGCTTCTACGTCCCGCGGGAGGCAGAGACCATTGCTGGACACCGCGCACTGGATCCTTGAGCACCTATCCTGCACCCCTGGCCCACCGCTGGGTGTTCCCACCCTCCTGGTAGCCAGATGCTTAGTTCTAAGCAAGAACACAGCTCAATACACCTTGGAAGAACATACCAGCAGCAATAGACAGCTGCATCCACTCACACCTGGGTCCAGTAATAGCAGCGCACCCAGCCTGCACTCTCGGAATAGGCAGAGCTCTGGCAGTAAGTGTGGGCATCCAGGAACCAGCATCCATTTGCCCAGGGTACATCTTGGGACCACACCGGCTAGCCCAGCTGGAATTTCCAGAGACACAAGAAAATCCATCGGGCCACAATATCTGCACAGGACCTCAGGGGGAGGTTCCAATTATACTTTGGTCATTCTCCACCCCTGCTGTAGGGAAGCACAGGCTGGAGTCTAGGGTGGTGAGTGCAGAGGTGCTGACCACAGGTTAGAATTTCGCAGAACCTGTGAATTGTACAGAATCAAATAACAGTGAAACCAGACATCAGGACACATAAACCTAAAGCAGCTAAAGGAGAGAAAGGTGTCCAAACACCCAGAGTGACCTAACAAGATAAAAATAGAGTACAAAGAAAACTAAGAGACATTGGATGGTATTCTGAAAGCTACCAAAGCAATCAGATACGCACATATTATATGGACCTGACCCCATATGCGTAAATAAGAAGGACTGTTTGTTTTACTTTTAATGTGGATGTTTTGCTTTATTTTGCTTTTACAGTGCTTTTGTTTTGGTATGGTTATTGCTGTTTTATTTTTTTTCTTTTAACCCACACTTCTTTTACTTTAACTTATTGTTATATATATATATATATATATATATATATATATATATATATATATATATATATATATATATATTGGACAGTTTGCCTTATTTTTTCATTTCACACACCTGCTAGTTCCTTTTATTTTATTCCTGTTCTTTTTTCCTCTTTCTTCCTCTTTACTTCCTTTTTTTTTCATTCTCCTCCTTTGATTGGTTTTCCTTCCTTTTTCTTGGATTACATAATAGTCTTGGTATCTTGTGTGGATTTTTTTTTTTATGTCTGTCTGCTCCTTCCATCACCCCTATTTACAAACCTTCCCACACTAACCTACATACTTTTCTCCCCCAAAACTTTTCCCCATAATATACCTCCTGGTTTAATACTCAAAGTATTTCTTATATCCATAATTACTCTACTAACAAGAGTCCTAGTAGTTAACTCTCTCTCATTCCTAGCAAGATATTACCTTATCATACTTAAAGTCTTTCTCAACCTAAACATATCCTCTACCTAATCCGACTCCTTTATCAATCACCCCAGCTCCTCACACATCACCCGCCCTCAACACTGGAAAAGCTCTGCTGACTAGCTGATACCCCTAAATTCCTAATATTAAGATTTGACTAAGCACATTACTCACAAACAATGGGTAGAAATCAGAAAAACAGGACAGAGAACGCTATAAATATGAGAACCAGGAATTATGAAGAGACAGCAGAAATCACGAATACTGATCTACTAGAAATGCAAGAAGGGGAGTTCAGAATCTTGATGTACAATATGATGAAAGGATTTAAAACAAGTATAGAGGAGGTGAAAGGTGAATTAGAAACACTAAAAAAGAATCAGAAAGAGGTCTGGAATGAAATGAAAGAGGCAATAAGTGAAATGAAGACAGCAATAGAAAGAAATTCTGGAAGATTAGATGAAATGGAAAACAGAATATCAATATTAGAAGACAGTACATCCCAAACCGAAAACACAGTCAGCGATATACAGAAATCTTTACAGCAACAAAACCTAAACATCCAGCAATTATAGGATAATATGAAGCGCCCTAATTTACAGATAATAGGCATTGAGGAAGGGATAGAGGTACAGACCAAGGGCATCTGTAATATCTTCAAGGAAATAATCTCAGAGAATTTTCCAAATATGGAAAGAGACTTGAATCATCAAGTCCAGGAGGCATACAGAACTCCACTGAGACAGGACCAAAGAAAAACCACTCCACGCCACATAATAACCAAAATGACCAATATAGAGGCTAAGGAAGGAATCTTAAAAGCAGCGAGAACAAAAGGACGGGTGACATATAGAGGCAAAACAATAAGAATCACCCCAGACTATACAACCCAGGTTAGGAATGCTAGGAGAGACTGGTACGACGTGATTCAGACCCTAGAAGAAAATAACTTCCAACCAAGGCTCATCTATCCAGCAAAACTACTATTCAAGATCAATGGGGAAACCAAAGTCTTTCAGGATAAACAGAATCTCAAAAAATTCATGAATTCAAAGCCAACACTAGAGAAAATTCTTAAAGAAATAAACCATAAGGAAGAAAAAAGAAGCAGACTTCAGAATCAGAGAAGAGAGGAAGTTAATAAGTGGGCCATTTAAGTAAAGAAGAAAGATCACACCACCCAAGAGTAGACAGAACACAAAATGGCAGAAAACAAAAATCATATTTCAATAATATCTCTTAATGTCAAAGGACTTAACTCGCCAATCAAAAGACATAGACTGGCAATGTGGATTAGGAAACATAATCCAAATATATGCTGTCTGCAAGAAACTCACCTCACAGCCAAAGACATTCACAGGCTGAACGTGAAAGGATGGAAAAAGATATACCATGCCACCAGTGACCAAAAAAGAGCAGAGATAGCAACCCTGATATCCAACAAAACAGACTTTAAACTAAAACACATCAAAAGAGACAAATCAGGGCACTTCCTTTTATTAAAAGGAACAATACACCAAGAAGATATAATGATAGTAAATATTTATGCCCCAAATATGGGTGCAACCACATTTGTAAAACAAACCCTTCTGGACATAAGATCCCAAGTAGACCCAAATACAATAATTCTGGGAGACTTTAATACGCCTCTCACACCACTGGATCGATCTTCAAGGCAAAAGATGAGTAAAGGCGCTTTAGAACTAAAGGAAACCATAAACCAAATGGACCTAATAGACGTTTTCGGAGTATTTCAACCAGGAACTACAGAATACACTTTCTTCTCAGCAGCCCATGGAACCTTCTCCAAAATCGATCACATCCTGGGACACAAAGAAAATACCAGCAAATTCAAAAAATGTAATATAATTCCATGCATCTTTTCAGACCACAATGGAATAAAAGTAGAAATCAACAACAGGAAATTCGAAGGAAAGTATTCAAATTCATGGAGAATGAATGATACACTATTGAATGATGAATGGGTAAGAGCAGAAATTAGGGAAGAAATAAAGAAATTTATGGAAACAAACGAAAACAGAGACACAACCTACCAAAACCTATGGGACACCATGAAGGCAGTACTAAGAGGAAAGTTTATTGCATTGAGTGCCCACATAAAAAGGAAGGAGAACCACCAAGTAAAGAACCTAATGACACAACTCAAGGATCTAGAAATTCTGCAATAGTCTATACCCAAAGCGAGCAGAAGACAAGAAATCATCAAAATTAGAGCAGAAATAAATGAAATAGAGAACAAAAAACAATTCAAAGAATCAATAAAACAAAAAGTTGGTTCTTTGAAAAGATTAATAGAATTGATAAAACCCTGGCCAACCTAACCAAAAGAAAAAGAGAATCAACTCAAATTATCAAAATTAGAAATGAAAAAGGAGATATCACCACAGATAGTGAAGAAACTCAAAATATTATCAGAAACTACTTTAAAAATTTATACTCCAATAGACTTGAAAACCTGGAAGAAATTGATAGATTTCTAAGCACAGATAACCTTCCTACACTCAACCAAGAGGACATAGCAAGCCTAAACCAACCAATAACAACCAAAGAAATAGAAATGGCAATAAAAATTCTTCCACCAAAGAAAAGCCCAGGCCCAGATGGGTTCCCAGCTGAATTCTACAAAACCTTCAGTGAACAACTAATACCAATACTGCATAACACATTCCGGGAAATTGAAAGAGATGGAACTCTTCCAAATTCCTTCTATGAGGCCAGTATCACATTAATCCCCAAACCAAATAAAGATACCTCAAGAAAGGAAAACTACAGACCAATATCCTTAATGAACATAGATGCAAAAATTCTAAACAAAATACTAGCTATACGCATTCAAAACTATATCAAGAAAATAATACATCATGACCAAGTCGGTTTCATCCCAGAAAAACAAGGCTGGTTCAACATACGCAAATCAATACATGTTATTCACCACATAAATAGAACCAAGAACAAAAACCACATCATCATAGCAATAGATGCTGAAAAAGCATTCGACAAAATCCAACACCCATTTATGTTAAAAACACTGCAAAAAATTGGGATAGAAGGAAAGTACTTCAACATCATTAAGGCAATATACTGCAAACCCAAAGCCAACATTATATTGAATGGGGAAAAACTGCAAGAATTTCCACTACAGTCAGGAACAAGACAAGGATGCCCACTATCACCACTCCTTTTCAATATAGTCCTTGAGACTCTTGCTGCAGCAATCAGACAAGAGAAGAAAATCAAAGGAATTCACATAGGAAGAGAGGAAGTAAAATTATCCTTATTCGCAGATGACATGATCCTTTATCTGGAAGACCCAAAGAACTCAACCAAAAGACTTCTGAAGCTGATTGACAAATTCAGCAAAGTCACAGGTTACAAAATCAAACTAAAGAAATCAGTGGCTTTTCTTTATGCCAACAATGAATCCACAATGAAACAAACAAAAACAACAATTCCATTTACTATAACCTCAAAACCAATAAAATACCTAGGAATAAACCTAACCCAAGATGTAAAAGACCTCTACAACAAAAACTATAAAACGTTAAAGAAAGAAATTGAAGAAGACCTTGGAAGATGGAAAGATCTCCCGTGCTCATGGATAGGCAGAATAAATATCATCAAAATGGCCATTCTGCCAAAACTGATCTATAGGTTCAATGCAATTCCCATTAAAATACCAGTGACATTCTTCAGAGACCTAGAAAAATCAATCATGAACTTCATATGGAGAAAGAAAAGACCTAGAATAGCCAAAGCAATTCTCAATAACAAGAAACACGCAGGAGGCATTACAATCCCAGACTTCAAACTATACTATAGAGCAATTGTAGTAAAAACAGCATGGTACTGGCACAAAAACAGATATACTGACCAGTGGATTAGAATAGAAGATACAGAAACAAATCCACACATCTTTAGTCAATTAATCGTTGACAAAGGGGCCAAACACATACGCTGGAGAAAAGTCAGCCTTTTCAACAAGTGGTGCTGGGAGAACTGGCTAACCATTTGTAAAAAGATGAATCTAAACCCCTATATCTCACCAAACACAGGAATCAACTCAAGATGGATCAAAGACTTAGAAATTAGACCTGAGACGGTGAAGTTAGTAGAGGAGAACATAGGTTCAACACTACAACATATTGGCACAGGCAGTAACTTTCTCAACAAAACCTCCAAAGCTCAGGAAATTAAAGCAAGAATAAACAAGTGGGATAACATCAAACTAAAAAGTTTCTTCTCATCAAAGGAAACTATCAATAACCTAAAGAGGAAGCCTACAGAATGGGAAAGGATCTTTACCAGCCACCATTATGATAGGGGGCTAATATCCAGAGTATACAAAGAGCTCAAAAGACTCTACACTAGCAAAACAAACAACCCAATCAAGAAATGGGCAAATGAACTAAATAAACACTTCACAAAAGAAGAGATACAAAGGGCTAATAGATACATGAAAAGATGTTCTTCATCACTGGCCATCAGGGAGATGCAAATCAAAACTACACTGAGATTCCATCTAACCCCAGTCAGAGTAGCAAGCATAAAGAAATCAAACAACAACAAATGCTGGCGAGGATGTGGGGAAAGAGGAACTCTTTTACACTGTTGGTGGGAGTGCAAACTAGTTCAGCCACTATGGAGATCTGTGTGGAGATTCCTAAGAAAGGTGGGAATAGATCCACCATATGATCCAGCTATACCACTCCTGGGTATCTTTCCAAAGAGGTTGAATTCAGAGAACTACAGCAACATATGCATACCTATGTTCATAGCAGCACAATTTGTAATAGCCAAAATATGGAACCAACCCAGATCACCATCAACAGATGAATGGATAGCAAAACTGTGGGAAATACACACAATGGAATTCTATTCAGCCATAAAGAAGAACAAAATTATATCATTTGCAAGAAGATGGAAAGCCCTGGAGAACATTATGTTAAGTGAGATCAGCCAAGCACAGAAGGAGAAGATACACATGTTTCCTCTAATATGCCCAAACTAGAAAACACAAAGGATACCAGTGGGACTCCAGATACTGAAGGGGAAATACTAGCTATGTTTGGATGGTAAGATAGGAGAGGAGAAAGGCCGATCTTGATTAATGAGGGTCTACACCTGAACATGTGTAAAATTATGAATAAGACATGGTTAACCTGGACAACCATTGGTGGGAGGGGGGAAGGGAAAACAGGGGCGGGGGGGAGAGGGCACCAAATATAGTGTAAATGTATACTATTTATGTTCAATAAAAAAATTGTTAAAAAAAACACATGATGTACGTAAACATATATATCAAACTTAATCACTAAATCCTCCCATCCTCTTAGTTATGTCACCTTATTTACTCATTTATAGTATCTCCTTCTTTTTCTAGAGTTATTCCCATGATCCATTTCCTCCTAACTTCCACATATTAGGGAGAGCATCCAATTACTTATTTTTTTTGACTGACTAATCTCACTTAACATAATATTCTCCAGTTCCATCCATTTCCCTGTAAGTGATATAGTTATGTTTTTCTTTATGGCTGAGTAGAATTTCATTGTGTACAGATCTCATAGTTTTGTAATCAATTTATCTGTTGATGGGCATCTTGGTTGGCTCCATAGTTTGGCAATGGTGAATTATGCAGCTATGAACATAGATATGTATGCATTGGGTCTCACTAAGTTGCTGAGGCTGGTGTCAAATCTGCAATCTTCCTGTCTCAGCCTCCCAAGCACTGACATTACAGGTCTGCACCACTGCTCCTGTCTTGGTCAATGTTTTTGTTTTTGTGCCATTACCATGCTGTTTTGATTCTATAGCCTTGTAATATAATTTTAAACCACAAGTTTTAATGCCTCCAAGATAGCTTTTCTTTCTTAGTATTGCTTTGACTATTTTGTTGTTTGTTATGTTTTATTTTGTTTTTATAGTTCCATAAAAAATTTAAACTGGTTTTTGCTGTTTTAGTGAAGAATGATATTGGAATTTTGATAGGATGTGCACTGGATCTGTACATCCCTTTGGGAGGACAGACATTTTAACATTAAGTATCAGTATCAACATTATCATTATCAACATCAGGGTCATTATTCTGATTCATGGACACAGGATATCTCTCCATATGTTTATGGCTTCTTCAGTTTCTTTTATCATGTTATATAATTGTCAGTGGTCAAATCTTTCATCTCCTTGAAATCACCCAGGATTACAGGTACTGATTCTCAGGAGAACAGTTTTCTAAGTGATATTCATCACCCTCATCATTATTATAACTCTTAGCATCATCGAACAGACATCAGGTACCAGACACTTTGTTAAATATTTTATATATTTTATCTTAATTTGCTCTCCCAGGAGTATCTTTCTAAGAGATAGATACAATAGTATTCCCCTTTTACACGTGAAGAAGTTAAGGTGGGAAGAAATTTAGTAATGTGCCCATAGATATACTGCTTATCAGAGCAATTTCACTAGGTTTTTGGTGGCTATTCTAAACAGCTATCACAACAGCATCCTTTTTTTAAGAAAAGAAGATCTTTATGAAGTTGCTAATTACCATCACCCCCTTTTCATTACTTTATTTTAGAATGTATTTCCTTTTCCTAGTGTTATATTTAGATGTATAGAAGCCACATATTATGTCAGAGCTTTTATTTAAGCTAAAGAGAAAATGAGTCATCAGATTTTAGATGTTTCTTTGACTTGAGTGTTCTAATTTGGCTTGCTCTCTCTGAAAATGTACAAACATCCTGGATGTCTGTGAGACTAAAGCTTCTGAAGTCAGACAGAAACATCCCTCACCTCACTTCCCGTTGGCCACCTCAACACTGGCTGCTGTGCTGAACCCCTCTGCCAGCTCTCTGCTCTGTAGTCCTGCGTTAGCACTTAACATCTGCTTGCCAAAGATAACATTTGTCATTCTTCTGCTGTTGTCAAGCTGGCTTATTTTTTGTGTGTGCATTTGAGGTTTGAGTTACAGTTACTAAAAGCCAATTTTTTTTTCCTGGATCAAATGGAGATAGAGGTATTTGGAGGAAGTGGAGCCCTGTGAGAATGACTTCGGGTTTTGAAATCGTTGGGGGTAGTTGATGAAGCATTACCCTTAAGTTCAAGTTGAAGATAGTTGTAACATGTCAGTTCAACTGAGAGTGGTCTCCTGCAGCGATGTCATAAACATTTACTCTGCTCAGTAGTGTCTGAAGAGCTGTTGAAGGGGCTCAACCTCATTTACCCAACGGCCTTGGGAGAAAATATAAAACGGATTCACAGTCTGTCTTGATGCTCTAATTGTAATTGTAGGCCAACCTGAAAAAAAAAATAGCCTGGATCTACATACAATTTAGTTAAAATAAGGTAAAAGTGAAGAAATTACTTTTATTGATATTCTCACTTTACTTTTGAGAAAACATCTGATAGCCTTGGCTTCAGGAGAAAGATCCCACAAACCATCTGTGCTAGAGCTGTTTAAATGTGAATGCTAGGGATGTCCACACAATCATAGTCAGAGGCGGGTCACTGCAGAGAAACTCCTAGACCTTCTGTTTACATAAAGATGGGAAAGTTATGTGAATTGAATGTGTAGAGCCAGTTTGATGAGATTGAATACATATCTTTCCCACCAGGTATTTTCTACAGAAACGTAAAAACTAGACACAAACACACAGTCTAAGGCATTTAGTCCACAATGGAGACTAACTTATTCCATTTATTTGAAGTGTATCCTTTCTCTGGTCCTGCCAAAATGTCTTTCTCCATATGAAAAAAGGCAAAGACCAAGCATTCAGAAGGTAGAATGGAAAATGAGACATTTACCTTTTTTCACCACACATACACACACACACACACACACACACACACACACACACACACACACACACTATATATATATATATATATATATATATATATATATATTATATATATATGCAAACACAAAGGCACACTGGAAACATGGGTTTAAAAGTGAAGATAAATATGCTAAATATTAGAAGCAAATTGGGGTCTAGTACAAATCTAAGTGGAAACACTTGTTACTGGGGAATTTTTCTTCTGCTGAATATATATATGAAGAAATGCTCATGTTCAGAAACAAAATAAACTGAAATAAATGACAAATACCAAATTGTCACAAGTCAAGATCAAGATGTTAATGGGGACTGGAGATGTAGCTCAGTGGTAAGCCACCTACAGAACATGGCGCAAGGCCCTGGTGATAATCCTCAGCACCATACACACACTTAAAAGAAAAAATATAGAAAGAACATATTAATGGTCATTGTTTAATAAATCTGAATTCCATAGCATCATATGTCCCCAGTCATATTTAATGCAATTACTAGAGGCGATAAAATGTTCACATATGATAAAAAAATTAATAATTAACTTATAATTTTTCTCAGCTGACAGAAATTCATATCTGAAAATTCATTCCTATTAATTTATAATTCAGAAACAAGGGGTTTCCTTACATTTCAATCAACCCAACAAGAGCTGTATCACTTTATAAACAGCAGAAGGAACTATAAACTCAAGTTCCAGTTTCAACTTGAAAAGGAATCACACGACATATACACACAGCCTTTCTCTTATTTCTCCTGTGACTATGAGATAAAAAGTCTAAGTTTTTTGCTTGTATGTTCAGGCAGGTGGATAAAATTTTTGTTTTTAGGCCTATTTTCTATCTTTGAAATGGTAAAGTTACTGCAGAGATCTGCAAACATTATTTTTCATCATAGACATGATATGGCAGGACTAAAGAAAGTAGTTACTTTCTTATTTTGTTAAAATAAATGGTGTCTTTAATCCCCAGATATTTTTAGAGGCAGCAGAAAGGTTGTTTTTCCTCTTTAGTGTTTATCTGACCTGCTATCTAGACCCTCTCCCCATGCCCAGTTTCCTGCTACAAATGCTAAAAGCCACATTTTCCTTCTGCCAGGAAACTGGTTGTCTCCTAGAACCTATTTGCGCCTGCAACCTATTAGCAGACTATATTTTTTCAAGGATAGTACAACATGATCAGGTATTTCAAACACTTCTTTAAGACCCTGCCACTCCCTCTTCAGCCTTGACCTTGGGCAAGCATGTGACTCACTCGTAGCCACTGAATGAAGCAGAGGTGATGCTGTGTGACTTCTGCCCTGGGAGCTGAGACACTCAGGCAGGAGCCCTGGGTATCCTGGAAGCAGCCCAGCTGCCCTGACCTTGCTACCAGGAAGCCCAAACTAGTCTACAGGGAGAAATCACGTGAGAGTCCTGAGACTGCATGTAGAGATCCCCAGTGCCCAGCTTCGTTTCACAAAGGAACTGCAAATATCAAACCAAAAGAAACTGGAATGAATATGACAAGTGAATTAAAGTTACTTTTAATTAACCAGAATCTTCCCCCAGTGCTCTGCCATCTCTAACAGACAAGTTCTCTCTGCATTTTCAAAGTGGTAAATAACAGAATTTCCTTCCACTGCGCTTCCTGGATCTTAAGCCCATCACTAAAAATGGGAACTATGATTAAAAGAGGAACAGTCTAGGAGGTGACATATTAATCATCTTTCCCTAAAGAGGCGGTTTCTCAACTTGGATGCACTTATTCATGCTTCCGATTAGGCTGCTTTGTAAATAAAAAGTTGTCTTGAATGACTTCTGTGAGTTCTGCCTTGTGAGTTCTGCCTTGTGAGCAAAATAAGGAGGTGAACTCGGTCTTCCCTGGCACCCCTGCAGTTCCCTGCAGGACTCGCCACAGCTCTGCATCCAGGAAACCTTGGAGGATATGATGTCCAAATGGGAGGGAGCACTTCAAAAATGAGAGATCCCTCAATATCCGTGGAAGTGTCTATGAGATCGTCATAGAATCATTAATCGTCATAATGAATGCCTAATACTTATTGAGTGTTTGCTCTACCATTTAACTATAATCTATCATATCATTTAATTTTCATGACCATCACCTAACGTGTGTGTGTGTGTGTGTGTGTGTGTGTGTGTGTGTACATATGGGTACTCTGAGACTCTTGGTTATTGCTCTTTAATCTTCTGTTTAGCTTCACAAACTGGTGAAGGGTTGAGAAGAGAATTGTTTTGCAGTAGAATCACACAGAGCACACAGTGACCATAGAAGGGTAAGAAAAATAAAATGATACAGCTTGCCACACAAGAGCCGTCAGCATCTCACTCAGTCTAGACAGTGTGACAATCGGGGTAATAAAAGTAGAAAATGCGATAAAATGAAAGAAAATATTACATCCTTAGCAATGTCTTTTCTGACTACGCAGTCTAAAAGAGCCCTGACTCTTCCAGCACCTTGGTCCCTATCTGCTGTCCTACCTGACACACAGTGGCTTTTAAAATTTTTATCATTTTTCTTGCCGGACCAGATCGCATATTTCATAAGATCAAGAATGGCAGAAACCCTTGCTGCGTCTCTGACCCTGAAACAGTGCCTGATACTGAGTAGCTTTTCAATGAATATCTATTAAATAAATTAACAAAAATAGACTTCAAGAAGAATGAAGCTGGGCATGGTGGCACACACTTGTAATCCCAGCATTTGGGAGACTGAGACAGCAGAATTGCGGTTCGTGGACAGCCTCAGATACTTAGTGAGGCCCTTTGCAACTCAATGAGACCGTTTCAAAATAAAGAATAAAAATTAGGGCTGGGGGTGTAGTTCAGAAGTACAATTCCCCTAGGTTCTAACTCCAGTACTGCCCCCACAAAAAAGAAGAAGAATTGAAAAGATGTAGTTCAATGAACAAAAAACTCTAGTGAATACAGGAGGAAAACCAGGTGTAGGAGTACATGCCTGTAATCCCAGAACTTGGAATTTTGAGCAGGAGGATCCCAGCGTTAAGGCCAGTGTGTGTAATAACTTAGTGAGATCTTGTTTCCAAATGAAATGAGTTTTGGGGGTTAGAGTAGAGCTCAGAGGTAGAACCCACATACACTCTGGTTCAGTCCCCAGTATGAGAGAGGGGATAGAGAGAAAGAGAAGGAAAGAAGGAAAGAAGGAAAGAAGGAAAGAAAGAAAGAAAGAAAGAAAGAAAGAAAGAAAGAGAGAGAGAGAGGGAGGGAGAGAGAAAGGGAGAAAGGAAGAAAGAGAAAGAAAGAAAGAAAGAAAGAAAGAAAGAAAGAAAGAAAGAAAGAAAGAAAGAGAGAGAGAAAGGGAGAAAGGAAGAAAGAGAAAGAAAGAAAGAAAGAAAGAAAGAAAGAAAGAAAGAAAGAGAGGGAGGGAGAGAGAAAGGGAGAAAGGAAGAAAGAGAAAGAAAGGAAGAAAGAAAGAAAGAAAGAAAGAAAGAAAGAAAGAAAGAAAGAAAGAAAGAAAGGGAGGGAAGAGAGAAAGGGAGAAAGGAAGAAAGAGAAAGAAAGAAAGAAAGAAAGAAAGAAAGAAAGAAAGAAAGAAAGAAAGAAAGAAAGAAAGAAAGAAAGAAAGAAAGGAAAAGAAAGAAAAGAAAAGAAAGAGGAGGGAAGAGGGAGAAAAGAAAAAAAGGAAAAAAGGAAGAGAAATAACCGAGGACTGAAAACGGGCAGGCTCTTTTCATTTTTGTGGAACACAGATGAAAGCTTCAATTATTTTTTTCCCTCTGTCCCAAGCTCCATTTTTTAAGCGTCAATTAACACAACTTAGCAAAGCAGCAGGCACAGGATTAGGAAACATCCTGTTTCTGACCCACAAGAAGCCTCCTTTCTAAACTACCTTCAATGAGCCAAGAGTTGTCTTTGATTCATTTTCCCTTCTCAGGCTTACTGGCATCCGCAGACGTTGATGCTTTCATTTTTATTGGCTGCTTAATGTTTGCATTGAAGGGAGGTACAGCAGCATCCTGTCTCCTCAGTATCATTTCCCAGAAGGAGGGACCACACATAGGACTCTCCAGATCACTTGTCCAATGCCTCTAATAAAACTGGTAGATTATGTATTTCCTTACTCATTTAAAAAACATCTAGTATATGTGCAGCCTGTGTCAGGCATTTCAGGAAAGCAAAGATGAATCAGATAGAGATGCTGCATGCAGAAGCCCATATGGATCCTGCCAGGCTGCACCACGTTCAGTGGACACCTGTGCAATGTCTCCTTTCTGTAGAAGCAAGTGACAGTTTATATTAAATCACTGAGTTTATTTTTCATTCATCTTGCCAGCTGTACAGCAGCTTTCATGATATTCTTTAATGTCATGGAAAATTTCCTGCGGATTGTGTTGTCCTGTCCCTTTCCTTCTTAAAGCAGAAAGCACAGATAGAAATGTACTAGGACATCTGGTATACGTGCCTGTGGGAAACAAAACTGAGTACTAATCTGATCACATCTCACCACCATCACAGACACCAGTCTGATCCAAGCTACCATCACCATCAAATCTATGTGGACTTTCTCAAGTAGCCTGCAAGTGCGTGTCCCTGTTTCCATTCTTGGTCTCTCATGGTTTACTTTCCATGCCGCACTTGAGCAAGCCTGTTAAGCTGAAGTCAGTCCATTCTCCTTTCCTCAATGGCCTCCAAAAGACCCCATGACCCTTGGAGTAAAGTCCCAATTCCTTACAAGAGGAGCATAGTAAATGCTCCAAAATTATTAAATATAGGAAGAAACAACACTTAAACCCTGGAAGCTCTGATATTTGAAGGGAAAAAATGAGAAGAAAGAACAAGAGTCATAAAAAGGAGGGTCAAGCCGAGCATGGTGAGCACATTTGTAATCCCAGTACTTGGAAGACTGAGACTGGAGGATCGCAGGTTCAAGGGCAGCCTTAGCAATTTAGTGAGGCTCTCAGCAACCTCATGAGACCCTGTTTCTAAATAAGAAATAAAAATAGGTCTGGGATGCAGCTTGGAGGTAAGAATACCTCTGAATTTAGTTCCCAGTACTACACACACACACACACACACACACACACACACACACACACACAACGAGGGTCAACTAAAGGAAGCCAAGATGGGGAAACACTCAACGTGAAGCACACCAGCAGGGTCTGTAGCAAACTGGCCGAGTACAACAGCTGGAAAGAACCCACTGCATTTTGTACTGAGATGGAAGCTGGTGATCTTGGCAGCTTGGAGTCTTGGATTGGGACAGGGCTGGGGGAGTTGAAACAGACAGAAGACTGATTCTGGTTGTATGGGGAAGAGTGGGTGTGGAAATGAGCATAACTAAGAGAGACTTTTTTCTTAGAAACTTGACACTGGAAAAAACAAAAAATGCGTGGCATAGTAACTGGGTGGGATGGGAATGACAGAGTTAATGTTTTTCCTTTCCATTTTCTAAGATAGAAAGATATGAAGGTGCCTATATGGTCAGGAAAAAAGCAGAAATAAAAGTGGGAAAAGGACTTAAAGAAGTTGAGGTTGTATGTCCATGGTAACCTTCATTTTCTCTGTTAAAAGTTTGAATCAGATTCCAAAAAGAGGACAGATGGAGGGTTGGAAAGTGTGATGAGGTTGGGAAATTACAGAGGAGGGGATAAGATATCAGGATGTATCCCTTGAACTGTAATACATTAATCAAGATTAACATACATTTGTTGCAAATTTGCATGCTTAAATTGATGATTAAATATTCATTTTTAAAAGATGCCAAAGCTCTCCAGAATGTGTTTGGTCTCACATTCAGCCAGAATGTGTACCCCCTCTGCCACCCACTGAATTTATTACTCTCCCAAGAGAGTGAGTTTTTAGAATTCAAAACATGTAACGCTCACCAGAAGCACTAGTTGAAATCACAGATTTCTGGACCCCAGCCCCAGGAATTCTGACTCAGTAGGTCAGGTTTAAACAAGCGCAACAGATTATTCAGATGTGGGTGGTTGGGTACCCAAATGAGATGTGTTGCTGAGGAAGTTGGACTTGAGCTCTGGAGACTGTGCAAAATAATCCAATGTGAAAAATCTTCAGGACTTTGTTTCACCTACTAAAATGAAGAAGGACCTGAGAGACTTCGAAAAGTGTTTAAGACACTTTTGTGTATGGAATTTTGTTTGGTAGAGGTAAGAAAAAGAATAAGGACAGATGGTCAAATTCAGAGAAAAGTAGAAAACCTTAGTGTGGAAAAATGGTACAGGGAATAGGATATTGAAATATGTGTATATTTGCATAACTCCCAGTATCATCATCATCAGCAGCAGCAGCATCATCATCATCATTTTGTGGTGCTGGAGCATTCTACCTCTGAGCTACAACCCCAGCCCTATTTTTTATTCTTTATTTTTTTAAAACAGGGTATCACCGAGTTGCAAAGGGCCTCACTAAGTAGCTGAGGCTGGCTGCCAACTTTGATCCTCTTGTCTCAGCCTCCCAAATGCTGGGATTACAAGCATGCACCACCACACCCAACTTGTAGTCTTATTTATTTATTTATTTATTTATTTATTTATTTATTTATTTTTGGTGGTACTGGGGTTCCTGGAAGCTCTTCTACCTCCGGGCTACACTCCCAGACCTATTTTATTTTTGATAACAGGGTCTCTTAAGCCAGCGCGGCTGGCTTCGAACCTGCGCAATCCTCCTGTCCCTGCCTCCCAAGCGCGGGGATTACAAGCGTGCGTCACCACGCCCGGCATTGGAGTCATTTTTAAATGAAGTTACACTGCATTTGTCTTCTCAAGTTTTTTGTCAAGAAAAAAAAAAAAAACTAAGTGCATACTGTTTCCAGTGGGATAGATAGATAGGTAGATGATAGATGACAGATAGATAGATAGATACATAGAGACAGAGAGATACCCTACTCTTCATTAATTCATCTTTTATATATTATTATTATTATTATTATTATTATTATTATTATTATTATTAGGTGGTGCTGGGGTTCCTGGAAGCCCTTCTACCTCCGGGCTACACTCTCAGGCCTATTTTATAGGGTTTTTTTTGGAAAAAGGGTCTCTTAAGCCAGCGAGGCTGGCTCGGAACCAGCGCGATCCTCCTGTCTCCGCCTCCCAAGCGCGGGAATTACAAGCGTGCACCACCATGCCCGGCCTTAATTCATCTTTTAAAAGAGTGAGTGGGAGAGGAAATATATGTAGAACATTCATAAAAAATAGATCAACATAATAAAAATGTTTATGCTATTTCATGAACAGTGAATTAAGAAGGGCAGTGTCCTGATCAAACTATTTTCAAGAATAGTCTCTGTCTTCTAGTTGAAATAAAAACAGAAGTAGAGTCAGATTATGTGAAGGTAGGGAGACTTCATTTGAAGGTTGCAAGAGTTATCTAAGAAATTCTGTTGGCATGAACTAGGGTACTGGCTGTGGGCACAGAATAAAGGGGGCAAGCTAGATAATTGTTAAGGAGGAAGAATCAATGGAGTTTAATTATTGATTGGAATAAGGTTGGGCAAGGAGCAGAAGTCTTGAAGAATCCCAAGGTTGATAATAATAAAATTAGATACTAATTTTTTAGAATCTATGTTCTAAATCTACTTTAGATTTAATGTTTTTCTAGTTACATTTTTATGAAACTTAAATTTTGAAATTACTGTTTTTTTCTCAAGCCTTCTAAAACAGACAAAACTGTTCTATGTAATAGAATTGTACTAAAAATGTACTTCAAACATGTTAAAATATTTTGTGCTTAAAAACACATAGTGGAACCCCATTATAGTCAATGGTAGTTTGCTGAGAGATGGAGATGAATGATTAATTGATAGATAATATTAATAGATAATTGATAGGGAGATAGGTGATTTATGTGCTCAGTGATAGGTATATATATATATATATATATATATATATATATATATATATATATATATGTGATAATAGATAGGAAACCTGTATTATAACCCCAATACAAATCCTATTGGTTCCTTCCACCTCTGAGAAGTTTCTCAGTTTCTCTAAACAATTCAGTTTAACACTTTTTTTTAGCTGAAATCAGATGACTAATGGGAAAT
Organism: Muscardinus avellanarius; assembly: GCF_963383645.1. Taxonomy (NCBI): domain Eukaryota; kingdom Metazoa; phylum Chordata; class Mammalia; order Rodentia; family Gliridae; genus Muscardinus; species Muscardinus avellanarius. Next base: position 53,025,584 of record NC_137789.1, on the reverse strand, counting down.
TTAATAAGTACAAAAATAAATGTATGTATCACCTTAACAAACACTTAAGTATCTATTATGTGCAAGATGATACAATAGGTACCAGGCCAACAAAAATAAATAATTTGAGGCATGGGAAATATCAGGTACACACCATGATGAGACAAGATGGAGGCTGTGAGGGAGCAGAGATGCCGTAGCTGATGGGTGAGAAAGGATATTCACTGATGATCACAAATACTAATTTCATAAATGCTAGCATGCCTTCAAATACCCACTCTGTGCCAAACTTTGGGAAAGTGATTTATGTACATGTTCTCCATAAATGGCAAGGCACTAATAATTATTTTTAAATACTCTATCTCGGCCAGGGATGGTGACTCACACTTCTAGTCCCAGTACTTGGGAGGCTGAGACAGGAGGGTCACCAGTTTGAGACCAACCTCCACAACTTAGCAAGACTTTTAGCAAGCTAGTGAGACCCTGTTTCAAACAAAATAATTTTAAAATGGCCAAGGGTGTAGCTTGAAGGTATAATATCTCTGCACTCAATCCCCAGTACCTCAAAAAATAAATTAGTCTCTGCCTCTTTTCCACCAACCTGAAGTACCCCTACACTAACTATTCTAATTAAATACATGGAGGTTTATTTGGAGTATGTACATTTCTGTTTGACTAAGCAGGAGTACTTTTGCAGTTCCCAGATTGTCCCCTTCAGCTATGATTACCCAAAGCACACAATTATGTTAATGAAAAAGAAAGAAAAATGAAAGATAACCTTACATAAAGGTACACATTTGGACTGCTAATTACAGTGCCTAATTTATATTGCTCCCATTAATGGTGGCTTTAGCTCTTACTTTAAAAGACCTTAAGAAAATATTAACAGATTGCAAAACCTATCCCTACCTTTGTGCTCTAGTTAAACAGCCCAGCTGAATATTAACCACCAGCCAGTTACTTTACATAAGAGGAAGCCTGAGGTCACTTGGAGCAAGCATGTTCAGTCAATGTGCCTCACATGCGTCATCCTGATGGTCTTTCCAGAGCCCTGGCTTGGAAGGCAAACTGGATGTCTTTCTTGAGGACAGGCACGCTGTCATTCCGACTGTTGTGGAGACACATGGCAGTGCAGGTGTTACCCATTTGCATGGAGGCACATCTGGGATGAAAGACATTTTCTATTTCAAATTGTCTTCGATCTTTTGACAATAGATGTCTGTGACGGCAACTCTGATCAGTCAAAAGATTTTCTGTTTTATACTTTACATATACCTTTAGTCAACTCAAAGAAGCAAGTGTTTGTAATATACTTTTATTGGTGCGTTGTAATTAGACATCACCATGAGGTTCAAAGTGATACACACATCCAGGCCCACAGTACCTGCTGGGATTCTCTCGGGATCTCGCCCTACTTCCTCTTCTCTGTCAATGCTAGTGAGGTTGGTAGTGATACCTTAAGATATGGACATACCTGTATTTGAACTGCTTGCTTCATCAAGCCTCCTTTTTCCTCTCCTCAACCCTCTCCTTTATTTTACTAGTCTCCTCTTTCTCTCCTCATTTATCTGATGTCTCTTTTGTTTCTTATTTTCTCTCCAGCTTCCAAATGGGTGAGAAATCATTTGACCTTCACTTTCTGAGACTGACTGATCACGCTTGTCATAATATTCTCTTGTTCCCTCCATTTTCCTGTGGATGACATGATTTTGTTCTTTTATACTACTGAGTAAAATCCCTTTGTGTGTATATATAGCACATTTAAACAAACAAGTTTTTATGAGCTGCAAAGTCTGCCTAGCTTTTAGACTACGCTTTGTCTACCATGCGTACACGCTGTTTATATGGCATTAATCATTTTTCCTACTAAGCTGCAAGGACCTTACGAGCAGGACTACATTTCATGTTTATTCTGCAAACCCAAAATGCTGCGCATAAGATATGCACAAACTATTTCAATATTTGGCTCTGCCACTGGCGACTGAGTATCTTAGGCAGACTCCCTTCACTTCTCCAAGTCTGGAAAGTTCAATGAAATAATACATTTAAACAATGCTCTGTAGACCTAAATAAATTACCAAAGAAATATAATAAAACTATATTGAAAATATGTATTTCACCAAGCACTATATTCATATTATCCCATATAATCACTTTGCTGTTGATGATTGTAATTAATGAAGGCTATTCTTTATATCTCATATGACAAAACTGTTAGAGCAGAAATCTCTGGAAGGGAGAAAAATTTTTGTTTTACATGCATCTTGTATGTGTCCATGACCTTGTATGTCTTTGATAGTGATACCTCCAAAGATCATGATGCCAAGGAGATCTGTGATATCTACAATGTCAGGATATAAAATATTCTCCAGTTAAGTGGTCATTAATACAATTATTAAAATGAAAAAATGCAAGATATATTTATGTTAACAAATACAGGAGAGAAAAGAGATAAAAATAATGAAAAAACTAAGGAATTGTTATTTTTAAAGTGGTAGTCATCCATAAAAATAAATCCTTTTATAAAACCCCATCATTGGCATGCCTTTGTAATATTTACTTGGCTTTCATACATTCTTTTCTCTTTGTTTAAATATGCATACACACATATAATATATATCAATAAATCATTCTTATTTTTATTCAACTTGCATTTTAGACATACATATAAACACATGCATTGACATCTAATTCTTCTGTTGCCAAAAATCAGTGCATGTAGAAGCGTTTCATCCCAACATATATCTTTTTAAAGTGTTTTCTGCAAGACGATATTCACCAGAATTTCACCTATAAAAAGATATAAAAATTATAATATGCAGAAGCTAAGGAGGAAAACCCATAGATGAGCAAATAAAGAGACCTAACTGGGGGTGATGGGAGGGGGAAGAAGGAAATTCCCTAAATGTACATGATGTACACTCATAAACATATCAACCATTAAGCCAAACATAAAAGGGAGGGGTAGGGATTAGGATGGGAATTGAGGAAGGGCTAAATGAGCGATGTGTGCATGTGTGACTCTATTATCTTTTACTCCATTAAGATGTATGACTATGCCGGGCGTGGTGGCACACGCTTGTAATCCCTGCGCTTGGGAGGCGGAGACAGGAGGATCACGCTGGTTCGAAGCTGGCTTAAGAGACCCTGTTTCCAAAAATAAAAAAAGCATAAAATAGGTCTGGGAGTGTAGCCCAGAGGTAGAAGGGCTTCCAGGAACCCCTGTACCACCAAAAAAAAAAAAAAAATGTATGACTAAAATGCACCAATAAAATATTTTGTGGTACTGGGGATGGAACCCAGGGGTATTCTACCTCTGAGCTACACTCCCAGCCCTATTTTTTATTCTTTATTTTGAAACCAGGTCTCACTGAGTTGCAAGGGACCTCACTAAGTAACTGAGGCTGGCCCCAAACCAAGACCCTCCTATCTCAGCCTCCCAAATGCTGGGTTTACAAGCGTGTGCCACCACACCTGGCAAAAAAGTTTTAAAAAGATAAAAAATTAAAGGTGTACTTTTTATATAACCTTTTAAACAATAAAAATGTATTTATGTTTGGTAGTATAGTGTCTTAAATGTGTTCACAATTTTTGTAAGTGCATGTCTTTTTTTTTTTCCTTTTGTGGTACTGAATATTGAACCCAGGGGCATTCTACCTCTGAGCTATACCCCTGCCCTATTTTATTTTTATGTTGAAAAAAATCTCGCTAAATTGCGGAGGCTGACCTCAAACCTCAGTTCCTCCTATCTCAGCCTCCCAAGTACTGGCATTAGAAACGTGTGAATTCCCTTTTTATATACTGCTTTATAGCTTTTGGAGCTACTCAGAAACATTTTTGCTTCATTTAATGCATATTTATTGACTTTATTTTAGGAAATTTATTTGCATAAATTTTGGATACAGAAGCAATCCCATACTCGAAAAATGTATGTCAGCAGTTTTTGTTGAAACATCTGCACCTGATTTTTTAAGGAAACAATTTCATAGAAGCAATAAATTCAAATATGTTAATAAGAAAGATAATTATTTCACAATAATTAGATATATGTCTTCCTTTGTCACTTGTATTTTAACTTGATCATATGGTCTTCTTAAAAATAACAATTTAATATATACAACCACAATCTTTCATGAATCGTAGTTTGTTATGGTAAAAGGGAATTTAATTTCTGAGGTAAATTCCAGATCATTATAAAAGCTTGGAAGGGGATTATTTGTATATTTAATCCATAAATGGCAAATGCACATAATTGTTTCTATTAAAAAGGCACTCCGTAAACTGATTATTGCTCAATGTGAAACTCCTGCCAAGTGCGATCATAGGGAAATACTCAAGATGAAAAATGAGTATAAGGAAATATCAGCAGTGCCTTGGAGAGAATTCAATGGAACAACAACAACAAATTAGGACTAGATATATTTCCACATGGTCCTCACAGCTCCTTAGCTGAAAGTCAAATATGCACTTTTCATTTTTGCAGTAAACAGAAAAGTTAATTCACAATTATACTTTCAATAATGAGACTAAATGATCAAGATTAAACACAATTTTAAGATCTTTAAGATAAATAAAAGACAAGATGATTAGACTAATATTGGACTTATTTTTATTTAAAAAAAAGACATTAGAAGACAGTAAGAGTCCCTTCAAAAAATTAACAGTACTTAGAACTTTCTAACCAGCAAAATATCCTACAGAACTGTAAGCAAAATAAAGACATTTTTTTATCCAAATGTTGAGGAGATAGTCTATGTTTGAGCTCCCTCTTTTTATAACTATTAATGGGAGGATGCCAGCTTAAATTTTAAAAAGAAAAATAGAAAGAATATATAAAGCATATATTTGAAATGACAATGAACAAAATAAACAATTTATTTTTTATTTATTTATTTATTTATTTATTTATTTATTTATTTATTTTTGGTTGTACTGGGTTCCTGGAAGCCCTTCTACCTCCGGGCTACACTCCCAGACCTGTTTTTACATTTTTTATTTGGAAACAGGGTCTCTTAAGCCAGCGCACGCGCCTGGCTTCGAACCAGGGCGATCCTCCTGTCTCTGCCTCCCAAGCGCGGGGATTACAAGCGTGCGCCACCACGCCCGGCCAAAATGAACAATTTAAAAAGAGGCAAAGTTGCCGGGCGTGGTGGCGCACGCTTGTAATCCCCACGCTTGGGAGGCGGAGACAGGAGGATCGCGCAGGTTCGGAGCCAGCCTTGCTGGCTTAAGAGACCCTGTTTGCAAATAAAAAATATAAAATAGGTCTGGGAGTGTAGCCCGGAGATAGAAGGGCTTCCAGGAACCCCAGTACCACCAAATAAATATAAATAAATAAATAAATTAATTAATTAAAAAGAGCCAAAGTTCTGGAAATTAACTTTTTATAAAGGAAAAGACAGAAAATTAACACTATAAATTACTATAATCCTAACAAGATTGGAGATGTGCTCACTGCATAAATAAGGAATGCTGAAATCTATATCATCAAGAACAGAGAAAAAATGTGTTTTTATATCTAGCATGTTGTTAAACATGTTAAACATGAAAACATTTCAAAGAAATGGAATATAGTTTCCAGATTTGATATGTTTCTTTGGTTACCTATGCACTTCCTTTTCTTTGTTGCAATTTTTGCTATGACTTTAAAATGTTGTTTTTCTTTTTTTATAATTTAATTTAACTAATGCATTAGTTAACTTTGCCTCAACCCATCTTCCCCTGAAACTCTCCACAGCTTTTGGTAACCACCATTCACTCTTGACTTTCCTTCATTAACAAGACGGTGTTTTGTTGGTTGTTCTGCGTTATAGCTTGGATCTGGGTGTGCCCCAAAGCTCAGGTGTTGAAGGCTTGATCCCAGTGCAGTAGTGTTCATAGGTGGAGCCTGGGGAGGTGACTGGATCATGTGGGCTGTCCTCAATCCCTTCAGGAACAGGTCCAGAGAGGCCCCACATCAATCCATTAATGAGTTGATAGCTTCATGCCTGTTGGACGGAGTGGGAGCCTGTTTTGGAGGAGTAGGAGCCTCTTCTTTGTTCCTCTCTGTTTCTTGGCCATCATGAGGCAAACAGCTTTCCTCCTTCACACCCTTCCACCATGGCGCTCTGCCTTGTCACAGGCCCAGAAACAGTCCCAGGCCAAGTGACCAGGGACTGACCTCACGAGCCAAAATAAATCTTTCCTCCATTAAGGTGATTTTCTCAGGTATTGTGTTACCATGATGGAAAACTAATACAGTTTGTTTTCTCGCTAATGTTACATTTTCCTTACGCAAATGATTTTGCACTATCGTGGCTAGTCTTAATTAACCCCTTATCAATGGTATTATATACTAGGGTGAAAATGACCACAGTGAGCTTATCACCTGCTTTATTACCCAGCACTATAGAGATGAGCTCTTGGGGATTTGGAGGCTCTGTGTGAGTCATAGCAATATGTGGTTCCCAAGAAACTGTAAGCACAGGAAAATCCTGCATTTATATAGAAATAGTACACATTCCTGTGTATATAGAAATAGTACACATTCCTCAAAGAGGGTCATTTCCAACACAGCTAGACTACACTGGACAACATGCATGGGCTCTTGAAATATTCGCTTTTATTTATAAGCTAAATTAGTTCTTTGAGGATTTAGAAATATAGAGGCAATTCTAAGGAGAAACCAGTAACCTTCTGTTTCTCTTGTGTTTTATTCCCAACTGTGAAATCTTATGTCAATCTCTTTGGTTCTGAAAAAAATCATATTAAAGAAACATATGGAGCTTTTTTTATCATTTCTGTTGGAAATAAAGACTGAATTCGAATATAAAGTAGTCAATGATACGATGATCGCGTGTTCATTATATTATCAATTAAAGATTAATTCCAGCTGGGCATGGTAGCATATGCTTGTAATCCCAATACTTGAGAGGCTAAAACAGGAGAATCACAGGTTTGCGGCCAGCCTCCGCAACTTGTTAGGCCCTCAGCAACTTAGTGAGACCCTGTTTTAAAATAAAGAATAGCCAGGTGTGGTGGCGCACGCTCGTAATCACCGCCCTTGGGAGGGGGAGACAAGAGGATCGTGCATAAGAGATCCTGTTTCCAAATAAAAATATAAAAAATAGGTGTCTGGGAGTGTTCCTGGGTTTCCAGGAACTCCGTACCACCAAAAAATAAAATATAAAAAATAAAGAATAAAAACTAGGCCTGGGGATTGCTCGGAGATAAAATGCCTCTGGGTTCCATCCTTGGTACCACAAAAAAAGAAGAAAGAAAAGAAAAGAAAGGAAGAAAGAAAGGAAGAAAGAAAGAAAGAGAGATATTAAATTCTTTCTAGGAATAAAACTCTTCAGGAAAATGAATACTCACTTATGTGTCCATAAAATGTATCCTAAAAATATTGAACCGAATATCTTCTCTTATCAGCTTCAAATAATCCAGTACAGTTTGGGACTGGGTTGTTTGTTTGTTTGTTTGAGGTCTGGGGATGGAACCCAGAGGCATTTGAGCTCCGAGCTACACCTCCTGCCCTATTTTTTATTCTTTACTTGAAACAGCGTCTCACTAAGTTGCAGAGAGCCTCATTAAGTAGCTGAGGCTGTCTGCGAACCGTGATCGTCCTCTCTCAGCCTCTAAGTCTAAGTAGCTGTCAATGTTCACTCTTAAGTGGGAAAGAGATAGAACTAGAAACACCGGCTCCAACTGGCAGCACGCCGCTGTGTACAGTGTTACCATTTTCAACTAAATCTGAAGTCCCCATTTCTCTCTCTGCGGGAATTGTTCTTCCTCTCATCATGCGGGAATTCCTCTCAAGGAGACATGAGGGTGTTTGCAGAACCCAAACGCCATCTAGCGGTAACAGATGGTAAATTCCACGTAGAAAAATAAAACCGGCAGCCCTTTTGACAAAGCACAGCTCTCTGCTTATAAAACTCCATTTTTAAAATAAGGTATGCCATTTCTTTTAAAGAATTAAAGTAATTTAAATTATTTTATAACCTTTGGACTGCTTGTTTACCATCTTTGCTTATAAATTGCATCCTCTGTGGCAAGGGGAAGGTGTGCTTCTGAGTTTTATTTATTGAAATTTATTCTGGACAATTACACTGTGTTTTGGGCCTGCTAGCAATCACTTAACTCACACCCCTGACAGAACTAGTGTAATTGAAGGATTAAGTGCTCAGACCACGGGGTCACACTTGCTGGGATCAAGTTTCTGGTTCTGCATGAACTTTGGTAAAGTTACCTAACAGCTGGACTTCTGTGAACCTTTCCTGCAAAAAAGAGATAAAATTGGAAACACATATGTCTAGTACCTGCAGAAATGTTCAGCATATGTTAACTATACATTAATTGTTAGGTATTCTTACTTATTATGAAACAAATGAGAAAAATATGTGTAACACTTTTTATAGTTATTTATCCCGTTCTTCAATCTAGTCAATGTTAAAAGTTAAAGCTACCCCACAAATACCATAGGCCTATCATTAGCCATGGTTGGCTGCTCCCAGGGCAGACAGAATTTATAAACTCCCACGGAAATTTCAAAGGGTCACTGGAACCCGCTAATGACTAAACTGCTATGCATTCCTTTGCAAAATGGCAAAGTATGAATTAGGTTTTGTTGTTATTGTTGTTGTTTAGTAGGAAATAGCAATTTTATGTTTATACCTTTATTTGGTGCCTTGTAATTATACACCACACAGGATACGAACGTAATAGAAACAGCAATTTTATTTCTTAAAAATCCAGTCTGATCTCTCAAGAAGTTTGTCATCTAAATGTAGAGAAAATTGACATAAATAACTGCTTCTGCTGGAATAAGCAATTATCTAAGAATTAGGATTTACATGTTAGAAGACAGTTAAAATAATTCAAAATATCAACAAAAACACTGGGCAGTGGTCATTAGGAAGATCTTTATTTTCTCTACACGATAATGTTATTTAGCTAAACTTTGCTGAAAATTTTAAAACCAACTTTATACTTTGAATGCAGTGATATCTGGAATATCAAGTATCTTGTGAACATAAAAAATGTTTTTTTTAATATATTGAGCATCCGGATGTCCTAGAAGATAAAAGTAAGAGAAATTTGAAAGGAAGAAAAATCAGAGAATGGAACAGGGTACATTCTACCATGTTTATATACACATGATACACATTTTTATATTATCATAACCACAACCTTCCCCTTGATGTGCGTCTCTAGGTAAAGTTATGGGGAGCTGTAAGGCTGTATTGTATCATGTCTCTAGATTAAAGCCTGTCAGTAACAATACACACTGATTCATTTCAGGATTTAACCATATCTGTGTAATTAAGGAAGAAATTCATGAATCTCTGATGTAGTTGATCAACCACATTCTCATCAAAGAAAAGTTGCGATGGGTCATGGCACTGTCTGCGCTCATTTTGAAGCACAACTTGCTGAAACATGTCTTTCCTAGATAGCAAATCCTTCTTTGATGAGCAAATAGTTATGCTAGCTCTGAAAGATTTCTTTCTCCAATTAAGAATATTTTTATACAATTATTACCTTGAAAATATTTTATTTTTAAACAATTATTAACTTTCTTAAAAATTTGGCTCTATTTGTCTAACATATATCATTTAAGTGTATATACAGAAACCATGTTAATTATATATATTAAATATGTATCATCACAGAAATATCACATATCAAATTAAGAACCAACCGGTTCTATTTTTAAAAGGAAACATAGCAAGTAGAAGGTCTTGAAATTTTTAAATATATATGTGTAGTAATGAATATATACACTTAAATATATAGCAGTAAAATATTCAATGGAAATCTCAAAGGTAAAGTTGAATAAATGTGACAAGAAGGTTTAATATATAATAATCTTTCCTAGTTTTACAGGGAACAAAAAAGTCAGATCAGAAGACATTATCAAAGGCATCAGTCAAGAACTCGTCCCTATATTTCAAGATTTAAAATTCAGATTAAAAGACCCACTAAGCACCCAGTATAATGAACAGAAAAGAAATAAAGTACACAGGGTTCATCACCCTCAATTTTCAGAACTGTAGGAACAAAGAAAATTCTAAACCTTTTGCAGAACAAATGTTCCTGTATTAAGAATAAGGAAGAATAACATTATATTTCCTAAGGCAAAACTAGAAACTAGAAACAAAGGAAGCAATGTCATCAAATTCCTTGAGAAAGTCATTTTCATTCTTGCATTCCATATGCAGCCAAGCTAAGAAGCAAGAGCAATGGCAGAAAAAATACCTATTTAGACATTCAGGGTCTTTGAAACTTCACCACAGTGTTTGCAACTTTTATTAGAAGAGAAAGTGGAGTTAAAATAAAATATTAACTTGCAATGATTGCTTTCAAAAGTGTTTATTATTGCCAGGCGTGGTAGCACACACTTGTAATACCAGCACTTGGGAAGCTGAGACCAGGAGGATCATGGTTTGGGATGGCCTCAGCTAGATTGTTAGGCCCTTTGCAACTCAGTGAGTAAAACAACCCTGTTTCAAAATGAAGAATAAAAAGTAGGGCTGGGGTGTAGCTCGGAGGTAGAATGCCCCTGAGTTCCATCCCCAGTACTGAAAAAAAAAAAAAAAAGCTTATTATTTGTTAACAGCATGCAAAGAATTCTCTAAATGTTTAAAGCAGAGAGATGCACCAGTTATCTCCATTTAAGTGGGTGAAGTTGGACATTTTACTCCCTGGTTGAAGTCTGAAATAGAAAAGGCATTAGTTTTTGGTAAGACTTGAAATTGAACAAATTAATTTAGAACGTATTTGCAAGCATTCCATTACCTGTGACCAATGAGCCGCTAATGATAGGGTCAGTTTCTTCTTTAAATGATTTAACATTAAAAATCTAATGTTCCCCAAGTGACATTTCATATGAATATATGAGATGGGCAAAGAGTACTTTCCAAACTCCTTTTCAGACAGCACCACTTGCAGTTTTATAATGTCACGTTGCCACTGGGACCACTAAGTAGCTCCCACCTGCTCACTGATGCAAGCACTGACTGTACCAGCAGCACTTTAAAAATACAGATCACGTGTGGAGTGTCCACTAGCGGACACCTCGGGCTCCAGTTGCCTATAAAATAAACACAGACATAATTAAACTGGCAGACACAAAAAGGCATGCGTGCTGTGGAATGGTGTTGGCTCTAGTGAATGGTATTGGTGAAAAGTGAAAAAATGAGAGGCCAAAACCGAATAACCATACCATTCTAATAAGTAGGTGAAAAAGATTCATTCTCTCTCTCTCTCTCTCTCTCTCTCTCTCTCTCTCTCTCTCTCTCTCTCTCTCTCTCTCTCTCTCTCCTTCATTCATGTAATGTATTAACTGAGCTAAGATCACATTTAAAGATACTGGTTTAAGCCGGGCGTGGTGGCGCAGGCTTGTAATCCCCGCGCTTGGGAGGCGGAGACAGGAGGATCGCACAGGTTCGAAGCCAGCCGCGCTGGCGTAAGAGACCCTGTTTCAAAAATATAAAATAGGTCTGGGAGTGTAGCCCGGAGGTAGAAGGGCTTCCAGGAACCCCAGTACCACTAAATAAATAAATAAATAAATAAATAAATAAATAAATAAATAAATATAAAATAAAATAAAGATACTGGTTTAAATGGGGTAGCACTTAATTTAGCCTTACCCTGCCCCTCCAAAGAGGTGCAAAGCAGCAGGTGTATAAAAAAAATTAAATGGGCCGGGCGTGGTGGCGCACGCTTGTAATCCCCGCTCTTGGGAGGTGGAGACAGGAGGATCGCGCAGGTTCGAAGCCAGCCCTGCTGGTGTAAGAGACCCTGTTTCAAAAATATAAAATAGGTCTGGGAGTGTAGCCCGGAGGTAGAAGGGCTTCCAGGAACCCCAGTACCACCAAAAAAAAAAAACTTAAATGGAAAAATATATGTGTAGTTTTATTAACTACGTTTTACTCATAATATTCAAAAATTAAGTTCTAATTGAAGTAAAGAGGATTGTTTAAAGAAATAAGGACAGTCTGAAAGAAATAGGGAGTCAGCAGACCTGGAAAGATTATTTAACTTTGCTAAGAATGAAATTTCTTGACGCTCATACTCTACATTTAGCAAATATTCATTATGTGGTTTTGTTTGTGGTGCTAGGAACTGAACCCAAGGACATTCTACCTCTGAGCTACACTCCTTATTATTTATTTATTTAATTTGGAAACAGAATCTAAGTTCCTGAGCGCTTCACTATATTATTGAGATGGGTTTCAAAATGATCCTTCTGTCTCAGCTTCCCAAGTACTTGTATTAGAGGCATGTGCCACCATGACCAGCTTATTTGTGGATTTTAATAGGAATCATATCTGTATATTTGTATTTACAGCCCCGTATCTATTGCCTGACACTTTGTAGGTTCTTAGAAGATTTTGTTTTTAGAATTGCAGTAAAATCTATCATAGTAATAAGTGGAAAAGACAAGAAACATAGCTGCTCATTTGCTATTTTTTCCTCTCTCTCTCTCTCTCTCTCTCTCTCTCTCTCTCTCTCTCTCTCACACACACACACACACACACACACACACTACATAATTAGTTATGCATGTATGCATGTACAAGCCCTGGGAAATAAACCATTTCCAAGAATTTATTAGAGCGAAAGATTTTGCCTTGGAAAATGTCAGAGGTTTCCAATATGTTGGTTATTAACATAATCTACTTTGATTTTGTTAATTAATTTTATTTTTACAATGAAAGTTAAAGATGTAAAAAAATCTCAAAGACTTGAAAAAGGGCAGAATAAAAATAGATTATCCCATGAAGAATAGCTTATTAGTTTATCCCTTATACCAAACTGTGAGATTCTTGAGAACAGGAATTTATCTTACTCTTTTTCATATCCAGGGATGATACAATATTTAACACTCAACTATGGGCAAAGTGCTTGCCCATCAGCTGGCTGTAAAACACCAAAATGTTTTACATCACGTGCTGGCTAAATATTAGTCCTATTCTTTCCTTACTGCCTAACACCAGGTCCTGGAAAATACTGTACAATAAATTTTTAGTGAATGCAAAACAGAAATGAATTAATGTACAAGTGATACAAAAAGATCATCCCACCAAAGTGCAGCTCTTTCAGGATCGTTGGCATTCTTTGTAAGATCTGGAATAAGACAAAGATGTTCACTTTCACTACTTTTATTTCACATAGTACTGGAAGTCCTGGCCAGACAAATTAAACAAGAGAAAAAAATAACGGCCATCCAAATTGGAAAGGAGGAAGTTAAATTGTCACTGTTTGCAGATGACATGATCTTATATATGGGAGCCCTCAAAGACTTTGTCCTATTGTGTACAGTATTTGGAGAGACTGAAGGGATTTTGGAAGCCACTGTGGCTTGAAGTCCGCTGGAACTGTTGCAATGAGCTCAATTAGTTCAGAGTTTTATGGTAGCCACTGAGAATACAATCTCCGTAATAAATAGAAACAAGCATATCAGAGCCCTTCCCATGCAATGAAAACTGTGGCTCTACAAAACAGACCAGTTGTCTCAGTGTTTTTGTTGTTGTTGTTATTGTTGTTGTTTTGGTTTTTGTACAGTCATGGCTAAATACAACGCTCAGATACAAAAATAACTTGTTTATAAGAGGTCTTTAATATTATTTTATGACAAAATAGGATTATATAAAATATATTTCTATCTTCCCATTCTGCAATTTTGGATAAGCATTGTTTTATACTTTTTAAAAGAATATAGAAGAGTATTAAATTACCATCAAAGTTTACAGAAAGATACTCTTTCTTATTAAAAAGATTTGAGAGCCAGGCGTGGTGGTGCACACTTGTAATACCAGCATTTGGGAAACTGAAGACCGGAGGATCTCTGTTTGCAGACAGCCTCAGCTACATAAGGAAGCCCTTCGAAACTCAGTGAGACCCTGTTTCAAAAATAAAAAAGACTAAAAAATAGGGCTGAGGGTGTAGCTCAGAGGTACAATGACCCTGGGTTCCAACTCCAGTACTGCAAAGAAGGAGGAGGAGGAGGAGGAGGAGGAGGAGGAGGAGGAGGAGGAGGAGGAGGAGGAGGAGGAGGAGGTTTGAAAAAGAAGATCTTAATCTTTGTATTTACTCATCATCAACAAAAGTATTAAATATTTATTATGTGTTTGGGGGTTCTTACTAAGGACTGAACCTAGGCCATTTTGCCTTTGAGCTATATATCCAGCCCTTTTTATTTTTTATTTTAAAACAGTATCTCACTAAATTGCTCAGGCTGGCCTTGAACTTGCAATCCTCCTGTCTCAGCCTCCCAAATGCTGGAATTATAAGTGCATGCCACCACGCCCTGCTTTATGAAGTCTTCTAATGGACAGCTGTCATTTGGAATCTGTTCAACATGCATGCCCCTTTCTTGAGAAATGTGTACAGTAAAGCCAGGAGCCTTTCCTCCACTAAAAATGGTGTCATCAAACATTGACAGATCCTTCTTCTCACTCAAATACACACCATAGTGGACACATGGTCTAAGAGTGCCCAGTCACTCACTATCTGGAGCTTTTGAGTAGCTAGCAGAGTGACAGGAACAGAGGTGTGTGATCTTGCAGGAGAGCTCTAGGACACCCCATGTGCACCTCATAAGAAGTTCAGTCAGGGTCACATACTCAGGATGAATAGGTTGGATCTAAAAAGGGATTGATTGTCCAACACTGACATTTAAAATGTGATATGTATATTTGGCCCCTCAGTAGGTTATTGATAAACTATGATCATAGTAAAAAATTAAGGGTTAGTTGTGGAGTCTGGATAGACAAGAGGCTGAATTCCAATTTAATTGTCAGGTTCCATCCCATTTCTGAAGATGGTCTCTTTATTTTTAAGTTGGGATGTCTAAATTTCAAGCCTGCTCTTATAGTCATAAACCCTTCCCGGCTTCCAGTCCAAGATATGTCTAAAGGGTGCTTGGATGATCTTACTGTTACCTTCTTTTGTTCTTCATGCATATTAAAAATAATGACACTTGCCGATGCTGGGGCAAGTGTCCAGCCTCAGAGCCTCCATGAGGCAGGGTCGAAGCTGTGGTCTCAGAAGCCCGGATTAGAGCCTGCAGAGGAATAAAGCGCTGACGGGGCCAATAGACAGGGTCGGAGCCTGCTGTGAGGCAGAGACAGTGGTGGGGCCTCTGAGGCCAAGATAAGAATCTGCCAATATTTCAGGCTGGTGCCAGGGCCAATGGATGGCATAGGAGCCTGCCATGAGACATAGCCACTACTGGGATCTCCAAGGCTGGGATATTGGCCTGCCAAGTGTTTAGGCCTATGCTGGGACCAGTGTCCATCTCAGAACCTGACATAGGGCAGGGCCAGGGCTGTGTTTTCCAAGACCAGGATTAGAGCCTGCCGAGGGGTTAGGCCGGTGCCAGGCCAATGGCCAGAATCAGAGCATGCCATGAGGCAAGGTAGGTCTTGGGTCTCCAAAGCCAATAGAAGAGCCCGCCGAGGAGTCAGCCTGTCCATTTATATCATGCCTAAGTGACTACCTATGGAATGGCCCATACTCTCAAATAGTTTCCCCACGTTCTGTCTCTATGCCTGAAATTTACCATTCATTTCTCTCATTCTTAATTTTTTTCTTGTTTCCTAAATCTTATCATATAAAGCCTCCCGAGCAAATAATTATTTTGCCAATAATACTAAAGGAAGGCTATTGGCAGAGCTGATACAAAAGTTATAGAAATATTAAATGTGTCAGAGATGTTTAAAGTTCATTACCGAGCTGGGGGGTATAGCTCAGTAGTAGAGCATTTGCCTAGCATGCGCAAAGTCCTGAATTCAATCCCCAGCACCACAAGAAAAAAATAAAATAACAAATGTCATTATTTAAGTGGAATTAAGAAAGCCCCATAAACCACTCTTATATGTTTAACATTTTGACCTACACTTGGTTTTAATATCACTGTACTCTCTTTTCCAAAGAGGGGGATTCTGGTTGTGAAGCCTACTAAAATAAAATTGATAGATAACTCTCAGGAACAGTAAGAAATTGGGCTTTATTTTCTTCTTTTTTTGTTTGGTTTTAAAAATGCATTATATAAAAAGTGTCTTTTGTGTTGCTTTGCCCCTCATGTTATTTTATTTTTATTTTATTGTTACTATTTTTTTTTAGGATAGCTAGCAAAGCTCTTGTTTTGTGAGAGCCTAGAATGGAGAGCTGAGCTGGTTTTAGAACTGCCTGTGGACACTGACGGTGAGATGTGGAGCTCGTTTTGCTTTTGAAATATTAAGAGGGCCCTGGCTGGCTCTCAGCTCTGTGGAAGGCAATCTGCTCAGCTAATCACTTAGCCTAGAGATTGTTTTCTTTGGCAGACAACGTGAAAAAAATATTTATCCATGAAATATATATTTAGTATAAATAAGAAGCATAACCTTGCATCCTGAGTGCGTGAAAAATGATCTGTTTACTCTAAAAATATCAAAACAGCAATCTTATGGCTCTAAATAAAAAAGGGAAAAAAAGTATTCAATCTACTCTGTGGTGACCAGGGTCATAAAATGTCAACTAAATCCTTCCCTGCTCCATCCCTCCTCCCACTTTCAAGCTAATCCTCCTCTGTTTCACCCCTCCCCCTATCCAGGACTGTAGCAAAGTTTCCTTTCAGTAGCTATCTTCAACCAAGGCATTTCTCCTCCTCTTGACATAGCCGAATACTCCATTCAGAATCTTGGACAAGCCACTGTGCTATCTCTCCATTTGGAGACCCACGCCCCAAACCCTGGGCCCCTGTGGGTCTAGGAGTGACTTCTTTTCTGGATGACTTGCTTTCCTCTCTTCCCAGAAAAGAGTTACCAACACAAACAACAATGGTAAGGATATAAATGATATTAAAATCACGTTAATGATTTAGGTAGTTGCATAAATCTCAGGACACTCTAAATATCTATACCACATCCTCGCCTGACCCCAGGGAGTTAAGGTCCCCTAAGCAGGATTAGAGGAGAGACAGGCAGAGGGAGATTAGAGTAGACGTGATGTGGGATGAAAATGAGCAAAAGAAATGGGGCTATGCTGTCAGGCGTGGATTAATTTAATTTTATGGAAGGGAGGAAGAGATTGTTTAGAGGCTTAAATCTGTGGGGGCATCTCAGACACTGATGAAGTTAGACTTTTTTTTTAATAGATATGTAGGCATGAGCAGAAAAGGGGTCCAGTATCCCCTCTGGGCAGGAAAGACAGTAGGAATTTATTTTAATTATTTAAATTCTATTTTCATAAACTATTCTGCAGAGATTATACTTTTTTAGCTCATTTTTAGGAAGAGGCATATCTTCTGTGCAATTCCAGCTCAGAATCATAATAATTCCTTTGCGACAAAGAAATGTGTAGTCTGTGAGTGTTTACTTAGGACATCACTAACGAAAAATATTCTAAGAAGCTTCATTTTAGAGTTTAAACATGGAATGAGAGAGTGTTCACTTCAATAATGAAACACTGAATAATTGAAATGAGAATTTGCTTGTATGTAAAACAAATTCCAGCACCAGTAAGGTTCTGTGGAGAAGGTAGAGTTGGTGGACTTCCTGCTCCCAAACACCTAGCATAGACCAGTATGAAATCTCCCTCGTTGTGTTTTAGGATGGGAAGAGCACTGAGCAGGGAGCGAACCAGACTTTAGCCCTCTCTGCTTCTTCACTGACCAATCGGGGCATTTATTACAGAGACCACAGTCATTTTTCACTTCATAACAGGGCTATGCTTTGAGAAACGTGTTGTGAAATGATTCCCACATCATACATTCAAAACAGAGTGTACTTAATGAACAGAGATGGTACAGGTCAGTCACTCCACTTGGCCTCTAGATGCAGTTGCAAAACACAGGAAACACAAGGCTTATGTGTCTAAAGCTGGTGACAGCATACTGATTTTGTTGGGGGGTGGTAAATTTATTTATTTTGATTTTATTTTTATTTCTTGAAACAAAGTCTAACTAAATTGCTCGGGCGGGCTTTGAACTAGAGATCTTCCTGCCTTTGCCTCCTAAGTAGCTGTGATCACAGGTGTGTGCCACCATGCCCTAAAAGCATACTGTTTGGGGTAAACTTTTTTTTTTTAACAAAGGAGTATATTCTAAAGTAACAATAAAATGTATAGTATAGTAAGTACATACACTATGAATGTAATCGTTTATTATTAAGTACTGTGTCATGTACATAAATGTATCGCTATGCTTTGTACTTTGCCTGTGTGGGGGGATACTTTTACATGACTGGCAGTAAGGTAAGTTTGTTTACACCAACATCACCATGAGCATGTGAGAAATGTATCTCACTATGACATTTAGACACCTATTAGATTGCTATGAAATAGGTATTTTTCAGCTCCAGTGTAATCTTATGGGACCACCCAGTATATTTGGTTTGTCTTGACAGAAATATATTGTGCTCTTTCCTAAGGTGAAAGGAAAAGAAAGACAGGGTGGAAAGTCAAAGAGGTCAGTGTGGTTAAAGTTCTCTGAAATGCAGATAAGTTAAAAAAGAAGTGACCTTTGAGAAAACCCTTTGAAGAAGTTTCCCTATTTTTGCGGGACTTTAGCATCTTTAAACAAGGTCCTAAACACACAATCTCCTCTGGATACCCAGGGGTTACTGTGTAATTTATATGCAATAAACTGAACGTATTTTGAGTGTAGATTTTTAGTCTTTTGGCATAAGTATACAATAGTGAAACCGTCACGAAAATCAAGATACTGAGCATATTCACCACCCCAAAACTTTCCTCGTGTCCTTTGTAATGTCTCTCTCTTACTCCCCCGCACCCCTCACATCTCAGAGCAACCACTGACTTGCAATTCATTACTTTAGTTAGCTTGCATTATCTGAAGGTTTATATAAGTGGTATCATATAGTCTACTCTTTTTTGTCTAGCTCCTTTCTGGAATAATAATATTGATCCAACTATTGATCCGCCCATGTTGTTGCAAATACCAATATTTCATTCCTTTTACATTGCTGTTTTTACTTCAAATTTTTGCATCCACCCTTCTAAAATTTTTAATTCCACCATAAGACATCCCTTTGAGTCAAGAAAAGTTCATGATCTTTAATTTACTGTTCATAAAAATGCAAATACCTCCCCAAAATGCCTCAGCTGCCACTTTTGTAAAGGGGTTAGGTGTGAATTCAGTGCAAATACAAGGTGGGCTCCAAGGAAGAACGAATTGGAGTAGCAGAAGACACCAGAGATAAACCTTAAATTTTTATTGCCTCAGTGATGGCCACACTCACTCTGCCTCCTATGAATTTTCTAATTAGGTTGCCTATTTTTTAAAATGGCATGCTTGTTTTTCATTCTTTATTGGCTTCACCATGAGTCAATCTCATCCAGGATGCAGGACTGGCACTTCCCCCTACACATTCTCACCCACTTTCCAGTATCAAGGATGCCCACTCTGTTGCAGGGGCTTAGAGATGCCCTGGGCTGCTGAGATGATGCTGGTGATAGTGCCACCAGGCCCCAGGGATCATCTGAAACCATCAGTCTCTAATGGCAGAGAGAAGCATGGTGCCTTCCCCCCAGAGGAGGTGCTTCTGTGAAGGGTCCTCGGCAGCCCCTCCCCGCTGCCCTTCCTCCTCCTGTGGGCTCCAGCTAGGACCAGTTCCACCTCCTAAGCCCCTCCTGTCTCCTCCAAAAGAACTTCCTGACCCCTGCTCTTCCTGGTTCAGAGGGAATCTTCAGATAGATCTGAGATAATGGCAGAGGGTGTGGGTGGAGAAATCTAGTTCTGTTTCTTCTAAATCTAGTGTTAATTCACAGCAACTGGGCATGTTTAGCTCAGGTCTTTTATCCTGCTGAATATCAAGAGCTAAGGATAATTTTTTTAAAGGGGAAAATGAAGAAGGAAAGAAGAGGGAGATTGGGAAGAAGAAAAAAGGGGGTAGAAAAAAGAAGAAGAAAAAGAAGAAAAGAGATAGGCAAACTATTTCTTAATCCTTTGTTCCCAGTAAAACAATCTTACTTTTATGTTTGTGTATGCGCGCGCGCACACACACACACCCTTTGTGCTAGGGATTGAACCCAAGGCCACACACTAAGTACGCACTCTATGACTGAACTACATCCCCAGCCCCTAATCTGACTTCCTGAGTTAATGTGAAAGAAAGATCATGCATAAACAAGAAGGAGAATGCAAAATGAACATTAATATTTCAAGATTTATCTTACTACATGTATTTAAATAATTTATGAGTATTTAAAATCCCTAATATTAATGGATTCAGAGACATATTTTAAAAGCAAACTTAGTAAAGCACTTCCAAGTCTCAGAAATACCTACAACAGTAAGAATTTCCTTATGGAGATGTACCTTTTGACTCCAGGGAGCATATGCAGCTGGAGCTATACTTATAATTTCTTCACAGACCTTTAAAAAGACAAACACTTGAAATTTTTTAAAAAATCAATATTGTCATCCACAACCATTTACCAAATAAATGTAGTGCTGTGCTATTTTGAGCAAGGGCTGGACCAGTACGAAGCCCCGAGGACACTTTAATACCATTTCTTTCCCTTGATGGAGTCATTTTCGATCCCTCAACAATGCAGGAAGTTTGGCAGATAAAAGGAAAGAGCCATTATGTGGGCAAGAGCCTGTTGTTAAAGAAAAACTGCAAGGCTTTTAACCAAACTGGTTTTTCAGGGTGTGGAAAAAAATACAGTTTCCTCTGTGCTTCTGACCAGTGAAGAGACCCAGAGGTCACAGGCTCGCCTGTGCATCTGAAAACTCATCAGGAAAGTCACAACAGCGATTCCCTCCACAAGACCAATGAATACCCTCTACAAATGCGCCCTTAAGTGCACACTTGAATCTCAGTGGTCTTTCATTCATCAGGTGTTGTCTCTACAACCTGCTCAACCAGAACAAATAAGATGGATCCTGTTCTTTACAAAGTAACTGGTCATTATTGTTTCAAGGGTAGCCTAAACTCAGCATCTCTTTAGAACCAAGAATTCCTGTCTTTTCATTACTGTGCCTGTGCTTGCCTGATCTTTTTTTTTTTGGGAGGGGGGGCAGAAGGAAATTCACAATCTCATAATAGTAACTAATATTACACTGGTATGTTTATTTTTTATGAATAATTTAAATGTCAATATAAGAAGTCAACTGTATAATACTTAGCAGCTATATCATCCTCAATTTATTCTATTTTTTTTTTTTTTTTTTTTGTGTGTGTGTGTGTGTGTGTGTGTGATACTAGGGGTGGAATCCAGGGGCTTTTTCTATCTCCGGGCTATACTTCCAGACCTATTTTATATTTATTTGGAAACAGGGTCTCACTAAGTTGCTGAGAGCCTCACTAAGTAGCTGAGGCTGGCTTCGAAGCTGTGCGATCCTCCTGTCTCAGCCTCCCAAGCACTGGGATTACAAGTGTGCACCACCACGCCTGTCTATTCTTTCTATTTTTAAGAAGTACACAAATCTCCTTGAGGTTTTGGAGATACTGGCCAAAATAACAAAAAATGAGTCGTATGTGAATGTTGCATTGTATGACATTCTAGAGTAGGAAGGATAAAAATAAACAAATGATTGCCAGGGATTAAGTAGAGAGAAGAGGAATGACTAGATAATGGTAGCAGGTAGAAATTTAGGGAGTGATGGAGCTGTTCCTATCGTCCGAGTCATAGGACTCCATACATTCGTCAAAATTTATCAAAGTGCACATCAAAAAATGCAGTTTACTGTTGCCGGGCGTGGTGGAGCATGCTTGTAATCCCCACTGTTGGGAGGCTGAGACAGGAGGATCACATGGGTTCGAAGCCAGCCTCAGCTACTTAGTGAGGCTCTCAGCAACTTAGTGAGACCCTGTTTCCAAATAAAATATAAAAAAGGTCTGGGAGTATAGCCTGGAGGTAGAAAGCCTCTGGGTTCCACCCCCAGTACCACCAAAAAACAAAAAAAAAAAAGGAAAAAATACAGTTTACTGTATATAATTTTTAAAAGTGCACTGAGTTGTGTGGAGCATTGTATGGGGCGCATGCTTATAATCCCAGTATTTGGGAGGCTGAAACAGGAGGATCACAAGTTCACAGCCAGTCTCAGCAACTTAGACCCTGTTTTAAAATAAAAAATAAAAGAGAGTTGGGTGTTTAGTGCAGAAGTAGAATTTTTCTGGGTCCAACCTCCAGTATTATCAAAAATAAAAAATATAAAGGTGTATCAGGTTGTATTAAATTGGTGTGTATAAGAGATGGACTTTGGAAAAATAATTGATATGACCGCAGAAGGGACTCAACTCCTATTTTTCTCATGACACCTGTGGAAATTGTTCACACAGGAGTTATTATTAAAATAGTCTTGATTTTTATCCTCTTTTAAAACTAATAGTTCAGTTAGTATGGTACACATGAAAAAAAGTACAACCTTACCAAAAGAGCACCTTAAACATTATTTCCACCCAAATGCTTTTGCTCTTCTCTAAGCAGATACTCTCAACCAGAAAGGTTTTAACTAAAAGGACTCAAAAAATTTTTTCAAATCAGGAGACACTTGATATTTACCCATCCACCTACCCTACCAGTGGAGACCAGAGACTGAATAATCATGTTCACATATCAGATTGTTTACTGGTAAAATTTACCATCTTTTGAGCTCTCGTTCATACTTGTGTCTGTAGAAGCTCTTCAGCCTGCTCATGTGATAGCAGCCAAAGATCTTTTCCCTTGGGTAGAAACTGCAAATTTGCTAGTTAATTAGCTAATCTGCGCCCATTCCTTGTTATCAGCACTCTTTTTCCCCTATTTTTTCCTTATTCATGCTGCTCCAATCTCACCTCATTTGAGCCTCTTCCACCCCAACCTCAAAGAAAATGACTATTCATTTCCTACAGATGTGTGTGTGCATGTGCACACCTGTGTGTATGCATGTATATCTGTGTGTGTATGTCTGTGTGTGTGTTCAAATTATGAAGAATTGGGTAGTCTAGAATACTTTTCTAAAGTTCTCTCTGACAAAAGTAAGAGTACTTTTTCCTTTTCGTAAAAGAAGTTTTATTAAACAGGAAAGGCAAGTGATGTTTACTAAGATCAACTCATGATAGTATGCCTCAACCAATTAAAATGATCAGTTGCTAGTTCTGAAGCAGATATTCCTATAGGAATATTCCTTAGAATCCTGCTGTTTAGTTGATAGAAACAAAATAAAGGTCTCCCAGATATTATTCCTCCTGGTCTCAACTCTTTGGCAGCCCATTTTTAAAAATGTAACTTCTTGGGTAAGCTTTAGAGAGAGAGAAATACATGAGTAACATTTTCTATTCTTTGAACCCTGGATTTCCCTTACCTTTTTTTTCCCTGGAAACTACTTAAATTCCATTAATATTCAGAAAACCTGTTCTTGCATGAGTAACTGATTTATTGAGAAAGAAAATGATTTTCTTAGAAAACAAAAGGGTAATTTTGGTTTGGGTTAAATCTAAAATAAACTTGAAAGTTATTTGTGAAAGCAAATGACCTGAAATATCATTAAACATCCTGGAAACTAATTTGTGTCCTACCAATTTGTATTCTTTCCAGCAACTTTAGGAATGGGATTGTATTTCTCCCTGGCCTTACAATGCATCATGGTAGCATTAACTACAAGAGAGCCATTGATTCAGGACACAAAGAAGGAGTAGGGAATATCCCTGAACAAGAGAAACCCTGTGCCTGCTGGAAATCTCCCCCGGACCTGCAAGTCAGAACTTTGCCAAATATTTTATGCTATTCTACATTTAATCTGACAACACCTTCCTTATAGTAAATAGCTCAAGATGCACCAGAGTTAAACTACAGGTTGTTTATAAGAAGTGCTCACTTATAAAAACAAACCTATAATGAGTTCAGCAGATTTTATGCTATATAAGAAGACATTTACTCAAGCTTCAAACTTTTTATAAATTTTAGGATTGAGACATATTCTCCAGTTGTAAAAGAATCTTGTCCCAGCTAATTTTCTGCTGCAGATAGCAAAAAAAAAAAAAAAAAAAAAAATGTGAATCAGTGTTTATATAATTAAATAGTGAGAAATATATGAAAAAGATACAAAAAGTTGAAAAATAGGTATGATTTCCCATTATGCCCCTGTGTTTCTTTTTATTGAAAAATACTAGATTTTTTTCTCCTTATGAATGTCTTAGGTCTAGAATTAAAAGTCATTAATACTATATTTTGCTCTGAAGTAAATGTTAGCCATATTTTTAGGAATGTTATAAGAACAAAAAGAATGTCTAATGTATAAAGATACACTAAGATCAGTATATATTGGTATTATTATTATAAAATTCTATTATTTTTCAAAAATCAATAGCCATAAATTGAGCTTGATGATATGTATGTATGTATGTATGTATGTATGTATGTATGTATTGTGGTGCTGGGGATTGAACTCAGTGTCATTCTACCTCTGAAATATACCCCCAGACCTATTTTTTACTTTTTTTAATTTCAAAACCTGGTTTTGCTAAGTTGCTGAGATCCTCACTAAGTTTCTGAGGCTGGCTTCAAATCTGCAATCCTCCTTTCTCAGGCTCTCATGTACTGGGATTACAGACATGTGCTACCATGCCTGGCTGAGCTTTGTGTCTTTATAATGCCACTTTACAAACTACTCTAATTACCATCTTTTATCATTACTAAATCTCCATTTTAGTAAAACTCAATTTTTTTTCCTCTGTAGGAAAAAACATTACACACAACAGAAATTACTACATTATTGGATCCAGCCTTAAAAGCCTCGTTTCAGAAAAACAGACTGAAACAAATGTACAACTTAATAAAAAATCAGTGAGCACCTTCAGTGACTCTATTGTCCTTAGAATAAGCCGAGATGCTTTTGCATGACATTCAAGGTCACCAGAAATTTATACTCCTGCTTCTTCAGCATATTTTCTACCACCATGTGATTTCAAATACAAAACACCCCAGATTGCTCATTATATTTTAATCAACATCCATTCATTAAAAAAAACACTTATGATATTCTAAGTATGTATGAGACATTTTTTTCAGATTCGAAATGCATCAGTGAACAAAATAGATAAAAACACCTGCCACTGTGGACATCATATTCTAATGGAGAAGAACAATAAGCAAATAAATGATTGATGTAATATTTTCCTGGGTTCCATCACCATAAATGCAAAAACAATCCTTCAATTAACACTTTTTTTCTTGTAGCTAACTTTAAAGACAATTATGAAAAATAATAACTTTTATGTTGATATAAAATTGAAACCGAGTTTCTTAATGGCTCCATGTCTTACAGAATAATCTAAGAATGAAATATGCAGACAGTAGGAAAGAGAAAGTAGAGGTTTAAAGAAGCAAACAAGCAGAGACAGCTCACCCCTAGGGCTCTTGGCAGACTCCAGGGTCCAGCAGGGCCTCTGGCACTGCCTGAGTGTAGCTCGGGCCATGCACCCTCAATTACACGCCGCCTTTCCCTAAAGTCCACTTGATCCACCAATGAGAAGCAAGCAAAAAGGCGGATAACCCCTGCGAGCCTTGGCAGACTCCAGCATCCAGCGGGGCCTCTGGCATGGCCCTAGTGTATCCCCAGCCATGCACCGTCAATTGCACACGGCCCTTCCCCAAAGTCCACTCAACCCACCAAAGAGAGTAGCAGGGTTAAATCTCCCACGCAGGGGAGAGATTCTGAGAGGAGCTGATATTGGTGCTGAGCATAGGGCTTTATATATGTTTAAAGTCCCTTTGTATAGACATTAACTAATAAAGAAAGCCCCATTTTTTCATCTTGTTTATCTTGACTTAGTTAATTTGTCATCTAAGGCTTTTAATTCCCTGAAGTCATGAGACTGTTCTGCATGTTTGTTCCCTACAGTCCACGGGTCTTGGTTGGTGCACATAGATCCTTGGTTTCTATCATCTTGGCTCTACTCCTACATGTTTAATTGTTCATTTTCAGGTCCGATGAATAATATGGAAACAACTTCCTGCTTAGGAGTATCTGGATTTTATTCTTTTGACCTTTATCTCATCATAGTCCCATTCCCTCAGTGCCTACCCAATAACTAACTTCTCAAAATGGACACATATTAAAGATTTTACTTAACTTAACCAAGAGGTTAAGGTTATTGGCAGTTCAAAAGAAAATCCAAAAAGCAAGCCCATTTTTAAATCAGGAGTACCAAAAAAAGTAATAATAATAATAAACCTGATAGAAACCTGATTTTTCTAAAAGGGAATAAAAGGGAAGTCAAGTGAACTTTTACCAGAAATGACAGAGTTTTGCATATATATAGAAAAGAATAATTTCTTATTATAGTGGTTTGAATATCAGACCTCAGAAGCTATGTTTATGTCATAATTCCTAGACCAGGGAGTGTAGACTTATTTGGAGAAAGGTTCTTTGCAGATGTAATTAAGTCATAGATTTTGAGATGAAGAGATCATTCTGTATTATCAGGATGAGCCCTGAATCCAATGAGAAGATTCTTATAAGAGATACATCAGTGAGAAGATTCTTATAAAAGATGTATGCGGGGAGGTATTTGCCAGACAGTGTGGAGGAAGGAAGGTCACCATGGAGACAGGGATGTGAGTGATGCAGCCCAAACCCAAGGAACCCTGAGGACCACCAACTGCTGGGAGAGGCAAGAAACAGAATCTTCCCTAGAGCCCCAGAAGAAGTGGTCTCTACTGACACCTCGATTTCAGACATCTGGCCTCCAGAAATATAATAGAATAAATTTCTTTTGCATTAGGCCACCAGATTTCAACAGTCTCAAGGGACTAATACTCATGGCCCAGTTACCTAAAACTTAGAGTTGCCAAATAATTTCAATAGAATTAGATTATCAGAAGTTTTCTCTAAGTAAAGCAGTTTCCAATGAAGTACAGTTTCCTTCTACATTGCTTATCTTGAAATATCTTTTGCCATGCCTCCTCTGTCTTTTGGAACTTATCCTTTAAATTCAGAGGCCACTGTGTATCTACTAATTGAGTTCTATTATATACTTATTTCTGCAACTAGAATGAACTGTTTTGCCAATGTCTCCTATTGACATTTATGTAATGCCTCTTAAAGGTATTTTCGAGGATACTGTAGTCTCCTAGCAGAGTACCATGTACACAGTAGGTACTGACTAAACGGTCTGAGGAAAGAAGTGGAGGTAGAGAAATCTTCAGCCTACAGTGACCCAGTGGCCTATCATGAAGGTTCTTTCTCCACGCTTGGCATATTCAAGTTAATGCTATAAAAGGGGTGTCATATCCATTATATCTGGTTTTGTAATAGTGTATGCTCCACTTTTTCTAGCAAGGGAGTTTGTCCTAGCAAACCAACAGTTAAAGCCAACGTCTAAGCTAGAGGAATGAGTTGAGAATAATTTTCCTTGTACTCTTCTGAGAAATAGCTCAAGCCAGACTTTGATTATCCTGCACTCAAAATCTCTTATTTCCTGACATGAATGCCAGGGTTTCTTGTATGTTTGTTTCTTTGTTTCATTTTGTTTCGTTTTGTTGTTTGTTTGTTTTAGTACTGAAGATTGAACCCAGGGTCATTCTACCTCTGAACCATACACCCAGCCCTTTTTATTTTTTTATTTTGAAACAGGGTCACTAAGTTGCTGAGACTGGTCTTAACCATGTGATCCTTCTTCTCAGCCACCAAAGCACTGGTATTACAGGCCTATATAACAGCACCCATGTCCCAAATATTTTATACACGACTGGGATCCTTATAAAAAGCTCTTAGAATCTTTGATTCAAATAATTTCTGGTTCACATATATGCCAAAACCAGATGATTTCTAGAAGTTCACATCCACACCAAGCATCAGTCCTCAATATCTTTTTTGGCCATCTCCTGTCACCCCTTCAGCATTCCTACAAATCTGGGGTTTCTAAGAACTACTGAGCGATGTCTTAGAATTATAATGATTTTGACACTCTAGGGATCTCCTCTTATCACTGCTGATCAGTGCTTCGCTCTTGCTCCTATGCCGCCATCTTTTCTCAGGGCTCAGCTCTAAACAAGGTTCACCTACTGCGATATGGCTGCATGTGCTGTCACCCTGGATCCAGCCAAGGTCTGGAATTACTTAAAGTTGGTTGCAAATGAAAAGTTAAAGACCTTCTTCTCATTATACCTATAAAAGAAATCTCACAACAGGACACTGAAAATCTACAGAATTACAGCCAGACACTTCTTTCCTTCAAACACCCCTCCAGATAAAGTTGTATGTGCTAAAAACTCACTTGTAGATATAATTCCATTCCTTTTTCCAAGGAAATTTTTTATGTTCTATACATAGTGGTATTGTAAATAGAAGCCTAGAGACAGAGATCTTACTGTATTTTACCAACAAATATTCCAAGTCTCAACACCCACATATACATACAGAGAGATAGAGATAGAGATAGCGAGATAGAGATAGAGAGAAAGAGAGAGAGAGAGAGGGAATGAACTCCTCCTGGGGTGTTATGGTAATTAAGATTTTGTGAGATCTGGCAAGTCATTCTCAAACCTTTCTTTCAACTAAGTGAGACCAAACTTCTAAATAGGAATATCGAATGTATGTCCATCTCAAATATTATTTATTGAAACTCTTATTTTTATTTACTAATTTATCTATTTATTTATTTATTTATTTATTTATTTATTTTTATGGTACTGGGGATGGAACCCAGGGACATTCTACCTCCAAGCGATAGCTCCAGCCCCATTTTTATATTTTTTATTTTCAAACAGGACTCACTGAGTTGCAAAGGGCTTCACTAAGTAGCTGAGGCTGTTTGCGAACCTGGATCCTCCTGTCTCCGCCTTTCAAATGCTGGGATTGCAACCGTGCGCCACCACACCTGGCTGAAACTCTTATTTTTATTGACACACACTTGTATTTTTATTCTCTTAGGATTCCACTTGAACCAGGAATATACATATTTCTTCTTAAGCCAAGTTAAACAAAGGCCCAGTTCATCCACGGGGCAGCATTTTCAGCTACTCTCTTAAGTTCTCGGTGGGCAGACTTTATCTCTATTTCTGGCACCCTGCACAAGGCAAGCCACATAGATAGTATTCAAACAAATTCGTCTACTGAACTAAAAGGAGATGAATATTTGTCTGAAATTGCACAGGCAGAAAACAGTACAACTGGGACTAGAACTCAATTTTCCTGAATGTAGGCGTTCTTCACATATCTACAACAAGCATGTGTCTATAGTTTCTCATTCTGTGGTTGTGTTATTATTATGCTTATCTTCATCAGCCCAGAGATCACAATTTTCCTTTCCTGGCTTTCAGATCAAATATGGGCAGTCCTGTGTTTCCAAGACCATCCTCTCCTCTTCCCTGGCTCACATATTATTTTTCTCTTAACAGCGTGTACTTCTTCAACTTAGATGAGTGCAGCTCCTCATTTGGTCCTCACTTTTTCTCATACTTGTACTTTCTTTGCTTCTTTACATACAGATGAATGCAATAAATGAGCTCACCGGCTTGTCTCCTCCCCTTTTTTCCCCTTGAATCCCTGCACAAGCCTCACTTGTCTTCGGATGCAGATTCAATTGCCTGAAGGTTTCCAGGACCAACTGAATAATGCTGAGTGCTCCTGTACTCTGGCCTCTGAAGATCCCTTTTACCTTGAGCCATTCCCAAACTTTCTCTGTGCCTTGCCCATGTCCTGTTGGTATTATAAGCTTAATGGACAGAGAAAATATCTCGTTCTGTGTTCACTACAGAGTCCAGCGCCAAACTCAATAATAGTCCCAGCAGCAACTATAACCACAGTAGCATTCAAAATTTTAATTAACTTGCAGACAATGGCATTAATAAAACCATAATACAATTCTCTTAGAACATGTTTACCCCATTTTTAATCATTGCTGAAAAAATTGGCACTACTGAAAAGCTGATGAAGTGGTGACTGCCTCAGGAAAAATTCTCTGGAGCAATTTTCAAGGTGCTCTTGTGCTTGGGAACACATGATCTCTATTGTTGCTCAGTCATTTCTATTCTGGAGGTGAATGCTGTTAAGCAGCTGAAGTAATATTTCACACATATCTCATATTTTAGACACCATATATTAGTGGGTAAATATGCAGGTCGGTCTGCAGAGAATCGAACACAGAAATTATGCTATTGTTGATAATTATGTACTTCTCTCTCTATGACGGTGCAAATCTACATCTAAAAACCTAACTAGACAGACTGCCTTTTATAAAATAATAAAGTAATCATTAGAAGCTCATAAACCATGAAAGGCATGCACAATGTTACTAGACAGGTGGTGCTTTGTAGCTAATGCTAATAGAGAACAGAGGCACTGGGCAAGGTATCCTTGGTTTACCTCTGAAAATGAAATTTCTCTTTTGTAAAGAACATGCCTTTATCTAAAATATATTTTTCAGTGATACAGTGTTCTCCTATCAAACACAAGGCTCCAGATTCTATTCTTAGCACCGAAAGAAAGATAGGTGAATTTATATTAAAGGGCCATTTCAGAAGATATTCCATTCACAATTTTTCTTAATTTTATGTACAGTAAATCCGGATGAAACAAATCAATTCTTTATGAATTTTTAACAGTGTAATTAGATTGTAGTTTTAAAATAGAAATTATTATTAAATAATTTTGAGTCACCAATTTCTATTTAGAAGCTTAAAATTTATTTTAACTGAATTCTGTATAATTTTCTTGAGAGCTTCTGCTGGAATTATCACAATGAGTGAGCCACATGTAATGGATTTTGCCTTTTTGGAGTTTAAAGTAGAAAACTTTAAGAAAAGCATATCAGTCGGGCATGGTGGCACACGCTTGTAATCCCCACTCTTGGGAGGCAGAGACAGGAGGATCGCACAGGTTCGAAGCCAGCCGCACTCACTTAAGAGACCCTGTTTCCAGATAAAAATACAAAAATAGGTCTGGGAGTATAGCCCGGAAGTAGGAGGGTTTCCAGGAACCCCAGTACCACCAAAAAAAGAAAGGAAGAAAGAAGAAAGAAAGAAAGAAAGAAAGAAAGAAAGAAAGAAAGAAAGAAAGAAAGAAAGAAAGAAAGGAAGGAAGAAAGAAAGAAAGAAGGAAAGAAAGAAAGAAAGACTTATCAGATGAGCATTCATGGAACTAATGAGTACTACAAATGAGGAAGAACGATTAGGAGTACATGGAAATATAGTTTAACAGAAAGACCATCACCTCATGACCTAGAAAGTGGCCTATCATGGCTGGTAACCCTTGCTTTGCATTAAGCAAGCCAGAACTAAATTCCCAAATAAGCCATTTCAGTAATGTAAAAGATGATCTCGTGAGCTCTGTTGGTAAGAATCAGGGGCTACCAAAGGCAAGAGTTTACTTATATTTGGGGTCTCTTGGTTTCCTGGATGATTGGCCACATCTCTAGCAAAATGTGTGGACTGGAAACTGGAAACCTTTGAGCCACACAGTGTGAACTCAGAAGCTCCATCTGCATGTGACCAAGAAAGCCTGTGATTACTCAGAAACAGTTTGAAAATAAACTTAACTGTAAAAGAGAAGCTGAGATTTAGCCCAGCTCGTTTTTTAAAATGCTAAGTATTTGGAGTAAGGGGAAAGTGATATTTTATGAGTTTAGTGTCAGATTTATGTATCATAAGGGATGCATAATTTTAAAACCACCTTGAGGTTTGAGCAAGAAAAGGATGATAGTCATTTCCATTAAGGATTTTAAAAATGGGCAAGCATAGTATTTCTTTACACATAGTGGGTAATCAAAAGTATATTTTTATATTTTTGATTGATTGAATTCCTACAGAACTAAATTACTTGAGATAGTGAGGAATCAATGCTTGGGACAAACTCAAATATTTTCCTTATGAAACAAAGCCAATATCACCTTTAAAAGCAGCATACTAATTGCATCCCAACAGGCTACACTCAACCTAATAGTGCTGGCAAGATGCCATTTTTCTACATCCTGTTCTTGACCACTTTGTTTTTTTAGTAGTCATTTCAGCTTCAGTTTCTTCTAGAGAAGAAAGTCACAACACCTGTGAATTCCTCTCAAGTAGTAGATATCGTGATGCCATCGTTATATTCCAGAGCTGGGCCTTCAGACTCACTGGACATTGACAATAAAGCAGCATGTTTTAATTAGGCCTAGGTGATACCAGTATTCCTTCTGATAAAATGTTTACATGAAATCAGGGTTGCATGAACAAATGGGGTAACTATACATGAGATCTTAAGGTTGAGGGGCTGAAATTGGTAGTATATGGCTTTGAGCAGGGGGTTTCTTAGTAAAACTTAAAATGTCAGCTACAGAACTGGAGATGTAGATCAGTGGAAGAGCACCTACTTAGCCTGCTGGAGGCGCTAGACTCCATCTGCCTTACATCCCCAGATTATATATTTTTTTCAGTTATAATTGCTAACATTTTGAAAACCTTTAAAATATCCGGCCACCCTCATTTTTTTCTTAAGAACTTCATCCACTCACCTCCCCACCATTTCTATGTATGTTAAATATGTATCACATAGTATTCCAGGTCTGGTGTAGCAAATAAAATCACTGAGGAAAGAAAGGGAAAATTATTACCTTTTTTTTTTTTTTTGGTTTTACCTTCCACAACTATTTCTGTGTCCTATACTATAAAAAGTTATCAGATGTGTTTCCGGGATGTGAGACCAACAAATCAGTGAGCACAAGGTCTGGCGAGTATAATTTTCCACCCCAGTGAATGAATTAGATCCATCTCACAAGAAAGGACAAAATTTGGGCATTTGTTTTTTAATTTTTAAATCAGTTTGTACTATACTTCTAAAATGCTCAAGGCAAACTTAAATATTTTCCTTATGAAGCAAAGCCAATATCACCTTAAAAATAGCATACTAAAGTATTACTGGTTACTAATAATATTACTGAAGTTAAAACTGTCACAAACTGCGGTCTTACTCCTCAATGTCCTTCTCTTCCTAGGGTTGCCCTTCCTCCTGCCCTTGGTACCTGTCAGTCATTTCCAGGGGCTCTTTCTAACAGTTTGAGCTGGAATTCAAATGCTGTCCCTTAAGGCCAGGTATCTTCACCTTGTCCAGCCTGCTACCTACCCTCACGGCCCTGTAGCACATGACTTAATTGTTGCACTGTGGTTCCCCTTCTGTGCTATAGAGCATCAGAAGCTATTCCTCCTCTCCAGCTGCACGCCAGCCACTGAGTTCCTGACCAGAGTGAAGCAGGACAGAACCAAGAGTCACCACCACTATCACAGGAAGACATTCCCTGTGCTCCCTCTCGGGTCAGGCCATGGTTGTCGGGACTTGCTACTAATCTCTCAGTTAACATGTGGCTTTGATGAGGGGTCTCTCTTGTCAGTCTGGTTCCAGTTCATATGTGGTCACTACATGCCTCTGGTTTTCTCCAATATGGTTGGTCAGGGTTTTTTTTTTTTTTGTTTTTTTTTTTTAAGTACTGAGGATGGAACCTAGGGACATTCTAACTCTGAGCTGCACCCCCAGCCATATTTTTGTGTGTGTGGGTGTGGAGATGGAACCCAGAGACATTCTATCTCCGAGCTGCATCCCCAGCCCTATTTTTTTGTGTGTGCGTGTGGGGATGGAACTACCTCTGAGTTACATCCCAGTCCTATTTTTTATTCTTTATTTTGAAACAGGGTCTCACTAAGTTGCGGAGGGCCTCACTAAGTAGCTGAGGCTGTCTGCGAACCGTGATCCTCCCTGTCTCAGCCTCCCAAATGCTGGGATTACAAGTGTGCGCCACCACGCCCGGCTTGGTCAGGTTTCCCCCCCACACACACACATTCACATACCCCAACACCATTATCCAAACTGGCTAGAGAGTGGCAGGAAAATACATCAGCCCTGGCCATAGGCTGTGACTGCAGCTCAAGTCTTCCAGAACCACTGGATTCTGGCATCAAGTCCAGGGGGTGCAGTGTTGTATTTTGCCAGCTGAGTGAAGCTAGAATTTCATAGTGCATCACATATGATCTAACAAATTTCAGTTCCCACTGGGCATGGTGTCGCATGCTTGTAATCCCAGCGCTTGGGAAGCTGGACAGGAGGATCATACAGGTTCAAAGCCAGCCTCAACTACTTAGTGAAGCTTTCAGCAACTTAGTGGGACCCTGTTCCCACATAAAGTATAAAATAGGTCTGGGAGTATATACTGGAGAAAAGCCCCTGGGTTCCACCCACAGTACCACCAATAATAATAATAATAATAATAATAATAATAATAATAATAATAATTCAATTCCCAAGAGAAGACTTTGGTGTCTCCATCATCTTTATTATAATCAATGATCCACTCCCACTACAACAAAATTCCAGTTTCACCACACAAAGAATGTTGATTAAAAGGCAAATAGGCTTATTGGTCAATATTTTTAAAAAGGAAAAAAGAAATCCCCCCCCAAGAGACCTCTCGTGCCTTGTCATGAGAAAAGATCTTCAAGCAACGTGAGGGATCTTGTTGCCTTCATAGTCCTTCAATATTCAAATGAGAATAATAGAAAAATGACTAAATATAACTACTATGAAGTTGGAATTTTAGTGATTTTTTTCAAGCTTTATATATTAAACAGTTATTAAAATATTTGGAACAAAGTAAAGTATGGTTTTTCATGGAGTCCAGATGAGTCATAAATAAAAAGGCAAAGCAAGACATGGTAGCATGTGGCTATCATCCCAATACCAAAGAGATAGAGACAGGAGGATCACAGAATCAAGGCTACCCTCAGCAAATTAGCAAGACTCTCAGTGACCTAGCAAGACATTCAAATTTTTAAAAATATATATATTTAAGGGCTGGAGGTGGTAGCTCAAAGGTATAATTCCTCCGGTTTCAATCCCCAGTACCAAATGTAAATAAATAATTAGGTAAGTAATATATTTTAAATGCCATCCTCCTCCCAAGCAGAAACCTGAGTTCAAAAACATTTCACTGAATCTTGGAAACTGGTGGACACCAGTGCTTGCTGGCCCATGGGAGGCATGTAGCGAATATTTTTAATGAAAGAACAAATGTGAAAATTTCTTTAAGAGGCAAAAGACATTGATTGCCTCATCTAATTTGAGAGAGAGTTTTTGCCAAGATAAATTTTTGGCTATAAGTTGTTTTCTTTCAGAGTTTGGAATATGTTACTCCAGGCCCTTCTGGCTTTCATGACTTGGTTTGGGAAGTCTGAAGTGATTCTAATTGGTGTGTCTCTGAATGTCACTTGGTCTTCTGTTTTTATTGCCTTTATAATTCTCTCTGACTTCTACATTGGTCAGTTTGACTACTGTGTGTCATGGTGAACCTTTTCTCTGATCTTGTCTAAAGGGGGTTCTATACGT
The DNA here is from genome assembly GCF_963383645.1 of Muscardinus avellanarius. Taxonomy (NCBI): domain Eukaryota; kingdom Metazoa; phylum Chordata; class Mammalia; order Rodentia; family Gliridae; genus Muscardinus; species Muscardinus avellanarius. Next base: position 52,990,336 of record NC_137789.1, on the reverse strand, counting down.
TTCCTATATATTTATACCTGTGTATCAACCTTTTTTGCTATGTTTGGAAAATTTTCTGATATTACTTCTTTGAAAAGATTGTTTCTGATTGTTAATCCCTTGGCTTCACCTTCTATTCCCTCTTCTATGCCTATTATTCTTAGGTTAGCTCTTTTAAGATGGGCCTATATATATTTTAATGTCCAATTCATGCTGTTGAATTTTTTTTCTAAATTACATACTATGTGTTCATTTTTGGAGTGATCATCTTCCAAGAGTGAGATTCTATTTTCCATGTGGTCTAATCTATTGTTTATAGTTTGTCCAACAATACCGCTTATGGGTATCTATCCAAGAAAATGGAAACCAAACTACCAAACTAATACATTCACAATTGCCAAATTATGGGACCAGCCAAGATGTTCACCAACAGACAAATGGATTAAAAAACTATGTGATATGTACACAACTGAATTTTACTCAGCCATAATGAAGAAAAAATTATGTCATTTACAGGGAAATGGATGGAACTGGAGAACATTATGCTAAGTGAGATTAGTCAGTCACAAAAAAATAAGAAATTGTATGCTCTTCCTAATATGCAGAAGCTAGAGAGAAAATGGGTCATAGGAAAAACTAGACAAAAGGAAAAACTAGAGATGAGCAAATAAGGCAACCTAACTGAGGAAGATGGAAGGAGAAAAGAAAGAAATTTCTAATGTACATGATGCATATTCACAAACATTTCAAAATCAATCACTAAGCCAAACATGAGGAGGGGGTAGGTAATGGGGTGGGAACTGGGTAAGGGCTAATTGAGTGATGGTATGCCTCTACCAACTTGTACTCCATTAAGATGTATGCCTATAATGAACCAAAACAATTTTTTTAAAAGACAAAAGAACTAAATCAGTGGGCCAGACTCATCACTCTCAGTCTTCTCAGGAGGGTGAACATTAGTATGCCTCTCCTCTATCTTCAGCTCCTGTCCCATCAGTGGAACTCCAGTCCCCAGAAGAACATTCTTTTTCTCTCAGCATCCTGCCACCTGTGGTCATGTCAGCTTTCAGGCCTCCCCAAGACAGTGGCACAAAGTGTCAGGGCATTTCATTCACTTCTTTTTAAACTCTGGAGTGAGTATCAGCATGAGGTAGAGCCCCCCACCTCCATGAGTGAGAATCCCTGCACAGGAAGCTGCAGCTACTCCAGACCAAGTGCCTGCTTCCTCCCAACTCACCTGCTATAAAGAGAGTAGGCAGACCAGAGAAGAAGGGAGGAAAAAGCAGAGCACAAAGAGGAAAGAATTTCTCAGTCTCAATTCCCCTCTTTTCCCGTTACCTTTTGGGCAGGATCACATGTTCTTGGTCTCCTCTGTTCAGAGACTCTGGCAGTATCGTCCCCCAGAACATGACTCTTATTCCCAATGAACACTGACTGAATTGTCCTGGTAAACAAATTGTAGCTCTTCAGACTGGATAGACTGCCAGTGTATAAAAGGGTAGTGTGCAATCTGACTGGAAATGAGGTGCTGAGCACATATCATTGGAAAGTTGTAAACATGATTTTCAAAAATGGAAGAAAAGGAAAATTATATACTGGAAAGGCTAGATATGGGTTCCATGAGGCTATTTCAGTGGAGATCATATAAATAACCACATTTTGTCATTGTGTTAGTCCCCTAGGGAGTTTATTTTCTTAAGAAAGTTATATTTGAAGGTGCCTAAATATCTGAATATAACTCTTTCTAGAATTTTCTTTGGAAAACAGAAATGCCTGCACCACGTTAGTCTTATTCTTCATGAAAAGACATTTGTGACTCTTTGGCCATTTGGTAAACATCTCTTGTAGTGGGAATTGCATTGTGAATACCCTTCAAATAACAGATATCTTCATGTTACCATCATATAGCAAAGAAATTAGCCTTCATAAACTACACAAGTTTGGCAAACAGCAGCACATTAAAATTAGCTATAAATAATACCCATTTTCATTTTGGTTAGGTTCATCTAAAATCAGGATTGGGATGTGCAAATAAATGAAGTAACTCTTCAGAATATCTCCAGGGATGGGGAGAGAAATAAGTAACATACGGCTCTCTGCATGGCTTTTCTCAATAAAGTATAACACCAGGTGCGATTGCTAACTGGTTGACAGCTTTTTAAATACCTCACCCACTTCTCACTTCCATTTGTTAATACCCTCATCTGACATAGTCATCTCAATGCCATTTAATCTCTTGCAGTGATGCATTTCATAAAATTCTAGCTTTTGGATTAGCCAAAAAAAAACCACGTAGAAAAGAGAAAATGTTTCACACTTTTCTATAAACTACCATTGTGGGCATGGCGGAGCATGCTTGTAATTCTAGTACTTGAAAGGCTGAGACAGGAGGATCCCGGTTTGCAGACAGTCTCGGCTACTTAGTGAGGCCTTTGCCACTCGGTGAGACACTGTTTCAAAATAAAGAATAAAGAAATAGGGCTGGGGTTGGGCGTGGTGGCACACGCTTGTAATCCCCGCACTTGGGAGGTGGAGACAGGAGGATCGCACTGGTTTGAAGCCAGCCTTGCTGGCTTAAGAGACCCTGTTTCCAAATAAAAATATAAAATAGGTCTGGGAGTGTAGCCCAGAGGTAGAAGGGTTTCTAGAAACCCCAGTACCACCAAAAAAAAAAAAAAAAAAAAAAATAGGGCTGGGACATAGCTCGGAGGTAGAATGCCCCTGGGTTCCAACCCCAGTATTGTCAAAATAAAAAGAAAAAATACCAACAAATTTAGTTTCCAGGTTTAATTTACAATTCTAGGATCAGGCGGCACTTTCTTCCAGAACAGATGCAAAGACCTCTGGAACATGGTCCGGTAATATTTGTGGACAGAAAACAGGCATGAGGTAGAAACCTCTTGCCTGGTTACAGTTTGATGTTTGCCATATTTGAACACAATTTGAACAACTGGATGCCTGTGAATGATTCAAAACTCATCCGGCATGATAGGCAGAGATTCAGCTATTTGCTACAAAAAATATTCTCCTAAATTGGGCTTTCTGTTAGTTTACACACTAAGTTTTAGTTTGTTATGTAAGGACTCATATACAAAAGTATTCTCAGGCCACACTTTAGCACCAGACTCTCTGTGATAGGACAGTGTGTTTTACATCACTGTGTGTTGGGGTTGGAACACATTAGTTGGGCAGCCCATTCTTTGGGACATTTTTCATTTTAACTGAGTTAACTTAGCCTGTCTCTTAGACTAGTTCACTGTTGTTTAAAATATTTGAATTAATTTTTTTACCATGCATCTAAAACACTCACGCACTATATATTTTACTTATGATGCATGTATCAGAGTTCTCCGAAGAAACAGATCCTATCCCTCACTGCCGTGATGATGGAAGCCATTGCACCCATTGACCTAGTCAGTCTGCCAGATTACAGACACCAAGGATAAGGCAGTCTTCCCCTGATAGCTAGCTGTGGTTACCCCATGCCACTGCTGGTCTGAAAATACAACCTTACTGTTCCTTAATTAATTGTCCACAGACTCTGCTGACTGGGTCAGGAGAGGTTTCCAGCCTTTCCATAGGCTGCACCTGCGTCTCACCTTTTCCTGAGCCTCCCTCAGCTTCCTAAGCTACTTGATCTTGGTTGGCATTATTAATCTTATGTAATACACTTCTGTTTCATGACCAAACCCATTAGGAAGACTGGGGTTTTCTTTTTATAGGTGAGCTCAAATGGGCTTTTTAAATACGTAAGACTATGCCTAATAGCACCAATTCTAAGAAAGGAGAAATTGTGTTCTGAATTTTGTTCCTTCTAGAAGACTAAATATGCCCTCAATAAAGTCTCCCACTCCTCCTGGAGCTGTGCGCCACTTTCTCAAATCAAGGAATTGCTAGGGATTCTGACAGACAAAACAAATTCCCAGTTACATAGCTCCCTTAGGGTAGTGCAATGTGGCATTTTTAAAAACATGTAGAATCATAGCTAAAAGCATCTCACATGGGTTTTCCCAGAGCATAGCCCATCTGCCCCAAGGCAACTTGCTGTCTCCTCCAACGAGGCTTAACAGTCATTGGTAACCTTCATATTGCAACATTTTTGAAAAACAACATTAAAAAACAAACAAAAAAAGAATAAAATACTGTTCTGTTCATGGGAATCCTGATATATAGTGTGATATTTCAAAACTCTTGATTCACTGCACATGTCAAACTAAGTCTGCTTAATTTCCTGCCTTATCTTTATCTAGATTATGAATCTTCATAACCTTGATTTTTTCTTTTCCTAACCTTCTTTTCATTCCTTTTTGTCTTTACTGTCCCTCAAATCAAATATTCCAATCCTGTTACACTTGCTAAAGATTTTATTGGCGATACACTAACTGACTATCCAAATGCTGGGAAGCAGGATAGTTACAAACTAAAATGAGGATGTTGAAATATCACTTGCAAATAACAATCATCTCAAGGATCTTTGAGGTTCTTGTTAACATGAAGAACATAAATTAATATTGACCTAATATTATACCTTCCCTCTTGTTTCTATTCCTATTAAGTCAAATAAAAGCCAGAAAAAAATAGAATAAAAGAAAATCTGTAAGAATATTATGGCATCTAAACTTGTGGTAGATGAATAACCTCACAGTAAAGGTAACAACCCTGTCTGTAACATCAAGATCTCTCTGACTCAGAGTAGAATTGACCAATAATTGGATAACTACATTTTTCTATTTTTATTTCAAGATTTCATAGCATCATCACAAATTTAATCTTAAGTATTTGATATGGTAAATTGTTATGGAGACTAACACATTCTTATTAGTGAATAAAATTATGCTTCATTTAACTTAAGCTCCATTTTCTGATAATTCAGAAAAGTAATTATTGTCAACCTTTACTTAAAAAAGAAAAACATGGCCTTATCTTTAGAAAGATTGACCTGAGCCAAATTACTGAGCTTTCACTTCCTAGGATTTATCCTGACACTAAATTCTAGCTAGCAGCAAACTTCTTCTTGAACAATATAATTTAATGAGGCTCAAAGAGCAGAAAATTAAATTATTTACACTAAATAAGCCTTTCAATACTAGGACAAAGTTTATTTTATAAACCGTTATCAAAAAATGTATCTACAATCAACCTGAACACTTGGTTATATTGCCAACTGGGTACTTTCGAAAGCAGAGTTTGCTTCTTGACATGATCATTATAAACTTTTTGTAGTCCAAATTGCTTATTAGAGGTCTTTAGCAAAACTAAGTGACATTACATCTTCTGCAGAACATATTCATAAAGCTCAATATGTGTTCATTTTGTTTATATGGAGCCCAGGCCATGGAAAGATAAATGTTAATGTCTTGATGTCATGAAGTAACTGCTATTTACCCTATACTGACGATGTATGTATTTGTGTGTCATGAGTACATATATATGCTTATCATTTAATCTTTTCACCAATCCTATTGTATAGGAACCATCATTATCCTAATAATAGGTGGGAAAACTAAGAGTCAATTTGTAAATGGTCGATTTGAGATGAAGAACCAGTTAGATGAGTGTCAGAATAGAGACTTTCTGTTTTCCTTCAGAGCTTCTTCATATCCTTATAACAGACTCAACATTCTTCCAAGGTCTGCAGAGGGTTTTAGGAGGGGTGTGTGTGTGTGTGTGTGTGTGTGTGTGTGTGTGTGTTACTTGGGATTGAATCCAGGGGCATTCTAACTCTGAGCTAAACTCCTAGCCCTATTTTATTTTTATTTTCTAATGAGTCTCACTAAATTGCAGAAAGCCTTGTTAAGTTGCTGAGACTGACCATCACCCTACCATCCCCATCTCAGCCTCCCATGTACTGGGATTACAAGTATGTGCCACCACACCCAGCTATAGAAGGTTTTTAAAAGGTATGAAGAATTTACCATTTACTTTACAAAGATTAAAATTTGTTTTGGTAACAAGACAAATATAAAAATATAATAAAGAATTATATAAGGAAACTATAATAAATAATTATAATGATAGCTAAAAGCCTGTGGGTGCTTTAAATGAGGCACTATTCAAAATTCTGCACCTGTAAATGACTTGTTTAATTCTTACATCAACCAGCTAGGTGAGTGGTAATTATTCCATTCTACAGATGAAGGTCAAAGAGCTTTTAAGTAGCCCAGCTGCAATGTGGACCCATGCAATCTGATTCAAAGCCCATAGACACTTCCCACTGTGGTCAAAAAACGTCTTTGGAGGACAAAGTGAAGAAATGAAACTCTAATGAGTCAGAAAAGAATTCTCTGTCCAGCACAGGAGAAGATGATCATGATAAAAGTCAAGTCCTTACGCTCATCTCTACAAAATTGGCAGGGATTCAAGGGGCATGGGCACATCAGAAAGAAGTTCAGCAGAGGATAACAGTATTGGTTCTTTCTTCCTAGAAGTCAGATAATGGCTCAGGCACAAAGTCTTCCCAATGACCTCTTAGATTTGGTATATACAGTGCAACCTCAAGAAAGTTAGGAGGTAGAAGATGGGAGGAAAAAAAAAAAACAAAGCTCCTACACATGCCAACCAAGAAAATAATAACACTAAATGGCTCCCACAAACCAAACATGGCTTAGAGTATAGCTTCTATCCAGAAATTTAGGGTCTACTTACGTTATGAGCATTAAAAAAAAAAAAGATTCTTTGCAAAGTCCTTAGAACAGGACTTGGCACTTTGTAATTTCAGTGTCAGCATTTGTTAAATAAATAGATACCCATATTAAATTCAGTAAATAGGCTCAATGCCTCACATCCTTCCTATTTTCCCCCTTTCCCACATGCACTGTATTATGTAATCTTCCCATTTCTTTCCTGCATCACTAAAACAGCTCCTGTCTGGCACCAGGCCCCATGGGCTAGGACTGAGGGGTGGGAGAGAATGTGGGGTGTCATTAACAAGGAGAGAATAGAAATCATTTCTAAATCTAAATATCAGTGCCATAAACAAATTTGAACCACCAAGTGGATGTCAAAAATAATACGTCTTCTAAGAGAAGATGTTGAGACTTCTGTGGATGAAGATGTAATGAGTCTATAGAGAATAGAAGAAAGAACTGCCCGAGTCATGAGGAGAATGTAAGAGACATTTCAGAAGATGGAAACAATAGTAGAGATAATCTGGAAGCTGAAGACAAACATTGAGCCCAGTTATCACTATGACCCAAGTTTCTTGCTTCCTCAAACTGCTACCTTTTATATTATGAGTTCAGAACAGAAAATGAGCACAAATGTGTCAGTGACATGAGTACATCTATTTCACAAAAGTTATAATTTTCCATGGTCTTAAATTCAGCCTCCCCAATCTCCCATTAAAATAATTTCATTTCAATGCCAAAAATAAAATCTCAATTTCTTAGGCTTACTTTGAAAAATTTTAATGATCCTGTCAAGTCTCTTTGATGCTAGCAGTTTTTAGAATAAAGAAGTAATTTATAATTTAGAAATCATTGTATTTGTGATGTAGTTTATTCAGGAGAAATAAAATGCATTATTCTTTATTCTGAAAAGATGGCTTCTTTTTCCAAATTTCTCTCCTGGATACCTGTTTTGCCTTGGTTTTCTGCAGACATAAGAACAGAAATACTTTAAGTTCTCTGAGCTGCCGGCATTTAGGCTAAGCTATTGCGGATTTTATTATATTCCATGTGAAAAAATAAGGCTCTTAACATTCTCCAGGTTGCATTTGCAATTTATAAAAAGGTTAGTAAAATTGTATTCCAAAATGCTTCCACCACAGGTGACAAATGACGCTGGGTGCTTTCTGTTGGCTTCACTGCAGATCTTGCCTTATTCAGTGTAAATGTCACTCTCAAATGCGTTGTCACTGGCTAATTGGGCTTTACTTGTTCCTCCACAGTGTTTTAACTTGTTCCTTTCTCTCTGGTACTGCTATTATCTGTTTAAGTCCTAAGATTTTAAATTATTTTTTGTATGGCTCTTCAAAAAAAGTAGGGATTGGTCTTCCCCTCTATCCACATCGACAGTTCTTATGGTTGGGTGTTAGGTTCCAGCCCATCAGACCAGTGACATAATAAAGGCCTTTGGCTTGGTCAAGAGGATCCACACTGAACTTGGTGGTGGAGGAAATGCAGCTCATCCTCAGTGCTCTTTATTGTTCTTTATCTTTCTCCATCTCACCTTCAGATGCTGAGGAACACCCAGCATGTCAACTTTAGCTCGGTGTTATTACAACTCTAGATGTTGCTTATTAAAATATTTTGCCCTTCTTGAAACTGAACTTATTTGTGTTTTTTTTTTTTTCATTGAGGAAGTTCTTCTGGGCAGGGGGTAGGCCCTGGGAAAGGATAGGATCACAGAATGTCAATCAGAACAACTCCGAGAGCCAGAGCCTTAGTCACTGACTGAAGCAAATCTATAATGTCCCTTTCAATTAACCCATTATCTTCTTTTCACTCCCAGGAACTGCCTAGAAAATAAATGTCCTGCCACTCTTTCAATTAATGGTGGTTATTTGACCAATTATTCCCCAATGGAACCAAACAGAAGTGATGAGTACAACTTCGGCTTTGCTTGTCTAACAATAAGTGACTTTTCTATGGGTTTTCTCCCTTACCCCTTTGTGCCAACTGGCTTAGAACCCAACTCTGTGTGTCCCCCAAATCATGTCCAGCCATTCACCACCTCCTCCAAATGAAAAAGGTAATAGCGAAAAGTAGGAAAGAAATTTAAATCAATAAGGCCACATTCGGAATGCAAAGTGATATCAAGTGAACTCAAGCATCTCAGCCTTGTCTTCTGGATACTGACATGAGCTTTAAGTTTTTATGGAGGAAGAACTGGGTTGGGAAGGGGTGAGAAATATGCACAAGTGAGAAGCCTTGGTTAAACTGTGGTCTGGTTGCTTATTATCTCAGTTCTGGAGACGTAAGGTGGCTCCATGAAGTCTTTATTACTGAGGAGAACTCTCCAGTTATCGCTGAGGATTTTATCTATCAGACTTGTGATTCTGGAGAAGAGCAATTTTGTTTCTATGAGACTATTGCTCCTGCAATCAGAATCACTATGGGGTGATCCATCAGGTTCTATTCTTATAAGGTGTGGGGCACTAACTAGAGACTTCTAGGAACCACTCAATGTGTCTGAAACATTAGCAGATGAATGTCTCTGAAAATCTTGAAAATATTTTAGTTATTCTTATTTTGGTACCTTCAGTCTTGAAGAAGGGCACAATAGGTAAATTGATGACTAATCAATCATGTATGAGCACCTTTTTAATGATTAACATGCCTGCATGCAGAGCTGAGCAGAAATCTGAAGGCAGATACAAATCGAAAGCAGAGATGCCAAACTTTATTTTGCTTTTAGCTACATATTGGGTGACTTCAGGCCCACTCAAATAGTCAATGATTTTTAGCAAAGACAGTGTTTAATTCTCTGCCATAGACCCAGAAAGGCCTGTGATGCAGTTTCTGCCTTTTATACAAGCCCATTCCCTAACAGATGGGGAAAACGTGGAAGCAGCCTATGTCCCTGGATGAAGAGAGCTGGTAGAACAGAGCCGCTCACAGTCTCAAGCAGAGAGAGTGCTGCCTGAGAGAGAAGTCAGCTTCACTCTTCTGTAAGACACTGTGTACTGCCTACTTAGGTCATTTGGATTCCGCAGCTGAGCCTTCACTCTGATGCTCCTCTGGGCCAGGACAGATTTATTCCTTTTCCTCCCACGTTGTCCCACAAGGACGCAAATGCTTTGTGACTGCAGGAAGGAAAACACATCTCTGCTGGCTGCTGCTTCAATCATTCTGCACACAATTCATTCAATCAATGTTTAATGAGCTCATATTGGGTACAACACTCCTCACTAGCATTATGTAAGAAATGATTGCAGCTTTACTGACTCAGAAAAGAGAAGAAAACATGCCCAGTAAGAGGGATCATGAGGGACCTCAAAAAGGATGCTGTGGTCCTCGTTTATGTGAAAGATTTCACTGATGGAAATGAAAGAATGGAAATTCTAAGAAAGAAGGCACTAGCAAAGAGACAGGAGGAAGAACACTGTCTAATTTGGCTAGCATGTGTTGGACATAATGAAAAAATAGATGATAAAGCCAAAAGATATAATTGAAGGTCATTTCTGGGGAAGTAGCAAAGCAGAAAGATAGGCCTGGATCAGAGTGGGGAACTTGACTTTAACCCCCAATAAGGAATTGAAACCCTATTTCCAAGCTTTGTGATTCAACTAGACCTAGGTCAATATGCCTTTCCTCTTGATTTGAAATGACCCTTGAAACCTATAGGTAACACATAAAATTTAGTGAATTTCCTTGAAGACAGAAGATACTTTAGAAATATTATAATAAAACACTGCTATCATTTTCAAAGCAAATGTAGATCACATCACTGCATTACTTGCTATTCCTAAGAGAACTCCAACATTTTTTGTTATCTACTGTCTAATCTGATTAGTCAATTGTAGAGGTCATGCTAAACTGATGGAAATGTACTTAGAACTTGTGAGTTCTAAACCGTCTGTACATTTAGTGTTTTTTAATTTTCATATTGTAAATCAAAATACATATCTACATGCTTTTATACTAGCATAGTTGAATTTTTATTTGTGTCCTTAAAAATGTAGAAAGAATTTATAGATTTTCTATTTGCTATAGGGCTTTTTCTCTACTACTTGCCCAAACTACCTTATTTTTATTATTAGACACTCTGAGGAATTAGTGTTGATCGGTTAGCATTCCAAGCACACCTAGCATAAGATTCATGATGAATCTCATATTTCTCTTTGAGTTACTTTATGATAATGAGAAGACATAAAAAATATAAAAACTTTAATTGTGCCCGGCATGGTGGTTCACGCTTGTAATCCCCGAGCTTGGGAGGCTGAGACAGAAGGATCGCACAGGTTCAAAGCCAGCCTCAGCTACTTAATGAGGTTCTCAGCAATTTAGTGAGACCCTGTTTTCAAATAAAGTATTAAAAAAATAGGTCTGGGAGTATAGCCCAGAGGTAGAAAACCCCTGGGTTCTACCTCCAGTACCACACACACACACAACCCTTATTAACAGTATTGTAGGGGAATGATGCCTCATTACAAAAATTTATCCAAAAATCATTCTTAATTCTGGGAATAAAATTGCTTCAAATTTCCTTAACTTTTGCTAATAAATTTCCATGATTTAAAAATAAGGTGGGCTGATGATGTAGCTCAGTGGTAGAGGACTTGCCTAGAATGCCTGAGGCTCTGGGTTTAAGTCCAAGCCCCACAAAAATATTAAAAACAAAGAAAAATAAAAGTGGAAATAAAATGTACATACATTTTTGATGAATGGAAATGTTAGGTAAAGAGAGAGAGCTTGATTATGAATTGTATATAGGTACTTTGTGGCCAGAGACTTGTCATCTTCCCCTCATCCTCACCACACTCACACCTGGAAATAAAGAATAAGAGATATGAAGGAATCAGGATGCTGAAAATTACCAATGTCCTTCTCAGGGAAAGGTGCAGACTTCTACATTTTTTGTTGTTGTTCTTATTAAATTGTTTTAGTTTTAATTATTTTCCTAAAGCTAATTCTGAATCTATCCATACAATATTAGCATCTTAGCTATGCTATTATCTATATCTTTTACTCCAAGTTGGGGGCACTGTTAACTTATCCTTTGAGTTTTCATTTTTCTCTTCCTGTTACTAAGACTATCTATATTAGTTATCTGCCTGTCACTATGACAGAATACCTGAAACAATCAAGTTATAAGGAGGAAAGTTTTATTTGGGCTCATAGTTGTGAGGTTTCAATCTATGGTCACTTGGCTCTGTTGCTGTGGGTCTGTGGTGGCATCGTACATCATTATGGTATAGGAAGCCTGTTCCCTTCATGGTGACTAGGTTGCAAACAGAGTAAGAGAGAGAAGGGGCCAGGGTCCCAGTATTCCTTGAAGGGCATGCCCCCTGTGACCTAACTTCTGTTCACTAGGCCCTACCTCCTAAAGGTTTCACTCTCCAATAGCACCACAGACTGGGGACCAAGATTTCCACACATGGGTCTAGATCCAAACTATAGTATTATTAGTTTAGAATATTACTATTCAGCCTGGCGTGGTGGCACACACTTGTAATCTCAGCATTCGGTAGGCTGAGACCAGAGGATTGTGGTTTGAGTCCAGCATCAGCTACTTAGTGAAGCCCTCTGCAACTTAGTGAGACCCTGTTTCAAAATAAAGAATAAAAAATAGGGCAGGGTGTGTAGCTTGGAGGTCAAATGCCCCTGGGTCCATCCCCAGACCCATAAAAAAATAGAATACTACTATTCTACTTAGACATTAGGCTAATATTAAATTATAATTCATAATTATTTTTATTCAGGTGAATGTTTCTCCCAAAAAAAAAAACATTTTTCTAGTAAAGTTTTCATGTACATATCTGTCAACACATAACCAACCCACTAAAAGAAATCACTGTGATAAAAGATCAAATAGTTTTTCTTTGCTCCAGGCATCCTGTAAGAATGAAATTTAAATTGATTTTGTTTCTAAATGACCTAGTTCTTGAGTTTCACATAACAATATTTAGTAATAAACTATATAGCATTATGTTTAGTATCTTTGTTCCTCCCCCAGTTCACTAGAATGTAAGCTTTCTAAACATATGTACTTTTATTTCTACTGTGATATTTCAAGTGCCTAGAAAACTTTCTGATGCATAATTGAAATTCAAAAAGTAGACATTGGAATGAATGAATGAATGAATGAATGAATGTTCTAGAACAGAAGCAGCAATTTCCCATATCTTTTCTTTATCCAGATAAGTGCCCTGCTTTTGCATAGTTTCAGAGTCTGTTAAATCCTTAAATAGTTCCTCGGGGGAAATGAAGAAGGCCCACGTTTCTGTAGTGTTTCCACTTCCCTTTGTTTTTCCTCCCCTGCCATCCTCCCAGAGCCATGACCCTGCCATCAGGATGGAATTGTCTCACAAAGAAATCATGTATTGGCCATCAATTTAGTGAATACTTTTCAAGAACTCATTATATGTTCCGGGCATTATGCTAGATTCTAGGAGGAAGTAATCATAATATTAACAAAAATAAGGTAGAGCCTCTGTTGGTCACCTTGTGATAAGCTTTAGGAAATGCTGAAAGGGAACAATAACAATCCAGCTGCCACATCCTGGAAACACTTGAGCTGTCCTATGCAGAATCTCATGCAACAAGTAACTGAGGCCTCCTAACAACAGCCATGTGAGCGACACGTGGAGGAGGGCATCCCTCAGCCTCATGCAAGCCTGCAGTTCATTAACAGCCCTGCTGACTTCTTCACAGGGACCCTCTCCTCTCCACACAACACCCTGCATCACCACAGACCCACAGCAGTGAAGCCAACCAACCACTGATTGAAACCATGAATTAGCATAAATCTTTCCTTCCTTAAGTTGGTTTTACTGAGATCACAGCAGTGAATAGCTGATGAAAAACTAATAGTACTATATTAGCATTTTTTATTTTCCTAAAATTGTACCATTTATAGTTCATTGCACTTTGCAAATATAAACTTACCTCCCCAGGGGAAGAAAACTAATGCTGTCCTCACTTGGTGAGAAGAGGAAGTGGCTTCCATAGCTGGTGTTGGCACCCAACCCAGGTCTCCTGAGAACTACTGCAAAGATTCACTATCTCAGCAAAAATGACAAGGCCACGGGCAACACTGAGAGTTGGAATGTTACCATATTTTGTTTTCATTTGAATAAAAACTACATGAGGGAAAAAATGTTTCCTGGACTTATATGTACTTTTCTTTCACAAGATATTTCCTTTGTAAATTGATATGTCTTTAATGGACTTCGACCAAAAAGGACAATCTTTTTGTGTGTTCTTGGATACAAGACAAGTGGTATTAAGTTCACATGGCCCTAAGAAAGAATAGAAGAATAGAAAAAGAAAAAAAATATGAGAAACAAAATTTTCTAAGAGCCTTCAGTGTTCATCTTGTCAACCACCTGCAAAAGATGGAGAAGCAAAACAAAGCCCTTTGATTTCTATGATGGATTTTTATAAAAAATGTATTGCATATGATTTTCCTTGCTGATGCTTTGATATTTATATTTTTCATATCCATGATTGGCATTGGGTTTTTCAGTAGGTCACTGTCTGCCATAAATAAATAGCCCCCATGATAAGAAAAAGCTCCCTCTAGGAGTAAAAACTAAGCAACTGCTAAACTCAGAACTGCAAATAAAGGTCTCAAATTTCTATATCTGTATGTACCATACACACTAGTTACCTGAGTGTTACACTACTGCAGAAGTATTTATACTTGCCACACCAAAATATCAACAGGAGCCAGAAGAGCCAGTATTGTTCAAGCACAATGAGTTCAATGTCTTCTCTCTCCCAAAGGCCAAATACCTGTGCAGCGGTAGCAATGAACGGATGAGCACCATCATCCCTCCAAACTCCAGCCCCCTGTCACCACCAAGGCAAAGATACAATTCTAAGATAATTTTATTACATGTTCATTCTATTCAATTCAATGTCTCTGCCTGATAATTGGCAAGTTTCTTCTTACTCTCAGTTTTCTTGTCTGAAAAAGGGAGAATAAGCAGAGTTGTAGTACTTAACAAAGAATCAGACACACTAAGTAAATGTTATTTATACTTATGATGCCAAAGACACACACATGCATACACACACACACTAATTACTCCAGTATGTTAAAATTGCTGCCAATTCAAAATGCAACAGAACACACACACACACACACACACACACACACACACACACACACAACTCAGCTTTGGCTCAGGGCCGGGGAAGTTTCCTGGAAATGTTGACTCATCTGAGACTTTGAAGATAATTAAGAGTTCAGATTTAATCATGAAAAAGGGGAGTCATAGGCAAAGGCATGGAGGTCAGAAAGAAGAAGCAGTGTGGTATTGCTGGAGTGTGAGTCTAGATACATGGCAGGATAGGAGGCAAGCACCACTAAAATGGACTTCACACTGAGCCAAGAATCACGGAGCTGTGCTCAGTAAGGAGTCACTTGACCATCTCTGCATTCAGTTCCCGTCGCTGAGTGGAAGACTTTCCTGGGCCCTGGGCTCCTGGAAAATGGCAAAGGTTTGGGAATGCCTTTTTTGTTCTGGAAACAATGATGGCTGTTCTGATTGGGAGAAAGAATCAGGTCCCGAGACTTCACTCAATAGAAACAAGATTATTATGAAGGAAAATGAGTTATAAGAGCAAGCATAGAAATTACAATGGCAACCTCACTATAGCATGCTATATATAGTATGTGCACTCGCAAAATCAGAGTTAGCAATAATATCTGGAATCACAGGCTGGGAAGTCCCTGCAGACAGCCAGAGTCCTGATTAGAATGAGAGCCCAGGCAAAGTATGCATTCTCTATGGAGTTCCCAACCCATTCCAGAAGCAAGTCCCCAGTGGACTTAGGTAAGATTCATCAATGTCCTTGATCCTAATTTACCAATGACAAAGCCAGATATAGACCCTCCAAACTCCCATTCTTTCCTTCACAAATAATTAGATAAATTTTTGTTCATATTGAGCAATCAGAACAAAATGCTTATTAATCAAATTTTGGTTAAGAAACTCTTCTTGCACAACTCCCTGACCTTTGGCCCACCCTCAGTCTGAGCTCTCCTGAACAACCACTCCTGAAAACAGACTGGAAACAGAATACCCTGTGGTCCACTGTCCAATCAGGCCACCCCCTTTCACCCCACTTCCTCACACCTGATTCTCTCTAATGCTGTTTATTTTTCTTCCTAAAAGAAAAACTCTTTATGCTTGCAGGTCCTGTGATCAGAGCATCTTCTCTATTGAAGCAGCCCCTTTCTTTTTGGCTACCATGCCACTGCATCCCTTTGAATAAAGTTTCTTCTTGCTAAGTTGGTACTTGAGTTTTGTTTGACAACAGATTAGACAAGAACAAGCCTAGAGACCATAGAAAGACTGCTGGAGTTGTCCAGGCCAGAGCTGATGACAGCCTGCACTAGGACTCTGAAGTCATACAGATCAGCAAGAAGTGTTTGTGAGATCAATGTGGGAAGAATGGGCAATGAAATAGAAGAGAGAGAGAAGGCAGTGTCTTCCTCTTGCCAGGAGCACACCTTGATGTGTAATCACTCAGTTCTGTAAGTTATTCTAACAAATGGTTGAACCTAAGCAAAATGTCATGAGAACCTCTAGCTTGTAGCTAGTATATCAAAAAGTTGTGAAGAACCTAGGAACCCACTATTTGCTATTCAAGTTGAGGCTGTCATGTGGGACTGAACCTTTAACCTGTGAGATATACACTTGTGAGTGTCAGAACTGAATGGCTGTTCATGAAGAATTTTAAGAATTGCTTGGTGTGTGAAAGATCCCTGAGCATTTGGGGGTCCATAAGAATTGTAAGAGGATAAAAGAGAAAAACATAGTTCCCCCTAATACAATCTTCTTTAATCTCAACTAAAACCATAAAATACAAGTATAATTACTAGCAATATTCTTTTACTAATAGGTGAGTCAAGAAGGTAGGTGACTTACACTAAAGAAGCAGAGCCAGGAATGTGAGCTACTGTTAGTCCCCAGAACTCACACACTTCAATTGATACTGTCTTCCCTCAATGTCAGAAATGGCTGAGAGCAGTTCATCATAGGGGGAGTGGAGACTGCTCATTTTCTATATAAAGGAAGATCTGAATAATTATATGTCAACGGGAGATAAATGATTAAAATGAGCAATGGAACTTACTCATTCAGGCATATGCCAGAAAGACAAAAAAAATTATTTGGGAGTGTGAATGCCACATTTATAATTCAATAGAAATGCTGACTGCATGAGATGAGATCATGAAGGCCTTGACGTCCCACGCTAACAATCATTCAGTATAATAATTACCTTCCAAAGAATTGCAGCCAACAACACAAAGAAGATGGAAAACATTATTTTTGCACAAATGTTTGCTTTTCAAAAACACTCTGCATTTTAGTATGCATGCAGCTAGAAAATGCAGAGATTTATAACAGTGGGAGCTAGGCACGCTGATGCTAATTATCTGGAAGTGTGACACTTACCCCGGAATAGCCACGCAGCACTGAGAGGTGTGACTCTGGGAGTGACCTGCAACTGCACTCGAGACATACACTGTTATTTTAGCTAAGAAACAATCTAGAGTGACAGTCATGTGATGGCCTTAAATGTACAAAAAAGCATGATTGACATGAGCCTTAGGCCTAGCTAGCTTCCAGAAGAGAACAGAGGCACTAAGAATCAAGATGATCTTAAGATCAACCAGGTTAAATGGTTTCCTTCCGAAAAGTCTTGGACCAAGCACCAATTTCACTAAATGTATGTGTTTTGTAATCTCTGAACAGGAATTAGCCCCTCTGTGTCTGGGAGTTCTGAGGATTAAAGTGATGAATAAAAAGGACCAAGTTCAGTAACTTGAACTAAACTTCGCTCAGCTCATGCTCCATAGTTTGTTTTGTTATTGTTTGTTTAGGTTTTTTTTTTTTTTTCGGGTCTGGTGATGGAACCCATGTGCATTCAACCTCCGAGCTACACCTCTGCCCTATTTTTTATTCTTTATTTTGAAACCAGGTCTCACTGAGTTGCAGAGGGCCTCACTAAGTAGCTGAGGCTGTCCCTGAACCACGATCCTTCGGTCTCAGCCTCCCGAATGCTGGGATTACAAGCATGCGCCACCATGCCCGGCTTGTTTGTTTACTGTTACGGCAGTTTCTGAATTTCATAAAACCAACTTCCTTCCTAGAATGTATAACCAATCAAAATTAGACTGCAGTCAATAAATATGATGCCAACATAAAATGAGAATAGTATTAATGAGGTAGGATTAAGTATTAAGGAGGTAGATAGAATTTGAGAGACCGGACAGAAGATCTGAGAAAGTCTCAAAAGGTTGTTAGACAGTCAGACCAGGTAGGAGAAATGCAAGGGTCCCGACTCAGGATGCGTGGGCCACAGGGCTGAGCGGGGGCCTGAGGTACCGCGTTCCAATGGTGCCCAGCCGGTGCACTTGATGCACCTCTGTCAACTCATCCTCAATAAGTCGTTTGCATGGCTCAGGTCATCTGGGAGTCAAACAGGCATCCTGCTCTGCTGTATAAATGCTTTTTCAACTCTAGACATTGTTACCTTGTCTGATTTTAATATCCCCACAAGTACTCTTCTTGTTGGGTTCCTTCTATAATCTTTCTCTTGGAAAATTATCATTTCTCCATGACTGAACAAACAAATAATGACAAATGCCTTTTTTTTTTTTTTTTTTTTTTGGTGGTGGTACTGGGGTTCCTTGAAACTCTTATACCTCCGGGCTACTCTCCCAGACCTTTTTTTTTTTTTTTTTTTTTTTTTGGAACAGAATCTCCTAAACCAGCAAGGCTGGCTTCAAACCTGTGCAATCCTCCTGTCTCCGCCTCCCAAGCGCAGGGATTACAAGTGTGCACCACCACGCACGGCATCAAATGCCTTCTAATCACAAGTGTCCTCCTCACTTGTACCAAGTTGTGTTCCTAGTGCCATTTACTCTATTTTCAGGTGGGATTTTAATTTACTCTATTTTCAGAAGGTGGGGTTACATTTCATCTTTTACAACAGAGCCTAGAATGAAAGTCCAACCATAATTGATTTAAGATTAAAATCAGCACAAGATAATTAAATACGTATTTTTAATTTTTTACTGGTCATTGTAGTTATACATCTTAATGGGGTACAAGATGGTGGCGATACACACACACACACACACATCACCCAAGTGAGCCCTTACCCAATTCCTGTCCCATCTCCTCCCCCTCTCTCCTTTTCATGTTTGGCTTAGTGATTGACATTGATATGTTTGTTAAAGTATATTATGTCATTAGATTTCAATCAAGCAATTAACTTACTAAAAAAGGTGATTTTTTATTAATTTTTATTATTTTTATTACTTGCTAATCATTTACCTGTAGTCATATAACTGCATGTAGATTTTTGTTGTTAAAGAACGTTGAAGTAGAGTTTGATTTCTCATTTTCCATAATCTTTAGCAATTTCAACAGCCTTCCTTTTCACAGGCTATATGACTGTGAACTGACACTTGATGATCATACATAGTCATAGAGTTAATGAACATAAAACAAAAGAATGTTATTTTGTGGTTTAGATCTGGAATGTTTTCCCCAAAGCTCATGTGTTGAAAGCCTGGTCTTCAGTGCAACAGAGGAGGGGAATGACTGCAGGACTGGGGTCATGGAGGCTTGACCTTGAGGACTAAATCTGTCCTTGGCTTCCTTCTCCTTCTCCTTCTCCTCCTCCTCCTCCTTCTCTTCCTCCTCCTCCTCCTCTTCCTCCTCCTCCTCCTCCTCTTCCTTCTCCGTCTTCCTCCTCCTCCTCCTCTTCTTCTTCTTCTTCTTCTTCTTCTTCTTCTTCTTCTTCTTCTTCTTCTTCTTCTTCTTCCTTTCTCCCTCCCTCCCTCCCTCCTTCTCTGTCTGCTTCCCAGCTGCCATGAGCTAAGTAACTTTCTTCCATCACCATCATGATGTTTCTGGCTTGGGGCCAGCCAACCATGGACCAAATCTCTGAAACTGTGAGCTAAATAAACCTTTCCCCCTCAACTTGTTAAGCATTTTGGACACAGAAACACAAAGCTGATTGACACAAGTGTTACAAGTTATATTTCGTTTTTCCCAAAATATATACTGAAATTCAAATCCCCAGTATCTTTTGAGCGAGATTTTATTTTTAAATAGAGCCATTGGTGATGTAATTCTTTAAAATGAGGTTATGGGGTAGGCTGGACCCTTAAGGCAATATGACTGGTCTATTTATAAAAGAAGAAAGACACACATAGGTGGAAGATGATGTGATGAAGGGAGAGATCACAGAGTTTTGGCTACCAGCCAAGGAACAGCAGTGGCTGACAGAAAATCACCAAAAGCTAGAAAGAGACAAGGGAGGTTTTCTGCCTATAGAATTCAGAGTAATCTTGGCCCTGCTGACATCTCTATTTCAGATTTTTAGCCACTAGAACTGGAAGACAATACATTTCTATTGTCTGACGCCACCTAGTTTGTAGCACTTTGTTATAGTTGCTCTAGGAAACTCAAACAAGTAGGATAAGATGATGAAATCTGAAAGAAATCTAGTACTCCAAGTGAAGGTCCAGCAGTACATCTACAAACATTGGATAAATGTTAGCAAATAGAACTTGCATGGCAAGCATGATGATGTATACTTTACTCAAGTAATTTCAATACACTATCATATCACAATAAACAAATGAAGCAAGAACTGTTTTATTTGTCTGTTTGTTTTCGCGGTATTAGGGATGAAATCCCGGGGCATTCTACTTCTGAGCTACACTCCCAACCCTATTTTTTATTTTTTATTTTGAAACAGGGTCTCACTGAGTTGCAAAGGGTCTTACTAAGTAGCTGAGAGTGGCCGCGAACCACAATTCTCCTATTTCAGCCTCTCAAATGCTGGACTTACAAATGGGCACCACCACACCCAGCAGGACCTTTTATTCATATCTTAGAGCTAATAAAACCACAGCACTGAGAGAATTACATGGTTCCCACAAGGTCATGTTCCCAGTAAATACAGGGTGTTGTGTGACAACGTGATGCTTCTTGTCCTCAAAAACTTTAATATATGGAGGCTAAGACAAAACAGGACCAAAGAGGGGAAGAGGTCTCATAAAAATAGATGAAAAAACATTAAAGTAGAGAAAGGGAACCAGGAAGAGGGAGAAGGAGGAGAGGAAGGTCTGTGGAATAAAATTAACCAAAGTACATCATCTGCATGTGTAAATATGTAACAAGTCCCACTATCATGCATAATTATATTGCACCAACTTAAAAATTTTTCAAGAACTTTAAAATCAAGTGAGTAACAGATAAAAAGTATGCACATACATGTAGTCATTCACTGATTTTGTTTTTAATGTTGATTTTTCCATGAAATATTAAGTTATTCAGCAGATGATCAAGAGATCAAAAGGGAAAAGAGAAAAAGAGAGGAGAGAAACAGGGAGACAGAGAAAGTACAGTGAGACGATGCAGCCCTCAGCCAATCTGAGCACTGTAAATACAAGCCTACGGATTCCTTACATAATCATCATCTAGGAGGAGAATTCATTTCCATAATCCCCAGAGTCACATCACAGTTCTGACTGGAGGCGATTTTCTGAGTTAACATCATTCTTTTCCTTGAAGTCTTCCGATCCTGATCTTCTGCCCACGTCTTCATAGATCTGGCCCCCTTCCTCGCCGGGAGTGTGGATTCCGCACATAATGGCTTCCCTCCTCTGCCTGTGTTCACCTCCACTGAGCTGTGGGGGCTGTGTGAAAAGGGCTTTTCCTTTTGGGATAAAATGCAAGGAGATGCCCTTCACAACTTTTATGGAATAATGCCTCTTATATTTTGTTTTGTTTTTTTCTACTTCGTTAAAAATTTAAGACGTCTGGGCTTTTTTTTTTTTTTTTCCTAAAAATTATCATTGTTTGGCTATGCTGAGCCAGACACTTAACCAATTCCTCCCACTTTCTCTCATCATCCACCCCTGCAGAAGAAGAGGAGAGACAGAAAAATGAGTATCTGTGTACCAGCCTTTTCTTCTTCTTCCTTTTTTTTTTTTTTATACTGAGGATTGAACCCAGGAGTATTCTACCTTTGAGCTTCACCCAAGCCCTATTTTATTCTTAATTTGGAAACAGGGTCTCACTAGTTGCTGAATCTGGCTTCAGATCTGTCATCCTCCTGCCTCAGTCTCCCAAGTACCTACCAGTCTGCGTGCGTGTGTGTGTGTGTGTGTGTGTGTGTGTGTGTGTGTGTGTGTGTGTGTTTTGCAGGTCAGGATGGAACCCAAGGGCATTCGACCTCTGAGCTACACCCCCTGCCCTATTTTTTATTCTTTATTTTGAAACAGGGTCTCACTAAGTTGCGGAGGGCCTCACTAAGTAGCTGAGGCCGTCCGTGAACCACGATGTCTGGTCTCAGGCTCCAGAATGTTGAAATTACAAGTGTGGGACACCACGCCCGGCTTTTTTGTGTTTTTTGTTTTGTTTTGTTTTTGTTGTTTTGTTTTGTTTTGTTTTTGCAGTACTGGAGATGGAACCCAAGGGAATTCTAACTTCAAGTTTCCCTTCCAGCCCTGTTTTTTATTCTTTATTTTGAAACGGGGATTCACTGAATTGCAGAGAGCCTCATTAAGTAGCTGAGGCTGTCTGCAAACCCAGATCCTCCTGTCTCAGCCTCCCAAATGCTGGGATTACAAGCGTGTGCCACCACACCCAGCTACCAGTCATTTTTAAAAAGCTCTTCTTTTTTTTTTTTTTTAATTTTATTTTTTATTGGTGCACTGTATTCATACATCATAGTAGGATACATACTTTTGTAGACATACATGCACACTTTTCCCAGTCAGCCCCCACCCAATCCCCACCCCATTCTCTCCCTATCCCTCCCTCCCATGCTTGGCTTAGTAGTTGACATCTAGTATTATGGCAATTTATCTAAAATTAAAAATGATAATCTCACATAACAGTTTCATTTGTCTGATACCAAGCTTTTGATGACTTAAAGATAACATTTCAATATTTCTTTTTGCTTTCTTTCTTACCAGAGAATTTTTTTTCTATTTTTTAGGTGAAACTATCATATATTTATATATTTATTTTTCAGAAAAAAATCTATCCTAATATGGAATATGGAGTCTAGGTACCCAAAACGATCTTGAAAAAGAACAAAACTAGAAGATATATATTTTCTAATTTCAAACCATATAAAGCTACAATAATTGAAACAGTGTAGTACTATTCTAAAGGCAGATATATAAACCATTGGAGTTAAATAAAAGCCTAGAGCTAAATTCTTCCCTATATTGTCAAGTTATTTTTGACAAGGTTTTCACAAACATTTGGTGGTGGAAATGATAATCTTTTAACTAAATATTGTTAAAAAATAATAATTACATGGAAAAGAATAAAATTGGACCCTTATCTAATCCCATATACAAATATTAACTCAAAATAGCTAATAGACCTAAATACAAATCTTAAGACTATAAACTTTTAGGAGAAAATCTCTTCTAATACAGCCTTCTTTCCCAAGTTTTCTTGCCTAACTACAACTTTTCTTTAAAGTTTTTAAGCCACGTAATAGGAGGATATGAGCATGAGTCTCAATGTAGCTCATTTATTTGTATGTGTGTGTGGCTGGGGATGATTGAACCCAGGGCACTTTACCAGTGAGATACATCCCCATCCCTTTGTATTTTTTCCTTTTGAGAAGAAATTGTATGTGTTTGAATCCTAGCTCTGCCTTGAATAAGCTACTTTACCCTGAATACTTACACTGAATACCTACAGTGCTCAGATTGGCTGAGGATTCCATCCTCTCACACTTCCTCTATCCTTCTTTGCTCTCCTTCTCTCTTCTTCTCTTTTATTTCCTCTTTTGAGTTCAGTATTGGCCTCACTAAGTTGGCCGGGTTGGCCGAGAACTAGAGATCCCCCTGCGTCAGCCTCCCAAGTAGCTAGGATTACAGGCATACATCACTGCGTCAGGGCTCCTATATTCTGTTTTCATGACCACAGGAGTACGGACTACTCCAAAGTAACTCAAGTCCTTTTCCTTCACAGTAACCAAAAATGTGATTTTCAAATCTCTTTCTTATTAAAAGGAAAAAAAATCTATTTGTAATCGGATTATCTTAGTGACTTCAAGGTGATAAATATACAGAGTAGCTATTGTTCACCAAACAGGAGGATTTCTGTGTAGAACATGGTAAGGACTATTCAGTACAGACACAGGAAAAAAAAAAAAAAAAAAAAAAAACAAGATTAATTTCCAAAGTCAGTGAATTTCCGTGAGGTCACTATCAAGTTGAACGATGTCTGATTTGGGCTTCCTGGATAAGAGGTTGGATTCTGAGGTGTGCTGAATACATCTTGGACATTGAACCCTTTGTTAGCTTTGTTTATTGAATATTTCCAGGCTTTGTAGCCACTCAGGTAACTGCTTTGCAAATGTTATCTCAATCCTCATGCAGCTCTGCGAGGTGAGTAATATTTTCTATCCATTTCAAAGATGAGGAAGCAGAGGCTTTAAAGAGTAAAGTAGCTTTTTCAAGACAGAAGCAGGGTTCAGATACAGACAATTTAAAGCCAAATGTTGCCCTCTCAACTACTATATTGTAAACCTATTTTCTCTTCTTAGAATTTTGTTTAAAAATCAGAACATCTATCTGGGAGTGGTGGTGCATGACTACAATACAGGTAATAGAGAGACTGAGACAGGAAGATTACAGGTTTGAGGCCAACTTCAGCAATTTAGTGAAACCTGTTTCAAAACAAAAAATAAAATAGGGCTGGGGGAAAGAATTGAAACCAGACTAGTAATAGTTATAGTAATGCATGCATATCTATGTTTATAGCTATACAATTCATAATTGCTAAACTTTGGAACCAGCCAAGATATTGTCACCATCAAGAGATGAATGTATTACCAAATTATGGGATATATACACTATGGAATTCTACTCAGCTATAAAGAAGAACAAAATTATGTCATTTGCAGGCAAATGGATAAAACTGGAAAACATTATGCCATGTGAGATTAGTCAGTTACAAAAAGTGAAAGGTCAAATGTTCTCCCTCATATGCAGAAGCTAGGGAGAAATGGGGGACCCAGGAGGGACTCCAGACAAAGGAGAAGAAATCTTAGTGGAATTAAGAAGGGAAACTAATTGAGGGAGATGGGAGGGGGGAGGAAGACTTGAAGAGTGAAACACCTCAATGGACATGATGTACACACACAAACTTATCAAAATTAATCACAGTGTTGTACAAGGGAAGGTGGGGAGGGATGGGGAGTGGGGGAACTAGGGGAGGGCTAAGCGAGTGCTGTGTGCATGTATGCCTCCATCACCGTGAACTGCATCAAGATGTATGATTACAATGCACCAATAAAAAAATAAAAAAAAAAACAGGGCTAGAGGTATACTTCCAAAGTAGAATGCCTCTGGGTTCAATCCCTAGTACAAAAGGTCAGAGAAAGGAAGGAAGGAAGAAGGGAGAGAAGAGAGGAGAGAGAACGGGAGGGAAGGAAGACGAAGGGAGATGAAAGAGAAAAGAAAGGAAGGAAATGAAATCAGAATAACCGTTACTGCATTTTGGGACACTCTTAATGGCCAAAGTAAAAAATACAGTCATAGTTACTGTGGCTCATTCTCTTTCTTATTTTCTAGTGTGAGAACATCTGAAGGGAGGATCCCACCAGAAACAGGACAGCCACGAAATACATCTCTTAGAAAATAACGAATTGGTATACTTCTTTTAACATACTCTGCTTTCCCACGACATCCCTGAACAATACCTTGTACATTTCTCAGCTTGGCATGCAGTCCAGCTCTTCCTGCCCCACCACAGTACCACCTTCCCTCCTCACCCAGTCACTACCTGCCTCTGCCCACCCACGTGCAACATCACTCCAGCTTCAGGTAAGCCATGTCCCTAATAGCCCCCTGCCATTATGTCTATGATCTTCTTCCTTGGTCTTGCCTTTCTTCTTCCTGCCACACGGAAAGCCCCAAGTTTGGTGGGGCTTCTCTATGATCTACCTTGATGCTCCTCTGCTCTTCATGACCATCACATTATTGTCCTTTTTTGTTTTATTATGACTATCTTTCCAGTTGTCTGTTAGCACAAGAGCTTATCAGTTAATACTAGCATATTATAAGCCCCACAACAGAAAACCATGATTGCAATTGCTATTCCCTGGATTTCAATTTCCCTCTGTCAACATGTGCCTGTTTATTTTATATGCTTCTGAAATATAAAGTCTTATATCCACGAGATAACACATGCCTTTTGCCCTAACCTAGGCCCAATCAACCTTTTAAAATCCATTTATTTAATTTCAAGTTCATCATCAACCTCCTATGACTGGACAGCTCATTTATAACTTAATAATTAAAACTCAGAAAGTCATTGTCATGTCATGAGCTGAGTGGGTTTGAATGAAGTCAAATATATTTTTTAAATATTTCTCTATTCCTCCAAAACCAATTCTCTTAGCCATTAGCTATGAGGATAGTTTCTTAAAGGATCAAAATTTATTTTAAAAAATCTTCACATAATAGTTATTTAGGGTACCTGTTATGTTCAAAGCACTATGTGAAATCATGAGAAAACTGGAGCAGGCTGAGGCAAGAGGACCATAAGTTCCAGACCAGCCTGAGCAACCTAGCAAGATCCTGTATCAAAATAAAATTTTATAGCTTGGCATGGTGGAGCACACTTGTAATCCCAGTATTTGGGAGGCAGAGACAGGAGCATCACAGGTTCAAGATCAGCCTTGGCTAGTATGTATGTATGTATGTATGTATGTATGTATGTATGTATGTAGTGAGACCCATAGCAACTGAGCAAGACTCTATTTCAAAATAAAAAATTAAATAGAGCAGAGGGCATGGCTTGGAGGTAGAATGCCCCTGGGTTCAATCTCCAGCTACCAAAAAATAAAAATAAAAAAGTTTTAAAGGTGTGGAGGATGTAGCTCAGAGGCAGAATACTCTTTAGCTCAATCTCTCTACCCTCCTACCCCCCCCCCATACACAACACTCAGGAACTAGAGATTCCCATCATGTGCCCTCCAAGAATGACAATTATAGTAAGATAGAAAAAGTAGCAATAGTTAGCCAGAAGAAGAGAGAAGAGTATTCAGAGATAAGAGAGCAAGCAGCTGCTGAAAGATACTGTCAAAACCCTAGATGTGTACTTAGTTTGGCATATAGACCTAGATTTTTAAAAAGTTATTTCCAAAGACCCTGGAATATAGCTCACCTTTTTTATTTACAGAAAATATTAACTACATTTAATTACTCCTTGGTTATCATTCAAGGTGAACAGTAGTTATGAGTAGTAAGAGTGAAAAAAGTAGGGAAAGCAACTGTGGAGGGGGATAGCCTAAGACCAGGGATTCACACTGACCCTGGCTCAATGAAGTCAGTAAGAATCGTAAGAGGCTCGGGTGCTGGGAACACCAGTGATCTATGGATTTACAAAAGACTGGGCAGGGAAGCCACGGGAAGAGGAGGAGCTAAAGTGGATAAAGGGTCTGAAGCAGAGAGGAGAGCAGAGCAACGTACAGAGGAGCATGCCCTGTGCTGTAAGAACAGAGCAGGGAAACAGGAAAGGCAGTCAGAGAAGGTGAGAGAGGGAAGCGGCTTCTCTTAGGCCTGTTAAAAACTCCTGGCATGCCCATGTAAAGAGCCCCTGACTCACTCCACGCGTCTCGGTGCTGGGTGTATTTGCCTTCGCTCCACTCCAGCCTCCTTGCTTATCAATTCTCATCAGTCTCAGCTTCTCCTGGCTTTGCACATTGACTATTTCTCCTTGTCTGGTCTAACTGAGGCCCAGCTTTGGTCTGTTTACTTCTGACCTGGCACATCCTGGAGATGTTCTTTCTAACAATCTCCCCCAGGTCCATGTATTTCAACTGAGGCAAGAAAAACAGTGCTGTTCAGCTCCCTGGAATAATACTACAACAGTCAGGCCTCCAGGGCCGACTGAAGGGAAGAAGCACAGGCAGGCACTCTCTAAATATGAAGGATGTTGAGGTCAGTGGCACACAGAGGTTTTAGCCTCTGGGCTACGGCTGCCATTACCGCAGGGACAGGCTGTGATCATATCTGGGTTTTAAAAAGGAACTTCAGATGAGGTATGAGGAAGAGAGGTGATGGAGCAAGATTGCATCCAGGAATACTAGTTAGAGGCCACTAAGTTCAGAGGGCACAGGGGCACACGCCTGCCCATCACCTCTGGTGCACAGGACGCTGAGGCAGGAGTGTCAAAAGTTCCAGGCCAGTCTGGGGAACTTAGTAAGACCTTGTCTAGAATTAAAATTATTAAAAAGGGCTAGGGTATGTCGCTTAGAGGAAGAACACTCCTTGGTTCATCCCAGTACCACACACACACACACACACACACATAAAGAGAGGACACTAAGTAATCCAGGTGAGATCAGTAAAGCCTGGGGCAAAGGAAGGCAATGAAACCGAAGGATGAGTTTAAAGGCATTTTAGAGTGGGATTTAATATGCCTTGAGGGGGAGGGGGAGAATCTATGAAGAAAACACTTCCACTGACTTTATGTACCTATGTGAGAATACCAACTCCAATCTCAATATCTTGTATGGGGAAGGAGGGAGCCAGAGGACAGCCCACCAAGTGCTGTGAGCATGTATGTCCCTATCACTACAAACTAAATTATGTGAGACCATAAAGTAATATAAAAAGCAGTCTGGGAGTGTAGCCCGGAGGTAGAAGGGTTTCCAGGAACCCCAGTACCACCAAAAAGAAAAAAGAAAAGAAAAGAAAAGAAAGAAACATCAGAAAGAGTAAAAGAACAAATATGTTTAAAGAGCTTATCTCAGCAATAATATTCAGCAATAGTAATTGTTATTATTGTTTGGGCCTATAAGATGGATACTGGACTTTAGCATAAAATGTGTTAACTTGTGTATTTGTATATTACGTATAATATCTGATATTATTGTTGATTAATATTATAAATATGGCTATGTGCTTACCTGTGCAAAAATTAGGCCAAAAATATAAATCTTGATTTCTAAACATACTTTTATTAATTGAGGAACTTTTGGCTGACTCTTTGTTTGATTCTACTTTCTAGAATTTATTATCATACTTTGGCATCATTGTAATCACTGTATGTGGGATTTTTAGCCCCAGGCTCACTTTGGGAGCTACTCCCTAATCAAAGTATCTTTCTCAGGGCAGTTTCTTTTCCAAATGGAACAACTGGATTCCAGTCAATTTGGTAGACTGAGCTAGTGGGGAGAAAAAAACACCATTCTTTCGAAAATATGAAAATTCTGAACAACAAATAATGCCTAAGTCCAAAGGAGGGGAAATGTTCTCAGACACATTTTACACAAAACCAGACCTGGGTACCTGAGCCAGGAGCAGAAGCAAAACTGAAGTAGCCTTCGAGACTAATCTGATGTTACCCGTAGGATCCTATGAAGTTCTAATGTGAATGTGGAGGTGGAGGGATGAATATCTGAGGGATCATTTCAATATTCTTCAAATTTTAACAACCTATTTTATTTTTTATATTTTATTTTATTTTTGTATGGATTATATTGAAAATGATATGCATTCACACAGTGCCTGGTGGCCTCCCTGCTTCCCCTTTTACCTCCTCCCAACAATGAGTGTCCAGGTTGACCATGCTACATTCACACTTACACACATATTCGAATGTAGCTCTTCCATTAATCAACCTCAGCCTTCTTCCTCTCCTACCCTTCCTGTCTAGCTTTGTTGAGGGTTCACCTCCATTATCTGGAGTCCCTCTGGTATCCCTAATGCTCCATAGTTTGGGCATTTAGAGAAAATATATGTCCTTGGTATAGCCAGATCATATGGTGGATCCGTTCCCAGTTTTCTAAGGAATCTCCACACTGAACTCCATAGCAGCTGAACTAGTTTGCACTCCCACCAACAGTGTAAAGGAGTTCCTCTTTCCCCACATCCTCACCAGCATTTGTTGTTACTTAACATCCTTATTATGCCACCCTGATTGAGGATAGCATCAAACTAAAAAGTTTCTGCTCATCAAAGGAAACCATCAAGAACCTAAAGAGAAAGCCTACAGAATGGGAGATCTTTACCAGCCACCACTCTAGTGGAGGGCTAATAGCCAGAATCTACAAAGAGCTCAAAAGACTCTATACTAGCAAAACAAACAACCCAATCAAGAAATGGGCAACCGAATTGAATAGAGACTTCACAAAAGAAGAGATACAAATGGCCAATAGATACATGAAATATGTTCAACATCATTAGCCATCAGGGAGAGGCAAATCAAAACAATGCTAAGGGATCGTTTTAAAATACAAATTTACACTACTGGATGGAAGATGCCTTTGTTACAATGGTTTTCCTTCTAGTAAATTATCTAGAAATAAGTGTCTTTTTAAAAGTATTATCCAAGGCAATTTCTGTCTGAGCTTCACTGCTTTTGCTTTTGGAGGCCTGGACTTGGAAGGACCAGAGTCCTGGGAGATAGGAAGCTGGGAGGAGGAGGGAGGGAGGGAGGGAGGACTGTTGAGAAGAGAGTGGGCGGTAATAGTGCAGGGCGTGTGGGGGCAAGGGGATCACGTTCTGTGTGTGCCCCTTACAGGTCTGGCAGCAGCAAGGCCTCCACAGAGGCCACTGCCCAGACTGAGCGGGTCATGTCACCAGAACTGGGCGGCAGCACCATGACAGGGAGGGGAGAGAATTCCCTGAAAGAGGCACAAAACCTGACTTTTTTTGCCAACCTGCATCCATGGGCAGGGTGAGAATGCCAGGGGTCTCCTAATGTTTTATCTGGAAAGAAAACAAAAACAAAAACAATGAGGCAGCTGTGAGGCTGGGTTGTATCTCCACAGCTGGCAGTGAGTGCCCAGGAAGTGATCCCAGGGTAGGCAGACACAGGGTGCAGTGGTATTAGTTTCCCGCCCTTTCTCGTTTATCTTTTTCAACTCAGGGTTTCTTTTTCAAATGATAAAATTGGATTTCTAGTCAATATGGTAGACTGAACTAGTGGGGGGAAAATTTCCATTTTTTAAACACATTGAGAATTCTGGATAACACATAAGAATAAAATGCCTAATTGCTTAGGGAGTTGGGTGGGATTTCCTCAAACACATGTTAAATGAAACCAGACCTGGATACTACAGCCATGAACAGAAGCAAAACCAGAGCCGAACTGAGGGCTGCAAGTGAGATCTGAACCCCCACGAGCAGCATGGTCCCCTCACTCTGGACACAGGTGGGGCACCAAATGGAGGGATTTAAAAAAAAAAAAAAAAAACCTGGGATCCAGTAAAAGCCATCTAATTCCAAAGCTGACCCACCTTTTCCTTTGGGCTCAGGAACACAGTGTGAAAGGGTCTTGGGTAGCTGGAGACTCATTCCTCAGGGATCAGAACATCAGAGCCCGGCCCTGCATGAGTGTGGGATGGAGGTGGCACCACCTACTGCCTGTGAGACCCCAGCCAACAGAGAAGCAATCATCAAAGCTGGTTCAGAGCTGGACGTCGTGGCATGCGCTTGTAATCCCAGTACTTGGGAGGTTGAGACAGAAGGATTGCGGTTTGCTGCCATCCTCAGCTACTTAGTGCAACTTAGTGAGACCCTGTTTCAAAATAAAGAATATAAAAAATAGGTCTGGGGGTGCGGGCTTGAAGATAGAATGCCCCTGGGTTTCATCCCCAGTACCACAAAAAATAATAAGTAAATAAATAAATAAAGCTGGTTCAGACCCACAAAGGCAAATGCAAGACAGTCTCACCAGGACACCAACATAGCCAGGATCTGTATAGTTAAAAACCATAGTACCCAGGAGCTAGGCACTACAGCACATTACAGACATTACTTCTCAAGAGTTTATGACCATGGAGCGATCAGAGCTGAATAACAGCGTAATAATAGGGGACATTCACGGCACACTTGTAGGATACAAAGCGCTATGCTGATGGCTTAACATCTGTGTTTTTATATTACTCAAAGTGATTTTGTAAATAGATGTTATTACCATTCTTCATAAATGAGGAGACTGAAGCACAAGGAGGTCATGAAAACCACCCAAGAGCACACAGCTACTAACCAACGCTCTCAAGATGCAAACTAGGGAATCTGACTCCAGAACTTCCTTTCACTTAACCCCTCCCATTAAACTTTTCCTCGGTAGGATCTCTAAGACAAGATCTTATTAAAAGGAACTGACAAAGTAGATAAATATAAGAACAAGCTAGGCGTGGTAGCGCATGCCCATAATCCCAATACTTGGGATTGCAGATTCAAGATCAGCCTCAACAACATAGCAAGGCCCTGTTTCAAGATAAAAATAAAATGGGGCTGGGGGTATAGCTGGGAGGTAGAATGTCCCTGGGTTCAATTCGCAGTGTGGAAGGAAGGAAGGGAGGAAAGCAGGCAGGTAGGCAGGCAAACAAGCCAGGCATGGTGGCACATGCCTGTCATCTTAGTACTTGGGAAACTGAGACAGAAGGATCGCAGATTTAAGGCCAGCCTCAGCAACTGAGCAAGGCCCTCAGCCACTTAGTGAAACCATGTTCAAAATAAAAAGGTAAAATAGGGCTGAGGGTATAATTCAGAAGTAGAAAGCCCTTGGGTTCAATCCTCATACCACAAAAATAAAAATAAAGAGAAAAGAAATATTAGAACAAGATATTGATTAAAAATTATAATAACAGATTAAATAGAATTGGGAGAAATTGAAAAAATCAGAAGATAAGTTTAGAGAAATTACTACAATATGTCACAGAGTGATAAAGAAATGGGGAATAAAATATTTGGATGATAACTGGAGTCCCAGCATTTAAATTGTAGAAATAGGGTAAATAATAAAATCGACGGTATAGAAGAGATATTTGAAGAGCAAATAAAGAATTTCTCAGAATTAAATAGTAAAATTTACATTAAGGTATGCATTTCATCTTTGACATTCTGAAATTAGTCACCCTAGCACTTATTAGCAATGTGATTTACGGCAAGTTACTAACTTCTCTGAGACTCATTTTCTCTACCATAAAGAGGAAAATCATGATAATTCTTACCTTTGAAAACTAAATTATATTAATATTTAAAAAGCACTTAGCTCAGGTTCTAATATACAGAGTCACTCAGTTGTTTATTCATTGAATTGTAATTTATTTAAATTAGTAAAATCTTCATATTATAATTCTATTTATTTGATGTTTTATCTCCAGTATTGTTTATTCTTTTGGCAAAGTTTTCTGAAAATAAAGAGACTTGTTACAATTCATTTACCTTGTTTCTAGGAGAAATGCTATCTTGACTTATATTGACATAAAATACAGTAACTGTTCAATAAGGGATGAACCTGAAAATAAAGAAAATCTAAATTATATGTTTTATGGTAATTTTATATATGTTTTAAATAAAAATATATTTTGTAACCATTTAAGATGTAAGCACATAACCTTAATGCTTTTGAAAAATATATGAAGACTTTAAAAAAGTAAAAAATATTGACTTTATAAAATGTCATTTCCCTTGTTTTAACCTCAGAACATATAAATGTCTTATGGCGCCATCTCGTGTCCAATTATTATTAATACACCCTGTTTATTAGAAATGAGCATCCCTATCACAGTACAGAGATTTCAGGACACATTGCTTGCCTGGAAGGGCTACGAGTGCCTGCAATGTGAGGTTGGAAGTCCTTTGTCTCTGATAGCATCAGGCTCTGTATACACTTAAAAGTAAATACTGTTGATTCAGTGTACTTTTTTTTTCATTTTCATTGTCCTGAACAGGTAGGAGCCTGGTTTTATTCATCTCTGTGGCTATCATACTGTATATGGTGCTGGGAATAAGGCAGGTAGTAAGTAAACCTGAATGGATAAGAAAAGAAATATCAACAATCTTGCCGAATTATACTTCCATTCAAAAGGGAAATTTTCAATATCCAAAATGATTGCACCATAAAGTAAACATGTATCTTTACAAAGAATCACAAAAATGTCTGGTAGTAAATCATGTTTTTTGTAAGTTACCTTGGTGCAGGCTTTCTGCAGTTCCGGTTCCATGGCTTGGTCACATGGCTGTCTAAGGTCCACTCTGAAGAGAACTGAGGTTATCAATAGGCAATGCTAACATTTGCCTAATCAGAAGCAGACACCGGACTCAGCTTTCTTGATCTGTATACTTAGAGACAGCACACCCAGCTTCCAAAAGGAATAACTGACTGTATTTGCTTATATTGTTGCTTGTTTTGCAAGGATGAGGAATGTTTTAGGTTTTTTTTTTTTCATACTTTTGGACGGAACCCAGGTCATTCTACCTCTAAGCTACACTCCCCGGCCCTATTTTTTATTATTTTGAGACAAGGTCTCACTGAGTTGCGAAGGGCCTAAGTAGCTGAGGCTGGTCACGAACCACAATCCTTCTGTCTTAGCTTCCCAAATGTTGAAATTACAAGTGGGCACCACCACGCCCGGCTATGGTTTCTTAATTGTAAATTGAACTGCCTCTGATATTTCAACAAAATAAAATAAAAAGTTGGCATGGCACTGTGAGTGGCAGATGTCTCTGTTGTTAGGCTGAGTGATTTGATTTTTCTTTGGAGCTTACAGACTTGTACAAAGAGCCTGCACATCTGTTATAATCTGGGAATAAAGAAACAATAAAAGTTACATAAAAGTATTAGAAGGAAGAGTCATGTGTTGGATAAAGTCATGAGGCTGGCTGAAGACACAGAGCCATCCATTGTTCTGAAATAATCCTGACTCTGTAACTGCAGCTCATCAGCCATCAAAGGGGCCAGCCAAGTGTCATCACTGTGTAGAAACCAGGTGATGAGATGACATCGGTGCATTTCACATTTTGTTTTCATAAGGATTTACATTAGTGTTGTCCTGTGGCAGGACTATATCAGGCAATGCACATGTGAAAGCTTTATGCAGAGATGAAAATGGGAATGGTAGTCACACAGTCCTGAAAAGACATTGCGACCTGTGAAGGAAGCCACAGCCTGCTCTGAGCATTTCAGAAACGTGCAGGCTGTATGTGGTGAGCCACACATATAGGACAAGGATGAGTAGATCAGAAAGGGGGTTTGAAAGATGGCATGAATAAACTTTAGTTGGAATCTGCATACATTCTGTAAATCTTTTTTTTTTATTATTTTCTCCCTAGCACTGTAATCAAGCTGAAGCCACATATCAAGATCTATGCTGCAGAAATATGTAAGATGCAGTGAAAAGAAAAGAAACTAAAAGCATAGCTACCAGTGCAAAGCTACTGGAGTAGTAAAAATTTTAGAAAAATAAAAACAATTTTTTAAAAAGACCTAAAATAAAGCGGGGCATGGTGGCATGCATTTGTGATCCCAGTACTTGGGAGGCTGAGACAGGAGGATCACAGGTTCGCAGACAGCCTCAGCTACTAAGTGAGGCCCTCTGCAACTCAGTGAGACCTTGCTTCAAAATAAAGAATAAAAAATAGGACTGGGGCGTAGCTTGAAGGTAGAATGCCCCGAGTTTCATCCCCAGTACTTAAAAAGAAAAATGACCTAAAATAGGAGAAGAGGCACAGAGGCAAGCTAGCAGACGAGGGAGGCACTGGGGGGTTGATAGATCAAGACTGGTGATGAAGCAGAAACAAAATGACATTTGCAAGGTGAGCGCTCAGACTGTGATGATGTAACGGTCACTAACATGGAGGTTTCCGTCTCACTGTTATATGAATGGAAAAAATACCAAAGACCACTGACCTGTTCCTCTTTAACAAGTGGCAATGTGCCACTTCCACTCCTCATCCTTAGAGCCTGTAGCTCCTTAAAGAGCCCTTTGACACCTTGGAGGACAGGGCGTTTGTTGTTCAATGTCCAGCTACCTCCACAGCAAGCACAGGACCACAAAAGTGGGAGTGTGGATAAACAGAAATACTTTAAATTATGGACTTTAGAATACAAAGATGGTTTTCAAAGGAGCAAATTTTGACCTG
The DNA here is from genome assembly GCF_963383645.1 of Muscardinus avellanarius. NCBI lineage: Eukaryota > Metazoa > Chordata > Mammalia > Rodentia > Gliridae > Muscardinus > Muscardinus avellanarius. The sequence continues at coordinate 52,954,795 of NC_137789.1, read as the reverse complement.
CCCCCCTCAAAAATGGATTTCATTATATTGTACTTATAGCTTTGATTATTGTTGTTGCTGCTGCTATTGTTTGGCTACATGTTATGTGAGGCAGAAGACAGCCTCAGCACTTTCCTGAGTCTCAGATGATCTTTCATTCAGGGTGGGGACCTTGGATGGGCCAGAAGAAAGAACTGATGGGTGGGTGCGATGGCTGCTCATCATCCCCAGAGAAGCCGCCGTGACCAGGAGTCACAGTTCAGCCACACTGGCTCCTAGGAAAAGGGCAGTCAGTCCCCTAGGCAAAATGGCTTTTTTCTGATCATTGACTCATGCACTCTACTCCCTACTTCTCATATTCTTCTTGTTCATTTTATGGTGGTGGCAGTGCTCATTGGCTGAAAATAATTTTAGAGTTGGCATATCTTCTGGATGTGTAATATTTACCATAACTTGAAAAAGCTACTGCTGTGTCTACTGAGGACTTAAAATAGAAGTGGGCAAACTGTATTAGCTATTTTGTGCCTAAGGATTAAAGCTGATTATGGAAAGACAAAACTTTTTTTTTAAGAGAAGTTCTTTAAAATGACAGTGCATTTTATATAGAGAAGGCTGAAAAATTGATATGGATTGGCTAACAATTTGATGTTCTACTTCCAAAACTAATTAAAAGGTGTATGAATTTTGGGCTTCCATGCTGGCCTGATTATCCTTATAAAATGTGTAAGTGTAGTCTTTCTCTATAACACACCACAGCCTTTCCTATTTTTTTTTCCTTAGTGTGGTATTAGGAATTGTACCCAGAACCATTCTTCCTCTAAGCTACACCACCAGTTCCATTTTATTTTTGTTTTGTTTTGAAACAAGGTCTTGCTAGGTTTCTGAGAGTCTCATTAAGTAGCCAAGGCTGAGCTTTAATCATAATCTTTCTGTCTCAACCACTCAGGTACTAGGATTACAGGATTGTGCCACGACACCTGGATCCTTTTTTTTTTTTTTAAAGCAAACCTTTGCTTTTCCTAAGTTATAAACTAGTAAGTTATTAAGCACTGAAAATAAATGATACCATTTATTCTTCTTTATAAATTACAGGCTAGGCTTTGGATCATTATTATTGATCATTATTATTCTCTCAACCACTTTCTGGAAAAATCTGCTAGAAATAACAAAAATATTTTATAATTTTATTGTTCTGACCTCTCTTTTGACTCTGTGGACAAGCCGGCTAAGGTTATGTTCCTGAGTTCAAAGCAGAACATGGGATATTCAGTAACAATAACTGAAATCTGAGAATACAGATCATTCAAAATAGACTTTGTATAGTTTGTATGAATGGTGTCTACACTTTTTTATCTAGTCTTTGCCAGTAAATATATTCATGTGTACTCCTTATTAGTAAATATATTCTCGTAATTTATTTTTAAATTATATACATATGCCACTATATTAACATGTACTTAGGAAAATGATGCTAAACTAGAAATTTCATAAGGGAAAATTATACTTTTAAGATTATTTTTATTTAAAAATTTAAAACTGACTTAAAATAATTTAAAATTATGTTACTGATAAAATATTTATTAATACAATTTTATTTCATTGAAATATATTTAATAAGCTTAATGTGATTAGTTATACTTCCTTAGTATTGAAAACCACGTTTAATGCTTTGGAAGAGCTAAATCTGTAATTAGGTGTTTCTAAATGAGAAACTACTGCTTTTAACGGCTCTCATGGTTGTAAGAGATCTCTCGCAAAGATATTCCAGAGGCACATACTAGACAAGTGCTCTACCACTGAGCCACATTCCCAGCCCTTTTTTACTTTTTATTTTGAGAAAGGGTCTCGCTGAGTTTGCCAGGCTGGCCCAGAACCTGTGATCCTTCTGCCTCAGCCTCCCACGTAGCTGGGACTCCAAGCCACTCGCCACCATGCAGAGTGAGTTGGTAGCAATTCTGAAGATCCAGGCCTGGACTGATGCCACTCTTTATGAGGAACCCTCGCTACCTGAACACGGGGCACAGTTGTTTCTGGGATGCGAATCTTTCGCAGAAGGTGGTTCCCACTGGGCCAGTGCACTTCTTTCCTGAGAAGACAGCTTGCCATGGCTGATCTTGGTACATAGAACACGTTGCAGTTAGAATTTGTGCACAGCCACTGTTCCAAACTGCCACTGTCCTCCCTGGCTTTCCTGCAGGGTCCCCGTAGCTGTTAGTGTCTCCTGCTTTGTCTGAAAATGCCAACGGAGACTGCCATCTCTTGGGAAGGTACCAGTCCCAGGTACCCAGTCTTGGCAGAAGCCTGGAATAGTGAAGCCTTCCAACCCATGCTGTGGCTCAAAAGTCACTCTGGTGCCTCCTCACTCTGGAGGGTGACTTTGTTTCACATAAACACTAGGTGGGGAAGATGAATTCCTTGGTTTCCATAAGAACAATGTGAGCCAGGCGTGGTGGCGCATGCTTGTAATCCCAGCATTTGGGAGGCTGAGACAGGATGATCGCAGTTAGAGGACAGCCTCAGCTACTTAATGAGAAGACCCTTTGCAAGTCAGTGAGACCTTGTGTCAAAATAAAGAATAAAAAATAGGGCTGGTGGTGTAGCTCAGAGGTAGAATGCTTTTGGGTTCTATCCCCAGTACCACACACACACACACACACACACACACACACACACACACACACAATGTGGCGTGTGTATTAAGAAGTAGTGGTGTCCTGATTCCTCTCCCTCCTGTTCTTCTCTTGAGAGCACAAGTGTCTCCTAAGAGGCTACAAAACTTTGTCCTTGACACCATCCACCCCTTTCTTGCCATGCTGCTTGTCCCTGACTCTTGCAGAAAATAGGGAGATGACATTTACTCTGACAGGGGATGTTCTGAACACTGGAGCAAGGCTACCATAAGGTGTCTAGCTCTGAGCCTCACTGATCACGCTAAAGCTGGAGCCAGCCGTGGCAATGAGTGAAGCAGGGCTCCTCTAAAGTCACTATAAACTGTGACCGGAGCTGCCATGGTAAGCTGAAACCAGGGGCACAGCCTGGGGCGTGAATCTAACTTTAGATGGTTTATAAGAACAAGCAGAACTCTGCCTCTCCATCTAAGGAGAGCTACCGAACTGAACCCCCTAATTAATTCCCTGGATGGTGCCACAAACATAGAGCAGCATCTATGGTCCCCTGCTACTATGTCCCACTTTTAAATGCTTGGGGGTTTTGATGTCAATAGAGGCAAAGCAAGGTACCAGCCCCAGTTCTTCCACCCATCCCAGACCGTAGCAGCATCCTGAGAAGCAAATGAAGCTTAGTCCTACTGAATCAAAGGTGCCCAATAAAGAGTTCCTCACTCTTGCTTTTCTGCTGAGCCAAGATTTCCACTGGCCAACGAGAGGAGAGTCTCTCTGGAGCTAGACAACTTAATGTATCAGGGAAATATGTTAATAATTTATTTTTAAAATCCCATGGAAAACAAAAAAATAGGTAGTGACTATTTTAAGAGTAATTATTAAGAGGATTTATTATCACAAGTAAGGTATGATTTTTTCCCCTCCTGCTGCAGATTGAACCTATCCATGGTATGCACACACTCTATCCCTGAGCAACCCGAGTCCCTAGTTATGCTTTTAATAGATAAATGAACTTACTAATGTTTGCTGGGAAGAAGGGCTAATAAGTTTTTGTTTGTTTGTTTGTTTTGTTTTGTTTTTGGTGGTACTGGGATTCCTGGAAGCCCTTCTACTTCCGGGCTACACTACCAGACCTATTTTATATTTTTATTTGGAAACAGGGTCTCTTAAGCCAGCGCGGCTGGCTTCAAACCTGCGTGATCCTCCTGTCTCTGTCTCCCAAGCACGGGGATTACAAGCATGTGCCACCATGCCCAGCTTAATGAGTTACTTTAAAACCAAAATCCATGCCGGGCATGGTGGCACAGGCTTGTAATCCCCGCGCTTGGGAGGCAGAGACAGGAGGATCTCGCAGGTTCAAAGCCAGCCTTGCTGGCTTAAACTACCCTGTTTCCAAATAAAAAAATATATAAAAATAGGTCTGGGTGTGTAGCCCAGAGGTAGAAGGGTTTCCAGGAACCCCAGTACCACCAAAAGAAAAGAAAAAAAAAAACAGACAAACAAAAAAATCCAACTGGACATGGTGGTGCATGCTTATAATCCCAGCATTCGGGAGTCAGAGACAGTTGGATCGCGGTTCGCAGACAGCCTCAGCTACTTAATGAGGCCCTTGCAACTCAGTGAGACCCTGTTTCAAAACAAAGAATAAAAATAGGGCTGGGAGTGTCACTCGGAGGTAGAATGCCCCTGGCTTCCATCCCCTGTACCGCAAAAAAAAAAAAAAAAAAAAAAAAAAAACCCACACACACAAAATCATAGGTTGGCATGGTGGCACACACCTATAATCCCAGTACTTAGAAGGCTGAGCCCTCTTGTGGCATGCATGTCAGCCCCACCCCTCCCTGTGCCAGCTTAAACGTGTAGCTGTGCCCAGAGCTGGCACTGTAGGGCTGCCACTTTCAAGGGCTACTCACAGCACAGCGTGGAGTCACCACCGTGTCACACAAACCAAAACCCTGACAAGAAACAATATTTTTGGAATATTGCTAAAAGACATGTAAGCTGTCCCTTACAACTAGTTGAAATGAATTTGTTTCACTTTTACAGATACTTTGAAGCATATACCTATTTTCTTCTTTGAAAGATCTTATAGAACCTGAGAGTCAATCGTGAAGTTTATCATTAGCAAGTTGCCACCAACAATTTATAACTTTTATTTTTATTTTGAACCTCTATGTAATAGAGCTCCTTTTTATCCCTTCTATCTTCATGTTTCCTTTTTCCTGCAATTCTCTTCCACTCAATTAAAATTGATTTTTACCGCCGGGCATGGTGGCACACGCTTGTAATCCCCGCGCTTGGGAAACGGAGACAGGAGGATCGCGCTGGTTCGGAGCCAGCCTCGCTGGCTTAAGAGACCCTGTTTCCAAATAAAAAATATAAAATAGATCTGAGAGTGTAGCCCGGAGATAGAAGGGCTTCCAGGAACCCCAGTACCACCAAAAAAATTGATTTTTACCTCATTTTAATCTATATTTATATAAAATACCTTAAAACCTTTAAAATAGGAAAACAAATAAGACTGGAATATGTGGTCTTTTAAATTAATTATTTCCAAAAGGCAAATGAAATTCTCCTTTACTGAATTGATAGAGCAAAAAATAGATGATGCAATTTTATAGAACTGAAAAAAAATGATGCAGAACATTGTTCCAAACAAATTTCTAGTTAGCACAGACAGCAGCCTTTCATGAAAGTGGGTCCCCAAAGCCAAGGCAGGGGTGGCAGAACCAGGAAGACAAAGACGTAGGAAGCCAGTTCTATGGGAAGACACAGAGCATTCTCCCCACCACATGTGATCATTTCCATCTGTAATGGGTCACAGAGCGATCCCTAAAGGATTTTCCCAAGCAGAACCTCCGAACTCATTTGGTGTAAGAGTTTTTTCAGGTGTAATTAGAATAAGGTTCTAGAGAGGAGATTATCCCGAATTAGGATGGGTCCTAACTCCAAAGACGGAAAGAGAGAAGATGCAAACACACAGAGACGCATAGGGGACAACCTAGAGGAGACTGAGGCAGAAATGAGATACTGGGGTCCGGGAGCACAAGCTAAAGAATGCCAGGGATGGCCAGCAACAGCCAGAGGCAGAGAGAGGCTCAGAGCAGATTCTACCCCAGAGCCTCCTGCAGGAGCCAAGCCTGACGCTGCCCACACAACTGTGAGACAGTGAAATCCTTGATTTTAGTTTCCCAGTTTGTGGCCACTTGTCGCTGCAGCTCTGGAAACTAATATATCTTGAAATATATCATATATTATATGTGCATATATACATATACATCATACATATATATGTATATATCATACATATATATGTATATATCATACTACCATGTTAATTATAGTAAACCTGGGTATTCTTTTCACTCTAATCATGTTAACCTGTTCCTGTAAAGAAAAGCCTATCCTAATACTTAGAAATTGGGTTGCAATACCTAATTTCACCAGAAGATGGTAGACTAGGGTTGAATCATATGAAGAAATGCTAGTTTATGCTTTCAGTTCATTACAATACCAAGTGACATATCTAATTAGTAGAACTGTCTCCAAATCTCTTTTAAAAAAAACTCAGAAGTAGGATATGATGGTTGGACTATTTTTCTTGTTAGTCTGTTTTGTTTGGGGTAGGGAGAGTCAGGAGAACTTCACCTTGGGACATAAATTATGACACAGAAGTTCCTTGTCACATTAAGTGAATCTAACAATAAATTAAATGTGTGAAAGAACTATGAACTTATTAGAGAAACCATTCAAAACAGAATTGATTTGTAAGAACTTTACAAATGCTGGACAGAAGAGAACTAATTACTCTATCACAACTTTAGCATAGATTTAGGGAGGACTCAACAGGAAATAGAGGATTTTCTACTAATGAACATTCCCAGTGTATATCCTGCTAGGCATCTTGAGTCCTTTCCTCCTTATCACATCCCCTTCCCCTCTCGTCCACTCAAATGCTACAAACGGTCAAGCATCTGGAGGATCTTCAATGGGATCATTAGCTGCTTCAGTGGGATCATTAGGAAACACAGGGAGCTGAATACAGAAAATAGCCCACCATCTATTTTCAAACACTAGCTGAATGCCTGCTATGTGCGTGCTACCAGACTCTGGGGTTTTAAAATGAACAAGACCCGGCCCCTGCCCTTGAGCACGTGAAAATATAGGAATCAAGAGTCACCGTCTCCCTATTGGTTTTTCCATCCTTCAGGGTCTCTCACTAATGGTTCTCATTACCATGGGAACAAGCACTTCTAAGCATCCTTGGCTCTCCTGCCAAGCCCCTCAGAGGCTCTGACACTTTGTTATCTCCATCTGCCTGAGTTTCTGAGTATGTTAGCTTTTTGTTGCCATGACTGGAGTACCTGCCACAAACACCTTGGGAAAGGAAAGGCTGATTTTGGCTCACAGCTTTAGAGGTTTCAGTCCATGGTTGGCTGGCTCTGTGGAAGGGCTTGGAGAGGAAAGCTGCTCTGCTCGTGGCAGCTGAGAAGGAGGGGAGAGAGAGAGAGAGAGAGAGAGAGAGAGAGAGAGAGAGAGAGAGAGAGAGAGAGGTGTGCCAGAGGCAAGACTTGGTCCCCAAAGACACACCCCAGTGACCCCCACCTCTAACCACGTCCCACCTGTCTAGAGTTTCCACCACCTCCCACCAGTCCATTCACCCATCAATATGGATGAATCCACTGACGAGGCCAGAGCCCTCAGGACCGAGTGGCATCCCCAAAGCCTCACCTCTGGACATTGTTGCCTTGGGGACCAAGCCTTCAGCACATGAGACTCTGAGGGAGATTCCAGATCCTTCTTTTCTTGACCACTGGTCTGGGTTTCCTCTGGTTCCTTTATTTATTCATTTGTTTGTTTGTTTGTTGATTATGGTGGTGGTGCTGTTGCTGGGGATTGAACCCTGACCTTTATACAGCCAGGCAAGTGCTCTACCACTGAACTACATCCCCGGCCCTCTCCTGGTTCCATCTCTCCAAGACAAGCTCCCTGAATTTCCAGCTCTCTGCCAGTTCATTCTCACCTTTCCTAGACCATGTTTACTGCCCTGCATTCAGCATCCTCTGTTGCCCCAGCAATGATGAAGCTGTGCCCGTGGATCTTGGCATGCCTGCAGGTAAGCTTGCTGAGGGTAAAGGCTAGAGATGTTGAAAAGCACCTTGAGGTAACCTACACAGGCAAAGAACAGGAAAGTCAATTACCCATGGAAACTATCAACATTTACACTCTAAATGCACAACACTGTATCGTGCTGTTTCCTCATAACAGCGTAAACAAACTCAATGGCACGAGAGCCTGCCTTTTGCATTCTTATATCTTGAAAATGATCCAATACAGAGGTTGAGGAATGAGTTCTACGTCTTTGGCTCCAGATCTGCTGGTGATAGTGAATAATTACTTCATATCTCTGAGCTTCAGTTTCCTCCTATGTAAAACCAAATTAAGAATAACACTTATGCCATAGATGTAGAATAAGGATTCAATTAAATAATAAATGTCAATGCTCTTGGCTTGGTACTTGGCCCAGAGTAAGTGCTCAGTAAACGAAAGGATAAAATTGCATGGCTGCATATGTTAAGGCTATTTCTTCATTTTTAAAATCTGTTTTTTGCTAATTTGAGAAACATTAAAGTATTTAAAAGTATTGGTGTTATAAATTTTTATTGGTCAGGCATGGTGGTGCATACTTGTTATCTCAGTATATGACAGTCTGAGGCAGGAGGATTGCAGGTTTGCAGACAGCCTCAGCTACTTAAGGAGGCCCTCTGCAACTTAGTGAGACCCTTTTATAAAATAAAGAATAAAAATAAGGCTGGGGATGCAGCTTGGAGGTAGAATGCCCCTGGGTTCAATCCCCAATACTGCAAAATATATAATGTGTGTGTGTGTGTGTGTGTGTGTGTGTGATTGAATTTTTATTTTAAAATGCTTAAGTGACAAATATATAAAATATCCAATTACTAAGAAGCCATTTTCACATTTGATTAGTCAGTCCCCACTTCCTACAGTACTGCTAATTCAAGCTTCCCCCTTTCTAATTGCTTCCCTTCTGCCATTTGAATTTTAATTGGATTTTCTTTTTACTGTAGACTTAAAGCAAATACATCAAGTAAAAAAATTTTAAGATAGAAATAGATGTAAAATAAAAAGTAAACCTTTTCCTCCCCCTAAATATATTCTATTCTTTTTCCATAGATTATCACTATCTTTATCAAGTTTTTACCAATTGTTCAATCTTCTGAACATATTTTTGTCATACAAAGGAAATAATGACAAAAGAAAATATTAACATATTTTATTATACAAAGGAAGTATGTACGATTCCTCTGAATTTTGCTTTTTTATTTAACACAATACCATATCATGCAACATAACATATAAATCTGCTGCATCGTGTGTGTGTGTGTGTGTGTGTGTGTGTGTGTGTGTGTGTAATACTAGGGACTGAACTCAGAAGTAGTCTACCTCCAAGCTGTACTCCCAGGCCTATTTTAGTTTGTTGTTGCTATTGTTTTAAACAGGGTCTTACTAAGTTGTTGGGAATCTCTAAGATGCTGAGACTGGTCTCAAACCTGCAATTCTCCTGTCTTATCCTGCTAAGTACTGGGATTACAGGTGTGCACTCACCCCTGGTTCCTGCTGCATCTTTTTTCTGTGTGTGTGGGGGGGTTTAGGGATGGAACCCAGGGGCATTTGACCGCCGAGCTACACACCCTGCCCTACTTTTTATTCTTTTATTTTGAAACAGGGTCTCACTAAATTGCAGAGGGCCTCACTAAGTAGCTGAGGCTGTCCGCGAACCACGATCCTCCTGTCTCAGCCTCCCGAATGCTGGGATTACAAGTGTGCGCCACCACGCCCGGCTCTGCTGCATCATTTTTAATAGCTGCATAAATGATAGCCCTTTGATGAGATGTGACACATTAGAGTTCCCCTACTGAAAGGCATTTACTTATGATTCCTTTATTAAATAACAAGTCTTATTTAAAAGCATATAGTCTTACATACTTTGCATATATGTATTTGTACACTTTGGCAAGAATATGTGAAGGACAGATTTCTAGAAATGCCACTATTAGGTCAAAGGTCAAGACTTTGTGAGGATCGTTGGTACCGGGGATCAAACCCAGGGCCTCAAGCATGCTGGGCAAACACACTACCACTAAACTACACTTCCAGACCTTCTTACTTTACAATGTCTCACTAAGTTGCCCACATTACTTCCCATTTGCCACCTTGGCCCCCAGGGGCTGCATCCACCACGCCCATGCCCAGCATCAATAAACTTTTTATTTGAACAAATGCTGCTGCCAAACTGTCCTCCAAACCACAAGGGACGCCAAATACTGCTCCTCTTTGACAGAACATGAAAACCTCTACTTGCCTGCAACCTTCTACCATATGTATTGTCCAAGTTGTAAGCTGTTTCAATCTGATAGATGAAAAAATACTATTTCTTTGTTGGTTTAGTTTTCATTTTGTAAACTATGAGTAAAGCTGAGCATTTTTCGTGTATTTATTACCCATCTGTAACTCCAAGAACCCACCTGTTAAAATAGTTGCCCATATTGCCCATTTACTATTATTTTTTCTATAATTTTTAGGTATTCCTTCTATATGAATAATAGAAATTAACCCATGGTCTGTCACATCTGCTAAAGCATTACAATTTAAAAACAAATATTTGTGGTATTAATTATATATTCATATCCACATATCATACATATGGATATTCTATATGTAGCCTAAAAAATAAAAATGAAGAGTGACTTAATTGTTACAGTAAATAATATTTTATTATACTTAATAAATTAACTGATATTAAGTAACGAATCACTTTTTTTGTGTGTGGTACTAGGGATGAAACCCAGGGGAATTCCACCTCTGAGCTACACCCCCAGACCTATTATTTATTCTTTATTTTGAAACAGGGTCTCAGTTCCAGAGGGCCTCACTAAGTAGCTGAGGTTGGCTACAAACCATGATCCTCCTGTCTCAGCCTCCCAAATGCTGGGATTACAAGTGTGTGCCACCACGCCTGGCTCACAAATCACTTATTTGCTATATTTATTCGTTAATAAAAGTGATTCATAGATATAATTAGTTCTATTCAGCCTTTATATTATGATACAAAAAACTACTGTACTAAAGATCAAGCCATATGTGTCTTGCTTGAAGGACTACATTTGGAATTTAATGTACTACTTATAATTATTTTATTGTGGGTATTTAGGAACATTGAGACACTTGGCTAAATAATTCTAGAAAGAAAAAAAAAACTAGTGCCAACCAATAAGAGTTGATAGTAGCCAAAAGAGGCAAGATGATCACACATTCTTTTAAACCCTGGTGGGTGATTAATGGTAATGCTAGAAAATAATCATTATTGTCAGATTCCACAAAACCCCCACTTTTCCAGTGAATAGTGCTCCAATTACAGTGGCAGTTTCTGATCAATAGGAATTGTATCATAAGATTTATTGTATGTCCCATGATGAATACTGTCCCATTAATATTTTCAGACTCAATATAAAGTTAGCAGATTCTTAAAATTATCTTTAGTGTTTCCTTGTTAACATTAAACACTGAGTCTTAAATATAAGCCAGTAAATTCAAGATAATTGTATTTGTCCTCCATATCTAATTATGCTTGCCATGTCTTTAATTCCTCTTCCTTTACATATGCATTTCTTCTATCTATAATATATTTAGTTTAATCCATTCAGTATGTATAAGATTTTCTTCATCTACTGTTTCCAGTTATCTTTATATATCTAATATATACTATAATAATAATCTTTTGCTGCAATACATTTTCAGGAAATAAATACAAATACAGAAAAATTTACAGACCAAGAAATATTAAAAGTAAAGATCAAGAATATCCATGCTTCTATGCTCTTAGTGCTTTAGGTTGCTCTAATAATGCTGAACTGAAGCTATTAATGAAGTTGATGAATCTGGCTTAAAATTAACCAAATGGCTTTCAGAGGTCATCTGCTTACAGAGGTGCAGATAGCGGGGATTCTGCTGTCCTTAAACTTCTCTTGCTCCACACATGTTTTGATTTGTGAGAATAACATGACTTGGAAGATTGTGCTGATCCAGGACTCCGAGAGTGGGGAGATGTCCTCTGCAGGAGGTTCCGGGAAATGGCTCTCTGCAGATTCTTCGTGGGAGCCCCCGCAGCCATGGTAACCACCCAGGGATGGTCCAGGGCCTGGCCAGCTGACATTCGATGACTGGCCTCCAACATCAGTAGTTTGTCTATAAAGTCCTTTGCCAAGTGGGAAATACTTGGCCAAGGCTGAGAAGAAAAGTAAATGAATAAAATATATAACATACATACACACACACACACACACACACACACACACACACACACACACATAGATTAGTTTTTTTTAAATTTTTTTTGGTACCGGAAATAAAACCCAAGGGCATTCTACCCTCATGTTACACCTCTAGCCTTTTCATTTATTTTAAAACAGGTTTTGCTAAGTTGTGGAGTCTTGCTAACTTTCTGCAGCTGGCCTTGAATCTGTAATCCTCCTGTCTTGGCCTTCCAAGAACTGGAATTACAGGCATACACCACTACACCCAGTTCAAAGATTCATATTTTTAAATAGGTCAATACCTATCAAATCCAATACAGTTTTTTTTTTTTCATGTAGGAAACGGAATGCTGCATCACTGTCATCTGTAGTGGACCTAAAAATCCACTTTTAAGACAGCCCCCCTCAGAAAAAAATCTCTTTAACAACAACAACAACAACAACAACAACAACAACAACAACAGATCAAGCACAAAGAGAAACTCTCTTCCAAACTCTCTGACCAATAAATCAGAAACCTGTCTAGCGTATTACTGATCACCACACAAGTTCTCACGTCACAATGACAGGCACTGAATGAGGCAAAGCTGCTGACCTTGATGAGCTACATCAATACCAGGTGAGTGTTCACCTGGTGATCAGCTCATAGCGTCCCCGTGACTCAGAATGAACAAGACTAAAAAGCAGGAATAGATTAAGAAATCAACTTCTTTCTCCCTTTGAAAGGTTACTCTAGACCCAGGACAACTCCATCTCCACAGCCTGGAGAGAAAGGAGAACAGGGACCCTCCTGCGATGAATTCCCTCAAACATACAGGGCCCTCTCTCCCCAATCCACTGATGACAGGTGAGATTCAGTGTGTAGCAGAGAGAAGACAGAGTGCAATATACAAGAGTATCTGCTGGAAACTTCACAGGCTGTTTCTGTCGATCTTTGTAGCATTTTCACATACTGGCAGTACAACAGGAGCAATTCTTAGTGGATTTGTGAGGATGCAACAAAGAGGCCATTCCTTTATATTTAAAGTTGCTTTCTGCACCACCTACCAACCTCAGGGCTGGGCTGTAGCTAACATGTTGCTAACATGCTAGTTTGATTCCCAGCATGGCAAAACAACGACATTCCAACACATAGCACATACCTAGAAAAAAATTATAGTTTTATACCTGTTGTCCTCTACAAAAGAAAAGAAAAACATTGAGACAACTGTCCATATTTGCTATATCTAAATCATAACTGAAGTGTGTTTTTTAAAAATTATATGTAAAGATAAGGGGATCTTTACAATTGTTGTTGGCCTTGTGTAAGAAAAAAATCAGACTCCATACCTAAGCACCACACACTCAGATCTCTTAGCATCGTATTAACACAGAATTTGAATAATGAGGAACCAGTAAAGGGACGACTCTTCTTTTATTTCTTCTTAAGCTTATTTAGACAAATGAGATATGAGAAATATTTTCCCAAAAAATTGGAGTCAAGGAATAAATGAACATATTTCTCAAATACCAAAACATGGGGAAAATAAAACGCACACCCTGCAAGTCTAGACAAAGCACATCTGGGACTGACACGATGGCATGCCCTCTGATTCTGGCTAGACATCTATTTGGCCCTGGATCCAGACACATTTATCTAGGCTCAAGACTATTTAAATGAAAGTTAAATTAGATGTCTCCAATGGAACATTTTGAGACAGCAGCTGAATCTTTTTGGAAAGAATATAAAATACGTGCAATGAGGTTTATGGAGAGCTCATTAAAATGATCCTAAATTAATGTACATTTAAAATGAAGTTTTAGAAAATAAGGTAACTGGTGTTCTGGAATGAAACTTCTTCAGCCAAAACTTATTATTCAAACACAAGTCGTAAATTACAGAATTCCTGAGCCATAGAGAATCATCAGAGAGTATCTATGATTCAACTTCACGTTGCGTATTAAGAAAGTGCAGGTACAGGAAGAAAACGAGCTTCTATTTTATTTTTATCTCCTTAATTCAAAATTCATTTTGTCTACATTTAATAAAGTAAAAATAAATTAATAGGCATGCATGTACTTATTCTACAAATGAATAAAAATGGTATACATGATCATTTTTTTCCTTTTTTTTTTTTTGTCTAATAGCTTTCTGTGACCAAAATCAACTAGGAGACCACACTTTGAATCAAATTTCTACTCCAGCCCAGCTGTCACTCAATGACATCATTCAATGCCTTCACCAGCTCTCACATCCACGCTATGGTCAATGAAGCTTTTCACACAGTTTCTCCTCCCAGGTTGGGCCATCTCCATTGTCTCAGAAACTCTCTGAATTAAATCTGGCAAAAGAGCTTTCTAATAGAATTTTTGCTTATTACTTTTTCCACTGAGTAAAGAAATCAAGCTACCTACTCCAAAGACGGCCTCCAATGGACCATCACAACCAGTAGTCCCACTCTGTGTGGTTCCCTCCCACATCGAATGAGAAAAAAGTGATGCTGTACCACTTCCATGTCCAGCCTGAAAGATAACAGCCAACAGCCAAGTTCCACTTTGATATTTTCAGAATATTGGCGCACGTGTGTGTGTGTGTGTGTGTGTGTGTGTGTGTGTGTGTGTGTGTTCCTAGGGATTGAATCCAGAGGCATTCTACCTCTCAGCTATAGCCCCAGCCTAATTTTATTTCTTATATGGAAACAGGGTCTCACTAGGTTGATGAGAGTTCTCATTGCTGCTGAGGCTGTCCTCGAACCTGCCATCCTCTGTCTTGGCCTCCCAAGAACTGGAATGACAGGCATACACTGCCACACTCACTAGACCATTACATTTTAGAAACCCTAAACTCCCATGGAAGATGGCTGGCTACCTTGTTGGAAAAATAGCTTGCAGAAAAGGACACCTTGGAATACAAAGAGAAAATAAGAAGGAAAAGACTCATGGTCCCAGTGACCTAGTTGAACCCAGCTTTCCGTCCAACCCCACCACAATGTCAGACCCCACATGACTGCAGTCCCACCCACAGCGTTACGGCGAGCCCCCTCACCCCACAGAGTCAGGAGTCAGATGAAACGGTTGCTGTTTTATGCCATTAGGTGTGGGGTATCTATCATTGTATAACAAACCATTGTAAGGATTGATAACCAAAACAGAAATACCTGTTCTTTGTAAACAAAGCAAAAGCAGGAACATAAAAATGTTTAAACTATAAAGAAGAAAATCTAAATAGTTTGTAATCCCTAAACCAAGAGACAAGCTTCGCTCACATTTAATACTACTTCCTCCTGGTCTTTTTCCTAGGCCTGCATTGTTCTACCATGGATGTGACCATACTGTATAATAGTTTATTTCCTGTTTATTCTCCACTTGGTAGCATATTGTGGACATTTTCTAATGCCCATACAATGTGTGTGTGTGTGTGCGTGTGTGTGTGTGTGTGTGTGTGTAGTGCTGGGGACTGAACCCAAGAGCATTCTACCTCTGAGCTACACCCCCAACCCGATTTTTTTATTTTATCATTTATTTTGAAACAGGGCCTCAAAAAGTTGCAGAGGGCCTCACTAAGTAGCTGAAGCTTGCCGTGAACCCCTATCCTCCTGTTTTAGCCTCTCAAGTGCTGGGATTACAAGCATATGCCACCAGGCCTGGCTTGCCCTTAGCTTTGTGTGTGTGTGTGTGTGTGTGTGTGTGTGTGTGTGTGTGTGTGTGTTACTAGGGGTGGAACCCAGGGGCTTTTCTACCTCCGGGCTATACTCCTAGACCTATTTTTTTATATTTTATTTGGAAACAGGGTCTCACTGGGATTACAAGCGTGCGCCACCACGCCCAGCTGCCCTTACAATTTTTACGCATGGGTAATCAGGGACTATTATGCTCTACCATATAGATGTCTCAGAATTGATTCAAACATTCTCTCAGAATGTAAACATAGATCAGAGAGCAGCCTTATGCTACAACCTTTGCTGCGTCTGGGATTACTTCTTTAAATTTTTAAAAATGGAATTACCAGTCAAAATACATAAATTTTTATAGTCATAGATGCATACTTTCAAGCAACTTTTCGGAAAACAGTTAACCCTCTAACAGCAGTGAATGAGAAAGTTAGCTAATCACTTAGTGCCTTCAGCTGCTATTAAAAATGAGTCCGGGTTATTGATTTTATCAATTTGAAAGACAAAATTTTTTTCACTTTTTTTTGCAGATTTCTCAGGTTTTCGTGTATCAGGGATTAAACTCAAGGGCATTCTACCTCTAAGCTACACCCCCAGATCTTCTTTATTATTTATTTTTTGTTTTGAAACAGGGTTTCCCTAGGTTGCTGAAGCTGGTTTTGAACCTACAATCTTCTTGTCTCAGCCTCAGCAGTGCTGGGATTACAGGCATGCCGACACCATGCCCAGTTTAATATTTGTTTTAGAAACATTGTCTCACTTGGTTGCTCAAAGTCTTGCTACTTTCTGAGGCTGTCCATGGAACCTGCAATTCTGTCTCAACCTCCTAAGTACTGGGATTATAGATGTGCACCACCACACTTGACCCATTCTTAATCATCAGTGGTATTGCATGGTTTGAATTCTTTCCCTTCTTTCTTACTTTCTTATGTAAGTTTAGGTCTCATCTATTAACTTACATGAGTATT
The DNA here is from genome assembly GCF_963383645.1 of Muscardinus avellanarius. NCBI lineage: Eukaryota > Metazoa > Chordata > Mammalia > Rodentia > Gliridae > Muscardinus > Muscardinus avellanarius. The sequence continues at coordinate 52,938,242 of NC_137789.1, read as the reverse complement.
TGAAAACATATGTACGTATATTAAAGTTTTGCCAGAGTATAAAAATATTATTTATCAATTTGTTATTAAATGTACTTAAAATATTGCAGTACACACAGGTGTTACATTTTAAGTAGGCATAATCAAGATATCAATATTGTTCATGAACAATTAAAAGCAAAATAAATTTGTTCACTTGCCCTATATAAAATGAATTTCCTATTTTGCCTGGCTTCCCTCATACAAGCCTTGGCAACCTTCTTTTCCTACCTGGAACAACAAAAAGTTCACATATTTGTGAATACTGGGAGTTTCAAGTTTCAGTGGATAAATATTTTACACAAGCTGGGTGGTTAAACATTTCACAGAGAAAACACAAGCCCTTTTTGAATCACAAAAGGAGCTTGGATCAAACTTGAAACAGAAAATTTGTCACCAAACATCCAAGCACCATGCTGAGTTCCTTAATGCACAGTGGTCCAGGGGGCCATCTCAGGCTCCCGGTGTTAGCTGGAAGAAAAGCAGCTTCACGCTAACTCACCTGTTGAGGAGATTATGAGTATCAAATGCTAACCAGTGGCTCAGAAATCAAGACCCTTCTACCTTAAGACCAATGGCTCTCAGGGGAAGTTTTACTCAATAATGGTCATCCAACAGTGACATTTTTAAGCATTGCTACTGGGGAAGGTATGTAACTGCTATCTAGTGGGTGGAGGCTGGGGATGCTGCTAAGCGCCTACCATGCACAACAAGAACACCCTCTCCCATACAGAATCATCCAGCCCTGTCAACAGTGCCCAGACTGAGAAATTCGAATCTAGACCAACACTAAAGGCATAAAGTAATGATTGCTTACCTCCCCTGTGTAATTGTATTTGCCTTTCAGAATCTTCCTGTAAAGCCTTGTATGGCTCTCATCATCAAAAGGCAGAGATCCGCTAAGTAAGACATAGGTGATAACACCCAGAGCCCACATGTCCACGGCGCTGGTGTAAGATTTCCTTAGCAAAATCTCGGGGGCTATGTATTCCGGGGTCCCACAGAGGGTCCTCATCATCCAGTCTCCACTCTTGTTTCCAGAGTGTGCCAACCCAAAATCTGTGATTAAGATTTTTGACTCTGTACCTGGATGATAGTATAAGAGATTTTCGGGTTTTAGGTCTCTATGAGTTATTCGCAAAGTGTGCAAATACCTAATCCCATCAGCAACCATGCAGAGGATTCTGACAGCATCACGCTCTGTGAAGGACCCCTGAGCAATGAGTCGATCGAAAAGCTCCCCTCCGGTGGCCAGCTCCATCACCAGGTAAACTCGGTCCCGAGCCTCAAAGACCTCAATGAGCCGGACAATGTAGCGATGGCGAACCCGCCTCAGCACGCTGAGCTCTGCCTCGCACTCTTTTCGACCTTCTTGCACTCTGATCTCCATCACTTTGATCGCGAAAGGTTTCTTGGTGGTCTTCTGCTCCACCCGGACGACCTTGCTGAAACTGCCTGTCCCAATGACAGCCTTGATGTCATATCTGTTGGGGAGAAAAACTAAAGCCGTTATCCTCTGAAATGATGAATCTCAAAATTATTGAAGCCATGCTTTATTTTATTTTTTCTATCCTTATCTCACCCCCACCAGATTCTCTGGCTTACCATTGCCTGTGTTTGTTTTTGAAAATTATTCGGAATCCCTTGTTAATTTAAAGCAAATGACATAAAAGTAATTAATTGGTAGAAAGATAGTCTTAACAATAGCTACTATTTATTATGCATTATTCTGTGCCAGAAATACATCTTTTTAAATTTTATCCTAGAAAAAGCCCTAATAGGTGACATAATATCATCCCCCTTATTTAGATAAGAAAATTAATAATAAATAGAATAAGTGATTCCCAAGGCTATACGAATTGTAGTTGGAGTCACTGGGATTCAAAATCAACTCCTTCAAAATGTGTTTCACTAAATTTTCCTTAATTTGGGGACCTCTCTCTACTCTTTTCATTCTTTCCTCTACTATTTATTTTTGTTATTCTTCAATAGTAACAACCAACCAAATGTAGAGGATAAAAAAGAAACTTATTCCTGTTTATAACTTCTGAAAGAAGGAAGATACCATCTTAGAGTGCTAATATTATATTCCCCTGGACTACCTGACTGTAGACTCAGTCCCCGGCATACCTCATTCACCGTAGTTCTCAATACAGAAAAAGCAAACAGCAAGCATGGCTGTGCTAACAGCTGGTTTCAGAAGGCTGGTGGGAGCAGTGTTAGGACCATCCTAAAGCCACAGCTTTCCATAACCTTTCCCTGGCCCACACTCCCACATCTGTAATTTCTGCACAATAAGGAGAATTCAAGCTTGCGATGCGTGTCAATAATAGGCAGACTATCTCACAAAAGGCCACAAAGTCAACTCAGATTTGAAAGGTTAAGGACCTTAAATTTTATTTTTCTGTGTTAACTTCTGCTTAATTTTAGGAAACACCTCAAACTTAGGCCTCTACTTTTACTGAAGAAATGTTGAGAAAGTGCTAGACTTAAAATCTTTATTTATAGCTGGAAACAATGTTATGGGATGATTTAACTCCACTCCTCCCTGTACAGATGAGAAAAGTCTAAAGGGTAGGATAGTTGGTTTGTTGTTTAAATTACAGAGTCGGGATTAAAACCCAAATTCCCTTCCTCACACCATAATTTAGTATTCCTCACACACTACGAAAATCTCTCCCAAGAAAGGATGCCAGGGAGTACCCAGGGGAAACGTAATTTCTTAAATCATATACTCAGAACCAAAGTTTAAAATGCAAATATCAATATGTAGCCTTCTTTTCGCTAAACTTATTCTTGTAGTTTTTATTTTTCCCTATTTGTGTGTCCCTTATATTTCTGTGCCTACTGAATAAAAAATGACATTTGGCTGTACCCGCTTACAGAAAATGGCTTTGTTCTACGCAGTGCATTTAATTTTCTGGCCAATTACCTTATCAAAACAGATAGCAATTTAGTAATCTTAAATAGATTCTTTCCCCCTCTTCCCTGTCCAACTCTGCTTTTTTTATTCCCGTGCACTCCAAGTGTGATTTTGAAGATAATCACAGGCATTTCAAATCCTCCTGCTTTTCAGCCCAGCCAAGTTTTACATTGCCTCTGAAGTGGATGAAAGCACTTTGCAAATACTAATTTATCGCTATGCCCTCGAAAATGCAAGCAAACTCGTTTGCTCTCAGAATTAATCATCGGCTATCAAACAAACTACCATTTTTGAGGAGCTGCATTCTTTTGCTCAGAGAAAAGGAGCTTTGTTCCATATTGTTAAGGGGGTTTTCATATCCAAAATATTTGAAAAAATGCTAGTAATCTGGCAGTGGAGGGAACAGTAGGCTTCAAGTCAAGATTTATAGCAGTGAAAATAAATGGTCTCACATTGACTGAGGCCATGCTGCACACCAAATGCCTGTGACTGCAGCCTCGCTCTGGGGTCCCTTGCAGGCTGTGTGTGTTGCCCATCAATGACTATGACCGTGTGCAGTCCACAGCACACAGGGGATGCCATAAGTGGACAATGAAGGATGCATTCCATAAATATATGTTTTCCTGAATGGTGTGTGTGTGTGTGTGTGTGTGTGTGTGTGTGTGTGTGTGTGTGTGTGTTGATACTGGGGATTAAACCCAGGGACACTCTACTGCTGAGCCACATCCCCAGCCCTATTTTATTTTTTATTTTGAAACAGAGCCCACCAAGTTGCTGAGGGCTTTGCTATATTGCTGGATTCAATCCTCCTGTTTCAGCTTCCTAAGTACTAGTATTATAGGTTTGTGCCACTATGCCCAGTTCATCTATTTTTAAAACATTAAGTGGGGATGGGATCAGGTAGGGAGAGAGCATTAACAAGGCCTTTCCATTTTCTCCACCTACACTCCTCCATCTCCACCTTCCACAGTGGAGTCTCTAACTCCATTTGATAGATAATGTCATTTCACATCATGCCAGAGATTGTGTGAGTTGGAAATATTTAACGTCGGCTGCTACAACAGGGAATTTTTGCACATGGATTTAAAAAAATGAAACATGAGACTTAGGGATGTAGCTCAGTGGGACAGCTTGTGTCTAGCATGAATAGGGCACTACATTTGGTCCCAATATTGAAAAAAGAAAAGAAACAAGTAAATATAATATTGTATTATCACCACATACAAGCAATTATAAGAAACTCCCTAGAGAAAAGTGAATATAATCAGATTTTAACACTATATAATCAGATTTGAACGCTATCGTTTTGATTCTGCAACAGTTATAAATGGAATCACAGTGGGAAAAAAAGGCAACTATGTTCCCAATTCTGCCACTAACTTGGACAAGTCACTTAATGTTCTGGGGCTCAGCTCTTCATCAGTTAAGATAAGGTTTGAGTTAGCCTCTGAAGGCCTTAACACGTTGAGCCCCTTTACACTCTAAGAATTAGAATTATCCAAGAAGTTAGGTGGGAGGTAGAGGGGTGGATAAGGCAGATACCTTGTAGAGTCATCTCCCTGACTTCAGATGAACAGAGCTGTCATTTACTCAGTTCAGTCTTGACAAGACCCCAGAAGCACTCAGACTCAATTCAGTCACATCAGCCAGCTTTGCTCATCTTTCAGCTTAGCAGATACTGGACCAACCTTCCAGTTATCATTGTACTTAAAGTTTTTTAGGACCGGGTGAAGTGGAGTGCTACTCAGGAGGCCGAGACAGCAAGATCACAACTTCAAAGCCAGTGTCAGCAACTTAGCAATAATGTCTCAAAATAAAGAATAAAAAGGGCTGGGAATGTAACCCAGTGATAAAACATTCCTGGGTTAAGTACCAACTGCACGCACACATAAAAATTCTCTAGGAAGCCAGAAAATGGAGATACTCTGTATGGAGCTCTATGATGAAGGAACCCACAATTCTAGGACTAAAAGTGCATGAGAAAGACCAGCAAAGAAGTCTATGTTCTAAGCTATCATAATAGAGACCACAACTACTGCAGTTGGGAGTGAACTCAAGTCCTCAACTCTATTCAAACAACAAGAAACAAAAGATTCCGGAGCTAGAAGGAACAGATGCAAAAGTACAGGAGGAGGTGGTGAGGGGAGAATGCCCCCCCCCCACCTTTTGCTAATGGATTCTTACAGAACCTGGACTCCTGCCCTCCAGAGAGAGCGGGAGGTAGTGACTATGACCCTGTTTTCTCTGATAACTACAATTCAAAGGGATGGTTCCCAGGTCCTTGAAAAAAGACAGTTCTGGGCTGCAAATTTATGATCCAAAGGTCAGAAAAAAAAATTTAAGGTGGCCCAAAGCCTATATTTAAGAAGAACCTTGTCTGGAGTTTAGCACACTTTAGGGAGCCAGTCTTAATCCTGTCCCTGTTCGAACAACATTTTACCTGGCCAGGACCCGGGAGTCGAACTTGGCTCGGAAGTAAGCCACTTGCATTCTCTGAGCTGCCTGTGTTGCTGCCTCAGGCCTGGGCTCAGAGGATTCTGCTCTTCCCTGGCTTTGACTCGCCCTCATGAACCTGGGCAGAAGGGGCTCAGGGACCACCTTCCTGCTGGCTCCGCACCCCATCCTGAGATGCTGCTCTCTGAAATCGCATGTGCTCCTGGAGAAGCCTCCCTGGATCCCCAGGCCTCACTTATACTCAAAGCAGCTGGAAATGGGGCAGGACCTGCAAAGAAACCCCCTGCAGAGTCCTTTAAAGAGATAACCCCCTACCCCCACCCAGTGTCCCCTATGATCAACACTGATCTCTTATCTATGTAGAATTTAACATAGTGAAAGCAAAGTGCCCTAGAAGACACTCTGGGCTTCACCATTCTCATCTCCAATGTGAGAATGCAAACCTGTAAAAGGATGTGATTTGGGGAAGATTATCTTTCTCTAAAGGACTTTTGTGTCTTCATGGCTAAGCTCGTATCCAGATAACATGAACATCAATTATAGTTATGTATATGTTAAATTTAAGACCCTATAATATTTATTCATATTTATTTATTTTTATTTTTATTTTTTGGTGGTACTAGGGGTGGAACCCAGGGGCTTTTCTACCTCTGGGCTATACTCCCAGACCTATTTTATTCTTTATTTGTCAACAAGTTCTCACTAAGTTGCCGAGAGCCTCACTAAGTAGCTGAGGCTGGCTTCAAACCTGCGTGATCCTCCTGTCTCGGCCTCCCAAGCTCTGGGATTACAAGCATGTGCCATCACACCCAGCTGAGCCTATAATATTTAAAACATTACCTATTACAATATTCTGTAGCATCAATTAAATAGTGGATGCTGATCTGGGTCTACAACTCCACTAACCCACTTACAACTGGGAGAGACATGACTGACTTATCTCTAGGTCATTCATCTGAGATAGAAAAACAATAGTTGTCTAGAACAGATAAATATCTTATATAAGGATGAAATATGTTTTTAAATTATATGCATATATTATGAACATATTTGAGCACATTCTACGATGAATATATATATGCATATATATGTGGAAATACATTTGTATATATGTAATATGTACAATATGTTTATATATTTATCACTTTAATAAGTATTTTATATATTGATTAGACACTGATAAAATATATTCATATTTTATTATATACTATATATGATAAATATGTTCATAAAGTTTCTCATATAGAACATATATGATAAATAATATATATAATATATATACATACTGGGACGTGAAATTTAGTTGAGACTAAGCAAATCAGCATACTTAGCAAAGTTTGTAGAATCTAAGATGGAGGCCAAGGCCCCCAATTTCCAGTCCAGTACTCTTTCAATTGCATCATTTCCTTTTTAATTGTATTTAGTTTGTAGTTTGGTTTCATAGAAAATGTCTATTATGGATAAATTAGTCATAGTTCCCAGAAGAGCTCTACTTTGAAAGAAAATTCACAATATGGCTGGGGTACAGCTTGAAAAAAAATGAGCCCATCCCACAAAGGAAATTTAACACTAAATAAAGAACTTTTCTTAGTTAAAAACAAACAAACACACTTTGATTTCCCCCATCAGTAGTTGGAGAAACAAAGAAAGGCGGTTTTAATAAGGTGGAAAGCAGGCCAGGTGTGGTGGTGCATGCCTGTAATCCCAGTACTAGGGAGCTGAGATGGGAGGATCACAGGTTTGAGGCCAGGCTCAGCAATTTAGGGAGTGCCTCAGTAACTTAGTGAGAACTTGTTTCCAAATAAAAAAATAAAATAGGACAGTAAGTAGAGCTCAGAGATAGAATGTCCCTGGGCTCAATCCCCAGCACTCCTCCCAAAAAATGTGAACAACTGGTGCTTTTAGATGTTAAGCTTTTGAACTAATTCACAGAATAGGCTACATACTCAGAATAGCGTAGAGAAGAGAAGGGGGGAAAAAGAGTCCAATGTCACAGTGTTGCTCAAAGAACTCTATCTGTTCTTCAGAGAGCAGGTGAGGCTGTTTTGATAAGTGTCATCCAACAAACGGGAAGCATCCACTACACATTTTAACTGAAGGCAGCAGAGGCTTCCAGAGCAGCCGTTCCCTCTGTGAGTCTGGTTTCCCCCAGCAGCACGCTGCTGCTTCCCCAGAAGCTACAAATTTTCCCACCACAGAGCCAGGAAAGCTTTGTCACATTCTCCCTCTAAGCCTGAACCATGTTTCTTAAAAATTGCCTAATACGGTCACTGATTTTAAACCCTTTAAAAATGAAAACATTAATAGAACCACTGATTAGTTCTCTTCTGGGAAGCACCAGCTATTAACTGGAAGTGTTATTGATAATATAAATTCTGTGCCTGGAGATAAAATTTAGTTTTCTATGTACTTGGAATTTGTACTTTCAAGGACTTTCACCAAGCTTTTGTTTGTGTGTTTGTTAGGCCTAGGAGCTGAGGATCTACCACAAGACCTCCTACCTGCATTCAAAATAGCCCTCAGCAAGTTTTGAAATATAAAAAGAATCATAAACCCAACTAATCTCAGAAAAATAAATTCATAAAGCTGCATGTAGAATATCATCCTAATACATGGTATCCCCTGCATAGATTTCTTTCTTGTGCATAATTATTTCATTACATGGGAAACCAGCCACTTGAGCATTGTTTGGGGCCACAAGCTATTTGCATTAGTCATTTATGATTATTTATTTATTTATTTATTTATTTAACTTTTGTGGCACTGGGGATTAAACCTAGAGGCATTCTACCTCTGAGCTACACCCCCATCCTTAGTTTATTTGTATTTGGAAACAGGGTCTCACTAGGTTCATGAGAGTCTCACAACTTGATAAGACTGTCCTGGAACCTGCCATTCTCCTGTCTCAGCCTCCCAAGTACTGAGATTATAAGCCTGTGTTGCCACGCCCAGCTTGTAGTTATTTACATTGTATATTTTAACCTAGTTGAAGTAATAAAGTTATTAAAATGAGCTTTAGACTTAAAGTCGCTTTGAAATGAACTTTTATTTTTGCATCAGTGTGTTAGTGTGTATAAGTGGCCTTCTGTAATACGCCTACTAAATAAATGGAGTTGGTGGTCAGCGCTTGATTTTGTGAACTTTATTCCAGGGTGTTTTGTGACGCGTAATTGAATAGACTGAACCTCCAGCTTCTAAACAATCATACATCAACTGCCATTTTAACTACCAAAAGTGAGATTCTTACTAGACAGCGATGGCATTTGTTACAATATGAAATATATTGTTCCAGTCACTCAGTGCCACCTTCTTTCCACTCAAGTTTTAAAAAGCAGAACTAGGAGGGAATATAGAGTTGAATCCTAGAATATACCTTGAACAATAGAGAGTCTATAGCAATAAAAGGGCTTCTTAAAATAACTCTTTGGCTTGTCTTTCACAAATTGATTTAATTAAATAACTCAATTTGAGGAAGATATACTTCCAAGTTATAAACCAATTTTTAAAGGGTATGCCACTGAAAGGTTTTAAGCATGCCAAATAAAAATTCAGTAAAGACACAATCATTCAAAAAAAATCTTATTTTTTTCTTACATGAAAAATATTGGTGAAATACATAAAAACATATAATTATTTTATATTCTATTTGCCCTCAGCCTTTAGTATACTTCAATCAAATGAAGAGAGCAAAATAAGTAATTAGCGGCATCCCCAAGAGTGATATCCTCAGAAGATGTACAATGCAATATCCTCCTATATTCTAAAATTGAGAAGATAGAACCACTAGAACTTTTTGAACAGGTAACATGAGGAATTTACTTAATTTAAAATTAGTTCCTCTTTGAATGGCTGCAATTTTTGTTGTTTTTCAAGTTTTCGCTCTCTTCAGAACCTCCCCTCCTGCTGGGATTAATTTTCTTTAAAGTGATCTCCTGCCTTAAACATCAGTTTGAAGGTGTTCATCTCCTCGACTTCCTTTTCTCGAGGTGTAGGATTTGTGTGTGTAATGACAACTAGCATGGGGCGCTGGTAAACATTCGCACTCACCATGATGTGTGGAGCCAGCAGCTCACTGGTACTCTCAGAGCTTTCTTCTCGTAAACAAATAACAACACTCCTCTAAGCAGCATGTCGCTGTGTGAAGCTCAGACAGGGCAGGAACTTCTTACCCAGGTGTGGCTTTCTCAAACCCTCAGGACACCTTACAAGGATAGGAACATAATAATGCAAACCTGTCAGTAATGTTTTACAATTACTGAAAATATTCTTCCCTGCCTATACTAGTGAACAGCTCAAGCTAATTTGTATAGCTTTACATTTAGCATGAAACAAAGAGAAGTTGAGGGCCATGGGTGAATCTCAGTGGTAGAATTTGCCTAGCATGTGTGAAGCTCTGGGTTCAATCGATCCCCAGCACTGCAAAACAAACAAATGAAAAGAAAAGAAAGGGAAAAAATCAGCTTGTGTATGATTTTATGTTTTATTGTCTTATAATTAAAAAAAGATAAGTGTTAGTTTACAGTAATAAATCACAGATGAAATTTTCTGCTATCAAATAAAAACACAAATTCCACTTTTTTATAGTAATGACTAAAAGAAACCAGCAGACATGGAACTGAATAAAGTTTCCCCGTTTTAGTGCATAAATTTAAAAAGATAAAGCGAGAGAGTGTTTCACTATATTTTAGCTGATTTGCTTAAATGATTTTTGCCTTTTCAAGTTGGCAGTTTGCATCCAAGCCCTTTAAAAATGATAGTTAAAAATATGTTTAGTTGCATAGAAAAATATTCACAATATGTTGCTGGGTATAAAAAAGGAAAATGTATATAGTATGATCTCACTTTTAAAACCACTAATGAAATAAATTCCTCCAGCTTACACACAGCAAGAAATGAAGGCCTGTGAATTTAGAGACAGATTTTCAACCCTAGAAGAACATTGAAATGATGGTAGCTCTGCTCATAGCTTGCCAGCAAACTCCTGGGAACTTGGCTTTAAAAATAGACTTCTCAGGTTCAAGTCCCAGTAACAATACTTACCAACTTTCTAACCTTAGTGAAGCTCGTCAGCTTCTCTGTCCTCCCAATTTTGGTATCTGAAATTAAAATAATTGTAACACAAATGTCATAAAGTTCTTGTGAAAAACCTAATTCATGCACTTATAACAGTACCTGGAATGTTATGAATGCTCAATAAATATTAAAGTGAGTGACTTTAGAGGATTATATTGGTTATGTATTGCTGCATAACAAATTTCCCCAAAATTTAGAATTTTTAAAACAACAAATATTAATTTCCTTACATTTTCTCAAATTTGAGGTTCTAAGAGACCTAGCTGAGTAGTCTTAGGAGGGAGGTTGCAGCCAAGCTCCCTGAAGAGGCTGCAGTTACCCCTGGGCTTGAGTGAACAGAGTCCTCTTCCAGACTCATGCATGTGAACTTAGTGGGCCTGAGTTCCTGCTTGCTGTGGGTAGATGACTTCAACACCTCACCACAAGGGCCCTTCCATGAGCTGCTTGAGCTTTCTCAAAGCATGGCAACTGACTTCCTGCGGCCGGTAAAGACAGTGAGCGCATGAGCCTATGAGCAGAACACCCAACATAGACACCACTATCATTCTAACTGCACCTCAGAAGTGGCATGCCATAATTTTTGCTACAATGAATCACATATTGTAGCTCTGGTATGTTACTTGAGAGAACTACACAAGGATGTGGCCACCGGGAAGTGGAGGTCTGGGGGAGCCCTCTTAAAGACTAGCTTCATCTAAAATAGAACTAGGACTGAAGAGTGAAATTTCATTATACGAAAGAATTTTGGAAGTCACAGGTAGATCTACATATGGACACATGCCTAAGAAGTTTCAAACTCCATATTTCTATAGCTGTTCAAGCAAAGTCATGGCAGCACTTGACTTTGCTGAAGAAGAGGATATTCAGGCACAAGAGTAATTGGACTTGAATATTCAGGTCTCTTCCAAGCTGGGCTTCTATCATGTTATCTTTCATGTGGTCAACTCTAATCATAACGAGATAGTAAGCTCTTCAGGACCTGGCTTTGTGCCTGGCCAAGTGCTGAAAACAGTGAAATACCAGTATAAATATTTTTGATTCGTTCTGTAGTCTGTATGTCATTAAAACTATTATCAGATAGGAGCAGTAAGAATTTATGTATCTGTTATGGTTATGTATAGAATGTTCCCTGGAAAGCTCATATATTAATGTTCACATTTGATAAAATTAAGTCATTAGGATTATAATCTCATTAGTGGGTGAATCTACTGTAGTAGATTTACTGGGTGATAACCTAGGCAGAAGGGGTATGGTTGGAGGAAGTGTTTGGCCTTAGGAACTTGTATCTTGGAATCCCTTTGTTTGCTTTCTCTTGCCTCCAGCCTCCCTAATGCGAGGACAGAGCACCTGCTCTCTCCCTTAACCTGCCTCCCACAGACTTGGGTGACATGAACTGAAATGCTGAAATCAAATAAATCTTCCTTCTCCTATGATGTGTGGTCAGTTGTTTTTGGATTGTAGCAGTAAGATCTTTGTGTGTGTGTGTGTATTTGCAGTACTGAAGATGGAACCACCCAGGGGCATTATACCCCCAAGCTATACCCCTATCCCTCTCCCTATTCTTTATTCTTTATTTTGAAACAGGGTCTCATTAAGTTGCAGAGGGCCTCACTAAATATCTGAAGGTAGCTGTGAGCCTATGATCCTCCTATCTCAGTCTCCCAAGTACTGGGATTACAAGCATGTACCACCATTCACAGCTTATGTTTATATATTTTTAAATACATGTATATCTATACCTTTATGGCCAAATTCTTTAATTTCTGCCTTTACATATACTACTCTTGTATTTTAGGGATTTTTCTTTCATTTTATAAACAAACTATTGAAAGTTTCAAAATAACTACTAACCCATGTGATTGCAAGTAAAACATCTTGCAAGGAAAGTATAGTTCTATGAAACTGGGAGATAAAATTGTTTAAAAAAAGGATCAATTCATACAAAATATCTAAGAGAAAAGTGGAAATAAAAATAAATACCAGTGACATCTCAACACAGTTGGACATTTTTAAAGTTTCCATCTCTGCAGTCTAGATTCTAGCTCAATATTTTGCTTTTATTTAAAAAAAAAAAGTGTTTCTGTTCCTGCATTTCAAATCAGCAGTGTAACCTCCAATCAGAATACAATTCTGAGGAAAGAAATTACCAAAGAGATATTATGTTATTCCAGACACTCCAAGAAGCAGTTGTCAAGATAAGACTCATGTGCATAGACGCTGAGTCAAAATGCCCATGTAAATGAAAACAGAAAGAGTGATCTAAAAACCTAGGAGAGCCATTGAAGAAGGCTGGGAGGAAAAACACTGAAGCCCCATGAAGAAGGTCAGCAAGGAGTCCTTGAGCCAAAGTCACAGAGAAAGGAGCTCATCACTCAGTAACAGGTCTTCTTTAGCATCTCCAGTACACTCTGGTGAGGAATATGGGTAACATGGCTTCAACGCAAACTTAAGGGTAGATTTCCAAGCTCAAGCACTAAGACCTCCAATCAACTATGCTCACCATAGGAGCTTTGCAAAGCATAATTCTACAACTGTGCTCGCTGGCCATTGTGGGAGGTTTGCAGGGCCATGGCCTTCAAGCGTCCCACATGATTATTATAATAGCAGAGCAACATCTGAATATCCAGACCAGCTATTTTCAAGTGAGCATTTTAACAAAAATAAGCTATTCATTTTCATTCAGAGAATTTTTGCATACTATTCATAAACCTTTCCAAACTCATTTTTAATGTAAACAAATAAGCGTCTTAACTACATACTTGACCTAACTTTCCTTGCCACAATACTTAATACAAACAAGACTTTAAAAACTGAACAGGAAAATGACTCTTAGTTTTTGTTTGACTTGTTTCTGTGCATTTTCACAAACTTTACAAGATAGTTCTCATATACCTCTATAATTTCTACACAAACTTTTCTCTGCAGGGAAACTGCTTTCTCTTCCTAGAACACCATCCTTTGTACCCTTGCTAATCCTTTTCTCTCCAACTGTTAGTCTGTGACCAATTTTTCTCTCTGCAACATTTTGGAGAAACCTGCTGTGGATTGAAATTGGAGGTCACAGTTTCCTCCCAAACATGAGTCTCAGAACGTAGAACCCTTCCCTCCTGCCCAAGAGAGAACCGTGGTCAAGCTGAAGTCAACTGTGAAAACTTTCAGGACTTAATTCTCTTCACCTATTATCAACTCCTCTGGTGTTCAAATTTGTCAATTGTCATTTGGCTTCAGGAAAATCCAGAAAGTTTAAATTGAGACTTTTTTTTATCCCTCCATTATATGAAGTGTTATTTGTGAAATGCTATTTTTTAAAGATATTACCTTTTGGCTTATTTACTTTAATTTACAAACACATGCTGAGTGCTTTAATGAAGTAGTAACTTTCTGAGGAAAAAATAAGCTTTTGAGTTATTAAAATTGCATCATTGATTTGTCCATGTGTGTTTGTGCCTTTAAAAATATCAGCTACATAATCACCTTTCAGGAAAATAGCTCATACAAGGAGTCAAACATAATTCAGAGTTTAAAAGCATGCACTTTTTTCTTACCCTTGATCTCAGTCATTATCAATAGCTCTCAAACTTTAATATATGTAAAAATAATCCAGGGAGCTAGTTTAAAATGCAAATTCTAGAAAGCCATTTCCCAAATTTCAGGTTCATTAAGCTGATCTACCAATCACAAATTGGAAACATGGTTTTAGACACCCAAATTTTAGAAGTCCAAGATATGCCCAGAGATTCAGAGGAATATTCACTCCTATAATTGACAAAACTGGCCACATCAACTGTAATTTCACAGTCCCCCAAGTGCTTCACCTCAAGAAAATAAGAATATGAGACAGCTCCCAGGTTAAAATGAGATCAATAGAGAAGGGGTAGGGGGAGTCCTTGTATCTATTAGGATCTGAAAGGGTTTAGCAAGAGAAAGCTCCATATACCTATAACTGCAGAGAAATTGCTTTATCAACCCTTTTGTTATGTTTAGCTGGATTTTATTTATTTTTCCAATTTTATTTTTATTTTATTTTATCTTTGGTACTGAAGATTGACCCAGAAGTGTTCTACCACTGAGTTATTTCCCCAGTCCTTTTTGAAATTTTACTTTGAGCTAGGGTCTTGTTATGTTTCCCTGGCTGGCCAAGAACTTGAGATCCTCCTGCCTCTGCCTCTTATGTAGGTGGGATCACAAGTGGGCACTACCATGTCCAGATGGTCTTTTTTCAATTTTAGTGTTAATAAATGTCTAGTGTAAAGTTTTTGAAAACAAAAAAGGAAGGCTAGCCATTAAAAAATAACTTTCATCTATAAACATATGAATGTCATTTTTATTCATATTTATATGTTATTTATTGACAATATCATGGTATATATAGTACAATATAGAATTTCTTTATATACTTTTTATATACCTTTTCTTTTTTTATACCTTTTCTTTTTTTCTGGTACTGGAGTTAGAACCCAGGGGCATTCTACCTCTGGACTACACTTCCAGCTCTATTTTATTTTTTATATTTTGAAACAGTGTCTCACTAAGTTGCTGTGATCCTCACTAACTTACTGGGGTTGGCTTCAAACCTGCAATCCTTCTATCTGTAAGATTACAGGTGTGTGCCACTACACCCGGCTTTTTATCTTTATTTACTTATGTCAAAAATTTATTTATCTAAAAGTTAATTTTAAGTGGCTTACTAGCATTCCATCATGTAGATAAACTAAATTAAGTTAAACCTCATTCTTTGTTAAATATTTTGTTCCAGTGTGTAGTCAAGCAGCCAAGGGGATGTGCCACTACCATCTTGATCAGGAACAAAGGGCTTTATCCCTGCCTCTGGAAGTGCTGTTGGAAGACACCCTACATATAACCTTTAGCAGGGAGGTCCTTGGCTTTTGACCCCTGAAAGGCTCATTGTTTCATAGCATCTTTCCTCATTTACATTATATTGATTTTCCTTATAATCATGAAATAAGACAAAAATAACAATAACTAGAAAACACACAGGCAAGAAAAATTATTTTTTAAACTTTGCTCATATGAAAAGATAACATAATAGCACAACACAAAATAGTAATGGGTTAATACTTTTAAGTTACAGTAATGTATTTTAATATATTTTGGGAGGAAAAAGGAAATTTATTCCCACATTTTAATCTGTTTTAATATTAGATAATATTACAACTTGTGGTTATAAGCCTCACCTCTGAGGATTTGCCAATGCTTCCTCAAAATTGATCTTCTCATATTGATGTTCAGTAGTTTAATTAGACAGATTTTTCAGTCTTCACTCATAGTTGACAAGACAATACTTTTTACTAATCTTAATTTTACACAGATTCTTTGACATGAAACAACACATATACAAATAGTTTGAAAACATCTCAGATATAAAATTAAGTTGGCAGATATTAATAAAAATCTCATTTCAGACTTCTGGAAATATGGTGACCAAGGGAAGCAGCACATATCAGTCCTGCTGACACCTGATCACCATTGCCTTAAAAACAACATTCTTACAAAAGCAAGAAAACACCATAACTTTACAAAAACATGATAAGTAAAAGACAGCAGGGGAAAAAAGGCTAGAAGACCAATGAGAGAGCAGGAAAGAAACCTGTAGGATTCCAAATACTATTAGAAATATTATGACCAAAGTCATTATTTCTCCTTGTTTTCCAAACCATGGTTCCATAAACTGGGAAAAGGATCATCTATTCTCGAACTTCTAGCTATCTCAGCTGCTAATGCAGACAAACTTTGCAGGGTTTCAGTTATAGCACTATTTGTTGCCATATTGTTTGAAATACAGGTGTAACATTGATCCCTCTTTATAGCACATAATTTTTTTCTAAGATCATATCTAAGGCTAGTCTATTTTCCCTGATTATTTTGTTAGTACCATCTATTTATTTCCTGTATAGTATCTAGGGTCTGGTTGACAGCCCACAATTTATTGTAATATATATTGTTCATCCAACCTATTTTTTTAAATTAGTGGTGGACCACCCCAAAGTAATATTGGAATAAACCATATAGTGATTTGGGTTTTAGACTTAAATTTGTTGGTACCACCCTTTAAAATCCAGATCAAATCAACATAAATGCAGGGATCTAATGACTCACTTGAGGTTTGAAATGCCAGGATGGAAGATTGCCAATTGTACTAGAGTACAAGTTCCACCCCAATTGACTGGTAAAATCTTGAGTAACAGACCTCCATAATACCACCAGACATATGCTCGGGCAACTGGGAATGCAGACTGATTATCTAGCTCCTCAAAGGACCAGCATTCACTGCGGCTAGAAATATTGCCCACAAACAGATTGCCCATCCCACCTTGAAAGGCACAGGGTATAGTTAATATTTGGGATTGGAGGCTTAACAGTTTTGGGGGGATCTCGCTTTAGACTCTGAGCCACTGGAAACAGTAGAGATAGGGCTTGACAAGACTTGTTTCCCCATACTAGATTGTCCTGGAAGAAGATTGTCCTGAGGCGATCGTGCACCTCATTCCCATTAGGTCTGAGGTCCATCTGAGTAGAAAGAGGCTCACTCGAGCTACAGGCCTGCCTGCTACACAAATGTAAACCATTTTAAGGTGCTGCCAGATTTTTAATCCATTTAGATCAGGCATTTTGTTTTACTATATCCTGCTCTTAACTTTTATTATCTAGTACAAATCTTTAATTACCTTTGCTTAAAGATGATCATAATATAATTTAGGTGGACAGAAATATATATCTTAAAAAATATTGCTATTAACAATTTTTTATTAGAGGACATCAGATTGGCAAAGTGTTTTCTTAAGTTGCTCATTTTAGAAGATACTTAGGAAAGACAAATGTACCTACCTTGCAAAGAAGCCAGTAATAATTAACACTATAGTGACATAGATGTTAACATATGTGAACGACTGGAGTGAAATTCAGAACTAGTAGTTCAGTAAGATAACTATAACTACAAGGCTATATAGGTTAACAGTATTGATAGATGTCAGCGAATAGCTCCAGATTTTTATAAGTTTAGAGGACCATATTAATAATCAGAAATAAGCTTATTACCTGATTGATGGTTTTATGTCTCTTATACAATGATATTTGTTCAGTCAAGGCAAACAGATGTAAACCAGGCCTTAATGATGAAGCTTTGCAACGTACTAAACATAGATGACAAAATTTTAGTAACAACATATAAATACAATGCATGTTGCATAAGAGATCACTTATTAGTTAGCTTGCATGTTTATAAAAACTATATACCTTTATGCCGGGCATGGTGGCACACACTTGTCATCCTTGCTTGGGAGGATCCTTGTGTCTGCGCAATCCTGTACTTGGGAGGCAGAGACAGGAGGATCGTGCAGGTTCAAAGCCAGCCTCGCTGGCTTAAGAGACCCTGTTTTCAAATAAAAATATATTTAAAAAAATAGGTCTGGGAGTGTAGCCCGGAGGTAGAAGGGTTTCCAGGAACCCCAGTACCACACACACACACACACACACACACAAAAAAAAAAAAAAACCACACCTATATACCTTTAACTTAAAAGCTTTTTATAAAACATTTAGATAAACCTGGATACACAGCCTATTTCGCTTTAAGATATACACATGTATGGTCATAGATATATATATAGGATGTCAAATATAGTAATCCAATGTTATTAACTCTTATTTTGCTAAGATGCAGCTTGCTAGGTAATCAAGAACAGTAAACACAAAGATTACCTTGCTAAAACACACCTTTAAGCTAATTCTTAGTAAATGTTAAGAGAACAAAACCATAGTAATTTAAATATAAATAACATAAAAAATTTTTAATAAAATGAAAAAAAATTAAGTGCAGATCAATGTCTCAAGAAAACCCGATTGTTTCAAACATAGAATCAAGGCACCAAGTATGACTTTTAGAGAACCCTAATAATTCCTTTAATTTTTAACCAATTTGTAAAAAATTACCAGAAGTTATCTTTAACAGATATTTAAGCTTCCTTCAACCCTCTGTGAATTACTGAACTTTTCTATTTTTGTCCTCAGTTTTTTCCCTATAAGATAATTCAGTCATTTACACTAACATACAAAATCCTTATATATACGCATATATATATATATATATATATATATATATATATATATGCATTTCCTTCCCTTTTTATAACACCCCCTCATATCTCTAAGTATGTCCTATTATTTATTGAATTTTCCTTTGTCTGGACAACTTTTTTAACTTTAAACAATGAAACAATCCTTACATTTAAACAATTCTTACACTAAAATAACCCTTATAATAATTCTCTCAATTTAGACAAATTACCTTTTTTTAGGTAAGATAAAAAACACTTAGCACTTAGATTAAACATTTCAAAATGTTAATAGTTGTTTATCAAAACACAGGCTAAGAATTCTTTAGCCTTATATATGTGTAGAATCACATATCAATCAGAACTTCTGTGACCTGGTGTGCAGCGGGTGCTCCTGGGCTGCATGAGGCACCTGCGACCTGGTCAGGGAGGTAGGTAGTGCTCCCTCTCACCTTCCTGCTCCCTACATATATAAAAACACATTTAAGAGACTCAAATATATTATCTTTTGCTGATGTTAAGCCAAGAATATATTTAGCAACTGATTTTTAGCATTTTAGCTTATTTACACACAATTTAGATTTTTTTAAATATAAGCTATTTATAAAAACTTATATTTCCTAATTTACCCATTTTAGTAGCCCATCACCAGCACTTTAAGTCATTATTTTAACAAATAGAAATCCTAAAAACAATGAACATTGCAATTTAAACACCAAATAGGAACTGACAAAATAATTCTCATTGGCTAACCTGGAAAAAAAAAACTATGAACTTTTAATGACATCTCTTACTTTCATTTATTGATTTATTTATTTATTTGGTAAACATGGAAGCTCATGAAAGACCCCCGCAGAGGGGAGACCCTCAATCAGCCTCGGGACACGCGACTTCAAGAACACACGAGAGACTTTATATTCCTTGATGCAATGAGCAAAAGGTAAAATTTTATTAGGGAGCCAGTGCACTGGGGCCGACCCGTATCTCACTTAAGAGCAGAGGAGTTCGGCCCCGAGCAACTGAAAGTGTGGATATTTATAGGGAAAAGACCACCAGTTAGGGGGGTTTGGGCCAAGTTACATGCGTTTACAAAATATTACAGAATCATTTGAAAAAGTACATTCTGTAGTCAAGTGTTAGATAAGATACCAGGTGTAGTCAGCAGGTTCCCAGCACAGGGCGCGCTGACCCGGTCAGTATAGATAAGATGCTAGGTACGTTCCTGGAACAGGGTGGGCTTATTGCATATTTTTCATTCTTAAGCTATGCTTCTTAAGCTGCAAGCTGCAGTAATATATACTTTTTCTTTTTAACTATTTGGCTCTTTTAACTATTAGCTGGCTGCTAGGGCTTGCGATTTGTCTTCTAAATGGGGCCTTTCACTCAGACAGTAAGGTATGTTTGGTGGCAGGAACTGCTAATCATGAATGACACCAAAACAAAATAGTTCAGGTGGGCACTGTCACCACGAGGCAGATCTGCATCAATGTTCCTGAGGAAGAAAAAATACAAATATTTAGATATTTGTATTTAATATTTAGATTTATGCCCTTTTTCCTACTTATAGAACAAGCTTTCATTCCTAATTTACATTAGGACTAAAACAGAAATAGCAACTAAGTCATCAAGATGGTACCACCCAGTCTCAACCTCGTGGAGACCAAGATAGCAAACTTTAAACTGTATTTAAAAAAAAATTAAACTTGGCAGAAAAAACAGTAGGAAAGAAATTTGAGTGCCTTACTTTAAAATGACCACCCGTGCTACCATGATTACCAACTGTTCATACTCTGATTTGGGCCTCTCTTTTTTCATGCAAAAATCTTTAAATGCCATAATTTCAAATTCCTTCAAAAAATAACTTATGATAACTCTATTTTATAAGCCAATGTTGTTACCATGTGGACAATAGACAGACAATACATTTATGGGAATAGACATACATACAAATAGAAAACACATTTCTTATAGCTTTAATATGCCAAGTATTGCATCCCCATGGATAGACAAGAGAGTTATAGCCAATTTGTTAAAACATAGTGATTTTGCATGCTTATCTCTCCAATATTGTAACATTAGGACTAACCGACTACCAGAAGAAATTTTGTCTAGTACTTCTCCCTCCCTGGGAGCTTTTTTGCTGAATGAAGAGGTTTTATTTTCCATCTTGCTTGGCTTGCCTAGTTGTGAAATCACAACTAGATACTCTCCCTGCTGGGGTTTCTAGTATTCCTTTCCAGGTGTGCTTTGTCTTTGTCTGTCTCCCTCATCTCCCTTGTGGGATATGTGGCATATATATCCTCCATAGGTGCTTCTGGGTAGGCCAGTTAAAGCTCCTAGCCGGCAAAGATATGCCAAAGTGGCAGATTTAGACTTTACACCTGCTAAGTGTTATTCAAGTTCTCCCACCCCAGCCTTCCTGGTCGTATAACCACACTATAGGCTTGACTGAGTCAACTGAGGCCTAGTCTCTCCCTGTGGAAGTTTCTAGCATTCTTCCTCCAATGTCTTCATCTTTCTCTGTCCTCTCTCATGGAAAATATATATGTACAGTGGACACTTCTTGGCAGGCCAGTTAAAGCCCCTAGCTGACTCCATCTCAGAGAAGAGGCCTTAGGCAGTATGAACAACCAGGGGTATAGCAGAACAGCAAACTTAGACTCCATATTCACTCATTCAAGCACAACCCCCTTAGGATGCCCTGACCGTCCAGGTGTTACTTGCTTCTCCCTGAAGCGTTCATACCTGGGTCCACATGTGGGTTTCACGTCACTGCGGTATCTGCTAAGGCTTTCCTGCATTACCTTGTAATTTTGGCCTGAAGGTTTGTTGCCTGCTCCAGATATTGTGGGTCCCCTTCCCCTTAGGGCTAAAGCAATAGGGTGGTAGGATGCATCTTTCTTAAGAAGAAGGGATCCTTACCACCCTGGAGGGGCGCTCTGCCCCACATTGGGTGCCAGATTTGTTAGAAATAACTTTTTATGGTGTTAAGAAAAGACATGTAGTCGAAAATTGCTTGGTAGCGCAATTTTACTTTTTTTGCAAAAAAGAGTGCTCCCAGGTATGCAAGAGAAGAGAGCACACCTAAGGAAGGACCGGGTGTGTCTTATATCTCTGACGTAATGCTCCTATGCTCCTCCTGCGCTGAGCTCCTATTGGTGGGAATCACAGCTTCACATTCTTCTGAGTCAGCTATTGCAGAAGTGGGGGTGGGGGGGGGGGTGGGCTGAGCACCTGCAATCTCTTAAGAGATGCTAATTTTGTGAAGGAATGTAAGTCCCTATCAGATTACAAAATGGTGCTCTAAGTTTAAACTACTCCTTTGATAGAAAAGACATAACTATATTCTCACACATTGTGGGAATGTGTGAGAATAATGTTAGTGATAGATAGATAGATAGATAGATAGATAGATAGATAGATAGATAGATAGATAGATAGATGATAGATAGAACCAAATGTAACCCAACACTCATCCCAAAACACTTTACCATAGGTCACCAAAATATATGTGGATTCCTCTTTAAACACCAAGAAATTCTCCAGTGGATCCCAACTGGGTGTCCTATAATTCAATTCTCTTCTGACACTATCCACCTGGAGATAGCATCTGCTCCCACAGGTTAAAGGCTCAATCCTATAGGCTATTCCCACTGCAGATATCAATTACAAGTTTTAAATTGTGACTTGCCCTTCTAACCAACAAGATAAAAGCCAGGCTTCGCAGGATCCCCTCTTTGGGTTTGATTTACTAACACAGTCTCACAGAACTCAGGAAAATACTGACGTTTACTGGTTTATAAGAGAGGATAGTACAAAGGTTGAACTATTAGATGAACAGTCATCTGCGGCACAGTATACTAAAAGGTCACCAAATCTGGGCACGCACCACCCTCCAGCCACCTCCACAGGTTCAGCTCTCCTGGTATGCCCTTTTTGCTATTATGGGAATTTTAAGCAGGCAAAAGGGATTAGACCATTAGCCATTGATTATCAATTCAACCTTCAGCACCTCTTCTCTTCCCAGAGATGGAGTGAGGTAAAAGTTTCACCTTCTAATGACATGCATGTTTCCCTCAGCAACCATACTCCCATCCTGAGCCATCCAGGAACCTCCCAAAAGTCACTTCATTAGAGGGAAAGAGATACTCCTATCAGCCAGAAAATTCCAAGGGAGCTGGGCATGGTGGCACACGCTTGTAACCCCTGTTTGGGAGGCTGAGACAGAAGGATTGTTCAGGTTTGAAGCCAGCCTCAGCTGGTTTAAGAGACCCTGTTTCCAAATAAAATATAAAATAGATCTGGGAGTGTAGCCTGGAGGTAGAAGGCCCCTAGGTTCCATCCCCAGTACCACAGAAAGAAAGAAGAAGAAAGAAAGAAAGAAAGAAAGAAAGAAAGAAAGAAAGAAAGAAAGAAAGAAAGAAAGAAAGAAAGAAAATTCCAAGGGATTTAGGAGCTCTGTGTCAGAAACTGAGGTTCATGATCAAATATTTGAACAAAAGATTCTCCCAGTACCCCTACCTACAAAGATTTTAGAAGCTCTCTGACAGGAACTGGGGACATTGACCAACATATTTACACATTTCTTATTATATTGCAATGTCACAGATAAGTAATAAAAGTATAAAAATGTGGTGTTTAGATAGTTATTACTATAATTCATAGAAAGCCAATTATTTCAACCATGGACCAACTCAAAAGATTCAGAGGGAAAGTATTTTATCTCTAACATTGTTTAGAATTGCTGGTGTGTGATGGTATTAAAGAGCAGACCAAGTTTATTGTCTTTAAATATCCACAGAAATTGCTCATCTTTTTCTCCTGCTCCGTTCCAGGGGCAGCACACATCCATGAATGATGTACAGGAGCTATTAGGGCCTGGCTCCTTTTTCCCTAGTCTAGGGAAGCAGCAAGACCATCCCAGCCCAAGAATTCCCTGTGAGGTGAGATGTGGCTTCTCTTATTCTATAACAGAGCTAAGTCCTTCCCCTGCCCAATCTTATTTCCTTCTATTTCTTTCAACAGGTGATGATCCCAGAGGCCCTTCCTATTAAAATTCTGCACACTAAAGTAAAAATGAAGTAAAAAATAAATAAATAGGGAAAAAAAAAACAAAGGTGGTACATCGCTGGAGTCCCACTACTTGGAAGGCTGATTGCAAGTTGGAGGAGAGTGAGAGCTTAGTGAGACCTTGTTTCCAAATAAAAAATAAAACAGGTTAGGGGTATAACTCAGAGGTAGAGTGCCCTGGATTCCATCCCCAGGAACAGAAAATATACATACATACATACATACATACATACATACATACATACATCAGTCCTTTTCCTTGGCGAGTCCAACCTATAATACCACTTTGGGGGATTTTATGAATAATTCATTAAAAACTGTTAGAATTTGTATGTTTTTGACTACTAAAAGAACTCTTTTTTTTTTCCAGACATTTTTGGCCATTTGTATGTCTGTTTGTCAGATGCTTCTCCTTCGTCTGGTTTTGGGGGAGGGGAGGGGAGAATTGCTCTTCCCTTCCCCACCCAGTGCAACTGACTGCCTTTTGTCAATTTTTCTTTCCTTTATTAATTTGTTTATTTACAAATTAAAGATATTAATTATTTGCCTGACATAGGCTTGCCCAGAGTTATATTCTCTTCCTAGTGGATGATCCAGTCTATGGAAATCAAAACAAATTTTGTCAGTCTTACCTTTTTTTTTCATTTATGATATTTTTTAAACACAGATATTTTGATATTTATTTACTTTTGTGGTACTGGGGATAGATCCTAGCAACATTCTACCTCTGAGCCATACCTTCAGCCTGATTTTATTCTTTTATTTTGAAACAGGATTTCACAAGTTGCAGAGGACCTCAATAAGTTGCTGAGGCTGGTCGTGAATCTGCTATCCTCCTGTCTCAACCTCCCAAGTACTAGGATTACAAGCATGCACCACCCCGCCTGTCATATTTTGACATTTATGCAGATGTTTTTTCTTCTTTTTTTGTGTGTGGGTCTGGGGGTGGAACCCAGGGGCATTCGGCCTCCAAGCTACACCCCTGCCCTATTTTTTATTCTTTATTTTGAAACCAGGTCTCACTGAGTTGCAGAGGTCCTCACTAAGTAGCTGAGGCTGTCTGCGAACCACGATCCTCCAGTCTCACCCTCCCGAATGATGGGATTACAAGTGTGCGCCACCACGCCTGGCTATGCAGATCTGTATCATTCTGCCTCATGCATGTATGGTGCTCAGAAATGCTTTCTATACTGGACACATTCTAATGTTGAAATGCACTGTTCTATCAGTCCCGACTCATTTGGTCAAACACTTTCTCATTGTTGACTCACCACACAGACGTGGAATCACCAAAGCAAGCTATATGTCAGGGCTCCAGTCACTAGAACCGGCTCTCATTGCCTTAGAAGTAATGTTGAGTGGGAAGGTGATGATCTCGCCCTCCCCAGGTAAATCCCATCCGACCTATCCTCTTACATCAAAAAACAACTCATTCTCCTGCTGGGAGTGGTGATGCATGCCTGTCATCCTAACTACTCTGGAGGATAAAACAGGAAGATCAAAAATTCTAGGCTAATCTGGACAATTTAGTAAGAATCCATCTCAAAAAAATAAAAATAAAAATAAAAAGGATTGGGGATGTAGCTCAGAGGAAGAGCACCCCTTGATTCAATCCTCAGTACTTCCTCCCCCAAATTTTGTTCCAGAAAATTTAAAAATCATTTCAAATATTTTAAAAACATTTTGTAGTAATTTTAAAGAGAACTTAGCCAACCAGATTTCAGAAACACAAACAAAAATATCTATCTCCCAAGAATAAAGGCTTTGTATTGGAGATCCACTAAAACATGTCTTGCCTTGCTAGAAAGCATATCTCTAATACTTGAAAATGTCTGAAAATTTAATGATCTGCCTTAAAAACCCATGCATTCCTTCCTGTTTCTGCAGTTGGTGTGACATTATATTAAAACCTCTGAGGTCCTTTCCTATTAAGACTGTAAGATTTATTAGTATAAAACCTTTTCTGGTTACAAAACTTTCTTCTGTGGCATTTTTCTAGTCTTATAAAATAATAACCCTTCTATCTATAACTCATTTTTCTTACTGCATATTTTTCCTAGAAATAATATTCCTGACATAATAATGCCATTTATTATTTCCCCTGTTGAATTTTCTATCATTAGTTTACGTAATTACCATACAAAATACTGTTGCAGCCCAGACTGACATGTCCTGGGACCACTGCCATCACAACACAAAGAAGATTAAAAATGGGGACTCTGTGGAGGGGAGAAGAAAACATTTTTAGGCCATTATGTTTAAAAATACATGTAAATTCCAAAAATAAAATTTATCCAAGTTAAAAATGAATATTTATAGTATGAGTTTCATAACACATTTAAAATAATCAATGTTTGTGCCTTCTCTGGGTTCTTCCCTTGGGTCACTATGACTTCACTTAAGGTGCTCTGGATCTCGAGTCTGTGGTATCTCAGACCCCACTACTCCTTTACTGGGTTTTATCACAGAGTCTCTGACCCAGAGAGTCGATAGAGGCTGCTTTAGACCGTGGGGGGTGCCAGGTTGCACGTTCTCCTATGGTGTGATATCACTGCCACCGCCCCTCTCCCACTGGGTCAAGTCCCAGTGAGTACAGTACTGGGATTTCTCCGCTGTGGCCCGCAATTTGACTCACTGTTCTTGAGTACGCAGATGTAGCTGTAGTGAATTCGGTGCTGCTGCCGCTGGTGGCAATATGGCGCCGCTGCTACGCCCTCGGCTGTTGGGCTGGCGTTTTTTTTTTTTTTCTTGGTTTTGATTTCCACTCTGAATCCCTGCAGCGTGTGCTGAGCTCAGACACTGGGAGCTTTAGATGTCCTCTGCGCCGAGAAATCCCGCCTGGCTGTTCCGCAGTGGCTCCCCTCGGCTTGCTGTGGCCGTCCCGTGAATTCGCCGGCAGTATGGCGCTGCTGCCGCGTCTGCCGCGTCCTCGGGCGTGAGGATCTCCTCTGTGGCTCTGTTCTCAGTCCGCTTTCTCTCTGGAGCCTGGTGATTTTTTTTGTTTCTCTGGTGATGTTGTTTTCTGGCTTTGAAAGGCGCTGATTTTGTGGTAATGGATATTTGTTGTTAGCGGGGCTCTTAAGCCTCGCTTTTCTCGGTCGCCATCTTCCCAGAAGTTTCAAAATCATGGGAAAGAGGAATAATACTGGAGCAATGAATGCTCACAATCCCACAACATCAGAACCCGATAAAACAGAAAATCAGAGATTTCTAGAAGATCAAATCAGGAAAATAACTGTAGAAATAATAGAGGTGCTTCGAAAAGAACTCAGAGAGAGCCAAAAAGAGATAAAGGATGCAATTAATGAAGTAAAGGCCTCAATTCAAAGCACAAACAACCAATTAGAACACATGGAGAACAGAATCTCGCTCTTAGAAGATGATCATTCCAAAAATGAACGCATAGTTTCTAATCTAGGAAAAAATATCCGACAGCAGGAATCTGATATTGAAGAAATATGGGCCCATTTTAAGAGAGCTAACCTAAGAATAATTGGAATAGAGGAGGGAAAAGAAAGTGAAACCAAAGGGATCAACAATCTCTTCAAGGAAGTAATAGCAGAAAATTTTCCAGACATAGAGCAAGAGGTCGATACGCAGGTCCAGGAAACTTATAGAACTCCCTTTAGACAGGATCGGAGAAGAGGATCCCCACGCCACATAATTGTCAAAATGACCAATGTGGAAGCCAAGCAGAGAATCTTAAAGGCAACAAAAGCAAAGGGCCAAGTGACATTCAGAGGCAAACCAATTAGAATCACTCCAGACTTCCCAAACCAAGTTATGAGAGCCAGAAGGGCTTGGAGTAACATATTCCCAATTTTGAAAGAAAACAACTTCCAGCCAAAAATTTTCTACCCAGCAAAACTTTCTATCAAATTAGATGGAGAAATAAGAAGCTTCCATGACAAACAGAAACTGAAGGAATTTATGTCTTCAAAACCAGCACTAGAGAAAATACTCAAAGAGACTAACTACAAAGAAGAAATAGGTAACACACATCAGAACTAGAGAAACAAGATTTTCCATCCAACAGACAACTAAGATTGGTTATCTGTGGAGATTCATTATTTATGTTAGTTTGTTACCTATTTCTAAAGGGTATTGCTTGCCTTTATTGTTGTTAATTTCTAGGATTTCTAGTTGGAATATTAATATACCTTCAGATATAGCATTTGGAAATATTTTATCCCATTCTATTAGTAACTGTTAATTCTGGTTACATTGTCTTTGGATATACAATATGTTTTTTTATTTTTTAGGGAGTTTGTATACTCTTCTGTTGCCTGTGCCATTGAAATCATAACCAAGAAATCACTGCCAATTTCAGTGTTGTGAGGTTTTATGACCCAGATTTTCTCCTAAAAGTTTATAGTCTTAAGATTTATATTTAGGTCTTTTATCTATTTTGAGTTAATATTTGTATATGGGATTAGGTAAGGGTCCAATCTTATTCTTTTCCATGTAATTATTATTTTTCAACAATACTTAGTTAAAAGATTATTATTTCTACCACCAAATGTTCGTGGAAACCTTGTCAAAAATAACGACAATATAGGGAAGAATTTAGGTCTAGGCTTTTATTTAACTCCAATGGTTTATATCTGCCTTTAGAATAGTACTACACTGTTTTAATTATTGTAGCTTTATATGGTTTGAAATCAGAAAATATATATCTTCTAGCTTTGTTCTTTTTCAAGATCGATGTGGGTACCTAGAGCCCATATTCCATATTAGGATAGATTTTTTTTTCTGAAAAATAAATATATAAATATATGATAGTTTCACCTAAAAAATAGAAAAAAATAGATTCTCTGGTAAGAAAGAAAGCAAAAAGAAATATTGAAATGTTATCTTTAAGTCATCAAAAGCTTGGTATCAGACAAATGAAACTGTTATGTGAGATTATCATTTTTAATTTTGGATAAATTGCTATAATACTAGATGTCAACTACTAAGCCAAGCATAGGAGGGGGGCATAGGGAGAGAACGGGGTGGGGATCGGGTGGGGGCTGACTGGGCAATGTGTGCATGTATGTCTACAAAAGTATGTATCCCACTATGATGTATGAATACAATGCACCAATTAAAATAAATATGAAAAAAAAATAAAAATAAAAATAAAATAATCAATGTTATAAATCGGAGTTCCTACACAGTGTTCCTGAGAGTAGAACTTCACAGTTTTCAAAGTGCTAATTACCCAAAGAAGTAACTGTCAAACCAGTTGTTTAAAAATGTATGGTTAGAGTTAAACAGTTTTTGTTATTAAAGGATTTCCCAGAGATTTTATTACTATGTTAATGTGCAGATGGGCTACGTTACTGTCCACGGTGGGGTTTTTCTATGTACTGCATTTCCCAAACATACTGGTCCACAGAGCTCTTTTCTCCACTGTGTCTCCTAAAAATCCTTAGACAAGAGAGGTCACTACAATACAGAGTAAGCGAAACCAGGTTGTGGTAAATAGATGTGAAGGTAGAGTCCTGGGCTGGAAGGGAATCAGGGTTTGGCATCTGTGATGTGGACAGAGGCATCTGGAGAAGGGAGGAAGAGACAGGAGGTGGCAGGACTCCTTGACAGTGAGACGGACAAAGAATCTTAAGATAAATTGCGGTGCGTGCATGCTTTGCAATCCCAGCATTCCAGAGGCTGAGACAGAATGATCACAGTTCTCAGACAGCCTCACCTACTTAGTGAGGTCCTTTGCAACTCCTTGTTTCAAAATAAAGAATAAAAAATAGGGCTGGGAGTGTATTTTGGAGGTAGAATGCCTCTGGGTTGCATCCTCAGTACCGCAAAAAAAAAAAAAAAAAAAAAAAACCAACAACTTAAGCAACTGAAAGCCATCTGTCAAAACTTTGATATGGAGTTGAGGGGGGTCTCCAAGATGGCTACGGAGAGATGCAGCGTTCCTCACTAGCTGAAGCAAATTAAGTTCAAATACCGAGACAGAA
The DNA here is from genome assembly GCF_963383645.1 of Muscardinus avellanarius. Classification (NCBI taxonomy): domain Eukaryota; kingdom Metazoa; phylum Chordata; class Mammalia; order Rodentia; family Gliridae; genus Muscardinus; species Muscardinus avellanarius. Next base: position 52,908,675 of record NC_137789.1, on the reverse strand, counting down.
GCGTCTTAATAAAGATAAAATTAAATGTACAATCCAAAACAGAGGTGGGGTGTATGGCAGAAGAAATACAACAACTGAACTGCAAAATTCACCACAACACACAAAGGAAGCAGAAAGTGAGATGAAGATGTGGCAGCCCCAGAGTGCAGGCACAGGCGCAGTGCAGGTGGCCACAAGGGCCACTGGCCCAGTCGGGACTTTTGGGTCCTTAACATTCCCAGAGAGGCTCTAAAGTCTGAAAGTGTCCAGTGAGTTCCAATACCTGAAGTTGCGAGCTAACTGGAGCTCCTGAGAAGCACTGTTCGCCCACCAAAGGCAGCCCCTCAGACACGCCCGGAGATCTGCAGGGCCTGGGAAGTGGACTCGCTCACCATGGGAGCGGAAACTCAGCGGGATATGGAAGAGCTGCCAGAGCTTCAGAGCCACAGATTTGACTGCCAGCGTGAATTCAGAGGAGCCACAGACCTGGAGAGCACACAGTGAGTGCGATAATTGTGAGTGCCAGTGTGCACAGAGTGGGCCACCTCAAACTCCGGTATGACAGAAGGGTACTTAAGGCATGATACCTGCACGGCGCCACAAGGGGACACTCCAAGCAAATACAAGACAGTGGTGCATTCACCATATATCAGTAATATAGTAGGACTGTTATCTCTATTTTTTATTATTTTTCTATCCTTTTATATTTTATTTTTTATTACTGCGGTTTGGTATTGTTTGTTTTATTTTTTGGGTCTTTGGGTTTGATTTTGTTTTTGGTTTTCTGTGGGAATAAGCTTTTGGTTTCTTCTTTTTTTTACTTATATATGGTGGTTAGAGTTTTGTTTTAGTTTATTCTCATCCTGTTTATTCTCTTAATCTTTTCTGTTCTCTCTGGGTGGTATCTTTTCTTTCTTTGTCGAAGTTGCTGTCTATACATGATGTATAAAAGTTAGCCTTTTGTACCTTATTTTGTTTCTTTATCTCTTTGTCTTTGCTCCTTTCTCCCACCCTGTCTACAAAGTCTTCAATTTAGGCTATATACTATCTTCCCTCAAAACTTTCTCTCTGTCCCCTAAATGTATCTCTGTGTTTAATACACAAAATTTCTCACATCTCCATACTATATATTCCAATAATTACAAAAACTTTACTATCTAAACTCCTCCCATTCTCAACCATACACAACCTTATTATATGTAAATTCTTCCACAACCTAATCATATTTTCTACCTTACCTGACTCCTGTACCCATCACCCTAGCTACTTCACCATCACCCAACCCTCATCACTTGAAAAAGTTTTGCTTACCGGCAGACTTTTCTAAAGTCCTAATACAAAGACTGGGCTAAAAGTAATACCCACTAACGATGGGAAGACAGCAGAAAATCAGGCCTGAGAACTTTGAAAATACGAGAACTAGGAATAATAGAGAAATGACAGAAGTCACAAATACCTACAAGAAATGCAAGAAGGGGAGTTACGAATCTTGATCTACAATATGATGAAAGGATTTAAAACAAGTTTAGAGGAGATGAAAGATGAGTTAGAAATACTAAGAAAGAATCAGAAAGAGGTCTGGAATGAAATGAAAGAGTAATAAATGAAATGAAGTCAGCAATAGAAAGAAATTCTGGAAGATTAGATGAAATGGAAAATAGAATATCACTGTTAGAAGACAGTTCATCCAACACGGAAAACACAGTCAACAGTATACAGAAGTCATTACAGCAACAAAACCTAAATATACAGCAAATTTGGGACAACATGAAATGCCCTAATTTACGGATAAAAGGCATTGAAGAAGAGATAGAGGTACAGACCAGGGGCATCCGTAATCTCTTCACAGAAATAATTTTGGAGAATTTCCCAAACATGGAACGAGAGATAGATCTTCATGTTCAGGAGACATAGAGAACACCATTAAGACAAGATCAAAGAAGGACCTCCCCATGCAACATAATAGCCTAAATGACTAACATAGAGGCCAAGGAAAAGATCTTAAAAGCAGTGAGAACAAAAGGTCGGGTGACAGACAGAGGCAAAACAATAAGAATCACCCCAGACTATATAACCCAAGTCCTGAATGCCAGGAGAGACTGGTATTATGTGATCCAGACTTTGGAAGAAAATAACTTCCAACCGAAGTTGCTCTATCCAGCAAAACTACTATTCAAAGTTGATGGAGAAATAAAAGTGTTTCAAAATAAACAAAATCTCAAGAAATTTATGAATTCAAAGTCAACACTAGAGAAAATAAAGAAATAAACCACAAAGAAGAAAAAAGAAGCAGACTTCAGAACCAGAGAAGAGAGGAAAGTGATCAGAGGGGCTTCTAAGTAAGGAAGAAAGAAAAAGCTACCAAACAGATGACAGAACACAAAATGACAGAAAACAAAAATCATATTTCAATAATAACTCTTAACGTCAGAGGACTTAACTCACCAATCAAAAGACATAGACTGGCAATGTGGATCAAAAAACATAAAGCAAATATATTCTGTTTGCAAGAAACTCACCTAACAGCCAAAGACACTCACAGACTGAAAGTGAAAGGATGGAAAAAGATATACCATGTTACTGGAGAACAAAAAAGGGTATCCAACAAAACAGACTTTAAACATCAGAAGAGACAAATCAGGGCGCTTCCTTTTATTAAAAGGAACAATACACCAAGATGATATAATGATAGTAAATGTTTATGCTCCAAATGTGTATGAAACCACGTTTGTAAAACAAACCCTTCTGGACATCAGATCTCAAATAGACCCAAATACAATAATTCTGGTAGACTTTAATATGCCTCTCACACCACTGGATCGATCTTCAAGGCAAAAGATGGGTAAAGACTCTTTAGAACTAAAGAAAACTATAAACCAAATATACCTAATAGACATATACAGAATATTTCATCCAGAAACTACAGAATACACATTTTTCTCATCAGTCCATTGAACCTTCTCCAAAATAGATCACATCTTGGTGCACAAAGAAAGCACCAGCAAATTCAAAATATGTAATATAATTCCTTGCATCTTTTCAGACCATAATGGAATTAAAGTAGAAACCAACAACAGGAAACTCAAAAGAAACTATGCAAATACATGGAGACTGAATGATACACTATTGGATGATGAATGGGTAAGAGCAGAAATTAGGAAAGAAATAAAGAAATTTTTGGAAATAAATGAAAACAGAGACACAACTTACCAAAATTTATGGGACACTATGAAGGCAGTATTAAGAGGAAAGTTTAGAGCATTGAGTGCCCACATAAGAAGTACTCAGAATCACCAAGTTCAGATCCTATTGGCATAACTCAAGGACCTAGAAAGACTGCACAGTCCAATCCCAAAGCCAGCAGAAGACAGGAAATCATTGAAATTCGAGCAGAAATAAATGAAATAGAGAACAAAAAAAAAAAAAAAACAATTCAAAGAATCAACAAAACAAAGAGCTGGCTCTTTGAAAAGGTTAATAGAATTGATAAACCCCTGGACAACCTAACCAAAAGAAATGAAAAAGGAGACATCACCACAGATAGTGAAGAAATTCAAAGGATTATCAGAAACTACTTTAAAAATTTATACTCCAATAGACTTGAAAACATGGAAGAAATCGATAGATTCCTAAACACAGTTAACCTACCTAAACTGAACCAAGAGGACATAGCAAACCTAAACCAACCAATAGCAAACAATGAAATAGAAATGGCAATAAAAATTCTTCCATCAAAGAAAAGCCCAGGCCAAGATGGGTTTCCAACTGAATTCTACAAAACCTTCAGTAAAGAACTAATACCAATACTGCATAACTTATTCCAGGAAATGGAAAGAGATGGAACTCTCCCAAATTTCTTCTATGAGGCCAGTATCACATTAATCCCCAAACCAAATAAAGATACCTCAGGAAAGGAAAACTACCGACCAATATCTTTAATGAACATAGATGCAAAATTCTAAACAAAATACTAGCCATATGCATTCAAAACCATATCAAGAGAATAATACACTAGGAACAAATTGGTTTCATCCCAGAAAAATAAAGCTGGTTCAACATACGCAAATCAATACATGTCATTCACCACATAAATAGAATCAAGAATAAAAACCACATCATCATAGCAATAGATGCTGAAAAAGCTTTTGACAAAATCCAACACCCATTCATGTTAAAAACACTACAGAAAATTGGAATAAAAGGAACATACCTCAACATCATTAAGACAATATACAACAAACCCAAAGCCAACATTATACTGAATGGGGAAAAACTGCAAGAATTTCCCCTAAAATCGGGAACAAGACAAGGATGTCCACTATCACCACTCCTCTTCAATATAGTCCTTGTGAGTCTTGCCACAGCAATAAGACAAGAAAAGGAAATCAAAGGAATTCAAATAGGAAGGGAGGAATTAAAATTATCCTTATTTGCAGATGACATGATCCTTTACCTAGAAGACCCTAAGAACTTAACCAAAAGACTTCTGGAGTTAATTGACAAATTCAGCAAAGTTGCAGGATACAAAATCAACCTAAAGAAATCAGTGGCTTTTCTTTACACCAACAATGAATCCACAATGAAAGAAATAAAACAATCAATTCCATTCACTATGACCTCAAAACCAATAAAATGCCTAGGAATAAACCTAACCAAAGATGTAAAAGACCTCTACAACAAAAACTATAAAACATTAAAGAAAGAAATTGAAGAAGACCTTGGAAGATGGAAAGACCTCCTGTGCTTGTGGATAGGCAGAATAAAAATCATCAAAATGGCCATTCTGCCTAAAATGATTTATAGATTCAATGCAATTACCATTAAAATACCAACTACATTCTTCATAGACCTAGAAAAAACAAAAATGAACTTTATATGGAGAAAGAAAAGACCCAGAATAGCCAAAGCTATTCTCAGCAATAAGAATCACGCAGGAGGCATCACAATCCCAGACTTCAAACTATACTATAGGTCAGTAGTAATAAAAACAGCATGGTACTGGCACAATAACAGGTACACTGACAAGTGGAACAGAATAGAAGATACAGAAACAAATCCACACACCTACAGTCAATTAATCTTTGACAAAGGGGCCAAACTCATACGCTGGACAAAAGACAGCCTCTTCAATAAATGGTGCTGGGAGAACTGGCTAGCCATTTGTAGAAAGATGGAACTAAACCCCTATATCTCACCATGCACAGGAATCAACTCGGGATGTATCAAAGACTTAGAAATTAGACCAGAGACTGTGAGGTTATTAGAGGAGAACGTAGGCTCATCACTACAACATATAGGCACAGGCAGTAACTTTCTTAACAAAACCTCCAAAGCTCAGGAAATTAAAGCAAGAATCAACAAGTGGGATAGCATCAAACTAAAAAGCTTCTTCTCGTCAAAGGAAACCATCAAGAACCTAAAGAGGAAGCCTACAGAATGGGAGAAGGTCTTTACCAGTCACCACTCTGATAGGGGGCTAATATCCAGAATATACAAAGAGCTCAAAAGACTCTACACTAGCAAAACAAAACAAACAAAAAAAACCCAATTAAGAAATGGGCAATTGAATTGAATAGAAACTTTATAAAAGAAGATAAAATTGGCCAATAGATTCATGAAAAGATGTTCTTCATCATTAGCCATCAGGGAGATGCAAATCAAAACTATGCTGAGATTCCATCTAACCCCAGTCAGATTGGCAAGCATAAAGAAATCAAACAACAACAAATGCTGGCGAGGATGTGGGGAAAGAGGAACGCTTTTGCACTGTTGGTGGGAGTGCAAAGTAGTTCAGCCACTATGGAGATCTGTGTGGAGATTCCTTAGAAAACTGGGAATAGATTTACCATACAATTCGGCTATACCACTCCTGGGTATTTGGCCAAAAAGGTTGAAATCACAGAACTACAGTAACATATGCATACCCATGTTCATAGCAGCACAATTTGTAATAGCCAAAATTTGGAAACAATCTAGGCTCCCATCAACAGATGAATGGTTTGCAAAGTTATGGGAAATACACACAATGGAATTCTATTCAGCTATAAAGAAGAACAAAATCACGTCATTCGTAAGAAGATGGAAAGTGCTGGAAAGCATTATGTTAAGTGAGATCAGCCAAACACAGAAAGAGAAGGGACATATGTTTCCTCTAATATGCCCAAACGAGTGAGCATTGGGAATACCAGAGGGACTCCAGATAATGGAAGGGAAATCTCAGCAAAGTTTGAATGGAAAGCTAAGAGAGGAAGGAGGCTGAACTTGAATGATGAGGGACTGCTTCCAAATAGGTGTAAAAGTACAAATATAGCAAGGTTAGCCTGGGTATTAATTGTCGGGAGGGGGAAGGGAAAATGGGGGGGGGAGACCAAATACAGATTAAATGTATAACATTTACTTTCAATAAAATAATATATAAAAATAAATAAAATGGGCTTATATAAAATATATTGCTAACATAGTGCCAATAAGATCAGAAATATTTTAAATTAGTAATGTCACAAGTAGAGAGATAAATGTAACTTTATTTGAACAAAACTCAATAAAAAAGTTTCAATAAGAAAAAAAACAAAAAAATTTGATATGACACTTTTCAAATAAAAAATTTACAGGTTAGAGATGAACCAAATGAGATTTGCTTGCTCTAATATTATGGTGACCTCTTGTGGTTCAAGTCCAAAATGGCCCTTAAAAAATTAATTTCAGCCCCCTGTACTTCAGTAGTCTCATTCAATGTTCACCCTAACTGGGGGCATTATCTTTTCAGAGTGACATTAGGGTGACTTTTCTCTCATATATCTCTGTCATGGTTCAATTTTTTAAAAGTATACATTGTAACTTGACATGGTAGAGCACATCTGTAATCCCAGAGACTTGGGAGGCCAAGGTGGGAGGATTGAAAGTTTGAGGACAGCCTTGGCAGCTTAGTGAGAACCTTTATAAAAAATAAAGTTAGAAAAAGATCTGAGAATGTAGCTCAGAGGTAGAATGCCATGAAGCCCCATTCCAAGCACACACACACACACCAAAAAAAAAAAAAAAAAAAAAAAAAAAATATATATATATATATATATATATATATGTAAACAAAGAAGAAAGGACAGAGTAAAATATACTAAAATGTAGAAAAAAGGATTATTTTTCTTAAGCAATTGTTAATTTCTTTGCAAGCCAGCATATAAAGTTCAAATTAAAATATTAATAAATTTTCTGTTTTTGTGGTACCAGGGATTGAACCCAGAAGCATTCTACCTCAAAGCTACACCCCCAGCTCCATTTTTTATTTTTTTTAATTTTGAAACATGGTCTCACTAAGTTGCAGAGGGCCTCACTAAGTAGTTGAAGCTGACCTTGAACCTGCAATCCTGTCTCAGCCTCTCAAGTACTGGGATTACAAGCATGGGCCACCACACCTCTCTAATAAACTGTCTTCAGAGTTTGAAATAAACAGCCATTCCATGATTTTGAACTTTTCCCTTTGCTTTGTAGTTATACCTAGGTAAATATTTTATCTAACTGCTAATGAGTGATGACTGATTTTTCTCCTTTTCTAATCAGATTACAAATTCTTGCCATAGAAGAGATTATGTAACAAGAAATGAAATCAGATCACTGAAGAACAATGAGATATTATAAAGGACGGCATGTCCTAAATTAGGCCCAGGTTTAATTACAATAGAAGAGAAAATAATATCATTTTGTTAAAGTACAAAAGGTGAACCATTAGGGCAAATACCACATTGCAAATCACCAGCAGGGCAGATTTAATAGCTGACCAACACCTGAAGTTCTTTCAAGTCTTCTTTCCTGGAGAAAGAAAATAGTAAGTGCCCTTAAGACAGAGCATAAGTGGTCCTACTTCTAACCTCAAACATAAAGGACCTCTCTCTCTGTGTGAAGTGGCCCAGAAAGTTAATGATTCAGATGATGGATTACAAATTCTCTTTTGTTTCTAAGAAGCAAGGAGTGCGTGCTCAGCCTGAGCGGTGCGATCGCTGCTCTGATCGGGTGGGAGGGCACAGTCTTGTTTTGCCTGTGGTGTACAGAAGACAATCACTGGCCTCCTGGGTTTTCTTACTATAATCCACTTTAATCAAGCTGGAATTCTTGAAGAACATGCACAGGAGTTAAGTTCATGTGGCTTTAAAACTTAATTACTTTTAGCATAGTGTTTTTGTTGGACTGATAGGGAAATTTTGTTTTGTTTTGACAGATTTTAATTAGAAAAATTTAAGTGGTGGACAGAAGGTTAAGGAAAAGTAACCACACGCTCATCTATAGGAGCAGTGTGTCTAACAGAGCCCCTCTGCTCCCAGAAGTCGGCCATTCAGTGGTGACCTCAGGCTCAGGGAGACACTGAGGGGGGTGCTACCTGCCACTGTTCCCTCCCCACTGCCCTGCAGGGACTTAGCTTTATTCTGCCCATATATGAAGAACTTCAGTCTTCTCGATGTTCATCTATGTGGCTGAAAATGGCAGGATTCGTTTCTTTTTATGCATGAATGATATTTCACACACATCACCAACTTCTTTATCTATTACTTGGGATACCTGGATACCGTGTTTTGGGTAGTATGAATAATGGTTGATTAAAAACAGTGAAAGACAGATGTTACGTGCATCCTGTTGAGACATTCAGTACTGCTATGAGTGGTCTCGCAAAATAATCTAACATAAAAGTGATCTAGTATCCACATCTAGATATCCATTTATAAGAATTACAGGGGGCAGAGCAACAAATTAAATGACTTCTGAGTGAATATACAATAAGCAAATTCTAAACTCTAAAAAATCTATAAGATATATGACCCAACTTCTCAAAAAACAGAGGAAGGGGCAGGAGAGATTATCTAAAAGAAAATTAAGAGACCCATAAATCAATCAGTGTTTTCTCAATCAAATAAACTATAAAATCAAATATAAAAGCCATTATGAAGCAATTGAAAAAATCTAAATATTGACTGTATTTTATGATATTGAGGAAAACTTTGTATCCTAATAGACTTGTGATTACATTACAAAAGGGTATTTATCTTTTGGTGATACTTTATGAAAACTTTATGGACAAAATAATACGCCTTGGGTTTACTTGAAAAATAATATTGGCTGGTAAAAAGCAAGCAAAATTATAGAGTGGTTGCAAAAGGTTAAATCTGGCCCACCACCTGTTTTTGTAAATAAAGTTTTATTGGAACACAGTCATGCACATTCATTTATGTGTAAACTATGAAATCTCCCCTGCTACAATGGCAGAGTGGAATAGTTTCCACAGAGACTGTATGTCTCACAATGCCTAAAATATTTACTGACACTATATGAAACAACCACTAGTGGTGTACTCATTTCGAGTCACCCCCCCATGCCAAAATGGCATGGGGCTGTATTTCTATTTTCTGTATTTCTATCTTTTTAATAAACTTCTTAAAAAAAAACCGCTAAGTGACAGATACATGGGATTAATTATTGTAGTGTTTCTTCTTCTATATTTTTTCTATATTTTAATGTTTTTTCTATATAGAAATTTTCTGTAATAAAAAGTATAGAAGTTTAAAGAAATTCTCATAGCTTTAGAAAAGGACTTTGCCTTGGTTTTGACTTTTTCATTAAGGAAGGCATCCTCTGTCTGCTCTGAGGTGCATCCCCATAGCTCTGCCTCTGGAGATGCGCTCAGGGGCTGCTAGAGAGTGGGTAAAGCTATCCACCCTGAAACGGGCTCAGAGCTTAGCAGGACCTTGGCCTGCCTTAGCTGCATCACAGACCTCCAGAGGCTGGTGCACAGGCAGCAGCCTTGATCATGGCCTTCTACCTCTGAGATACCCAGCCCTGACTTTTAGTTTGAAAGAGAGTCTCGCTAAATTGCTAAAGCTGGCCTTGAACCTACAATCCTCCTTGGGAGTTCCAGCCTCCCAATTATTGGGATTCCAGGCATGTGCCACCAGGCCTGGGTGATGACACCATAAATTTATAGGCTGTATTTGACTTATTAACATTTTCTCCATTTCTAAAGAGTGAACAATCAACCTATATACCAAGCCTATTTTTTGTTGTTTTTTTTTTTTTTTGCTTTTTTTTTTTTCTGCATTTGCCTATTTTCATGGTGTAAATATTCCTGCCAGGGTTAGCCAAGGGGAGATACATGGTAGCACACCATTACCTAAATCTCTCCCCTACTAGGGCAGGGGTGTACCTCAGTGGCTTAATCCAGGGCTTAACACATGCTGGACACATGTATGATTAACATCTAGCACCTCGGAAACAAGAAACAAATTTAGCATACAGATATAATGACATAATAATCTCAATTGCATAAATAATAGTAAAACAGGAAAAGATAAGTTTGTTTTTATGACTTAAGATTGCATTAAACTATGAAAAATAGCTGATTGATAGACAACCATCCTTAGATCCATCAAAGTGATAAATAAGCTCATATGATTCAACATAAAACATACTTGGGATATTTAAGGTTGATGGAATTGTGGGGGAGTAGGAAGAACGGCATAGTTAGAGTCTTTCCCATTTATTGAATACATTTAAAGTTGAGTCTTGTGCAAAACTAAGTTTCATTCTCTGTGATTTTCATCAACTAAAGCAGAATTGACATTGATTTTATCTTCTGACGTTTCCCAAACCCTTTGGAGATACTGAGACAGAGACTATCTGGCACTTTAAATTCAATTAAGTTTTTGACATATATGTAATCCTATATATGCAAATAGTCTTCAAGATATTTGATACAATTTTTGAGCTAAGTATATTGAGAGAACAAGTACTTCTTTTTCTAGCAGGAAACTCCACAACTAAGTCCCTGCTTCATTAAAAACCTGCTGTATTGCCAGCTGTGCATTTTGAACTGCCTCACAGTTTCTGAGAGCTGATTCCTTATCTCTGATTTGAGTAGCAATATCATCTGTGCAGATGTTCATCTCAGAGTAATCACGCAATTCAAATGGGAAAAAGAAAATAAAGAATGCCTTAGAAACAGAGTTTGCAAAGGCAGCAACTTATTATTGGAACCCTAGGGCTCTGCCTCCAGAGTGGGTAGGAAGCATCCACCAGCCCTTGTCAATTTTAAGACATTACCCATCATTTGTTTTACAAATGCACTGTGTAGTAGAACTAGTTTCTCAGGAGTTTTTAAACTGTCTGCTCACATTTGATCTAGTTACATAAGTTAACTTTATTTTGAAAAAGAAAGCCCTCTTTTTGCTCATATTAATAGGCCTCAAAAAAAATGGAACCAATATCATTTACAATTGGAAGCCCAGGTGGGATAGAAATGTTCCCAAAACATTCAGGTGTTTGAGGCCTTTCAATAGCAAAGCCATAAGAGGCTGGAGCTGTGGGAGAAGAGTCCAGCCCTGACCCCTCCCTCCTGCACACCTATCCTCCTACAAAATAGAGGTTTGTTCCAGGTTTCCTTGGGTCATCCGGCTGATTCATTGTTGCTGTAAAAACAGTGCTGAGTGCACCGTGTCGAAAACCACTGAAACCGGAGGAAACTAGTCACAAGAGCCCTGACTTTCAGCTGAGAGGTTATTTGTGCCACCAGCACTTTTCCCAGATTAGCTCAAGTCTTCAGGGGCTGCCCAGAACTACAGAGTCACTGCAGCCTGAATTGGCTGCGACCTTTCCTCATGCTGGAGAGTGCAGAGCTGTACTTCAACGTAGACCATGGCTACCTGGAGGGCCTGGTGCGAGGATGCAAAGCCAGCCTGCTGACCCAGCAGGACTACATCAACCTGGTCCAGTGTGAGACCCTCGAAGGTAAGGGTAGAAAAAGTAGAAATGAAGTCGCTCTCTGTTGCGAGGAGAGGGACTATTGATCCCATGGACTGAGTTCTGAACAGGTTCTTATTCTTGGAGTCCAGATATTTGGTGTTCATGAATTTGAATGAGAGGAAAAAATCTCTAATTTCAATACTCTCTAATTGAAGTTTTACATTTCCTTTTATTATAAATGCAGGCTACAAATCATAGTGATTGGTATGAGCAATACCTGTGATTTTTTTTCATGAATAGAAATTAAATATTTTCATCTCCCTTTAAAGTTCTTGCAGATGCCTTGAAATGTCATATTTTTTTCCCCTGTTTTAAAGTCAGAGTACAGAATGTACTCATCCTTTAAGCTTGCTTTTAGTTTGAGGTTTGTCTTTAACTGAAGCTTGAGGGGAGGGGATCGGGACTGTGGTGGGCCCAGCCCTGGATTCAAAAGTCCTTGCTTTGACCTCTGCCATGTCTCCAGAGGTGACCTCCCACTCCCAGCCTCTCAGCCTTCAGCTCCTTGTTTGTGACATACAACACTGATACCTGCTTAGCTACACTATAGGGAGAAATAAGCACTCAGAAGATGAAGTAAAATTATCTTTAAACCACATTTTTTCCAAGACTTTACCCCAAATTCTACATCTGTATTGTTATTTTTATTATTAAAAGAAGCTTCACTTGCTGATTTCGAAGCATCTTTATAAAGTCAGTAAGATGTCTTAAAACTTCCAGATTATTCTAAAAGAAGCATGTAGGCACTAAGGATAAAGCCTCAAACCAAAAACAAAAACAAGACAAAAAAAACCCTTCTGAAGGTGACTTTACAGATTTCTCAGGTAGGGCTGAAGGTGCTGGGCTTGCTTGTTTATAGTTGTGACCAGTCAAAGCCAGAGTTAAGGCCAATCTACCCAGCCTGAGATAGACCCTGTCCTTCATTAGCTTTGGAAACAGCAAGACCCTCTCAGATGATAACTACTTCTTTTGGCTACAGATAATTACAATATAATAAAATCCCAAATCCCCTAAGTGTATTAAATCAGGAATGTGGTGACTGGATAATGTTAGTCATGTGTAAAAACAATCGGCACAAATTAAATTAGATAAAATTAAAGAACACGGGTCAGATTAAGTGCTTCTAAGAGAAGCCATTTGAATAAGTTCTATTTTATTTTCAATCAAGCCGTTTAGATGAGGTAAGAGATGCAAATTTAAATGTAACCAAAACAAAATGTCTTCACAATACTAGAAATGAAGTTCAATCTGCATGTGAAAGAATTCAGAAAGAAAGCCACAAGGATTCATATCTAAAGTCATAGAAAAAATCCTAAGAAATAAAAATGTAAAAACAAAGTCAATCAGTAAGCCAATATGAGAAGGAGGGAAAGGAATGGGTAGGACTAAATGAGTGATGTGTGCATGTATGACCCTACCATCTTGTACCCCAATATAATGTGTGACTGTAATGTGCCAATAAAATAAATAAAATCATAAATCAGGATTTTTTTTTTTTTTTTTGTGTGTGTGTGTGTGTGTGTGGTACTAGGGGTAGAACTTAGAGGCTTTCTACCTCTGGGCTATACTCCCAGACCTTCTTTTATATTTTATTTGGAAACAGGGTCTCACTAAGTTGCTGAAAGCCTCACTAAGTAGCTGAGGCTGGCTTCGAACCCGTGCGATCCTCCTATCTCAGCCTCCCAAGCGCAGGGATTACAAGCGTGCGCCACCACACCGGGCAAATCAGGAATTTAAAAAACTCCCAATATTTTTTTTGCTATGGGCCCTTTTGATGAAAAGATCCTGAAGAGAGAGAGAGAAAGGGAAAAGAAGAAAGGAATGGGGTAATGCACACTGATAATCCCAGTTCTTGGGAGTCTGAGACAGAAAGATCACAGGTTCTAGATCAGCCTCAGCAACTTAGTGAGGCCCTGTATCAAAATTTTTAAAAAATTACAAAATAAGGGCTGAGAGTGGAGCTTGGAGGAAAACTGCCCCAGGGTTCAAGCCCCAGTATCACAAAAAAACAAAGAAACAATACAGAAATGAGGTTAACAGACCTGTCATCTGAATAGGCATTCTGAAGTTGGTGGCCTTGTTTGCAATTTAGGGAGAGGGAAAAAAAAGCTTTCAGACCCTTTTGGAGACATCAGAAATGAAACTTTTTGAAAAAAATATACACAAGTGCACGCATAACAGAACACAAATTTAGGAAAATCGTGGGCCACAAGAAGTCAGGGCTGCATCCTGAATAAGGGACCCTGCATACACACCGCTGCTTTACTTGTCATTCTATCTCATGGGTTCTACCTTTCTTCTCAGTAATATTTTCCACAATTATTCATTTCACAACTACACTGAAATCTGTGTTCCAGCACATTTGGAGACTCCCAGAAATACCAAGTATGAGTGATCAAATCGTGGTTAGGCTATCATGACTGCTGATAATAATAAGTCTAAGCAAAAACTTTATGTCCCTGCTTAACAGTTGAGGACACGAGGCTCAGAAGGACTACAATAGGGAGTAGGAGATGGAGGACAGAAATATCTGTGCCTCAGAGCCAGGCGTCGTGGGGCATGCTTATAATCCCAGCATTGGGAGGCTGAGACGGGAGGATCGAGGTTTGAGGACAGCCTCAGCTACTTAGTGAGGCCCTTTGCAATTCAGTGAGACCCTGTTTCAAAATAATAATAATAATAAAAAAATTGGGCTGGGGATGTAGCTCGGAAGTAGAATGTCCCTGGGTTCCATCACCAGTACCACAAAAAAAAAGAAAAAAGATAAGAAAAATATCCGTGGCTCTTTTCCACTAAAATGCCACTGCTTTCTGAATATGAATTGAAGATATATTAATAGGTCAGTGTTGAGTTGGCATCATCTCCATTTTGATAAAGGGAAATAAAAGAACTGCCCCAGTTGATTATTTTCTAGAATGTTGGGAAATAAATAACCTGAATGAAAGGAATGCGGCTGATTTCAGAGTGGTGAAACAATCAAGGGCTCTTGTTGGGATAGAAGTTAAGCATGTAAGGATTTCTGTTTAAGTTTGCACAAGGTATGGGAGAAATTGTGAAGGAAGAAGAAAAGGTGAACTATTTTTACAGTAATACATGTTGAAGCAGGTGCTTTATCTAAAAGAAAAGCTAATTTGGCAAAGATGGAATTTGCTTTTAGTCTTTTAAAGTCCTCTAGTCTTTAAAAGTATCTGGTACCGAGGACTGGGATCAGAGCCTGCCAAGGGGTTAGGCTGGTGCCAGGGCCAGCGGCCGACATCAGAGCCTTCCGTGAGGCAAGGCTGCTACTGAGGCCTCCAAGGCCGATATCAGAGCCTGCCTTGAGGCTAGGCCGGTGCTAGGGCCACCGAGGCCGGGATCAGAGCCAGCTGAATGGTTAGGCCGGTGTGGGGGCCAGCGAGACCAGAATCAAGGCCTCCCATGAGGCAAGGCCGCTGCTTGAGCCAGAGAGGTCTGGATCAGTCCACTGGGTAGCCAGGCCACTACTGGGACTGTCAAGAGTGGGATCGGTACTTGCAACGTGGAATGCACAGAGAAATATCGCAGAAAATAAAAACCAGATGCTTCCCCTAATCAGCAATAACTAGGAGGAAAAGGGCAACAGGAAGAGGTCGAGCTATAGAAAGGGCCCTATAGTGAAGCAATTAAGGTGACCAATCAGAGGGTATGGAATAGGGGAGGATGGAGCCTCTTTAAAACGCAGGAGGTACATAAACACATGTATCAAAGTTAATCACCAAACAAGCATGGGATAGAGGGAGGGAGTGAATGGGATGGGGGCTGGATGAGGGCTAATTGGATGATGTGTGCTTGTATATCCTCTCAAGTCTTGTTTGTATTCCAATGTGATATATGATTACAATGCACCAATAAAAAAATAGAAATGTAAAAAAAATGAAAGTATCTGGTAGCAAGCAACTGTAGTTTTAGAACTACTTACAAGAACTACATAAGGTTTCTGATGAATTAAGAAGAGGGAAGCTGGGCAGTGGTGCACACCTGTAATCCCAGCATCTGGGAGGCTGAGACAGGAGGATTGCATTTCACGGACAGCCTCAGCTACTTAGTGAGGCCCTTTGCAACTCACTGAGACCCTGTTTCAAAATAAAGAATGAAAAATTGGGCTGGGGGTGTAGCTCAGAGGTAGCAGCTCAGAAGTAGAATGCTTCAGGTTCCAACCCCAGTACCGCAGGAAAGAAAAAAGAAGAGGGAAAATAAAAATTGTCCAAAAAAAGTTTGGAAAGTCTTAGTATTCAAAATTGTGGTGGTTTGTGTGCCTAAGAGAGCAAGTGTGGTCAGAAGTCCTCATATATTCCAGAGCCTGCCCCTGACTAACAGAAACCTGACCCAGTCACCAGTACCCACTGTGACTCAGTCTTCCTAGGCACAAAAGAAAGAAGCTGGCATTCTTTTAAAAATTAATACTGCTAGCTAGGCACAGTGGAAAATGCCTGTAATCCCAGTGACTCGAGATACTCAGCTGGAAGGACTGCAAACTCCAGATTCAACTAGATAACTTAGTGAGATCCTGTCTCAGAATAAAATATAAAAAGGGCTGGAGTGTGGCTCCGTGGTAGAGTGCCCCCGGGTTCAAAAATAATAAAATAAATAAACAAATCGGCAAGCAATCATACCCAACACTGTCACTGTTCAAAAGCTTCTACCAGGCAAATGTCACTCTTAGCTTTAAAGACTCAGGCAGTCTCGCTGACCTCTACCTGTAAGCATTTCCTCAGAAACTTGCTGACTTCTCTAAAGTTACTCCTTCAACCACAAAGTTCATTCTCTATCTGGTTTGCCTGAAGAACATAAATTCCCCCTTATAGTCTTTTTTCAAGCAACTCTATGGACCCATTGCTACTGTGTCCAGTGGGGTAGTATAGGCAAGGCTCAACTTTGTGTCCATGGTCATGTGCAATGAGTCTCCTCCTGTGCCATTTGCCTGGATATTTTTCTCACTGATCTTTCTAGCTCCAAAGACTATCAGTTAGGATCAGTTCAGAAAAGAGTAAATGGCTCTGTCACCCACATTGTAAACCATTTTTCTTTTCTTTTTGTGTTTTATTTTTTTACATGTTCTTTTCTACCACTAAGCTTTATTCCCAGCCCTATTGTAAGCATCTTAATGCACCTGACACTTTCCCTCTCCTACTTCTGTAGCCTAAGACTATTTTGCATAGTAAGAATCTGAAAGCCAGGTGTGGTGGCGCACACTTGTAATCCCAGCATTTGGGAGCCTGAGACCAGAGGATCGCGGTTCACGGACAGCCTCAGCTACTTAGTGAGGCCCTCTGCAACTTAGTGAGACCCTGTTTCAAAATCAAGAATAAAAAACAAGGCAGGGGTTATAGCTCGGAGGTTGAATGCCCTTGGGTTTCATCCCCAGACCCACACACATAAAAAAGAATCTGAAAATCACATTAGAAATGCCCCAGTGGGACGCTAAGCTTAACCTGTCGCATGGGTATCTTCTTATCTGATACTGAAATGATATCTCCCTAGCCTGATCAGGGGAGGATCAGAAATATCTGATGATGTTTCATGAACTGTTAATTTTAAGTATTCCTGGGATTTGTTTCTAGCCGGCAGTGGATATACATGGAGAATCCTCTTCTGCTAGACTTCAGAATGGTTGCAATAGTTCTTCTCATTTCCTGGTCTTACTTAATGGTGTTTGGTATATGACTAGTTGGTTTCATTCTCCCTCAGAGAGCGCCAGTTTTGAAAATATTCATTCTGGGAATAAGAATCAAATTAAGAAATTTCAACCCTCCTAGCACTCACTGCGTGGATTGCTTTGTGACCACTGGTCTGTTGGCCCCAATGTCACCAGCTTAGTGGGCCCTTCTGTTCACGCAGGATAGAAATCAAACAGAGATGACAAGGTTAGAAAGAATTATTTATTGTATTGTTTAGCATGGCAAGGTGACTACCCTTTAGGCAGAGTAGCTAGGCATTAAAGAGACCACTCTGTAGAGAAAGTGGTAAGGAATTAAAGAGGTCAACAATATTTACACCGTTGGACAAATGTCTGGCTAGACATTCATTTTATAGACAGGCCCAAGTAGGAAGCTGCATGGAAATAATATTTTTCTAAAAAATGACCTCCCATCAAATTAGTAGAAGATAATTAGGAAGTCTCAGTTCCCTGTCCTGACTGACTAGCCAAGTATTCTCATATATTACCCTTAACTGGGTGACTGCAATACTCCAAAGGCACTGTTTTACATCCTACCCATGTACACGAATGCAGGCACACACACACACACACACACACACACACACACACACACACACATATACACACACTTCTGTGATATACTCTGTTATTTGTTAAAGTAACCTTTATTTAAGTTACTGCAGAGAAACTCTTAAGTTGGTAGGAACCCAATGGTTTGGAAAACATTCTATTTTCTCATTTTAAAAGAAAAAGACACCACTTGCTATTTTGTCGTTTTGTTTTTTTTTTATCTCGGGAGAAGAAAGAAGTGTAATTGCCCTGTGTGTTCTCCGTGGACAATCCATTGTTATTTAATGGCTTGGGAGGTTCTGTTCCATGTTTTCTCAAAGAAATTCCTTACATTAATGTATTAAAGGCTTTCTATGGCTACAGTAAATGAGACTGTTTATTTCAAACTTATATGACCACAAAGTCCAATTATTGACATAGTAAAATAAGCATTTAGGGAAATGCAGGGAGAAAAAATTAAGTGACCCCACTTGGAAAACTAATGAGCACTGTTGTTACTGGCAGCATTATTATCTCAGAGCAAACATTTCCGTTCCTACAAGTTTTGGGCTCCGCATCCAAGTGTCCCAGGAGCATTTGGAGCTGGGGACGTGGGATGCTTTTCACTCCCTTGACTCCTCCCCTGACTCCAGGATTCCAGCATTTTACAGGGTCTGAAACACTTGAGACATTTAATTTCAGCATCTTACTGGAAGCTGAAAGGTTTTAAAGTTATTTAGCTTAAAGAAAACATATGTCATGGAGTAAAATATCATGGTTTTGAAAGAAATGCCATTTGCCGCTTCTGTTGGCAAATATTCCTTGGTGCTGAGAATGCAAACTGTCAAATTCCATTCCATACAAATCTGCACCACCGAAATAGAAGTCAAACAAGGGATGGCAAAAAAAAAAAAAGAAGAAGAAGAAAGAAAGAAAGAAAGAGAGAGTAATTGTTTTGAGTGAATTAACTACATAATTGAAAAAATAAAAGAGCATTTTCTGTGCACAATCTACTCTAAATGCTGAGGAATAATGGCCCATATCCTTTATCTTGACCACTCAAGGACCACTATATTCCAGGCGTTGTGGCTCATGCCTGTAATTCCAATACTTGGGAGGCTGAGACAGGAGGATCACAGTTTCTAGGCCAGATGCAGTAACTTAGCAAAACTCTGTTTGAAAATATCTAAATTAAGCCAGGCGTGCTGGCGCACACTTGTAATCCCTGCGCTTGGGAGGTGGAGACAGGAGGATTGCAGAGATTCAAAGCCAGCCTTGCTGGCTTAAGAGACCCTGTTTCCAAATAAAATATAAAATAGGTCTGGGAGCCGGGCATGGTGGGCCACGCTTGTAATCCCCGCGCTTGGGAGGCGGAGACAGGAGAATGGCGCAGCTGGCTTAAGAGACACTGTTTCAAAAATATAAAAATAGGTCTGGGAGTGTAGCCCAGAGGTAGAAGGGCTTCCAGGAACCCCAGTACCACCAAAAAAAAAAAAAAAAAAAAAAAAGGTCTGGGAGTGTAGCCCGGAGGTAGAAGGATTCCATCCCGAGTACCACCAAAAAAAAAAAATTAATAATAATAATTAATAACAATAATAATGCCTGAGAGTAGATAGCTATTGGCTTAAATTTTCAGTTCTACCATGAAAATAAATAAATAACCATTATGCCTAACTGCAGATCCGCCTCCCCAAACACACACCAGAGCATTCAATTCATAGTTCACAATGGCTCCCTGTTATCTTCAGGATGAGGATATCAAGTCCTCTTTGGAACAACACCTTAGTATTTCTTTGACTTCAATTTCATAGCTCTCTTTGAACCATCATTTTAAAAAGTTGACACATTAGAGAGAAGTACCCGCGAGCGGGGAGGAGGCAGGAGGAAAGGACGCAGCGTCTGGGGAGCTCAGGCTTCGCGAGCTAAGAGTG
The DNA here is from genome assembly GCF_963383645.1 of Muscardinus avellanarius. Lineage (NCBI taxonomy): Eukaryota > Metazoa > Chordata > Mammalia > Rodentia > Gliridae > Muscardinus > Muscardinus avellanarius. The sequence goes on along the minus strand of NC_137789.1, from coordinate 52,888,761 downwards.
TGTGACGAGCCCTGCAAAGGCAGGAGCGCCAGCGTTCGAGCGAGTCCGAGGCGGCAACCAGGGGCGAACGACCCTACGCAAGACGGCGAATAAAGAGATGTTCGAAGATACTGTGGAGGAGCATGTCATCAATGAAGAATATAAAATCTGGAAGAAGAATACACCGTTTCTGTATGACCTGGTTATGACCCATTCTCTTCAGTGGCCCAGTCTTACGGTTCAGTGGCTTCCTGAAGTGACTAAACCGGAGGGAAAAGATTATGCCCTTCATTGGCTAGTGTTGGGCACTCCTACGTCTGATGAGCAGAATCATCTGGTGGTTGCTCGTGTTCATATTCCTAATGGTGATGCACAGTTTGGTGCTTCCCATTGTGACAGTGACAAAGGTGAATTTGGTGGCTTTGGTTCTGCGACAGGAAAAATTGAATTTGAAATTAAAATTAATCAGGAAGGAGAAGTAAACCGTGCTCGTTATATGCTGCAGAATCCTCACATCATTGCTACGAAAACACCATCTTCTGATGTGTTGGTTTTGACTACACAAAACATCCTGCTAAACCAGACCCAAGTGGAGGATGTAATCCTGATCTCAGACTAAGAGGTCACCAAAAGGAAGGCTATGGTCTATCCTGGAATTCTAATTTGAGTGGACATCTCCTAAGTGCATACTGTCTGCCTGTGGGATATAAATGCAGGACCAAAGGAAGGAAAAATTGTTGATGCTAAAGCGATCTTCACTGGCCACTCAGCTCTTGTAGAGGATGTGGCCTGGCATCTGCTGCATGAGTCATTGTTTGGATCTGTTGCTGATGATCAGAAACTTATGATATGGGACACCAGGTCCAATACCACCTCTAAACCAAGCCACTTGGTGGATGCACACACTGCTGAAGTCAACTGCCTCTCATTCAATCCATACAGCGAGTTCATTCTGGCAACTGGCTCTGCGGATAAGACTATAGCTTTGTGGGACCTGCGTAACTTAAAATTAAAACTCCATACCTTCGAATCTCATAAGGGTGAAATTTTCCAGGTCCACTGGTCTCCACATAATGAAACTATTCTGGCTTCAAGTGGTACTGATCGCTGCCTGAATGTGTGGGATTTAAGTAAAATTGGAGAAGAACAATCAGCTGAAGACAACAGAAGATGGGCCTCCAGAACTCCTGTTTATTCATGGAAGACACACTTCCAAGATTTCAGACTTTAGTTGGAACCCCAATGAGCCTTGAGTCATTTGCTCTGTGTCTGAGGATAACATCCTGCAGATATGGCAAATGGCTGAAAATATTTACAATGATGAAGAGTCAGATGTCACAACTTCGGAACTGGTATGAGAGCTGTTTCTGTTGAATGTAATGCTACATGAATGCTTGATTTATCAAGCACCAAAAAGGTGTTGTATAGTAGAAAAAATGTAAGTGGGATGGCTTATGGCGTTCTTTACTCTCTGATTCTAGCACTTTCAAGTGAGCCGTTGCGTACTGTATCATATTGTAGCTATTAGGGAAGAAAGAAATGTTGCTTAAGAAAGAACATCACCATTGTTTAAAAATATAAGTAGCAGGGTACTGCCTTTGATTCAACCATTTTAAGTCCTCATTTTCTGAAACTTAAGTGTTTGCTGTTCCCAAATATGCAAGGATAACTTTTACACTTTTTCCTTCCATCACTTCTTCATTGGCTTTGCAGAAATAAAGTTAAAAAAAAAAAGTTGACACATTAAAAATTGTTTCTCTTTATCATACACAGCAAGATTTTCTTTTTGTGTGTACATTACATTTATCTTTAATGGATACAGAAAAGCAATAAATTGCATATAATGGAATACCATATTTTGATACACTTATATATTGTGTAATGTTTCTATCAGGTTAAACATATCTATCTCCTCAAACATTTTTCATTTCTCTATGATGAAAACTTTCAAAATCTTTTCTTCTGTTTTTTGAAAGGTATAGTACATTATTGTTATCTCTAGTCAACCTGCTGTACAACACACCAGAACTTCTTGCTTTCATCTAACTTAACTTTAAATTTAACATGATGCTTTTAAATATATACATGTACATATGTGAATAGTGGAATACTATAAATTGTAAATACATATATGCTATAAATAAATCATAAATTTTAAGAATAAATAGGTTGTGATGGCCTTTGTATAAAGCAAAGTTTCTATTTAAAAAATATTTGGCTGGGCATGGTGGCGCACGCTTGTAATCCCCGCACTTGGGAGGTGGAGACAGGAGGATCACGCAGGATCAAGGCCAGCCTCGCTGGCTTAAGAGACCCTGTTTTCAAATAAAATATAAAATAGGTCTGGGAGTGTAGCCCAGAGGTAGAAGGGTTCCATCCCCAGTACCACCAATACATACATACAAACATACATACATACATACATACATACATACAATAAAAAATAAAAAATATTTGGTGGTGCCGATGCCAATGCTTAAGATATTAGTACTGAAGGTAAGTTGTTGTTGTTTGTTTGTTTTACGGCACTGCCCAGGGGCATTCTACCTCTGAGCTGCACCCCCAGCCCAATTTTTTATTCTTTATTTTGAAATAGTGTCTCACTAAGTTGCAGGGGACCTCTCTAAGTATTGAGGCTGGCCATGAACCTGCAATCTTCCTGTCTCAGCCTCCCAAGTGCTAGAATCACAAGTATGCACCACCACGCCCAGCTTCTGAAGGTAAGTTTTATGTGGCAATTTTTTCACATTTTTTTTACATAATTTTTGCAGTTAGGGTTGAAATGTCATACCATTTCACTACAAGTATACATAACTCTATATAATTCTATAATATTCTACAATAGGTTCTATGCTAGAGGCATTTTTTTCAAAGTACTTTGGAATTCAGATGAATGAGCTCGAATAAATCTGCCTGAGAGAAAGAACTAGGGCTTTACAGAGTGAGGGATAATCGGATTGTACTGGTTGGCAGTAAAATACATGTTTCCAGTGATTTTAAGGTCAGATGCACCTGGCTTTGAATCCCAGTTTACTTACATGGTCTTGAGAAAGTTACTAACCTTTCTAAACTTCAGTGTTCTTATCTGTAAAAGGACCTAAACTTCATTCCTAACTCATAGGATTGCCACAAGTGTTAAAGGAGAGAATACAGGCCTTCAACACCTGGTATATAATTAACACTTACCACTGGTAATTATTATTTTAATATTATAATCAGACCTTGAAGAATACAGTACAATTAGCAAATCAGAAAGGATCTAGGAAGAGACATTCTGTACAGTGGAGTGGGCTCAACATTCAAAAGTGTGGGTGCTATAAAACATATGTTTTGACCTGGGGTGTGGCTTAGTAGAGCCACACAGAGCACTTGCCCAGTGTACCAAGGCCCTGTGTTCTAGCCCCAGCACTGCAAGAAAGAAAAAGAAAAAGAAAGGCTTTGTTCAGGAGGAAGTGACAACAAATGAAGCTGGAATTCAATTATCTCACAATCCAAGGCACTGACATTTAAAGGATGCCTGGCATGGTCTGATGGAAACGATGCTGAATTTTAACAGTAAGAAATCTCATCTGCTAGCCCAAGCTCAACCATTATAGAACTCCTCTGTTTAGCCCCACTGAGCTTCAGTGTCTTCATCTGTAATGAAAGGAATTGAATCTGAGCAGTAAAGGTTTGCCATTGCACCCTGGTACCCTTGGAAGCTATTACTAATAAATTCCTTTCTTTCCATTAAGTAGGGATGGAGCCCTAATATCCTTCTTAATGGTTTTACAAAGAGCTATTTCCAAATGACTAAAATTGGCTCAGGTAAAATCAATTCTGGACTAGGTGTTTTTAATTTTTTTGTCTGTGTAAAATAATACCAAATTTCTTAGATAACTGGGAATGTTTATGGTGTGCTAGGATACTCATATTTATGTTGATTTGCCATTGCTTTAGATATCAACACTCATGTTTAAATAGCATATAAATCTTATAGCTTAATAAGATAATAGGTATGTGTTTACCTTAAAGTCATCACAAATTCAATCAATGTGGAAAAAAAGCCATTCAGGCCTGCTCAAAATTTAACTTGGAGCTTCATTTAATTTCAGATCTGAAAATTCATCTCCAGACCACTGATTATGGCAACTTCCTGGCTAATCAAACAAATCCTCTCACTGTTTCCAAAATTGACACCGAGATGAGGAAGAAGCTATGCGGAGAGTTCAACTATTTCCGGAACCATTCCCTGGAGCCCCTCAGCACCTTCTTCACCTACATGACGTGAGTGATGGTGGGGTTCCACTGAGCCTGGAGGGTCTGTGTGGATCACCCCTGATCACAACAGCAGCTATCAAGCCTGAAGGATACTTGAGATTTTTTTCATTATTTTTTAAGTCTGAACACACTTGAATTCTAGCAACTGGTAAGCTCACAGTCACATTTTCACATTAGAAAAAAAAAGATATTATAAATTTATAAAGATTACATGGGTGATGGCATCCTCCACATAAAGTAATGTGTTCTTTAAAAAAATAGTAAGTGGTGCTGATACTTAAGGTGTTAGTACTGAAGGCAAATTTGATGTGACATTTTTGCATCATTTGTGTGGGTGAGGTTGGAAAGTCACAAATTGCTTTTAAGATCACTTCCATCTCTCCTGATTCCCCTTGGAACATTAAGTGCCCTTGTGCATGACAGGTGTGTTATTTTTATCCATCCCCAGTGATTCCCATCTTTCAGTATATGGTCCCCTAGTTCTAAAATATGTTTTAACTCAGCTGGGTAGGGTGGCATACACTTGTAATCCCAGTATTTGGGAGACTGAGACAGAAGGATCCCAGGGTCCAGGCCAGCTTCAGCAATTTAGTGAGACCCTAAGCAATTTAGTTAGACCCTGTTGCAAAATAAAAAATAAAATAGGGCTGGGAAGTAGAATGTCCCTGAGTCAATCCGTAGTAACACACACACAAACACACACACACACACACACACACACACACACACACACACACACTTGGATTCCAACATAATAGTAAATTGTACTTCTATGAATCCAGCTGATAAATTATATCCAGAGCCTAAGTGAGCCGTTTAATATACCTTTGTGCCTTGCTGGTTCAACTAGCTGACAATCCGGGAACAAAGGTCCATGGTAGATAAATCATAGACTATATAAATAAAATATAGCTGTAAGATACAAAGTTATGAATACTAGGCCCAAGCCAGACAGGGCACCTGACAGCCAGGCTCTTCATATATTTTTGGAAAGATGTTAACAATGAAGCAAGTACCGGGTTGCAATGGCCAAAAATTAGTCAAAAGGGAACAAAAGAACAGGACGTTGTGTCAAAGTCTGTGCTCAGCACTAGAGATAGGAAATTAGAGAAATGCATATGAATAAAAGAAACGGGGCACTGGAGAGCATGCACAGGGGCTGGGGATGTTGAGAGGCAGGTTCCAGGAGAACAAGAGAAGGCGGGGTGAGCAGGTGGCAGGGCGCCTTCTGAAAGGGAACTTCAGCCTCTGCCTGGGTGACTGCTGACATTTCAAATGATGGGGCGGGGCCGTCTCATGGACCAGGGAGGGGCCGCCTCGTGGACCAGGGAGAGGAAGAATTGGCTTATTTAATCAGGAAGACCCTCCTGTTCTTCTACCCCATCCATCCTTTCTTTTCTCCATCTTCTGCTCTTCTGGTTTACAAATATCAATGGCTCTGCCCATGAGTCCAGTGAACAAGAGACTATGGCTAAGAATGCCCAAGTGTGTCCACCCAGGTGAACAAAGCTACATGAACTCTAAGTCTTCAGGGTGAGGGGAAGTAATGTGCCAGTCAGCAAGACTTCTCACACTGTAACTCACACTTCTTGAAACATAAATATGACAACCAGAAATTACTCCATGGAACAGAATTGCATTCCCAGGGTTTTAACACAGACGAAAGTCAGTGGAAACTTTCTAGTGTTGATAGTGGGCAAGAACAGAAATAGAGAAAAGTCCTTCTGTTTGGTATCATGTTATTCATGGATCAAATTTATTTCATGAATAACATCTTTAAGAGAAAAGGGGCTGAGGTTGTGACTCATTAGTACAGCATTTGCCTAGTTTGACTGAAGCCAGCAAAGAAAACGAGGAAGAGAAACAAAAGGAGGAAAAGAATGAGGAGGAGGAGGAGGGGGAGGAGGAGGAGGAGGAGGAGGAGGAGGAGGAGGAGGAGGAGGAGAGATAATAATAATCAAGGGACATGATTATAACCTTCCAAGAATTCAGAAAAGCTTGAACATTTTTCCATTCCATCTGTCCCCTTTTTCATCTAGTTCCTTTCCCCAAAGTAACCACTTCTCCATTTCTTATGTATTTTTCCTGAATAATATTTATGATTATTTGCGTTTATTGACACTTTTTTTCTAAGTTCAATTTGTAGCACTGTAAAGTGATGAGTCAAAGGAATGTGCCTTTTTTTTTTTTCTGGTGGTATTGGAGTTCCTGGAAACCCTTCTACCTCCGGGCTACACTCCCAGACCTATTTTATATTTTTTATTTGGAAACAGGGTCTCTTAAGCCAGTGCAGCTGGCTTTGAACCTGAGCAATCCTCCTGTCTCCGCCTCCCAAGCGCGGGAATTACAAGTGTGCATCACCACACCCGGCTGGAATGTGCATTTTTTTTTTTTTGGTAAATATTGCTAAATTGAAGCCGGGCGTGGTGGCGCACGCTTGTAATCCCAGCATTCTGGAGGCTAAGACCGGAAGATCCTGGTTCACAGACAGCCTCAGCTACTTAGTGAGGCCCTCTGCAACTCAGTGAGACCCGATTTCAAAATAAAGAATAAAAAATAGGGCAGGGTGTGTAGCTTGGAGGTCGAATGCCCCTGAGTTCCATCCGAGACCCGAAAAAAAAAAATATATATATATATATATATATATATGTTGTTTTCGGCAAAACTAGCACCAATTTACAGCCCCAAAATAGGTGAGAAGGCCTGTGTCCTCCCACCATTATTGATATTGAAAATTATTTTTTATCCATCCAATAGGTTTAAAGTGATGATTTTGCTTCAATTTATGGTTCTTTGTGAGTAAAACTGATGATTTCATATTTATTATTTATATGTACTTGCTACCTGACCAAATACTTTACCTATCTTTATCAAAGTTTTTAGCACCTTGAAATTGATATGTAAGGATTTTTATAAGAAAATCAGCCATTCATAATATATGCTTCAAAATTATTTTATTCATATAATTTAATATTTATAGTATTTATTTTTATTATTATTATTTTGTTGTAGGCACACTGAACTTTTTGCTGGAGATCATACCCAGGGCTTTACACTTGCCCAGCAGGTGCTGTACCGTGGAGCTGCACCCCCAGTTCCAATGAACAATTTTAATTAGTTATAATCATGAGTATTATTAATCTGTTGGTTTCTGGTTCTCTTACAATCTCTACCTTAGAAAGGCCTCTACTATATTTCAGATTCAAAAGTAAATTCACTTTTCTTCCACTCATTTGTTTGTATTGATGTTTTACTTTTTACATTTAAACTTTGATTTATTTTAGAATTTATTTGGTGTAAAGAATAAGACTAGGGATCTAGCTCAAATTATTTTTCCCAATAGCTCTCCAGTTGTCCCTATGAATGAGCAAACAGAAAAAAGTAACTGATATACCTGGACATGTGGTTGGTGCCAGTGGTCCTGGTTTCCCATATCAGCCTTCCTATCAGCACCAGAGTTAGGATGATCCTATTTTATTTGTGGACAAGAAACAAATGCTGCCAGGCCTGGTGGCACACGCTTGTAATTCTAGTACTTGGGAGGCTGAGACAGGGGGATCCGGGTTCTTGGCCAGGCTCAGCTACTTAGTGAGGCCCTTTGCAGCTTGGTGAGACCCTGTTTCAAAATAAAGAATAAAATCAGGCTGGGGGTGTAGCTGAGAGGTAATATGCCCCTGGGTTCAATCTCCAGTACTGCAAAAAAAAAAAAAAAATGCTAACATTTTAAAAGAATCCACAAACATACAGCTAGTCAGAGAGGAAGATTAGATATGAATTTGGATCTAACTCAGTCCAAAGATTCTGGGAAGCCTTCCTATAAGAACTGACACTGGGGCTGAACTGGGCAAGAGGTAGTGTTTGTTGACTTGGGAGAAGGCTTGATGTCGGGGATGGAGCATGTAGATGAGAAGAGTGTCACATGTGTGAGTCACAGGTCAGAGTGGCTGGAGTGGGGAAAGCCAGGAAAGAAGGGGGAAGGGGGGGGGACCGAAAACACAAATGACTGGAGTTTAGAAAGTCTTCAATGCGTGCGTGTGTGCATTTGTGTGTGTGTGAGAGAGAGTGTGAATGTGTGTGTGTCCCTTTCTAAAATTTTAAAAGAGAAATGTAAAATATAAGAGGAGGAAGAAGAGGCTGGGTTTGCTCTCAGAACATTTTTCCTTTTCCCATTGTGGTCGGGATGACGCGGAAGGCACTTGACTTTGGATTGAGTCGGACGTTGATTCATATCCAAGTTTCAATCAATGGCTGCCCACGCAACACTTTGCAAGCAGAGACACCCTCCTGCAAAAATGCTTGGCATGAATGACTGTGGAGACATTGAAGATTCCCAAGCTGAAGCACAAAAGGGTCCCAGTTGTGTGGAAGTTGAATGATAATCAAAATTCTGGTCAACCTCTTGGACAAACATTGCCTCATTTAACCCTCCTGATAATCCTACACAACTGTTATCATCCCCATTCTAAGTACAACAAAGAAACTAAAACCTAAATTGCAGTGACTTCTAGATCTCACTTGGAAAGGAGTCATGCTTTTAAATAAATGTTAGCAGTAAGTTTTATAAAATTATTTTGCTCATATTTTAGTTGCATTCAGAAAATCTGACCATGACGGTGCAAGGACAGCTCCATCTAACTGGATCTGAAGCTGCCAGGTTTTGTACGTGGGAATGGAGAGGTAGATCTTGCATAGAAGAAATTTGCCCAAAATATACTGGGAAATCCTGTGGTTCTATTAATGACACTGAATCATTTGGCCAATGGTCCTCAGACATGGAGACCCCACTGGTTTAATGTTTCCCAATCAGAGAATCTTAGACTAGAAAAGAGTTTCAACATTAATTCAGCAAGCATCTTATTTTCCCAACAGACCACCATTTTGATTACTTCCCCACAAACTATGTTAAATATATTCTGCTTCATAGGAACAAATTATTTAAAATTCTAACTATAGTCATTAGCTACGTTTAAAAATTGTTTACAAAGATACACATAATCATAAAACTCTAGGTACAATGTTAACTGATGTAAAATTGATATTGGAGAGGTAGCTTTGGTAGTTATTAGTGTTGATACTAATGAACATATTTTAAGTTGCTCTTTCTATTGGCTGCACATTCTTTGAATTTGTTCTCTCATTGTCTGTCTGGACTCACTAGCACATAAGAGCATTGCATATTTTTAAATCTGTATATAATCCTGTATTCAGCAGCACCTTCAAAAATACTTAGCCAAATTTAGAATTTTCTATTTTATAGCACCGGAAAATTTATTATTAGCCAATATTTCAGGTAAAAACAACAACAACAACAAGATATTATGTTGGCAGATATGTTTGTGATGCTGACTCAGTGTTTAGAAAAATGTAATGCATTTAGTTAGGGCTTGCACTTTAGTTAGCTACTTTCTCAAACACTTCCTCTTGTCTTCTGAGCTTCAAATGCTTTAGGTTACTTATCAAATCTCTGAAGAAATTTACTGTGACCTAGATGTTTTACCTGTATGCCTAAACAAGAACTCTGAAAAAAAAATTGTTTCTAATCTCTATTCTTAAATTAGTTAAACTGAAAGTCAATGAATTGATGAATCTTCCAAAGTCACATAACTATATACTTGAAAAGGATTGATTCTATTACAAGTCCCTTAGGCTAGAAAGTTTATAATCTTGCCACTAAGTGAGTCACAGTTTTGTTTGGGTTTCCAAAAAAAATGTGCATATTCTCCTTCAAGAAATTCTAGTGTAATTGGCTTTGGAGTGAAGCCCTTCTGTATTTCAAAAGGCGCCCATGCTATTCTGATGTGCACCTCTGGTTGAAAATGTCTCACTGTGGTGCCTTGACTTTACCACTTCTAAGTCCCTTTCACAAGTTTCAGCAGTTATGTTCAAAGATAGAATTATCTTACTATCAAGGACCAGCTAGCTCAACCACAGCAAAGCCCTGCTCTTCTGACTTTCCGACCATGTTCATTGCACCACGTGGTAATGTCTTGTGACTTTCCAGCCCTGGCAACATCCAGCTGTTCTCTGTATACAAATGGGAGAAACATGTCTCACAGCACTGAAACCATTGTTCTTATTTCTTTTCCAAAATATTTTGGAGTCAGGTGTTTATCCAATACTCATTAAATTCCATCATATAGAATTATTTCCTGTTCTATTAGAAAATGCCCAGGGTAATGTTATTGAAATGACCAAGTCAACCCTAAGAGATGCAGCCTGAATTTAAGTTGGTATAATAAATACAGTCTTAAGCATTGCACACTTTGTGTGATATAATTACTGTACATGAGAAACTTATTTTGAAAATCTGGAACAGATATTTTTAAATATTTAATGGCAGGAAGATTTGGAGGTTTTTGTATACTATAATTAAACACAGTTGTATGAAACAAAGAAACAAATCCAATAGCGTTTTAATGAAGACTATTTAATGTAGGCCTGGAATTTATTTTTTCTTCCTTCCTACGCAACACTTTCCAGCAGAACTTCAACATCTCATCTCTTTAGAAGTTAGACATCTCTTAAAGATAATATCTTACGCATTCAGAGTATCCTTCCTCCAAGGCTAAGAAATTTTTCAATATAAAATGACCAAAGAAATAGTTTTACTTTTCAACATATACCTTTAAATTCTATATCTTCCAGTCAAACCAACTATGGATCAAAAATATTCAGCAAAAAAGTGTACTTGTAATTAATATGTACAGACATTTTTCTTTCTTAGGTATAATAGTATAAAAACTATTTTCATGCCATTTATATTTTACGGCCTGTTCTAAGTAATCAAAGATAATTTAAAGTATGGGGAAAGATGTGTGCATGCTCTATGCAAATACTATGTCATTTTACATTTTTTAAAAAAAGCTTGAGCATGCACAGATTTTGGTATTTTCGGGGGGTCCTGGAACCAATTCCCCCAGTAGATAATGAGGGATGACTATAAGGCATATTTTTAGGTAAAGGATTCTAGATTACTGAGAATCTAAGATGAAGGGCCACACACTGAAGAAATCATTATTCATTTGTAAAAGATAATCAAAATTCTTGACTATCTCAGTGACTCATTACAGCCCATCTACCGGCTTTGCTCTGCTGTACACTGCAGGATTCCTAGTATTCATACCAGGAAGACTTTGGCATTCCAGAGTTGGTCACCCTATCGCCTGGCACTCAAGAAATGAGTATTATCACTCTGGTTCACCAAGAGCATCCATTTGAATGAAGCAAGTAGAGGTGGTCACATATTGAGAAACAGACAGAGTGAGCAGCTGCTATCCTAGGGGCTTGAGTATTGCATCAGAGAAGCCCAGAGCACTGGGACAGTTGACTTTCTAAGCTTCTGCAAAGAAAGCAGGGGGTGAGCCAATATTTAAATTGTGCTTGGATTGAAGGGATCACTGGGGAGTGAAAGGATTTTTTGTCTGGAGCAAGAATGTGGGCTGGGATAGGAGAGCATAGCCTGGCCAGGTTCAGGGCCTGGACTGCAAGTCTCTAAGTCAAAGTCAAGAAAGGAGGAAGGCTTTAGAGGAACCACCATACTAATACCCCACACTAATGGTGACCACCCTGTAAGAAGAGGAGGATGTTCCCACTAGGGGGCTTAAGAGAGTGAATGACACTTCCACCACATCTGGCTGGGTGATCAGAAGCAGTTTAACCTCTAAGCACTAGTCATTTTCTCATCTAGCCAAAGGGAAGCTGCTCGTTCTTAGATTTTTGTACACTTAGTACCCATCCTATATTGGCAACACTATTCTTATGCTTACATCACGGGATGTACTTAAAAACAAAGTGCCCAAGTCCTCATAGCTAGGAAGTAGAGCACTTAGATGTGATATCAGGCCACGCCAAACACCATTCCAAAGGGTCTGTAACTTTTTCCTGTTTTGTTTATTTTTTGTTTTGTTGTTGTTGCTTTTTAATTCTTACTGCCTTGCAAGTAAGGGAATGATAGTATATTTTAGGAAGATTATTCTGTTGGTATTAAAAAAGACGTGGTGAGAGAATGAGACTTAAAGCAGAGAAGCCACAGAGGAAGCTATCTTAAAAGTTTCGACTGGAAATCTCAACAGTAGAGACAGGAGACAGTGGCTGGGTACATTTGGGAGGTAAACATAATGGAATTTTGTATATTGATTTATGATGAATGAAAGAGAGCAGACAATGATTCCTGGGACTGCTGAGCAAATGGAAGAGAGAATTCACAAATGACACATGGGATTCTATTTTTATTTCTTTTTTAATATGCTTTTATTGGTGCACTACAGTCTCACATCATTATGTAAATCATGTTGACAGTGACTTATTTTTATTTCTAATAAAAAATAGGAAACTCACTGTAAACTAGAGGAAATTACATAAACAAATGAATATCCCTTCATCTCACTGTCCTGTGTGTGTGTGTGTGTGTGTGTGTGTGTGTTTTACTGAGGAAGGAACCCAGGGGCATGCTACCTTAAAGCCAAATCCCTAGCCCTTTTTTTTTTTATTATTATTTTGAAACAGGATCTCACTAAGTTACTAACCTGTCCTTGAACTTATGATCTTCCAGTCTCAGCCGCCTACATGCTGGGATTACAGTCATGTGCCACCATGTCCAGCTCCATTAACATATTTAAATATTTATTTACTTATCTTTTATGCTACTGGGGATTGAACTCATGGGTGCTCCACCAATGAGCTAATTCTCAAGCCCCCCTCTTTTGAGATGGGGTCTCAGTTGCCCATTCTGGCTTTGAACTTGAAATCCTACTGCCTCAGCTTCCCCAGCAACACCCAGCGATACTAACATATTTTTAAAATACTATATAGCTTTTCACCAGGCATGGTGGCGCACGCTTGTAATCCCTGCGCTTGGGAGGCGGAGACAGGAGGATCGCGCAGGTTCAAAGCCAGCCGCGCATGCTGGTTTAGGAGACCCTGTTGCCAAATAAAAATATAAAATGGGTCTGGGAGTGTAGCCCAGAGGTAGAAGGGCTTCCAGGAACCCCAGTACCACCACCCCCCAAAAATACTATATAGCTTTTGCTCTCTTTATGAACATTAGAGGTGTGTGTGTTGAGTTTTGTGTCTTCTTTATCAGAAACTGCATAGTATCTAATTTGTTAAATTTTTATTTCAACACTCTAATTCCTAATAACATTATGGTATTGACTGTTTGAAATGAGTATGCACTTATGAACCTGAGTCTCTGGCTGGAAGAGTTTTTCTGAAGTCTTAGAGAATACATTGCTGAAAAGTTTATATCCAGAGATTTATTTGATTGGGAATGTTCCATGGGGAGCAAGTGTGGGGCAAAACTGTCTCAACCGCAGCTGCTGATAAGGCCTTCAGCCTTCAGCGTTTGGAACTTGCAAACACTTTGTAAATTGAAAAAGCACTGATGCTATTCTGCAGGAGCAAAACTTGGTCTACCTGTATCTGAATGATAATCATTTAATCAGCATAACATTTATTAAGTGACTGCTATGAATGAAGGTTTATGCTAGACATTCCAAGATTACAAATGCATTGAATCTAGACTTCGTTCTCTAACCAGTGAAAAAATTACTTACAGTGCAGATTCCAAGAATATGCTTCCAAAATTTATGATTTAGTAGGCCCTGGAATGTGGCCTGTGAATCTGCAGCGTTTTTGTTTTATTTGTTTGGTTTTTTTTGTTGTTGTTGTTTTTTTTGGTGGTACTGGGGTTCGTGGAAGCCCTTCTACCTCCGGGCTACACTCCCAGACCTATTTTATATCTTTTATTTGGAAACAGGGTCTCTTAAGCCAGCGCACGCGGCTGGCTTTGAACCTGCGCGATCCTCCTGTCTCCACCTCCCAAGCGCCGGGATTACAAGCGTGCGCCACCAAGCCCGGCTGAATCTGCAGTTTTAAAGGCCCTCCAGGGAAGCTGGGTGCGGTGGCACATGCCTATAATCCCAGTACTTGGAAGACCGAGACAGGAGGATCACATATTTGAGGCCAGCTTCTGCAACGTAGTGAGAACTTGTTTCAAAATAAAAAACAAAATAGGATTAGAAGTGTATCTCAGCATTAGAATGCTCCTGGGTTCAACCCCCAGTACTACAAAAATAATAGTAAATTTAAAAAAGGGCCCTTCAGGGGCCCCTGGTACAAGTGAGAAATTCTCAGTCACTACATGGACTCTAACTTGGATCTAACTTGCTAGCCATGGGACCTCAAGAATAGTCCTTTAGTCACACAAAACCTGGTTTCCTTGTCTCTAATGGAAAAATGTAATTACTTACAATATGGAATTTGAGATTAATTTAAAAATAAAGCCAGCTATGTATTTTGTGAGGCCAATGGCAAATGAAGATACAAGGCCCTTTTTTTTAATGTTTAATAATTTCAGGAGAACAGTAGCAAATAATGAAAACACACATGTGATTAACCTATGTGATTACATGGGTTACACGCTCAATGAAACAGACCAAGTGTGTGTGTGCCTGTGTGTATACTTCTATGATATATAAATATGTTCATATATGCATACACATGCTAAAAAATGTAGCTAATTTTGTTTGTGAATTTTAGTATAAAATTCACCTGTAAGAGTAAGAAAAATTGCATACAGGAGTGTTGCTGGAGCAGAGACTTGAAAAATGGTGCTGTGCTTACACAAAGATATGGCTGGGCCAGGGCAAATCTAGCAGAAAGAAAAAAAAAAAAAAAACAGGTTTAACTAGTACTGCTGTTGGATTGCTAATACCAACATCAGAAAAACTTGTGTCTGTGGGTTAAGGATTTAAGGTAATGAATGTGGAAAAACCTTAGGATGCCATAGCTACAACAGTTCTTTTAGTGGGATGCAAATGGGGACCAAGCTATACTTATTTTTCCCTCTAAGCTCCCTCAACTTTCTGTATAGATATCAATCCACCACTAGGGGTCGGGAGTGAGCCCAGTAACCCTCCCGGCAATTGTTTAGTTTAAAAGAGATTTGAGGCTGTCGTGCAACCTTCATTTTTAGGATGAAGACTGAAATCTACCCTGGTACGGATCCAGATAGCTATTGCCCTAGTTTTGCTTTAGCTGGATTTTTAATTGAAAAGGATCACAGTGTGCTTTTAAAATTTTTTAATTAAAATTTATTTAATGCTTAGTACATGCCAATAATAATATACTCACTTTACATCAGTGGATCCATTTATCTTTTACCACAATCGTACTGGGTGGCTCTTTTAGGAATAAGCAGATTAAGTCCACATGTCCCAAAGTCTAGTGGCAGCCACTCATAAATTTGATATGTATCATTGTAAATGTTTTCTGTATGATAGGGTTTTACATATATGTATATGTTTATATTTAAGCACAAAAATAAATTGACATGGTTGTTTTTGTTTTAGAGTAGTGGAGATCATACTATATGTATTGTCTACAATTTGTTTTTTAAATGTTAGGTATTACAAATTTTCCACATTAAGTGCATATAGATCTATCATATAATATAGAGTACTCATTCTGTGGAGTGCATCGTAATTTATTAATCTTTCTCCTTTTGTCTACTTAGATTGTTTCATTTCTTTGCTATGTCAATTAATATTACAACTGGCATCACTGTACATACACCTTTGTTTTCTTGTGCCAGAATTTCTTTAGGATGGATTCCCAAAGGTGAAATTGTTTTGCAAAAGATAAGCAGGTTTTACATTTTGATAAATACCAGCAGGCTGATCTCTAATATTCCAGCAATGTTTGAAAGTCTTGCAGAATCCTTTCAGCTGGAATGGTTATTTTTCCCCCATGTTAGAAAACATGAAATTCTCCAAAACATGTTATGACTGGTGTTTTAAATATAATACAGATGAGATCCACACACTACTGTTCTTGACCATGTGGTAAAAAGGTTATGATACACACTCGCTACATGTTTTACCAGTCTAACCAACAAGAATAATTATGGTATTCATTTTCTGAGTTACCAGAATATTCCCTTCATAGCTAGAAGAGGGGCAACATTAAAGCAACACCTTTAATATTATGATAATTATCCTGGATAGAAAAGCTATAGAAAATGTGAGAAATAAGTTCCTTCTAGAAAAAGGAACTCGGGATTAAGAGTTCAGACAGCCGGTTATTTCCTTTACTTCTATTTACCCAATGAATACTTGAGCGAACAGAGAGAAAAATGTATTCATCAACTGAAAAAGTTGATAGTTGTATTCCTGTTTTGTACAAGGAAGAAGTCAGGTCCTATGAGACCACAAGAAATGTATTACATAAAGTCCCCGTATTGACAGATATTTGCTAATAAAGATGGGTAAGAATTAACTACAAATATTAACTATACTTGAAATGAACATTAAAATGATTTAATTAAGAGCATACAGATGAATACTGAATAGCAGAATTACTACTGGAATCCAGGTCGCGTATCATATTGAATATGTAATAAATATTTGTGAATTAACGTGCTAACTATTCCTCATGTCCATCACTGCTGATGTATGTTGGATATTAATTTTACCCCAGAATAAATATAAATACAAAATTTGGAGAAGGAGAAACTAGATATTGGACCCAGGGGCATTCTACCTCCAAGCTACACTCCTAGCCCTTTTTATTTTTTGTTTGGAAACAGGGTCTCGCTAGGTTATTGAAAGTCTCTACCTTGCTGAGGCTGTCCTCAAACATGTGATCCTCGTGTTTCAGCCCCCTAAGTACTGAAATTAGAGGCTTGCATTGCTGCACCCAGCTAAACACAGAAATTTTGAGAAAGAAAAAGATAACCCTTCTCACTGAAGACATTTAAGAAAAAATCCGGTATTTTCATATGGCCTAAAGGGGGAGGGATTTCAACGTTCAGCAACTTTACACATCTAGAGAAGAGTAGGAAGAGACATCAATGTGAAAAGGACAAGTAAATTTGAAGAATTTTTAATCCAAACAGATTAGATCAAGACTGTAGAGAGTCCTAAATACTAAAGAGCTTTCAAATTCCAGAACTATGGAGGGTTTTGGAAATGCAAAGTGAGATCAGCATTCTCCTTCTGCAGTATGCTATCATAGGCATTGCTGACTTCTGAGGAATTTTTCAGCATTCTACTTGCTAGAAGGAGAATTGGATGTGACAGCAAAATTAATTGTTTTTAGAATTAGTATACGCTTCCTCTAAAAAAAGGGAGAGAGAAGTTTCAGAGAAATAAGAAATGTTACCAAAAATGCAAGCAAGAGCAGAATGTTTGGGGAATACTCTAAATCTCAGCAGACTATTTACCAACTCAGGCAAAATGACAGGGCTTCCCCGCGTGAGCGTACATATGCTATTAGCGCTGGATTGAGCACATTCACGTTATAACAAAATGTTACCAGTGTAATCAAGAAAAACGTTCATTAAAAAAATATCAGAACATAGGGGAATACTTCCAGCACGGCCACTGTTGTCCCTGTCACAACGAGGGGCCTATTGAGGGAGCAATGGCACCTTTCATTGAGGAGGTTAAATAACCTACAAAAGTGCACCAAAGTTACTTCACGTGCACCCGCTCCAGTTCTTTCCATGAGCAATTAACCCTGAAAATCGTTTTATATCCCTGTCTACATATTCTTCTCAGGTACAAATGTGACTACGTCACTAGCATATTGCATAGTTCTGGTCACCTAAAGTACAATTGCTGTCATGGAGAATACAATGTACTACACTTTGCCGATAAAAGAATGCTGACCAGGGCTGTTAAGTAGAAAAGAACCTTAAGCAAACGCAAAGCTCGATAGAAGAATGGGGCTCCCATATTTGAGCCAAATCTTAGTCACCAGGCTTTTAGAAAATGGCTCTGTCGTAATCGCCTGATTTACTATTCATTAGGGACCAAAGGAAGAAGTTCAGATTGAATTTTGAAGTGTTGACCATCTATCAAAGGCATCTGAGCCTTTTGTATATATAAAGGTGATTATCATCTATGACAACCAGCCAGCAAGCATTGTTTTGAGGTTAATGATTACATCCCCAAAGAGAATGAACCTTTTGAATTCAGGTATCTTAAAGGGTTTATATTTTCAAAATGGCCACGAAAAGACAACTCTGGGGTTATAAGATACGGAACAGAATAGTATCAGGTCCTTCAAAATAGGTATAAATCAGGCTTTGAGATTAACCTCCAAATAGATCACGCTTTATGGTACTGTGGCTGCTCCTCTTCCGTGTGACTGCACTACTCAGCTTTTTGTCACTACATCACACTGGCTCCATCACCTCCTATTATCAAAGAGAGCAACAGGCAAGTAGGCAATTTTAGAAGAAGATCACTTTTTTTTCATACTGAGGATTGAATCCAGGGTCTTGTGCATGTTAGGCAAGCACTTTACCGAGCTGCATCCTCAGCCCCCCCCCCTTTTTTTTTTGCGGTACTGGGGATGGAACCCAAGGGCATTGTACCTCCGAGCTATACCCACAGCCCTATTTTTCAGTCTTTTTATTTTAGTCTTTTTATTTTTTGAAACAGGGTCTCACTGAGTTGCAAATGGCCTCGCTAAGTAGCTGAGGCTGTCTGCAAACTGTGATTCTCTAGTCTCAGCCTCCCGAATGCTGGTATTACAAATGTGTGCACCACGCCTGGCTATCCCTTTTTTAAATTTGATTTTGAGACAAGGTCTCACTAAATTGCCCAAGCTAGCCTTAAACTATATTCTCAGGCCTTTTTAACTTATTTTGTCTTTTTTTTTTTGTCTTTTATTTTTGGAACCGGGGATTGAACCCAGAGTGTCACACCTGGTAAGCAAGCGCTTTGCCACTGAGCTACATCCCAGCCCCTTTCATTTTATTTTTGAGGCAACTCATTAAGTGGCCCAGGTTGGCCCTGAACTTGCGATCCTCCTGCTTCAGCCTCCTAAGTGTCTGGGCTTATAGATGTATTCTACCGTGCCCAGCTGAAAGGAATTCTTTTAGCTTGAACTAAATGTAAAACTACAAACATGCAGAAATCTCAGGCTTTATGATTTTCTGCTTCCATCCTACAAAGAGCAGTGTATGGAAAAATATCTTCCCCTAAAAGTACATGGTCCTCCTCCTTTATGCAAAAAAGCAACCTATTAGTGCTTTCATATGTATTACAAATCCTGATGCCAAGTATTCAGAATGACACAGATATTTCCATTTTTAAACTGAATAATAGAAGTGCTTGTTAAACTGTTTTCCAAGTGACAAAACTGGGCTTAGAATCAGGTTTATCTATTCAAAACCCCAAAGCCTTCTACTGTGACAGCCTCTTTGTGATTTATAAGTTGTTTTTTTCCCCCCTTGAGACAAGATCTTGATCAACTGCCTACACTGGCCTCAAACTTGTAATCCTCCGGCTTCAGGCTCCCCCCCCCCCAGTCCCTAAGATTACATGCATGTGCTGCCACGCACAATTTACAAACTGCTTTCACATGTATGATTTGGTTTCGTTTGCACAGTGACCCTGTGAAATCTGACCCGCTCATCTCATGACACCAAGTTTGCTGAGAAGAATTGTTTGATTCCTCGCTCGTTGTTCACCCGCCTCAGTTGTGTTTTCTACCCCATCACGCCCCTGAAACCTTGCTAGTTGCTAAGTCCCATAAGTCTTTCCCGGCCTCTTCCCAATTCATCATGGCATTGACAGTTGCTGACATCTTTGTCTCATCTTTTACCATTGTGACTCTTTATCTTGCAAAGTCTCCTTTCTGCCCCTAAAGAACTTTTCAGAGGTTGGCCCCGTTCTCCCCGGCACTGTTGCCGGGCGTGGTGGCGCACGCTTGTAATCCCCCGAGTTTGGGAGGCGGAGACAGGAGGATCGCTCAGGTTCGAAGCCAGCCGCGCTGGCTTAAGAGACCCTGTTTCCAAATAAGAAGTATAAAATAGGTCTGGGAGTGTAGCCTGGAGGTAGAAGGGTTTCCAGGAACCCCAGTACCACCAAAAAAAAAAAAAAAATGCACACTTTTTAAAATGCTTTTTATCTACATCATACCTGGAGCAATAATTACGGACCAATTAATAAAAGGGCCTGTATACAAGGATGAGAAACTTGTTTTATTCAAGGCAGAAGGGATGCCATTGCTAGATTTTTAGGGATGAAAGCAGTGATGCTGCAGATAAAAAATAAAGATTATAGAGAGAAGAGGAACAGAATAGGAACCTTGAAGTTCTGAAATCATGTGATTGAGGGGCATGTGGGGAGACCAGACAATCATAGTCACAGAAAGGAAATATGGGAATTTGGATTGAGGCAGGGGTAGGACTCAGTGGCAAAGCACTTGCAAGTTTAGTTTCTGGGTTCAATTGGGGGGGAGCAGGGAGGGTGGGAGAGAGGGGGGGGAGGGAGAGGGGGAGGGAGAGGGAGAGAAAAGAAGAGAGAGAGAAAGAAAAAAAGGGATATGGATATGAGGCTAGGGAGAAAGATTTTGACTAGAGCTAAAGTTTTGCAAGGAGTCCTCTGGGTTTGGGAATTCAGCTCAGAGTCAAGGCCCTTGCCTAGCACACACAAAGCCTTGGGCAACTCCTCCACCCCCCAGCAAAAAACTGAAGAAAAAGCCTGCTTCTCCATATTAGAAGAAAAAGTATGGCCATGGGTGAAATCTTTAAGTGAAATCTACTGAATGAGAATATTAGTGGAATCCTTGGTTCATATACACATATATTTATTTGCTCTGTCAACAGAGTTCTGGTTGGTTTTTAGTCTAAAAGAAATAACTCCTTAGTAACAAAACCAGCTAGCACCTAGATCATGATTTTGAATTTTGAATGCTTTTCTTCCTTATGAGGAACCAGGGCTCTTTTGGAGAAATAACAGATTCCTGAACTGGGGCAGGAAATAATCAAAGTGAGCCTGGACTTCCCCAGAGTGTTAGAAAATAAGGAAGTGCTAGGAACATAAACAAAAACTGTGAAGATGCACGTCTGTCGAAGGAATACAGAAGCCAACTATAAAAAGCTCCCAGTGGTCAAAGTATGAACCATTGGAGCAGTGAAATGCAGTAACATCAAATGATCACCTTAGGCGTAAAATAAACATCCATGACCCCATATTGTTATATATAAATGATCAAATAAATTAATAAATGAGAAAGGACAATCTCCCTTGCAGAAGAATTTCAAATAATTTATATAGATATTCTACCCTCAAGGAAGGGAACTATAAATCTCCACTTCTTTAATTACACCTGTAATCCCAGTACTTGAGAAGCTGAAACAGGAGGACAGCAGATTCAAGGCCAACCTCTATAACTTAGCAAGACTGTTTCAAAATAAAGAGCTTAGGGACATATCTTAATGGTAGAATTCCCCTAGGGGCAAACCCAACACAAAAATTATATTAAAAATGTTTAAATCTGGACATGGTGGCACATGCTTATAACTTGGGAGGCTGAGACAGGAGGATTGGAGGTTCCCAGACAGCCTGTGTTTGCAATAAGGCCCTGCTTCAAATATAAAAAATAAAATAGGGCTGGGGGTATAACTCAGAAATAGAATGCCCCTACATTCAATCCCCAGTACTACAAAATAAGAATAATTATCATTATGGTTGTTGATATTATTATTATTATTTTGGAAAGGCAGAACTCTTGTATTCTTGGAATTTATAATGTTTAAGGGACATTCTGATTCAGTGTTCAGTAGCACATCAGAAACCTCTCTCTCCCTTCCACTAACTCAGTGTCTTTTTTTGGTATGTATCTTAGGGACAAATGACTCTGTGGCCAGTAGCTCTTGATTGTGAAGTGGCCAATGTTTCTCTGTCCTCTTAGATCAGAGGCCGTCAATCATCCTTTAGATGTAATTAAGAAATGAGACCCCTCCAATATGTTAAGCATGTTTAACTATATGCACATCCTATTATTCTAATATATTATATACATTTTAAAAGAAATAACATTAAAAAAGAAATTAAGCCAGGCACAGTAATACACGCCTTTTTAATCCCAATTATTCAGGAGGCTGAAAAAGGAGGTTGGCAATTCAAGGCCAGCTTCAGCCACTTAGTGAGACTCAGTCCCAAAATAAAATTTAAAAAGAACTGGGGGTATAGCTCAATGATAGAGCACCCCGGGTTCAATCCTCAGTGCCAAAAAAGAAGGGAGGGAAAGATAGAAAAAGGATAGTTGTGGAAGATAAGAAAGTCAATGAATGATGTTGAATACCCTTTGAGATAAGACACATCCCCCTGGGTATTCAAAGTGGCTTTCCCAGGGCTATGGAGATAAGAATATTTGCAAAGTGACAACTTTCAGATCCTGAATGTTTGTATAAGTCTGTGTTAAAACTACCTTGGGGCCACGCTTGTAATCCCTGTACTTGGGAGGCAGAGACAGGAGGATCACTCAGGTTCGAGCCAGCTGCTCTGGCTTAAGAAACCCTGTTTCCAAATAAAAATGTATAAAAATAGGTCTGGGAGTGTAGTCTGGAGGTAAAAAGGCTTCCAGGATCCCCAGTACCACCAAAAAAAAAAAAAAAAAAAAAACTACCTTGGGAACGTTTGTGGAGTGGGGCATCAGCTGGCTCCCCTGCGTCATGTCCCCATTCACAACTGTCCTTTCCTGCCATTTCTCCCCACCCCCAGGCACCAAGAGCTTTAGGGCACTGAACAACCATGGCACCAGCCGTGGTGTGGCGGGGCACATTGGAGATACTTGCTGGACGGTTGTTCTCAGAAGGCCATGCCAGAAGGCTCAGCCAATGACGGTCACTTTCCAGCTCTTGCTAGTGATACTGAAGTACTAAACTTTTTATCTATGCAAGAAAGTTTCTCTGATTGAGCAAATTATGCCTCCCTATCATCTGACCACTCAGCAACGGTTAAATGAGCCCAGGGTGTGGTTGTTAATCATACAGAAAATATGTTGCAGTTATTTTCAAGAAGCTTTCAAAAGTTAGAGAGCAAGAACAATGAAAGGCCAAAAGGAAATGCTAAAATATTGTGTGGCTTGAGCTGTTTTAGCTGAACCTAGTAAGGGAGCCTGAGCTTTGGCTTTGGAGAAATGGTTAATACTTTCCCCAATCTCAGTGCCACGTGGGCACTTCACACTCCGGGGCTGCAAGGAACACTTCTACAGGGGCTCAGGATGTAAAAGAGGCTTCACAGTGAGGC
The DNA here is from genome assembly GCF_963383645.1 of Muscardinus avellanarius. Classification (NCBI taxonomy): domain Eukaryota; kingdom Metazoa; phylum Chordata; class Mammalia; order Rodentia; family Gliridae; genus Muscardinus; species Muscardinus avellanarius. The sequence goes on along the minus strand of NC_137789.1, from coordinate 52,865,473 downwards.
AAGTTGTTATTCAAGGCCACAAGCATCCAGCTGGTTCAGCATTGTGACAGAGGCCAGGTGTTTCATAGCCAGGTGCCACTGTTTCCTGTGAAGCAGTGGTCCATAGAGCTCTGAACTGTTGGGAGGCTTGAGCGAGAAGATAACTGGAAGGCCAGTCTGCCACATAGTAAAGACCTCTAAGATTGAGTATTTTTATATGTTTTGTTTTGATTTTGGTGGAACTGGGAGTAGAACCCAGAGGCTTTCTGCCTCCGGGCTATACTCCCAGACCTATTTTATATTTTATTTGGAAACAGGGTCTCACTAAGTTGCTGAGAGCCTCACTAAGTGGCTGAGGCTGACTTCTAACCTGTGCGATCCTTCTGTCTCAGCCTCTCAAGAGCAGGGATTACAAGCATGCGCCACCATGCCCAGCTAAGATTGAGTATTTTTAAAACGCATTTTTCAAGGTGTGGTGGCACACACCTATAAATCCCAGCACTAGGAAGGCTGACCAGGAGGATTGCAGGTCAGAGAGACCCTGGTCTGAAATAGAGTTGTAGAGTACCACAAAGTCATCCCCAAACTGTGAGAGAGTGAATTACTCAGTTTCAAAAATTTTAGGTTATAAAAGTGGTACATGCTTAATCCTAATACTTGGGAGGCCAAGAGAAGAGAATCACAGGTTTGAATACAGCTTCAGAAAGACTCTCAACAACCTAGTAAGATCCTGGCTCTTTGCTAATTTTTTTAAAAAGCCTGGAGAAAGGTAGCTCAGAGGTAGAATATTCCTGGGTTTGATTCCCAGTAACAAAAATAGAGTGTGTGCGTGCGTGCATGCGTGCGTGCATGTTTATGTTTTTCTGGAAACTGATCTATTGAACTTGGGGCATTCTACCTCTGAGCTACACTCCCAGCCCTTTTTATTTATTTATTTATTTTGAAATAGGATCTCACTAGGTATCTGAGAGTCTTTCTATGCTGCTGAGTCTGTTTTCAAATCTCTGATCCTCCTCTCTCCGCCTCCCAAGTACTGGGATTACAGGCGCGCACCACTTTTATAACCTAGAATTTTTGAAACTGAGTAATTCACTCTATCACAGTATGGGATGACTTCATGATAAGTCACAGGTGCCAGTATCAGAGTTATAGCATAAAACATTTAGAAAGGGTTAAAAATAAAGATGCTTGTGTAGATCGTGAGTAGGAGAAAAAGTTAACCTGCCTAAATGGGCACTGACCCTGGTTCAGTCACTGCTCAGGACCACAACTAACTAAAACTTGAAAGGTTTGAACTAGGCAGATAAACAGACATCTTAAAGCTCAAACATTGCTCAGGCAACAGCAGTAATTATTTCATTCCTCACCATCATAAGCATGGCCCCGGAGGTCTGCTGTTTTGAGCAAATAAACTGTCTTGTGGACACATTATCTCTCTACCCCAGCTGCAGGTGATAAGGATATACCGGGTGCATAAGCCTGATGAAATGAGGGCCAGGAAAGTGACCCGGCCCCCAGCACAAGCCAAACCCTGGGTTCTGGGTTCTCATTTCACTTCCTGAACAGGATGACAATGGGTGTTACTTTCCCATGTACGACACAAGGCCACTCAAGTACTGAGTTGACATCAAATTGAATCCAATTTATAAAGCTCTTGCTCTTTGCTATATAGGGCCTAGCCCTTCTATTAGTGAAAACATGAGCACACTCAGTGCACACCCACGTATTTACTGTATAGACATAGGCTTATTTGTTTGTTAGATGGGCAAAATCCTACTCTCAGAATTGAGACTGGTTGCCCATCAACTTTGGTCTGCTAGTCCTCTGCAAACTGGGAATGTTAGCAACTCATACGCTTTTACATTATGGGGGTGCTGTAGGGAACAATTAAATGTCTAGTGCCAGCTCAGGATTATTAAGTGCTGGCAGTTCCCCTCTCAGGTAATTGCTTTTGAGCCATAAAGGGACAGTTAAACAAGCACTTCCATTTTAATATCATTTTCAAGAGATAAAAAGGATTCTAAAATTCCATAATGTCTAAATTTGGTACTGCTGTTTGGGAGGCAAAGGAACTTTATAGTCATGTGCTTTTTATAAAAGGATAATTGCCTGCTTCAAAAACTTCTTTAGTTAGAATTTTTATTGGAGTAAATTGTAGAAGTTCCACAGTGAAGAAAAGTTCCACTTTTCTGTCCAGAAATTAATGCTTGTGCAGGATGTCTGTAACCCAGGCAGCCAGACTCCAGGGACAGCACCTCTAAGTGTCATTTTTGAATTCTCTGTGGCAGCAGTTCAGCCTCCCATCAGTGCCAAACCTAGACCACTTCAGTTCCTCGGTGGACTGTCCCTTCCCTCTTCCCAGCTACAACCTCATCTTTCCTGCCACCTTTTTCCCCTTAGCACTTAAACATCTTCACTGCTCTTCCACCTAATGACAAATACTAAAAGCTCCCACTCTCTCAGCCCCTGTATTTCCAGATAGCTAGCTTCCCCTTACTTTCCAGTCAACTTGTGGTATGAGCTATCTCTATTTGGCTTCCTTCCTTCCCACTCCTTTTACGCACATGGTAGCCAGGCTTCTGCCTTCCTTCCTCCCCTCTTTCCCCAAAATACACTTTACTGAAAGTGTTCTCACTGTCTTCACATAATACCTCTTAGTTGTTTATCTATGGATGTCTACTTCAGTGTCTACCTTGACATACCTGTGGCCTCAAGATACTCTATCCCCTCTTTCTAGAACTCTCTAGAGCTTTCTAGAATTTACTCCCCTGGTTCCACTCCTATCTGGTCAGTTTTCTTCAAAGTTCTTAAATGTTGGAGTTCACCAGAATTCTCTGGAAAGAACACTCTGCATACCCTCTAGGATAGAATCCTAATGAATCCTAATTATTTCCAAGACTTTGGCTTCCACTTTAAATCACCCTGTTCTGGCCCTCCCAAATGCTTCTAGTCTGCACTTGTCTTCAGGACTCAGACTTCTGAGGCCTGTTTAGTATCTCCTCTTGATCTTGTAGACATGATAAATTTATTGCTTCCAACATATCTGCACACACTATAACCTTCTTTTCCTCCAATGTGCTCATCTCAATAAATAGCTCCCAAACGTGTTCAACCTAGAAACCTACGCCCCATTCCTGACAACTAAAAGCAGCGTGACACAAGGGGCTAAGAGAAGGATTACAGAAGCAAAATGTCCCCTCTGTTCACTGTGTGTGATATCATAGGCAAGATTTATATCTCTCTGGGCCTGAGATTCCCCATCTGTAAAGTGGAGCTAATAACCGTTCCTAACTTACAGCATTCTTATGGAGATTAAGTAAGGTAACTTTTGCAAAGCACCTCACTCTATCAGTGTTTGTTTACCTTTCCTCCTGTTGTGATGTTTAATCCATAAACCATAATATTCCCTTCAGTTTCAAGGTTTGCAGCATCCTGTCCCATTGTCTTCACAGCCAGATGCCTCATCTGGTCTGTAGGGACCCTGTGTGCTCAGCCTCAGCCTCAGCTCCTCCTCCAGTGCTCAGCACCAGGCAGAAGAAACACCCTGAACATTCTTGTGCTGTCATTGCTGGGGCTTTTCAAATGCTCTTGTTCCTCCTTTGATTTATGCCTTTCCCAGGCTCTCAACCCCTTATGCTTATCTAACTCCTACTCATTCTTCAAGTTTCAGCCAGAATAACATTTCTTTAGGAAGTCTGAACCCTAGGCTGTTTTACGTCTCACCTACAAATCCCCTCACCACCCTATAATTTCTTTTGCATAGCACACAGGTATACTTCACGATGACTTACTGTAAATGATTCTTCATCTAGTTCCTCCCTTGAATGGTATTCTCTGTTCATGAAGAGCCTAGAACTCCTGTACTTCTTTATATTCTTTCTTGGACCATGAGTGAACACCAGCATGCATCCAGCATGCCCTGGGCAGAACTTACATCAAATAAAGAAATGACATAAAGTATAAACTTACGGACTCTTGGGGATGCAGAGGCTAGAAAATTCACTCCCTGGTCTCATTGGAGAAAAGGGATACAGAATATTTTTATCATAAACTTTGACTCTTCCATGATAGGCTCCATTGTAGATTCAAATGGTTTTTAAAGTAGAGTGAAATGTTCTAGGTTTGCACTTCTCAGCCTTTTGCGACCATAGTCTATTCTGATGAACCAAACACTTTCACACCCTCACTTCAGCCTGACACTCACTATATAATGGCCATCTTTCACATAGCCCACCAACCAAAGTTTTATTGCCCTTTAGTTCATTGAATGTGGTTTCTCAAACTATGACATCTTCGCCGGGCGTGGTGGCGCACGCTTGTAATCCCTGTGCTTGGGAGGCTGAGACAGGAGGATAGCACAGGTTCGAAGCCAGCCTCCGCTACTTAGTGAGGCTCTCAGAAACTTAGTGAGACCCTGTTTCCAAATAAAATATAAAATAGGTCTGGGAGTGTAGCCCGGAGGTAGAAAAGCCCCTGGGTTCCACCTCCAGAACCAAAAAAAAAAAAAAAAAAAAACAAAACTATGACATCTTCTGAAACATTCTTCTTCACCAACATCTCCTAAAATTTCACATTAAAAAAGTTCTCTCCTTTAAATTATTGGTGGACTGTGTGCCTGAACTGTACTTTGTACTTGTGGGATGCTTCTTTGTATAGCTGTTTTCCTAATGATTGCATTTTCTTCTAAACCAGATGCAGTTACATGATCGACAATGTGATTCTACTGATGAACGGTGCATTGCAGAAAAAATCTGTGAGAGAAATTCTGGCCAAGTGTCACCCTCTGGGCCGTTTCACGGAAATGGAAGCAGTCAACATTGCAGAGACCACTTCAGATCTCTTTAAAGCTGTTCTGGTTGAAACACCATTAGGTACGATTGAAGCAATACAAGGCTGCCTGTATGTTAAAGCAGTCGTTAGAGAATGTATTTTCAGTTCACAATTTGTTTCCATGAATGCAGTTTTACCATATAAGTTTGTAGCTGTGGAAAGGACATTAAAGAATCTTCTAATCTTGCTTTCTCATTTTTCATATCAAGACAACTGTCATAGCCAATTGAAGGTCATATATGAACCGTTCATAGAAGAGAGAAAGTTGGGGCTCAACTCCCAAACTCCAAACCCTTGTACTTTCTTGTACTTTTTACCAGGACACAGCAAATTAATGATAAAATTTCTAAAATGGTTGCCTCCTCCTCTTTCTTTTCCTCCTCTTCCTCCTCTTCCTCCTCCTCCTCCTCCTCCTCCTCCTCCTCCTCTTTTTCTTCTTATGACACTAGGGATTGAACCAAGAAGCAATCTATCTTCACACTACATCACACCTCCTGCCCTTTATATTTTGTGGGTTTTTTTTTTTTTTGCAGGTCTGGGGATGGAACCTAGGGGCATTTGACCTCTGAGCTACACTCCCTGCCCTATTTTTTATCCTTTATTTTAAGACGGGATCTCACTAAGTTACAGAGGGCCTCACTAAGTAGCTAAGGCTGTCTACTAACCGTGATCCTCCAGTCTCAGCCTTCTGAATGCTGGGATTACAAGCCACCACGCCCAGCTATATTTCGTGTTTTGAAACAGTCTCACTAAGTTGCTGAGGCTGACCTAGTACCTATGATCCTCCTTTCTCGGGCTCCCAAGTACTGAGATTGTAGGCATGCACCTTAATGATTGGCTTCAAAGTACTAATTTTCTAGCTGGGTTTTATATGACTAGTTCCTTATAATTTCATTTTAAACTTCTGTCTAAATAAGTTTGCCTCTAGGAAGCATTTTATTTTAGGAAGTTTGGAAACATCATTTTTCTGAGATACTCAGGAGGATTTGTCAAAATATCTGAAGCAACGAGGAAGTGAGCATTATATAATTTGCACTGACTACAACTGCCTTATCCAAAATGCTACAGAAATAACTTTACAGGCATTATTTACTTATTATTGGCAGAAAATCTGGATAAAAGCAATTTACTATGAATTGCTCGTCAAAATAGTTGCCCCACATTATAATTTAGGAGTGGAAGTACTAGAGATTGCACCTAGGACATCATGCATGATAAGAACTGCACTCAGCTACTCTTTTGACTGCACCACCAGCAAAAACAATTTAAGATAGAAATTATAAAAATGTTGAAAAAGAAGAAAAAGAAGAAGGCTTTGTGTCTCCTTTTATGTTGAGGCTGAGGCAGCATAGTCTGGAAGAAAGAGGGTGGGCCTGGTATTAGAAGGTGTTGGGCGTGAAAGCCAGGCTCTGCCTGGTCTCAACAAGGTTATTTGGGGCAATCCAGTTCACCCAGTTTGGAAATAATCATCTTAACAGAGGTTTCTTGGTGGTTTTTTTTTTTTTTGTAGTGGTGATTGAACGCAAGGGGAATTCTACCACAGAGTCATACCCCCGGTCTTTCTCTTCTTGCTTCTTCTCTTCCTTCTTTCCTTTCTTCCTTTACTCTTTTTCTTGAAGCAGGGTCTTATTAAATTACTGAGGCTGGCCTCGAGCAGTCAATCCTTTTATCTCAGCCTCCCAAGTAGTGGGATTACAGGTGTGTGCCACCATGCACTATAAGATTTTAAAAAACTAAATGCAAACTAGTTTTAATATGACTCAATATCTAGCATAAATTAGGTCAGAAATGGTAAATATTTCTACTAGATAATGGGGGTCTGTTGTTCTGAGGGAGGGATTTCAAAATTTAAGTAGTAAGTGAGTAGTTTCAAGGTTTTGTATGCATTTGCTGTTTAGTACAATAAACAGTGTTTAGAACGTACATCTGTTAAATGCTCAGTAAGTAATAACTCTTATCATCCTGATTGCTGTGAACTTTATTGAGTCACTCCTTTGGAGTGAGAAGAGGGATGTGTGTTCAGGAAACATTTTCTACAGTTTATAATCTTGCTTTGGCTAGTTTATTTTTTATGGTAATTTTTGCTTCCAGCTCCATTCTTTCAAGACTGTATGTCTGAAAATACCCTAGACGAACTAAATGTTGAATTACTGCGCAATAAACTGTACAAGGTAACGGTTTTCCCAAATATATTTTTCTTGATTATACAATATGTTATAACTTTCATTCTTCATTAATAAAGTTATTTTGCCCACCAACTAACCTGTGCAATTATGATGCAGATTTAATGATGATTATTAATACAGATTTCAAATATAGCATCTACTTTTTGGCCCATCTTCTAGTTACATGCATACATGTCAGGTTCCCCCAGCCAGCAGAATTTTTTAAAGGAAATAGCATGCCCTATTAGTCTATATCCCTAGCTCCTTGCACAGTTCCCAGAATATAAAAGGTGTTGGTTGGATGGTGGTAGGTAGATGGATAAGTCAGTGGGTTGAACCATATTAACCCATTTAAAGCAACCAGCATACATACCAAACCTTCTGTCACAAAATGTACATCTCTGTCATTAGTCCTGTTAGAGAGTCCACAAATCTCACAGTTTACCTGCCCACACATTTTTAAACAACAGTGTGTGACACATAGAATGTCAAAGTAGTGAATTCTACTTCACATGTACTCTGCACAATCTTACTGTCTGGTATAGGCTGCCACAGTTAGAGTATCCCATGTTACAGGCTGGGCAAAATCTGCCCATCTTTGTTCACACAACCAGAGAAAAACCATACTACATGTATCTTTTATTATGCTCAAACATGTGGTCCTCTCAAAAGCGTTGAATTATAGGCCATTTTTTTAATAAAGGGACACAGGGCCATTCCTCTCAGAAGATACTGTTCCAAGCAATTAGTAGGCTTTACTCACTTAAACTATCAGGAAAACTATCAGATTTGTGCTATACCCATACCTCAGAGGAGAAAACTGGCACATAAGAACATAAGGTATCTTGACAGATGCCAGTTAGCTGGTGGGTGTTGAAGACAGGATTTAAACACAGGAAGTCTGACCCTGCACAGCCCAGACTGCCACTCCAAAAGATCCCACAGTCAAAGGCATCACAAAGGTATCTCTAGAAGAGTAAATGTCAGCTTAGGGATGCTAGAATCATTTGCTAAGCTCAGAAAAGTTCCTAATACTCAGAATAGCCAGAATTAACCATGTGAAATAATCCAAGAACCATGTTTAAAAATATGCTTTTTAAGTGATTATAAGTTATAAGTGCAATTTTGTTCTTTTATGGAGTTCCTTTTTAGTCTATGCAACATGCTGCAACATGAAAGTTTCTTTCAAATTTATTATTAAATATGTCTCTATGGGAGAAATAATTCAGTTTCCATTAAAGCATTTAATAAGCCACAAAAAGCTGGTCTAGAGATTCTCAAAAGGAAAATATATTAATTTTATTGTTTTATGGTCTTTCTTTTTAAGTCTTACCTTGAGGCATTCTATAAATTTTGTAAGAAACATGGCGATGTCACAGCAGAAATTATGTGTCCCATTCTTGAGGTAAGAAAATCCTTGAATGTTTTTATATCAAATAACGTGTTTACCTGCTTTTCCTTGTGTTGATCCTACTCCCTTTGTTCCTTCCTTCATTCCTTCTTCCTTCCTTTCCTTCCTTCCTTCCTTCCTTCGTATACTCTTCTCCTTCCTCTTCCTCTTCTCTTTCCCCTTCTCATTCTCCTTCCCTCCTACTTCTCCCTCCTCCTCCTCCTCCTCCTCCTCCTACTACTACTACTACTACTACTCCTCTTTGTTCTTCTTCACTAGAGTTTGAACCAGGGGCTTTCAAGCTCCAAGCTACACATTCAACCTTTTTTATTACTTTGAAAAAGAATTTTGCTAAGTTGCTGAGCGTCTAAGTTGCTGAGGCCAGCCTCAAACCTGCAATCTTTCTATCTCAGCCTTCCATGTACTGGGATTGCAGGAATGTGCCACCATGCCTATCTTAACTCTGCTCGTATTTCTTTGTCTTAGAAGTTATCTAGAAATAAATAATCATATTATATTATATATTATTTGATATCTTCAATTCAGAGTAGTATGTGTTTGGGGGCTAGAAATGTAATTTAGTGGTAGAGTGTTTGCTAACATGCCCAAGAACATGGGTTTAATTCCTAGCCCTGGGTGGGGGAAGTAGTATTTTTCAGTTTTTCTACATAGAAGAGTTATTTTGAAATTAAAAAAGAAAATATGTTTGTAAACATTTTGTCAAGGTGCAGTTTGGGGTAAAAATTAATTTAAAATATAGTCTACTATGCAATGCATTATAAATACTATTATAATAATCACTCAATTTCCTTCCAATGAAGGAGCAATGAGTGGATGGAAACAACCACAATTTAGCAGCTCCATCCGTGGAGATATCATTTCTTATATAAACCCTAAAATAAAGGCTGCCCCCGGCAATCCCTGCACATTCCAGTTTTCAGCAGGAGACTGGTAAAGCACTCGAAGTTGGCAAACTCATTTAATTATGTGTCAGATGCCACCACTGAAGTCTACTTCTCTAGCTGATTGATGTATGCTCTTTTTAATCTCTCTTTATTACCATAGATTGCATCTATGCTTAAACTTCTCTGAGAAGTTTAATTTGCAAAAATGCATGAGCAATTCTGGCAGAGATCAAGAGGGTTTGGAGGTGTCCGGGGCACATTTGCATCAAATGTTTTACACACATATATCTTGCTAGTTTCCTAACTCACTTGAGTAATGAAAGAAATACAACTCTGAGCTTTCTTAAACCTTTGTTTTGCCGGCAGAATATAAGTTTTTCCTAAGGAATATTTTGAATCTCTAGATTATCTATTAAGTTGACTTTACTGGTAGATAGATATGCACATAGCTTAAAGTCTTCTGATTTTGAGAAAAATCTAATAGGTAATATATTATAGGCAGAAAAAAGATAATTAAATGCATTTGAAAGAATTTTAATCTAGTGCTCTAACTCTGAATGTGAGGAAACTAGTTCTCAAACATCTAATCATCAAAACAGTAAGAAATACTTTTGTCTCCCCATTCATATTATAAAAATAAACCCAACTAATCCTTAAAGACCTTATCACTAGAGAACTAAAAAAAAGTCCTTATCTACATTACCCAGAAAGTAGGTATCAAATAAATGAATTTTTTAAATAACCCGCTTAGTGTCAGAAAATGGGCTAGTTTTTTTCAGACATGCTATAATATACATGAATAACCTAGTGACCCTATGAAGCTGTCTCTTTTCATAAATTTAGCCACCCTGTAAAAAAACTATATCATTTACAGCCCAAAACTAGTTTTTACTTGGCATAATCACGGCTTTAGAAGTGGTTTGTATATTTATTTTGTACATAGAAATATGCAAAATAAAGAAAACTCATCACTTATGAAAGGTATACCACTGCACTATTAATAGCAAACACTTACTGTGTACTAGGTGCTATCCTGAGTGCTTTATAAACATGAGTTCTTTTAGACTTCAAAACTGTACAACAAAATGAATATTTTAGTGTCTGTTTTTCAGAAGGTGCAACTGAAGCCCAAAGAAGTCTAATCATTTGCCTGTCATCACACCACTAGTAAGTGGTAATGTCAGGATTTTAACCCAGGCAGCCTGGATTCAGTTCCCATATGCTTATCCACTGTGCCATATGTATCTACGTTAAATTTACCACTCACAGTTCTTTTGTATAGTAAGTGCTAATTTGTGAGTAAGGTCCTGCTGTATGGCCTATAAAAAATCAGAACTAGGGAAAATTATATTTTTGTAATCCTCAGTAATGTAAAAAGACAGAATAATATTAGAAAAATGCTTGTCACTGAAAGAATTATTGATCAAAGTACTACACGCTCAGTGTTCTCATTTTTCTCTTCCCTACCCTCGTGATACTATCAGATTAGAATAGAATTTTTTCAAACTACATTAAAAATAAAAATTCATTCTACTATCTTTATACAGCTATATATGGCATGCAATTAAAACCTTTCTAATAATGTGATCAGAGTAGATTGTCAGTTTGACATACTTATTTTAGGTCATATAATTACCCTCCTTTAATTTGTGCAGCTATAGACACAATTTATAAAGTTCCATTTATATATGATCATTTAATCTCATTCTACAGATTTCTTCAAAAGGCTTCTATGATAGAAGAGAACACTAACCAAAGCTTGCATGTGAAATTTGTCCTACTTACAGGATTATAACTTCATATTAAAAAAAGAAATTGACTCATGTTCAAGACAAATGCACTACAGTATACTGCCTGCCTTTTATCCCTGTTCTTCCAACTACTGTAAATGGTTAATGGAGCTGGGCTTAATTCCAGTTCACCTCACCCTTCCTTTGCTGTGGACACCTCTGCCCTCTGGCCCCTACTAGCCCTACTCCTCTTCCTGGCAGTAATCTGTAACCAGATCAGTCCCTCTCTCTGATGTGCAACTGTTAATAACTTTGAATAAATCAATGGTATTTTTCTCTCTTGCAACAACAACAGAAATAAGTTATGGCTTGAAAAATGAATATTTCTATAGATAAATAAAAAGAAAGAAATGGGGCATCCAATATATACTGCACCACACAGCAACCTCATTCTCTGGAAAGGAAACAGAAGCTAAATCAAACCCAAACTACGCCCACTTAAACCAAAGAACAGTCGTTTTACACTTCTAAAATTGTGGGGTTTTATTTTCACAAAGGGGATTAGAACACACACAACGCCCCAGCATGGAAGAATAGGGTAGATTTACACACATATAGTATGATGAAAATTGAATTATACTAAAGGTTCAAAGGAAATCGTATTCAATTAGGGAATATTTTTTTAAAAAAAGCTTGTTAAAAAAAAAAAAAGATGGTATTTGATGGGACCAACCAACACAGGCAGGACATCACCATGGGGTAAAGGAATGGAGCATGTGCATTGCAGACTATGGGGAGAAGTAGTAACAAGGGCAAGCAGTTGGGAAGGGCATGCAGGGATCCAATTAACCCAGCCTTTCAAAGTCCTGCCTTCTTGACACGGCACACAGAGCCCTTCACATTCAGCTACCAGTCCATACACTTCTCGCTTCCCCAGTGAGTTATGACCATTCCTTCAAAATTCCATGTACTCCCTCACATAGATTCCCCTTCCTGCCTGGATCTGCTGTAGTGCGTGTCTGAAGTGCCATCTACCTTGCCCTATTTCTCTTCTTAAAACCCTAATGAGTTAAAACTAGAAAATGCATAAAAGAACATCTGGGACTATTACATACATTGTACTGCTCCTGCCCTAATTTTTATCTTAAGTTTTTTTTATTGCCATAAAATATCCCTCTTGAATTTATTCTCTTATCCCTGCAAAATCTAAAATTACTGCCAATACTGGTTATATTCAGTAGCCAGAGGCAGCTGTCTTTGCTTTCCCATAAGGCCACTCCCTGCTTCTGGCCCACCCATAATTCCCATGAGCGCAATCAAATGAATCAGACAAAAGTAACTCTCACTCTCCTTCTGATAGGAAACACCTGTTCTAACAAAAGAGTTCCAGTAAAATTTGTTGCAAGCCTGGTTTTGTTATTGGGTAATAGTCAAAATTAATGATTAGAAGATAGTATAGAGCAATTATTTTTAGCTTTTTTTGTGTGCATTGAATTACCTTGGAATCCTGTGAAAAAGCAGACTCTGGTTCAGTAGTGCTGGACTGTGGCTCAAGACTGAATTTCTAATGAGCTTCTCTGTGACATCAAAGCTATGCTGAGCCCTGAGACACTTTGAGTAGCAACACTGTGGGGAATATTAGTGAATTTCTAAAGTGGTAAAATCACAGAGTGTTCTGTTGGGTTCAATGAACCGTTAATATATTTCCGTGTGTCAGGCACTTGGTTATTCAAAAATGAACAAGAGAAACATAGTTCCTCAGAGAATTAAGAATGTAGTGAGTGTAAAAATACAGGCACAGATTTTTTTCAAAATAATTAGCTAAGTCACTATGAGGATGTAGAGAAGAGCTTCGGAGCCCATGGCGCCATGGTAAACACCCCTGGTGGGCAGGCAGCGAGGAGCCCCTGGAGGACAGACTGAGTTGGAAGAGTCAGAGTATGTAGGAGAAGAACCAAGAGACAGTAAAAATGTGGAGACTGAACAATTAGAAAAAGAAGTCTCAAGAAAGATTGAGTGATAGCCAAACATTTAAGGCTCATGCTTGTGATTCCAGGACTTGGGAGGCTAAGACAGGAAGATCACATGTTTGAGGATAGCCTCGGCAACTTAGCAAGACCCTGTTTCAAAATAAACAGCAAAATAGAGCTGGGAGTGTAACACTGAGGTAGAATGGCCCTGGGTTCAATCCTCAAATACAAGTAGGAGAAAGAGAAAGAGGAGGGGAGGAGGGGAGATGCTGAGTGACTGGATGAGATGGGCCTGGCATGGGATGGGAGGACAGGTGCATAGAGGTATTGAGCACAAAGACAGGTGCTGAGAACATGCTGACTCACCCTAAAGAGCATGCAGCCAATCATTTCATCTTATAAATAAGGAAAACGAGGCCTTCAGAAAATAATTCACTCAAGCCACAGAATTCTTAACTACAGCATTAGATTTTTTTTATATCTAGCCTAAGACATTTAGAAAAGATAACCAAGCTGAGCACAGTGGTGCACACCTATAATTCCAACTACTTGGGAGGCTGAGGCAGGAAGGTCACAAGTTTGTGGCCAGCCTGGAAACTTAGTGAGATTCAATCTCAAAAAGAAAGAAAGGAAAGGAAAGGAAAGGAAAGGAAAGGAAAGGAAAGGAAAGGAAAGAAAGAAAGAAAGAAAGAAAGAAAGAAAGAAAGAAAGAAAGAAAAGAAAGGAAGAAAGAAAGAAATGGAGCTCAGTGGTAGAACACACCTGGGTTCAATCCCCAGTAGTACAAAAAATGAAGTTAAATAACAAGAAATAAAACCAACACCTTGCAAATACAAAAACATAGAAGGCAGCAAAAAATTTTATTATATATAAGAAAATTATGGGCCAGGACTGTGGCTCAGTGGTAGAGCACTTGTCTGATATGCATGAGGAGCTAGATTCAATCCCCAGCAACACACACACACACACACACACACACACACACACACACACACATTAATACTGACAACATTTAGGAAGGAATATTAACATATATGACATGCATTTTCTCCAAATACTGTGCTAGATAATTCCACTTTTATCATCTTATTTGATCCATGAGTGGACTATGGTAGGTATTACTTCTATTTATGGCATTATTTCTTATTTTTATGTGACTCTAGTGGTCTACATGACAGACACAGGAGTAACTTGTTGTAGGATTCTGAAAAAAAAAAAAAACTTGGTGGAATTTCAAAGGTCATAGGTCACCAGTGCAAAGTGCAATCCTCTGGCAAGCAAAGTCACTCCATTCTAAGATGAGATTAAGAGAACATTAATAATACATGTCTGCATTATAATTAGATGTAGGTCAGGAAAGAAAGCCAATCACCTCAGAAATGAATGTGTGTACTGGGAATTCTATTTGTAGCATTTAGTAGATTACTGCACTTTACTGATTTGATGTTTTGAAAATTCAGTTTGAAGCCGACAGACGTGCTTTTATCATCACTCTGAACTCCTTTGGCACTGAATTGAGCAAAGAAGACCGGGAGACCCTCTACCCTACCTGTGGCAAGCTCTACCCTGAGGGGTTGCGCTTACTGGCTCGAGCTGAAGACTTTGAGCAGATGAAGAGGGTAGCAGACCATTACGGAGTATGTGATTATGGCTGGTTTCCTGAGCACATTGTGATTTTATTACATGTGCTTTAGAAGCTCACACATCAGATTAACCTTCCTATTGAAAGAAGTTACGGTCTATAAGGTAGCAAGCAGTGGCTCTTGCTGTAATTATCTCTCCCAAAGAAATACTTCAAGTTTCTAGCCCAAGTGGGTATTTTTAAGGTTTCTGCCAAGCAAGTACTTGCTTAAATCTCCAAGGACTGGTCATCTGAGTACATCTTTGAAGTGCTTGGTCAAGCATGTGCCCCAAGGGACTGGTGCAGTGTTGTAGAAATGTGAGCTTGTGTCAAAGTTATATAAAATAGCCTGACCAAGTGGCCCATTCAAGTACTCACTGGAGAAATGGGGTTAGGTGCAAAAGAATATCTACATGGACTATAGGGAGAGCTTGGGTATGTGCATAGATTTTCTATTCCCTTTGCTGAATGGCAGAAATCTGGAGAGGAAAGAGCTGTCCTTGCCCTACACCAGCACCCAACTCTGCTGAAGCTTCTCAGCCCCAGGTTACACACCTCGCCCCAGATTCTCTTCCCTTTGACTTGTGAAGTGTCTACAAGTTTTCTAGGTACTTTTTCAAGGACTACAATGACATTCCTCTTTTCCTGTGGATTTCTGAAGGGAAGGTAGCAAATGATACATAAACCTTTGTAGCATCTGTAACTGCATGAGACGCTTCAACATCATTATCAAATTTGTGCTAAACCGGGCATGGTGGTGTACGCCTGTAATCCCAGTACTTGGGAGGCCGAGACAGGAGGATTGCGGTTGGCAGACAACCTCAGCTACTTAGTGAGGCCCTTTGCAACTTAGTGAGACCATGTTTCAAAATAAATAATAAAAAAAAAATAGGGCTAAGGCTATAGCTTGGAGATAGAATGTCCCTGGGTTCCATCCCCAGTAACACACACACACACACACACACACACACACACACACACACACACACACGTGCTTTCTCTCACACCCTACCTTTTCTGTCTGCCCTTCAAAGTCCAGTTGGATTTTATTGTCATCTCAAAGAACCTATGAACCCATACAGATCAAACTACCAGTATTCCTCACGAAGCTCAAAGAACTTGAGTGTGGAAATTAACTCTAAGCAGTGTACACTCTGACCAAAATGGCTTTTGGCTCTTGCCTTATAGCCCTGAATAAGCCAATAGTGTAGAATTTCATCCACACTCTTGTTATTTGAAATTTTGGGGTAGATGCTAGGAGGCCAAAGAGCCTACATAAGCACTCAGGCCTTCTGGTATCGATGTTTAAAAAATAAATATACAGCCAGAGGCGTGGTGGCGCATGCTTGTAATCCCCATGCTTGGGAGGCGGAGACAGGAGGATAGCACAAGTTCGAAGCCAGCCTTGCTGGCTTAAGAGACACTGTTTCTAAATAAAATATAAAATAGGTCTGGGAGTGTAGTCCGGAGGTAGGAGGGTTCCATCCCCAGTATCACCAAAATAAATAAATAAATAAATAAATAAATAAATAAATACAATTTCTAGATTACTAGGGAAATGTACTCATGTATATTTGTAAGAAATGAAAAATTTTTAAATCTACTGTCTTTGTTTTTAAGGTGTACAAGCCTTTGTTCGAGGCCGTAGGTGGCAATGGAGGAAAGACATTGGAAGATGTGTTTTATGAACATGAGGTATGATCAAAGTAAACATGCTATTAGTTTATGTGCTTTTCTCCTACTCTGAGATTTCATATTTTCTGACTTTGGATTTTCTTTGTACAGCCGATCAGCAATGTAATACAACTGCCCTGAACCCCAGGGCTCTGTGGCTTACATAGGATGGCTTCACATGGAATTGTTCTGTGCACACAGGGAGGTTCTAGAAGGAATGTGGCTATTTCATAGTCAACTAGAGAAGCAAAATTAGGTCCTCCTCATAGTCAAATAATTACTATCCTCACTATTGGGTGAATCTCACTCCCTAGTTCATCTCTCCATAAAGAAACATTCCCATGGTTATAACACATGGGCACAACTGCAACCCTTAGGAATGATTGCTATGAAAATACATCCAGAGAGTCTAGATTATTACCTTTCCCTAAAAAAGGCAGAAGAGTACTTAACTCATTTGTAATCAATTTCTGGGTTACCGTACTGGTTTAACAAAAGGGCTCCCAACTCCACTACCAGGTAAATCCCCCCCCAAAATCTAGAGAAATTTTCTAGTATTCTCATTTCTCTGAAGCCATTTCTTTCATCTCAATTTGATTGAAACTTATAAAGAACCACACGCTAGGGTTGGACTGGCTTAGAAAGCAGCTTGGGAACATTCCTTTAGACATTTTCCAACAGCTCTGTATTGTCTTCCATAGAAAGAAGTAACAGCAATGCAAATTATCTAATATATTAGGGATCCTTTAAAACCCTACACTACAGCACCACTACTGCAAAGGAGGCTGCTAAGGACACCGCCCTTGGCAGGAGAACCCACCCTGTCTATTCCTGAAAACAGAGGTGGCCTCTGCTTCCCGGCTAATTTGCGTGGGTTTTTCAGAGAGGCCTGAGGGACTTATTACCTCTCCTCCTCTTCCTGCCTAAATGTTAAAATGAAAAAAATGAAGGAGTTTCCAGCCTTATTACAGTTTTAAAATTTTTATATTTGAGTATTTCTTTTGCTCACTTAACTTTTGAAGAATAAAACAATTCAACTCTGGAAAACTGCTGCAGATCTTCCTAGAAAAGTTCATAATATCACTCATTTTAGTTTCCAGGAATCAGTGACATTGTCCTGGAGGGAAGTGAAACAGCCAAAATACCTCTTTAAAAGTTAAAAAATTGTGTCCAAGAAGAATATTTTACCTAACTGGAGCAAGTCTACTAGCTGGAAGCCAGATAAATAGTACTACACAGTTAGACATACATTCCAAAATCCTCCTAGAAATCTTTGAGCCAACAGTGCTGCTAAAATTTGCAGCCAATTTGTGAGTCTTCAAGCTTACTTTTTAAGCTGCTATTGTCCCTATTTTCCAAAGTGGCACTCTCCCTTTAGAACTTGGTGACTTGCTACTGATTTCTCAACTTGGACACTGACTCTTGTGGGGTTGGAGGTACTAGGGATTGAACACAGAGGCATTCTACCTCTGAGCTCCATCGCTAGCCCTTTTTATATTTTGTTTTGAAACAGAGTCTTGGTAGGTTTCTGGGAGTCTTGCTACATTGCTGGGGGATGTCTTCAAACCTGTGAGCCTCCTGTCTCAGCATCCCAAGTGCTGGGATTACAAATGTGCACCACCATGCCCGGCTACATTGTTTTTTGTTTGGTTGGTTAGTTGGCTTTTTATTTTATTTTATTTTTTGTGATACTGGAGATGGATCCCAGGGCATTCTATCTCTGAGAGACACCTTCAGCCATATTTTTTATTCTTTTTTTTTTTTTTTTTTTTGAAACAGAGTCTCACTGAGCTGCAAAGGGCCTTACTAAGTAGCTGAGACTGGCCGCGAACCATGATCATCCTGTCTCAGCCTCCCAAATGCTGGGATTACACATGTGCGCCACCATGCCTGACTTACCTTGTCTGAAGTCAGTTCATAGCTTAATATTACTTCATAAATATAAGTATGTTCTTTGTAAGTTGATGGGCCATGTTATTTTTTTCAGGTACAAATGAATGTGCTGGCATTCAACAGGCAATTCCACTATGGTGTGTTTTATGCATATGTGAAGCTGAAGGAACAAGAAATGAGAAATGTCGTTTGGATCGCAGAATGCATTTCACAGAGACATCGAACTAAAATCAACAGTTACATTCCAATTTTATAAGCCAAGAAGGGAGGTCTCAATCGCAGAAAATCATAACTGTTAGAGGAATGTTATTGAAGAAAATAAAAGGAATTGTGCTACTTTATCCAGGTTCTACAAAAGTAAGCCACACTGCACCTGACTAGATCTGCTGGAAGCCCAGAAAGCCAACCCTAAAATAAAGAAGTTCTCTCTTTTTGGCAGCCTCAAATCTTGTTTCTACATGTCTTATTCTTCACTGGCCCTCTGACATTCATTTTACTTAGCCCAATGGTATTCTTCCTAATCTTACTTGGTCATGTCAAACCTAAGGAAAATGTTTTATTCTTGCTTTTCTCCAGTCCTCTCTAGGCCCTAATACTGCGAATCTGCTTTGCTTTTCAACTATCTTTCACTTTTTCTAGGTCCATAAAAATCAGTATCCAACATGGACTGCATTTAATGAGAATTGTTGCATTTATTTTCTAAGACATTTTGACCTTGTAGACTTGAGAAGGCTATACGATTTCCCAGATGCAAGTAGTGTTAAATTTGTTAATGAATTTGTTTCTCACAACTTTATTCAAATTTAAAAAAAAGCAACTTCCTTGTTTGTGGTTCCTTCATTCTTTACCCAAGAAGAAAACAACCCCACTGATTGGTTTTTATTCATTCAGAAGCAAAAAATTAGATTCGGTTCATAGGATATGGATTCTCCATAAAACCTTGGTTAAAACAAAAAAAAGTGCATAGACCTACCCAGAAAAAGTAACAGAATACTGCTCAAGTTCTTTTCTTAAAAATGAAATAGATGTTTTGTTTTTTTTTGGGTTGTTTTGTTTTTTTTTTTTTTTTTTTTTGGTGGTACTGGGGTCCCTGGAAACCCTTCTACCTCCAGGCTACACTCCCAGACACCTATTTTTTACATTTTTTTTAAACAGGGTCTCTTAAGCCAGCAAGGCTGGCTTTGAATCTGCAGGATCCTCCTGTCTCCGCCTCCCAAGTGCAGGGATTACAAGCATGCTCTACCACTCCTGGCTTAAAATAGATTTTTAAATATAAAATTTTGTTTGCAGTTCTTTAAAAATCAAACATGTATAGGACTGAATGTAGCCCAGTATTAGAACACTTGCTAGCATGAATAACACCCTAGATTTGATCCAGAGTACCATAAAAGGAAAAAATGTATATAGATACCTATATATAGAATTGGGTACATAAACAAAGTAAAACTTTTCAATAGAAATAAAAAATTAGTAAACTATTTTAGCAATTTTAGTGATAGGGATTTTTAAGCATAAAAAAATGGGTCACAGAATCAGAAAGAAAGCTAAGTGCCCAACCTCATACTCGTGAGAGAGTCCCAGCCTACCCCAATGCTTTGATGGTATCTGAGGGTAAGTATTCTGTGGGGCCAACACACCAGCTGACTAAGTAGCCACGGAGCCGGCCAGCATCCTCCCTCGTCTTCTTGGACCTTTGTCCATCACACTAGAACTTGGACTGAGACATATCTATATCTAACATTTGAGTCTGTGGCATCTGTAAAGATTGAAAGAAAAAGAACTGACAGAAAAGGTGTATGAGAGGGCATGGAAGTGCTTCTCAGACTCTCCCCTCCCTAGCCCCTCTCCTTGACATGGGTAGGGCCCCTAAGGGTGCCACAAGTCACACTCCTTTTCCCTTATATAAACATGAAGATTCCAAACCCCCAAGGCCTTTTCTCAGCCATTCCTCACCATCCCTTTTCTACCTGGATCACAACATGTTACCAGTCTCTCAAAGTTCCATCTCCATTGTCTACTGCCTTTGGTCTTAGAACATTATATTCCAGTGAGTTCCATACTCAGAATTCTTGCAGTCTGCAACCAGTCCTGCCTGTACATTCATCATTGTTTAGCCATTGCCCCACCTCTCTGCCTACTCCCTTTAGCAATATTCTCATGGGTTCCCAAACCTTTTTCAGCCTAAGCAGGAACGTATAGGAGGAACTTAAGTAGACTTTGCAGTCAGAACTGTGGTGCTCTGTGGGATCTACATGTAGCTGCTGCAATTCTCAAGCCATTAGGAGAACATCTAAGAAGAAATACAGTCACTCTATGTGTTCTAATGCTTTTGAAATGCAGAAAACAGAGCATAGTAATGGCCATTCTGAATCTGAATGAGTTTGGCCCAAGAATAAATATTTTTGGACAATGCAGGAATTCAGTCAGTCAGTCTGAAGTGCCCCTCTATCCCAGCCTGGCATGGCAGCAATATAGTATGGCATTGAGAAAATTTACAGAAATATTCGCATAATATTCATATAGTACAAAAAAACTTGGTGAGAGGCTTTGTTAATAGTAACTTTCAAGCTTACCATTTTAAATGCTGTTAGTAATGTCTTAGATCCACAGATAAGGGATGAGAAGGATGGGAAACTTCAGTATCGCTCTATTTTATTCTAGTTAATTTCAGGACCAAAAATTTTTCCTCTTTTTTTCTTCTTCTTTTTTTTAAATTGGTGCATTGTAGTCATGCATCTTAATGGGATAAAAGATGGGGGAGACATTCATGTACACATCATCCAATTAGTCCTCTTGTATGATTTATTTTGAGTCATTTTCTCTCCACTTCAGCAAATAAAAGCATTGATACTAATATCAATAGTATATGTGTGTATATATATATATAAATACTGTATGTGCATATATATACAGGTATAATTATATACATACACAAGTATATGTATATACATATACACAAATATGTGTATATACATATACATATATATATATTGTGTGTGTGTGTATATATATATATACAAAAAATAAGAATTGTTAGAAATGTAACATTACCAGGGGCTTCATTTTTAGTGATTTTCTTTCTTATGTCTCACAGTAGCTGAGCTCAGGAGTTTCAATGTCATTTCAGATGACTGCATAACCATAAAACATGTAACTTCTATATGTACATAAAGCCGGGCGTGGTGGCGCACGCTTGTAATCCCCACGCTTGGGAGGCTGAGACAGGAGGATTGCACAGGTTCGAAGCCAGCCTCAGCTACTTAGTGAGGCTCTCAGCAACGTAGTGAGACCCTGTTTCCAAATAAAATATAAAATAGGTCTAAGAGTATAGCCCAGAGGTAGAAAGCTCTGGGTTCCACCTCCAGTACCACAAAAAATAAAAAATATATGTACATAAAAATAAAAGGTAGAAACTACAGTGAAACCTAATTCTTTTTCCCTAAGCAATCCTCTTCTCACATCTTCAGTCTTGCACCTGGCTTTCTATCAATCACCTTTCCACCTGCTCCCCCTTTCTCTTCATTCACCTTGTGCTGTGGATTTCAGTTTCTACCACTGACTGAAAGTTTGATCACTTATTGAAGTTCTTTGGACCAGAGCACTGCTCAACACAGATGAGACCTGACTGCTTCTGCTGGGAAAGGCAAGGTGGAATTACCTCCGGGAGTAAAGTAAACAAGATGCATGTAGAGATCACTGTGACTATCACTATATTAGAAAGGATAGCTGGGCATGGTGGCTCACACCTGTAATTCCAGGTATACTTGGGAGGCTGAGACAGGAGGATTGCACATTCCCTGACAGCCTCAGCAAGTAGTGAGACTCTCACCAACTGCACAAGACCCTGTTTCAAAATAAAATAAAAAATAAAAATAGGGCTGGGGGTGGAGCTCAGAGCTAGAATGTCCATGGGTTTAATCTCTAGTAATGCTCTCTCTCTCTCTCTCTCTCTCTCTCTCTCTCTCTCTCTCTCTCTCTCTCTCTCACACACACACACACACACGCGCGCGGCCCCAAAGAATTATTATGCTTATCAGATTCACAGATTCACTTAAAAGCTAGGATCAGTACATGATTGACTTCCAGTATACCTAGGTGTGATGGTACTCTCATTAACAATTAGATAGCACCACCAGATTCACTGACACGTAGTCTAGCTCTTCAGCAGTGAAAGTCATTATTACCTTTGCTATCTTTTGAACAGTGATCCTAGATAATAAATAATTTATACATCTTTTGTCTATTTTATAGGTATTTTTTTTCTGGTACTGAGGATAGAACTCAGGGGCTTTTCTACCTCCGGGCTATACTCCCAGACCTATTTTATACTTTATTTGGAAACAGGGTCTCACTAATTTGCTGAGAGCCTCACTAAGTAGCTGAGACTGGCTTCGAACCTGTGCGATCCTCCTGTCTCAGCCTCCCAAGCGCTGGTATTACAAGCATGTGCCACCATACCTGGCTTTATAGGTATTTTAAAAGTTAAAACAACAAGCTTGCTCAATTATTGTGGAAGCACATAGATCATTTTGTAAAATGCTCACTGTTTTACATTTCTGGGTTGTTTCGATTTGGAAGTTTAAACAATTTTATTTTCATTTAAGTATAAGAATGAATGATAAAATATTTCAGTCACTTTAATATTTAGGTTTACATACCCATTTAGAATCTGATGAGCACTAAGACACATTTCCTCAGAATAACAGAACCTGAGCCGGGCATGGTGGTGCACGCTTGTAATCCCTGCGCTTGGGAGGCTGAGACAGGAGGATCACACAGGTTCAAACTCAGCCTCAGCTGGCTTAAGAGACCATGTTTCCAAATAAAATATAAAATAGGTCTGGGAGTGTAGCCCAGATGTAGAAGGCCCCTGGGTTCCATCCCCAGTACCACCAAAAAAAAAAAAAAAAAGAATAATAGAACCTGCACATCCACCCATTTTTTGCATAGTATATGTATGAAAGAACTATGGGTCCTTTAAAATCTATTCGCAGGGAGCCTAGAGGTCTATAGGCTCCAGGTTAGAAATCTTCATTGCATAAACTGAGGAATGGAAGAGAATCACAGGTTAGAAAGTAATGGATGGAAAATATTTCAGTTTTAAAAATAAAATATAGGTTCTAATATGCCTTTTCTATCTTTTAAAAAGGCAGCCCATTAAGCCAAACAAGCTACTTGATGGACGTATCTGCTGCGGTAGGGGAGGGCTCCCCACCTGGTCAAGAAAGTCATGTCAATCATAGGGAGGGGGTCAAGGTCAAAACCAGTTTGCTCTCATACTACACTGAAATTATTATCCAAAGTTCCATGCTTGACTTAAAATTATTGATGTTCCAGTTCATCAAATGCTTTACCCAGTGCTACTGGTTTTTCAAGAAGTGTAAGTGAAAACTTGGTGAATTGGTTAAAAAAAAAAAAAAAAAAGATGCTGGCCAGATGATAGTTACTAAAGCATATATCCAGCATTGAGTGATCAAAAGGACAATTTACTTTAAAGGCCTCATGTTCAGTGATATAGATGAAAATTGTGCTCTCACATCCTTCCTGGCACTTCAAAAAGAGTCATTTCTATCTTTTTCATCATCTTTTATTGCTCAAAGCCAAATAAGTCAAGTGGAAGAGTAAAAAGTGAGCAGAACAGATGCATAAGCTACTCAGTAAATACTGCTAAGTCTAGAAAGATCAGGTGGGAAATTAAGGCAGTACGTTTTCCAGAAGGATGTATTTATCCTTATGTTTAGAAAGTAGCCGAAGCTGTCTTGCACCGATGAGGCCGTGCTCACGGAGGATTGTGGAGGTGACTGCATGTGAATCATAAACACCTGGACACACTGCTGACCACTCCTGAGCCACATAAAAAATGAAAGATAGAAGACAGGAGAAATCTCAAAATAGAGGTGGGTAGTAGCAGCAAGGAGAAAAGGCATGCCTTCAGGAAAATAAAGCAGAAACCAGCAGTCAGTTCAGAGGAAACTTCCATGAGCAATGGATTGTTGTTGTTTTGTTTGGGGGTTTGTTTTTGCTTAAATTAGCTCTAGATCGGAAACTTGAGAATTGACTGCTTTGTGACAGAACCTAGGAAAAGTAAAAGAATATGTTGTTAGCTGGGTATCATGGCACACTCCTGTAATCCCGGTACTTAAGAGGCTGAGACAGGAGGATCACAGGTTCAAGGACAGCCTCAACAACCTAGTGATACTGAACAAAAAAAAAATAAAAATAAAAAATAAAGCCGGGCGTGGTGGCGCACGCTTGTAATCCCCGCGCTTGGGAGGCTGAGACAGGAGGATCGCATGGGTTTGAAGCCAGCCTCAGCTACTTAGTGAGGCTCTCAGAAACTCAGTGAGACCCTGTTTCCAAATAAAATATAAAATGGGTCTGGGAGTATAGCACGGAGGTAGAAAGCCTCTGGGTTCCACCCCCAGTACCACCAAAAAAATAAAAAAATAAATAAAATAAAAAATAAAAAGATCTGGGGGTTTAGCTCAGAGGTACAATGCCTCTGGGTTTAATCCTCAGTACCACCAAAAAATAAAATTAAATAAATAAAATTAAATAAAATTTTAAAAGCCTATCTTGTTGATGTCCAATGAGAAGCATACTCTTACTCTTTTTAAGTCACATTAGTGCTTTAGCATTTTTTACTTGTTTCCCCCTTTTGTTTCCTTTCCATCTTTTAGGGTTTTTTCATTTGTATCTTCTCAGTAGGGTATAACTATTACACCAAAAGTACTACATTTTTATTAGGAAAGGAGGCTTAGAACAAGGAAATAATTGCCGACTGCAAATGCAATTCCTGGGCTCCACAGAAGCAACAAGGTTCAGCCTCTCAGAGAAGAGCCTGGGCAGTATCACAGCATCTGTTAAACATCCACAGGACTCTCCATAACATCTTATAAGTGCTCTATATGTAACTTAAGAAGGCTTATCTCAGATTCAACAAATGGTTAGTAGAAAGTGATTCCCAAACTCTGAAATTCTACTAATGTGGCTGCAGGCACAAAAAGAATAGCGTCTTATTAAATAGAAATATAAGCATTTTCTTATTGTTCAAATAGACATAAATTAAGGCTTTATCTTTTCAGGATTCTAAACATGATAAAAGCCCTGTTAAACTAAGTTTTGAGCATTCATTTGAAGAAGAAAAATACTAGTAATAGGGACACATATGTCACTTGTGTGTGTGTGTGTGTGTGTGTGTGTGTGTGTGTGTGTGTGTATGGTACTGGAAATGAAACCCAGGGGCATTCTCCCTACGAGTACACCCCCATCCCTATTTTTATTATTTATTTTGAAACAGGGTTTCATTGAGTTGCAAAGGGCCTCAGTAAGTAGCTGAGGCTGTCCATGAACCTCAATCCTCCTGTCTCAGCCTTCCAAATTCTGGGATTACAAGAGTATACCACCACACCTGGCTCGTGTCACATTTATTTTTAAACCACAGTTTCTCACCCAGAATATCCCAACACACAGCTGTATCTCCTGTGAATTATAGAGATGTAGGGATGCCCATGGCCTCCAGTCTTCTCCAATCTTCATTACCTTTCTGCCTGCCCCCAGGTGCCGGACAATGTTATCATTTTATATGCACACAATGATGTGGAAAATAGGGAAGCAGTTTGAACCAAGCAAGATAGCAGATGAATAACCATGGTTTCTCCAAAGAGATATAAGCTAAGACCAGCAGAGTCCAAATTTATAATTTTATGGTACCCTATTGAACCTCAAAACACCTGTTCTGCACAATTTGGTTTCTATGTTCCTGAGAAATCAGCATTCTCCATATTCTTTGTAGCAAGGTCTTTTTGTCCTACAGCAAAAAATTGAAGCTACATATCAACAAAATATTCCCTTAAATAAATTGATATATATGAGTTATTTCTTAATTTTTCTACTGTAAAACAATCTCCTTTCATGGTCATATCTTGACCAAACAACTTTCATACAATACATTGAATATCCTTTGTTTCCTTATTCAATATAAACATCTAAGAAACTTCTTTGTTTTCTCACTGCTGAATCTTTACTAAAGAGACTAAGAAATGTAACTTATGATTTAATAATAATGTATGAAATGTAGGTATAAAATAGGTGCTTAAAAATAAAGTAACCAACTTTGTGACGCACTTAATGTATGATTTTTCAACTTCATGAAGTTGAAAAATGATATGCATTCAGTAGAAATCATACCTGGATGCTGGGGTATAGTTCAGTGGTAAAGCACATACCTAGAATGCACAAGGCTCTGAATTTTATCTCTAGCATTGTAAGGAGAAAAATGAAGAAGAGGAAAGAGAAAAAAAAGGAGGAGGAAGAAGAAGAGGAGGAGGCAACTATATATGAAATTTGAAATTTTGATCTTATCCCAGACAATATCATCAATCTCTCTCACAATGCTGGCCTGGACAGGGATCTGGAGTCCCAGTTGGTCACACATTCAAGACAGTAACAACCAATACTCTACAGTAATTGGACCAAGATGTTTAGTAGTTTAGGTTTAATTGACACCTTTTTTGCTTAAAATATTTTCAAATTATGATGAGTTTATTGGGATGCAAACTCTAGAATGATCAGTATAGGATTGGAGAACGAGAATGAATATTCCATTTTTTGAATAAGAAAATTAAAATTAGAAGAGCTAAGAGTAGAGGAGTCAAAACTGGGGATCAAGGGTCCTAACTCTTCCATATGCATGTATGACCTTCATAGTATCCCCTTTCTTTTTTCTTGTCTCTTAAACCTCCAGTTTGAGACTAAGGTCCTTGTTTGGCCAGAACACATTCTGTGAGAAACAGCAGACAGCAAATTAGCTTAAAATAAAAAAAAGAAAAAAAAATGTATTGCCTCAAGTCAAGTGGAAGTTAAGAGCTCATGGAACTGGACCCAAGGCTTTAATATTTTTAGCCAGGTATGGTGAGGCAAGCATGTGATTCCTGTACATGGGAGGCAGAGAGAGGAGAATTGCAGGTTCAAGGCTAGCTTCAGCAACTTAGCAAGGCCCTCGGTGACTTAGGAAGACACTGCTTCAAAATAGAAAAATCTTAAAAAGGGCTGAGATTTGGCTTGGCAGTAGAATTTTCAGTACCAAAATAACAACAATATCATAATAATAACAATAATAATTGTTTTAATTAAGAACTATTTTTGTCTTTCCCAAAGCCATGTAGGAACCGAGAGATGAGCAGCACTTCCCGATCATATTTGACTAAGCATCTAGCCCAGCAGAAAGAGCCTCTCTTGTCCAAAGACAACAAAAATGTTCTAGGTTTGCCAGCAACTGGCCTGCCAAGATATTTCCGGTAAATCTTTTCCAAGTATAATATTTATTATCTACTAATATTTGAATATTAGAAAAAATTATAAAAGTATGTTGTTTACTTACTTTCATAAAATATGAGGATAGTGGGAACACTACCTACTTTATCTAATTATTCATTATATACACATCTGAGCATTTACTGAATGCCAATTTTTATTATGTTCAGTATAATTTAAGACTTCTAATTGGAAGTAATGCTGTCACTGTTCTGTAGTCCTAGTACTTGGGAGGCTGAGACAGGAGGATCCAAGTTTCAAAACCAGTCTCATCGACTTAGTAAGACTCTCAGCACCTTAAGAGACCTAATTTGCAAAACAACCAAAACAGAAAAAAGAAAACATTAAAAAGGGCTGGAGATATAGCTTGGAGGTAGAATGCCCTGGGTTAAATTCCTTGTACCAGTTTTGTGGTTTTGTTTTTTTTTTTTTTTTTTTTAGAATGCCAGTAATTAAAGAGTTCATTAATTAAGATTGGAGGGTGGGTCACTGGAAATTGAAGCCAGAGGCATTCTATCTCTGAGCTACCCCCCCCCCCAGCCCTGTTCATTTTTATTTTGAAACAGTTGCTTGAGGGTCTCACTAAACTCCTGAGGCTGGCCTCACACCTCCAATGCTTTTCTCTCAGCCTCTCAAGTACTGGGGTTACAGGCATGTGCCACTACACCCAGCTAAGATTTTAAGTTTAAAATGGTAGTAATTTAGTTATAACATGACATCTTGATATCCCTCTCCTATCATATACCGCCCATCAGTAAATTCTCCCAGATCTAATAACAAAAATATTAATTTAATGTGCTAGATAAATCCAATCCGTTAATATCTTTTATCTAGATTAGGGCTATAAACCTCTAATTTGTGTATCTCCTCTGTTCTATTTTTGTTTAACCCATTATTCTCTCTACACCTGAGAAAGCTTTTGTTTATTTAATTTTTATTTTTTTGTGGTACTGGGGGTGGAACCCAGGGGTTTTTCTACCTCCAGACTATATTCCAAGATCTATTTTATATTTATTTGGAAACAGGATCTCACTAAGTTGCTGAGAGCCACACTAAGTAGCTGAGGCTGGCTTCAAACCTGTGTGATCCTCCTGTCTCAGCCTCCCAAGTGCTAGGATTACAAGCATGCGCCACCACGCCCAGCTAAGAAAGCTTTTAGAGACCAAAGACCATGCTTCCCCTTATTTAAAATTCTTTCATGCTTAGTGGAACCTTGTTCCCAAATAAAAAATAAATAAATAACATAGAGATGGGCGTGTAACTCAGAGGTAGAATGCCCCTGGGTTCAATTCCTGAACCACAAAAACAAACGAAAATTCTTCAATATCTTCCCATTGTATTTGACGTTAAACATTTACTATGACTGACAAGGCCCCAAAAGGCAGTCTTTGCTCGCTTTTTTATTCTCTTCTTCAATTGGCTCTTGTCCATCTCTTACCTCACCCTTACTGATTCTTTTACTTTAATTTAATTATTTATCTATCTAGTTTTTTTATTTTATTCTTATAATATATATGTATATATACATATATACATATTTTTTGTGTGTGGTACTGGGGTTCCTGGAAGCCCTTCTACCTCCGAGCTACACTCCCAGACCTATTTTATACTTTTTTTTTTTTTTTTTTTTTTGAAACAGGGTCTCTTAAACCAGCGTGGCTGGCTTCGAACCTGCGCGATCCTTCTGTCTCCGCCTCCCAAGTGCAGGGATTGGCCCATGCGCCACCACGCCGGGCCTCTCTACTTAGTGTTTTAGTGTTGGAGACTAAACCCAGGGCCTGGATGTGTTAGGTAAACATTCTACCATGGACGTATATCTCCAACTCTCATAAAGTTTAATTTGCATCACAGAAGGAAAGGTTAAAATATGACTACAAAATAAATGGATCTATAAATTTCTGTTGGTTTACAGATATTTTAGCGCCCAGGCATAGAGAAGTCAAAGCTATGTTCACTCAGTGAACAGGCAGAAACACACTCCAAGACAGGGCCCTGCATACTACCATGGCCCGCACAAAGTAGACACTCAACACATATCTGTTGGATGAATCCATGTGGGGCAATCACCGCATCAGCACCTGTACCTCACCCTGCACCAAAGGGGGCAAAGAGCAAGGAAGGATCTGCCCCCAGTTCACATGCACTAGGAGAGGGGTGCAGCTACTTAGTGAGGTTCTCAGCAACTTAGTGAGACCCTGTTTCCAAATAAATATAAAATAGATCTTGGAGTATAGTCTGGAGGTAGAAAAACCCCTGGGTTCCACCCCCAGTACCACAGGCCTCCCCTGTCTGCCCACAGTCATTTTTGGCCTAGTCCCACTGTCAGAAGCTAGGCCAGTTCCATCTCAGACATATACACTGGCCAAAAGCTACTTAATTAGAGTCTTCTTTCCATGATCTGCAAATGTCCACAGAAGCCCAAGATATAAAAAAAGATATCATAAGCAAGATATACTCCCCTAGATTGTTTCTTGAACCCCCCCCCCCAAACACCAAGAAGAAACTGGGAAATGACTCTCAATCCCATTCGCACAAACACTCAATATCTACCTTAATATTCACATAAATCTAAAATACGTAAAGAACTGGTTAATTCTCTCATTTAGGAAGTATACTAAACAAGAGGGGAGAAAATCAGACTGAATGATCAAGTGAGATTCACTCTGCCACATACTGTTTATTCAACTAATTATGTTATCTCTCTTTTGAAGTGTTCCAGGCACGTAGAACAAAGCAGAAGCACAGAAAATTCCATTTTGGTGATGAAAATTGATGAGTAAAGGAAGGGGGAAGGAAGATAAATGATGTAATAAAAAGGAGAGAAATTATTTCAGACATTTATAAATGGCATTTAAGGTTAATTCCAAAGTCCCTGGCAAGACTGAACCCAACATTTGTACACCCTGCAACAAGCCCAAAGCCTTCACCCCATCAAAAATAGAAAAGCATTAAGCAGGAGGAGCATATGTCCAGATTTTATGAAACAATTGTTTTGGGGCTCTCACACTTACTGGACACTCATAGCATGCCTTCACTACTCTAGGTAGCATTCAGTCATCGACCCAAAATGAACCATTTTCTTAACAGCAGAACCCTTGAGGAGGGGGGAGGGCTTTTCATAGTGAACTCCTTCAGGTATAGCTTAAGATTAAGAAGCAAAAAATGTTCAGGCCCAAAGGTGCACAAACACACTGTCTTATGAAACTTTTATCATTGTGCAATTCTCTTTGAGTTGAAGAAGGCTGAGGGAGCTCTGGCTAGGCCTCAGCACTGTCTCCAGGGTGACCGGCTTCTCCTGGGCTCTTAAAGAATACACCGAAACTCTGTGTTTCTTACATGCATCATTCCAGAATAAGAGTTTTAAGGGGACATTTTCAAAATAAATGGGTTCCAGAGTCTTTAAAAAAAAAACACACACACATGTGATATACGGGTCCAGGTTAAAGAAAGTCATAAAGGTTGAAGGTATTTCTGAACCCACTAATCATAATGTGTTGTATTTCTGGCTATCTGTACTAAATCCTACTAGAACCTGCTTCCTAGTCATTGAGAAATATTCCAGTAGAGAGCTACCTCAAAGACTATTGTTCGCGTTCTTAATTACATGAAATTGGGGTGTTAAAAGATCAAAGTGATCTGGGCATGGTTGTGCACGCTTGTAATCCCAACGTTCAGAAGGTGGAGACCAGAGGATCACGGTTCATGTACAGCCTCAGCTACTTAGGGAAGCCCTTCGCAACTAAGTGAGACCCTGTTTCAAAAAAATAAAAAGACTAAAAAATAGGGCTGGGAGTGTAGCTCAGAGATACAATGTCCCTGGTTTCCATCCCTGATACTGAAAAAAAAAAATCAAAGTGCTATATGTCAGAGGTGAACTCCCTTCACCACAGTTACCCTTTGGGATAATGGAAAGGTGTCCAGCCTCCAAAGAGGTCCTCTGCTCTCAACCTACTATTGGCCCAACCTCTGAAGGACCAGCTGACAAAAACCTTGTAAATAAGTCCTGCAAATCTTATCTGGCATGAAACAAACAAAATTTAACTCTGAGAAATTAACTGGTTAGAGCAGAAAAGGAACTGAGTCTTTGAGTGAGAGGGATTCTATCTTTAATTTCCAGAACTGTACAGCCTTGGGCAAGTTAATGAACTCTTTTTTTAATCCCTAATAGGGACACAGAGATTTATTTAGGAAACAAGAAATATACTTCATGTTCAAACGTGGGTCCTCTCAAATGTGAGAGATGCTTTGGAGGTGGGGGCTTTTTTTGGTGTTCTTTGTGCTTCCACAGACTGAAGCCAGGGCAGGTCTACTTCTGAGCTATACCTCTACCCCCTCTTTTTTCTTAATTTTCAAACATGGTCTCCCTTGATAAATTGCTAGGAGGCTTGCTAAGTTGCTGTGGCTGGCCTCAAACCTGAAAACTTCCGTCTCAGCCTCCCAAGTACTAGTATTACAGGGATGTACCACCACACCCAGCTTGGGCTCTTCTTTTAAAGAAAATTTGGTGAATGGTGGGCATGGAAACCTATGTGGGATAACATCAATCGAATCATTCTCAGGATCCTCCATCTGACTAGTTCTCCACTATCTGATGTGTAGATAACTTTGGAAAGTTCCCTAAATTATAGGTTTCTTGAAATGTAGTATCTTTCTTCACTTAAACTACTTATTGGTGGGCTAATTAACAGTTACTTAAGGTAATTTTCTTAAGTAAGTGAATTTACAGTAACTCTAAGATTTACAGATTTTCCAGAAGTTTGTGAGTTAATAGCCTAAGGAAAAGATGGGTTTGGGGTTTGTCAGGCCTAGAAAGGTATGCCGAACCTCAAACTAAAATACGTCCTTGTCTTTCCTGCATGTCTCTTTTCTACCTTTTTTTTTTTTATTGCTTCTATCCTATCTCTATATAAATCAACCTGCAGTGCAGGTTGAGGTGGAGGGTAAGGGTTTTTTTTTTTTATTAGAATTAATCTGCAACCAGGTCCAGTTTGAAAATAAAGTAAAATTATTTTAATCTAGTTCTCCAGTTATCAATATCCAATACTAAAACTTAGATTTTATTTAAAAAGTGGGTCTGGTTTATTTATTTGCAAGCATATGCTGTGAACAAAGGCATTTGGGAGGCTGAGACCAGAGAATTGCAGTATGTGGACAGCCTCAGCTACTTGGTGAGGCCCTCTGTAACTTAGTGAGACCCTGTTTCAAAATAAAGAATAAAAATTAGGGCAGGGGGTGTAGCTCGGATGTCGAATGCCCCTGGGTTCCATCCCCAGACTCCAAAAAACAAACAAACAAAAAAGATAACTGGGAGATGGTGTTCACTTTCCAGGTATGTTCAATCTAGTGAGTGGGGTAGTCACACACACAAGTCATTCTAATGCAAGACCATCTAAAGGAGGTAGATGTTGGGTAGTTATCCAGAGATAAGCAGACAGAGACAGAGAGGAGTCCTTCTGAGAAGAGATGGGGATTGCCCCTGTCCACCTGTGATGAGTGACTTGGAGCCATTACATTGCAGCTTTAGATACCAGCAGAAAATCCAGCATGGTAAATTTAGCACAGGCTCACTAAGCAGTAACCACCCCAAATTACTGTGCATGAGGAGGGATGGGATTTCTGTACAGTATAAAAACATACCATGTAGTAGACTCAGCCCTCCTTTCTTCCATTCCCAAACCAGCTGGCTCTGACTCTCCTGGTGAACTCACCCAGTAAAACCGTTATGCTCACCCTACCTGTGTCCCCCAAATAAAATCTTTTTTTTTTTTTTGGAGGGGAGATAAGAATTGAGGGAAACTCATGGCCCTATGGCAGAGGGATTTATTTATTGATCACCAATCTCATTCTAGGCTGTATAGTCAACATTTAAGCATACTTATGTCTTATAGAAACCTCAAGAAGTAGCTAAACCTATGTCACTTTTATAGATGGGAAAACAGTCTTAAAAGTTTACTAACTTACTGCGTCCTGGGTTTGTGCTGGGAGCAAGGAATCCTCAGTGGCTAAGACAGTCTTGGCTCTTCCCTTACAGGGCTCCGGCCAAATAAGAGATGGTTCTCCAATGGGGTCCCCATTTCAGGAAAGCACCTCCAGCCACCCAGTCCGTCCACAGGGGTCATCCCCATTCTTTCCAGAGCTGGGAATCCTCCTGTCTAATACAGGGAGGGTGCACACCCCCTCCACCGCCCTGGCTGCCCCTCTCCAGCCAATATCCCTCCTGCCTGGATGACCCAGCAACCTCCTCTCTGATCCTCTGAGGCCACTCTGACCCCTGCTGACCTCCTCTGTTCTGACCTCCTTTGTACAGTGATCTCTCCTCTCACCTTCTCCAAGCCCCAACAGTGGTCCCTGTGCTTCTCTTGAAGCTTGAAGTTCCAGCTCCTTCTCTTCTAATTCATTCCCCTTTGCTCTCCCAAGCCTTTCATGCTACTGTCTGCAGAGATGACAACTGAAGTCTTAGCCACATATGATTTGTTTCCTGGATCTCATCACACCATCTTTCAGTCCCCCCACCCACTCATAATAACCTCCTATACAAATTTAAATAAATGTGATCCAAGCATGGTGGCGCATGCTTGTAATCCAAGCATTTAGGAGGCTAAGACAGGAGGATCATGGTTCGCAGACAGCCTCAGCTACTTAGGGAAGCCCTTTGCAATTCAGTGAGACCCTGTTTCAAAATAAATAAAAAGTAGGGCTGGGGGTGTCGCTCAGAAGTACCAGTACAGCAAAATAAATAAATAAATAAATAAATAAATAAATAAATAAATAAATATATCCTTGCCTTCATAAACAGAGGGCTCCACAGAGGATATCAAGTATTCTTAATAGCTTGGGATGCTCCTCCACTTCAAAAAATAATACAGAATTATTTGGGGGCTAATAAGATAGGGCTATGTGACCTTCTTTGAAATGACTCCAGGCAAGCACAGGCTTTGTAGTTTTAAGCACGCTTGCTCTGTCCTTTTCTTGCCCTTCTCTCGCTGTTACTTCCTGTAACTTTTCTCTAGCTTCCTTCTATTGCATCCAATTTTCCGCTTATTTATCATGAGCCATGGGATTAAACTTTTATACTGCTTAAAATTAGGTGGAAAATAAGTGTAAGTAGAAATCAGAGTGAGTTTTAGCACCTGGGCTTTGTGATGCCATTGTGGATCCTTGGCAGGCTTTTCAGCTTCACGGATTATCCTCTATCTTCTGAGCATCGAGATTACTTTGTTAAATAGCTGCTGAGTACGTGAAGGATTTTTATAATGCTATCATTTTTGTTGACAGGAAGTAGTGGGGCTGAGTCAGCCGACTGATATGCCCCCTAAATTAGTATTAAATAATGTCTCATGATATGTGGGGACCTTGGCTCCTCAAGATGCCAGTTCTAAGCCGCATTACAAAACCCAGCCCTGAACTCCTTCTGATTATTAAGCATTCCACTGAATATGTGTGTGATAACAAAACAGTAGAGGATATTTTCTTCCCAGTGTTCTGCCAAATCTCAGCTTGAATGTAACACTTTGGCTGAGCACATTTCCCCTTTCTGTTTCGTCTGGATAAATTTTGCTTTTTTTGCTTCCTATCATATAAGGTTATGTTTACAAAAAGGCCATATCTTATTACCTCTCATCTTTGGATAGAAGAAATTTCACAGTATACTGTCAGACTAATTAGCAAGTAAAGCAGCTTATTGCTGTGGAAACATCAGATTCTATGTACATCAGACTGTCATTTTAATTGGCAATAAGGGAAAGAGGACCTAATATCTAGGAACAAGGTAAGCCCAAATCTTTATTAACTTAGCCTAGCATTTTAAATTTGAAGTGGAGCCAGGCCCTCACCTCTAATTCCAGTGCTTTTTAGGCTGAGACAGGATAGTAAATTCAAGGCCAACTTCAGCAATTTAGTGAGACTCTGAGCAACTTAGAACCTGTTTTAAAATTAAAAGTAAAAAGAGAGGTGTAGCTTGGAATAGAATACTTTCTGGGTTCAAACTCCAGTATTAAAAAAAATTTTTTTTTTGTCATTTTCAAGTGGAAAGTCTATTTCTTGAAGGGCAAAAATATATTCATTTTAAAAACATGAAAAATAGCCAGTCTAATGTGGTGGCACATGCTTGTCATCCCAGTACTTGGGAAGCTATTTAGGCCCTCTGCAACTCAGTGAAAACTTGTTTCAAATAAAGAATAAAAAAATAAGGCTATGGGTACATCTTGGAGGTAGAAAGAACTTGGGTTCAATTCCTAGTAACACACACACACACACACACACACACACACACACGACCATGAAAAATGACGCCCATAAAGAAAAAAAGTATTCAAATGAAGTTCATGTGGTTTGTTAAAAGACTATTGTTTGTTAAAAAAAAAAATACTACGGTCAATATGCCTGGCTTTGCTTTTGCTACATCTCATTTCTCAGAGGACCACAAACTCTGCGAGCTCACAGAGCTTCACCGTGTGGGTTTATGAAAACATCATCATCAGTCTATAGCACAGAGAATCAGCCAATAGTGATGTATTATAATTGGTGCTTTGCTTAAGATTCTTGTATTTGCAAGCAAAACAAAGACTCTAACTCATTCCAGTGCAATTGGGAGTGTGTTAAAAGGGAGACTCACAAAATCAGAGGAAGAGGAGGGTAAAGATAGCCCTTCACAAGGCTAGAAATGGTAGCTGACCCAGGGACTCAGCTGGGGCTGGTGGCTCAGGAGCCTTCTCTGCAGGACATCAGATGACTCAGCTCTGGGAACCTTCAGTTTCTGCACATCTCAATTCATTTTCAAATGCCTGGAGAGGGAGTGTCCTACTTGCCCAGCCAGATTTAGCCTCTCTGTCCTTGGATAAATGGCCAATGCCAAGGCCATGGGGTACAGCAAAAATGGGGAGGTAATATAGACAGGTCCACTGGGAGCATTATTGTACTGAGCAGTAGCACCAGTTTGGCTCTATTATTATCGGTGAGCATATCCAGGCTTCCTATAAGCAGAACTCTTTGTTTTCTTGAGGTTTTTTTCCCCTGTAATTTTTACCTTTTTAAGTTAATAATTTAAGCATTTAATTAAATACCAAAAGTTTACCAGGAAGATGACAACACATCAGGTATAAAAAGATAAGCTTTCACTCATGTAAGAGATGCAGAAATATAAAGTGGTTAACATCAAAACAAATAAGAAAGCTTGTGCCTATATGTAGGAGGAATTAGAAGAAGTTTTGAAAGAAAGTGTCAATCTACATATACCTGTGTTGTTTTTTTATTTTTTTCAGAGAAAACTTTCCAAGCTGAGTGTGGTGGTACATGCCTGTAATCCCAGTACTTGGGAGGCAGAGAGGGGAGAATTGTAAATTTAAGGCTAGTCTCAGCAACTTAGTGAGACCCTTGGAAACTTGGCAAGACCTGTTTCAAAATAAAAAGAAATTAAACTGGGAAAAAGATAAGGGGGGTGGGCTGGGGTGTAGCTTAGAGGTGGAATGCCCGTGAGTTCAATTCCCAGTAAACACACACACACACACACACACACACACACACACACACACACACACACACACACTCACACACTTCCAGGAGATTTTTTGGGCTGAGTTTCAAAGAAAAAGTTGGGATTTTGCTATGAAATAGGAAGAAAATCTTGCCCTATTGAAAAAAGTCCATTTCAAAGCTTACCATACCTACAAAGAGAAAGTGTGTTCATTTGGGAGCTTCATATTGCTAAGGCTTATTGGAGGTTTGGATTGTTGGAGATTTCTGAAGAAAATACTGAAAATGAGTCTAGAGAAAGAGGCAGACCCAAGTTTCTGTTATGCAGCATCAAAGTGAACGCACATGGTGCTTTGGACGACAGAGAGTCATTGAAGGATTTATGATTTGGGGAAGTGACCTGATCAAGGTTAGTTTTAGCAAAATCTGCTTTGGCAGCAATTGCGGAGAAGAGTTTGGATAAATGAAGACCAGCTGTCAGGCAGCTGCCACGGAGTAGAAAAGGGATGTTTAGAGAAACTCTGTCTTCTTTTTCAGTCTTCTCTTTTAGGCAACAGACTGGATAGTGGAGTTGCTGAGTTTAAAGCACTTTGAGAGAGAATATTGACATTATTCTGAGGCCAAGTGCATGCACAGGTTTTCAGGGGAAATACTGGAGACTTGTGTTTCTGAGTCAACTTGATATAGCAGTTCAAAGTGTGGGTATTGAGCAGATTTCCTAGATATAATGACTTAGATTTAGCACAGCCTGCTGGATAGATTCCTGGAGATAGGGCTGGATCAAAAAACAAGAAGACTGATTTTGAAAATCAAGAATTAAAGAAAGAAGATCAGTAAGGAACAGAGTCAGAGAAAGCCAACATAGGAAAGGGAGAGAGTCATAAGAATGAGTCCATTATCCATTATAATTAGACTTAGCCACGGGGTGCGGTTTTTGCTCTCATAGACTAGGTATAGAGTGAAGCAAGCGGTACTGGTATGGGGTTCCATTATCATCTGGTCTTCTCTATATTCTACTTTGTATCTTATTGTCCAAAAGGTTTACTGGAGATTCATCCCAGGTATACTGAAGGCATTTCAAAAGAGGGAAGGCTCCCTTTGAATCTACTCTAGATTTTATATACTACCTCTGCTTCCGGTCCATTGGAAAAATTTAACCCATGAATATATCTGACTTTGGTGGAGGTTGAGAAATGGAGATCTTATTCTGGGGGCCATAATTCCACTGAAAACGAGGCTCTATTTTACTAAGGAAGGAGGGGGGAATGATCCTAGGAAGCAGCTGAAAATATCTATTATACAGGAATTGTTGAATGTTGGCATAAAGAGACTTCTTCTTTTATTTATGCATATTGTTAGAAATAAATTCCCATGGTGTCATAAGACACATATTTGAAAGTCTCTTAGTAAGGCAAATTTTACTTTTTGCAAAAAGGGATCCTGCTACCAGTAAAGTTACGTAGACAAAAACAACATGGTGGAAAACTGCTGGGTGTTTTATTTTCACTGTGGAGCTTTTGTGCTGTGCTCTTATTGGTGAAAACAACCTCGCAATCTTCACAGCATTGGCTGAAGAGATGCCAGATAAGGGGTTGGCACTCCTAATTTACAGGAATTGTTATGTTTATAAAAAATACAAGCATACACAAGGTTACCTAATGGCAGTTCTACAAAATGGAGCATAAGTCAAACTATTCCTTTGATAGAAAAGATCTATTATATTCTCACAGTATAGATTATGCAAAATAATGGATTCTACTATGCCATATTTGTACATGCATATAACATACTTTGATACTTTGATAATATCTATCCCTATTGACCATCTACCATTTCTAGCCCTTTTCCCTCTGCAAGATCCCCTTCCTCTTCTCTAATAGACTCATTTTTATTTATTTATTTTGAGGTACTGGGGATGGAACCCAGGGTCACTCTATCTCTGAGCCACACACCCAGCCCTATTTTTTATTCTTTATTTTGATACAGGGTCTCACTGAGTTGCAAAGGGCCTCACTAAGTAGTAGCTGAGGCTGTCCTTGAACCGCGATCCTCCTGTCTCAGTCTCCCAAATGCTGGGATTACAAGAGTGCACCACCAGTCCCAGCTGTAATAGTCTTCTTTTGAAGAGAGTTCTTTTACAATAAAGACTGAAAAGTGTTTACTGAATTAATTAATTATGGTCTTTTCAAACATAGTTTCTTGGAGTGGTAAAAATGTAAGTCAAATCTCAGTAGATGACGGACTGATTTTAAGATAAGAAAAATGATGATGAATATAAATTTCACCTTCAACATGCTGGGCTGTGGAAAGGAAGGTGAGACCTCTTCTCTTTTCTTCCCCAAACCATCTATGTGGGATAGAATGAGGAGATATGGTATGTTTCTATATGGCCCATTTCCTAGTCAGGGTTAATTGACAGAGTATAAATCTAACTTAAATTTGTCTAAAACACCCAACTTCATAAGGCACTTGAATGAATGAGGAATGGCTAATTAACTTTGGTGAGCCAATGTATCTCTATCATTCCTATTACTAAAGATTTCTGGATTTTATACTAGAGAAATATTGGGTCAATTTATTTCAAAGATGGAAATTATAAGATGAAAAATTGATTGGCAGCCATGTTTTGCATCTTCCTCTGGGCGAATGGGTTTAACAGCTTGTTTCTCTCCCCAGCCCCAACTCTCTCTTCCTTTCTGCACTTTGACCACCATGGCCAAGTTTAAATTCCTCTAATATGTCCTTCTCTCTCCTCATGAGGAGCCATAAAATATACATACTGGACCCTCTTCCCAGGAAACTATAAACTCCAGGAAATCAGTGACTCCGTTTGCCTAACAATTTAACCTCAGTGATTAGCAGTGCCTGGCACATAGTTGGTGCTCAGTAAGTACTTATTGAGTAAAAAGTCCCTACTGAATAAATATCTGCCTGTGATAATACCTTGACAATGATAAAATGGCACATAGATATTATTTTGTATATTAAAATATATAAGGCTTCGTAAGCAATTCAATTTCTATTTTTGTTAATTTTATATTTTCCACTGAAGATGGTATCACAATTCATTTTCTAAATGATGACATTTTTGTTTTTATAAAACATCATAACTAAACCATGATGAATAATAGTTAAGTAATAAATAACTATTTAACTTGAATTAAATGACTTTTATTATCATAACAAATTATGTCAGAATAGATAAAAGTGACATTTACAGTGAATTTTTTGAAATTTCTTTTTTCCTATTTTAAAAGTCACTTTTCCAGAAACATATATTTTTCCTCTTTATATGTAAACACGTTTAAAACAAAATATTAAATTCTTTTCAAAGAGATTTGTTTAAATCGTCAGAACTCTCTTGGAAAACACAATGACTTCTGATGAAGTGAAAACTGCATCATCATCATCATCATCATAATCAGATTATAACTGCTGGCAGGATTTTCTATGTATATGAAAAACTATGGTCATGAATATTTTCCCATTGATTCTTTTATATTCTCATACATTTTTATGCTACTCTCTTCCTCCCAATAAATATTTTCTTTTGTCCTTATGGTACCAAATGTATATCATATTTAATTTATTATCTGAACTAATTAGGGAATTGGGGTGTAGCTCAGAAGTAGGGTGCTTATGTGAAGCACTGGATTCAACCCCCAGCACTACAAAACCAAACAAACATTTGAACTAATTGGTTAAGGTAATAATTTTGCAAACATGTTTTTTATATGTCTATTTCTCCCACATTATTGCATTTTATTTCCTTTGTTTTGTTTTTTTGTTTTTTTGGTGGTACTGGGGTTTCTAGAAACCCTTCTACCTCCAGGTTACTCTCCCAGACCTATTTTTTTATATATATTTTTATTTGGAAACAGGTTCTCAAACCAACGAGGCTGGCTTCAAATCTGTGAGATCCTCCTGTCTCCACCTCCCAAGTATGAGGATTAGGGGATTACAAGTGTCTGCCACCATCCCCCAGCCCACATTATTGCATTTTAATTTAGGGAAACTAAGATGCTTCGTCATGGGGAAAAATGATATAATATAGGAGAAAGTTAGAAGTGTTAACTATAATTACTGTTTTCAGAAAAAAAATGCACAGCAGTTATGATTGGGTAAATATGTTTTAGATTAATACTGGTGATCTTGTCAATACCCTGTTTCCAAGTCCAAATTATCTCCATATTAGACATAACAGAAATAAAGATTCTATACAGAATAATCAGATTATATGGTCATCTCTTATTCTGAGTTGGCTTCTTTCCACCAGTTTTCTTATTCTTGTGTCTAGATGTCATCCAGCAATGCAATGTTTGTTGGTTGGTTGGTTGCAAAACTGCACATTTGTGCATCACCTTATTAAATTTGCTTGTGTGTCTATCATCATTCTGAAACTGTTTCCTGTTCCTCAATGAAGTACTGTTATAGTTTTATTTTGTCTTTCCCTGATATGCACTATTTGTTTAATTAGTCTCTGGCTTTAAGTTTATAGAGTGAATAGAGAGTCTTTCCCTTATTTGATCATTATAGACAACAAGCCAACAATTAGAACAAAAACAATCTCACCCTTTTTTGTAATGAGAAAAAGAGCCTGTAGCTCTTGGTTGGATTTTCTACGTACTTCAGCTGTTCTAATATGTTTGTCTATATAGATTCATGTGAACATTTTTCTCTGCCTCTTATTTTTTAATAAATTTTTATTGGTGCATTGTAGTTATACATCTGAATGGGATAAAAAACACTTGTGGAGACATACATGCACACATCACCCAGTTAGCCCTTATCCAATCCCCATCTGATTCCCTCCCCCTTTCTTTTTCCCATGCTTGATTTAATGATTGACTTTGATGTTTGTTTCAATACATCAAGTGCTTTAAAGAGTTTTCCTATTCTCCCCTCCCTTCCCCTTAGATAGGTCACCTTAATTGCTCCTCTATAGAATCCCTTCTTCATCTAGGGTTCCTCCTGTCACCCATTCTCCCTAGTTTTCACATATTAGGGAAAGCATATGATTTCTTATTTGTTGTGACATTTCCCTGTAGATGCCATATTTTTGTTCTCCTTTATGGCTGGGTAAAATTTCATTGTGTGTATATCCCATAGTTTTGTTATCCACTCATCTGTTGATGGCCATCTTAGCTGGTTCCATATTTTGGGAATGGTGAATTGTGCAGCTATAAACATAGTCACTCATGCATTAGTTTGGTATTTTGGTTTTCATTCTTTTGGGTAGATACCCAGAAATGGTACTGCTGGATCATATGGTAAATTATCATTCCTCTGAGGATCTTCCATACTGTTTTGCAAAGTGGTTGCATTAATTTGCAATCCCACCAATAATGTATTAGAGTTTCTACTTCTCCACTTCCAATCAATTACAGTTTATCCCTCCTGTGGAAGTCCTTCTTTTATTTTCCACCATGATTCTCACTTGATGAAATCCTGAAAGCCAGAAGATGAGTAACTTTGATGAGATGAACCATTCACAACCAATTTTTTTTAATAGAGGTCACTTGGATCTGAGTATCTGCTGAGAGATGAGGTAAGGCAGCGGCAGCTTCAAGTGCTTCTGATCGGATAGTTGCAGGGACCTACTGGCCCTTTGCTATGCAGTAGGCTCCGGTCCTGGCCTCACTGGCCCGGGTCTCAGCCTCACTGGATGGCAGACTCCAGTCCTGGCCTCACTGTGCAGCAGGTTCTGGTCCCTGTCACCATGGGCAGGACGTCTACAGAGGTTCCCATTTTTTCTTCCATATATATTTTTTAGTAGGAGAAAACAGTATGTGTCTTTTGCAGAAGTTGGGAACCCGAATACCTAGCAGCAATGAATTGTGTCTCCCTACCGAAGGCAGAGGCCCACTGCTTCACCACAGAGTGCAGGATCTGCTGCTCTGAGTGCACCCTGGCCTCAGAGCGGGGTAGAAGAGCGTGGCAGCCATGAGTGCCGAGGCCCCCGGGTTGTGCGGCGCAGTGAGTCCGGCCCGACCATGCGGGGCTCCCTCCAATGCGCCCCAAACATTTTTCTTACATAGTATGTTGTCCAGAATTCCTGAGCCTGTGTGGCAGGAGCAGTCTACTTTCGGGGAGATTTCTTCAAAACTTTATGGTGTATTGGATTGGATCTGTCTGCTTCTCCCACATACTGGCTGCTGCTGCCACCGCCGCCACCACCTCCACCACCACCACC
The DNA here is from genome assembly GCF_963383645.1 of Muscardinus avellanarius. NCBI lineage: Eukaryota > Metazoa > Chordata > Mammalia > Rodentia > Gliridae > Muscardinus > Muscardinus avellanarius. The sequence continues at coordinate 52,822,337 of NC_137789.1, read as the reverse complement.
ATCTTGGTCCATCTCCTCTGCCTCATATTTTTAAACCAAGCATTACCATTTAATAACTAATAATGTTTATTCAATGGAGATTTTTTTCTTTTTATTTTATATAGTGTTTTAGTTCACTTTTTAATCACTGTGACAAAAAGAACTGACAGGAACAACTTAGAGGAGCAAAGGTCTATTTGGCTCGTTGTTTCAGAGGTCCAGCCCATGTCGGCCAGCTCCAAGGCAGACATACCATGGTGGCAGAGCAGAGTAAAGGAAAGTTGCTCAATTAATGGCAGCTGAGAAGCAGAGACAGGAAGCACCCAAGAACAGAGCTAGTACTCTATGCCACACATACGGTGATGCACATTTTTCAGCCATGCCCTGTTGCTTACAGTTATCCCCCGTGAGACCATTCAAATCATTAATCCATCAGTGTGTTAACCCACTGATGAGATTAAAGCCTTCATGATTAAATTACTTTACCTGTGAATATTTGTGTGTTGCCAACACATGAGCTGGTCTGGAGGACATTCCATATACAAACCATATATAGCTTTAGGAAGTGGAGTGTGTGTGTGTGTGTGTGTGTGTGTGTGTGTGTGTGTGTGTGTGTAAATGTTTTCAACATTTATCTCTGTACATTTGGGCGGGGGGGAACCTGCCATTTTTTCAACCTAGTGCTCTCATGGGTTGACCCATTCTAGAAGACTCATGCCCACCCGAATATTGCCTGGCTACCTAGGGAATGTCAGTGCGAATCATTCATTGTCTTATTGAATCCCTTCCACTCATACTGAGAATGTTACTTAAACATAAATGACTCACAGTTAGGAAAATCTGTGGAAAAGAAGAATAGAGCAAGGGAAATCAGTCTCTGTGTTAAGAGGCATGGTTTTGTTCTTAGTCTGTTTGGACTGCTATAACAAAATTCTAGATTTTAAACAATGAAAGTAGATTCCTTACAGATCCAGGGGCAGAGAGGTTCAAAGCACAGGCCTGGGGTCTGGTGAGGGTCTGCTTCCTTATTGAGGGCTATACTCACATAGTAATTTTCAGAGCAGAGATAAGAAAAGAAAAACATGAGGTGGAAGAGCCAGATTTGAAGCATGGATGTACCCAAGATAATTCCTTATAAAAGTTTTTGCTTCTTGTATGCTGTCTAGACCCTGAAAAAAATGAGACAAATATTTGAGACATATTTGATAATACCCTTGAGTTACACTGAGCTGTGCAATGGTTTGGGAAGACAGTTCTATGTATTGTGGTAACTGGTAGCAGCAAAGAAAAGTGGGCCTATATATCCTAAACTTTGTCCACCTATGTGTCCATGGACAGCAGCCCATTGCCCTAGACCAGGCCTGGAGCAAGGCCAGAGGAGAGCAGAGATTCTCCACAGGGGGAGGCAAAATTTCAAATGAAAAATGGCAGCCTCCTCCTCCAAAAGGCATATAATTCTTCTTTGACCTGTTATTCATTTGAGTCTCACTTGACTTAATTTGTCAGTGTTAAAAGATTTCACAATTCTGTAAAGAACCTTATTTGTAGTTCACCTTGTCTTGAATAGTTCCATTTCCAATGATTTTTGCCTATAACAAAAAAGTTAAGCCGGGCGTGGTGTTGCACGCTTGTAATCCCAGCATTCGGGAGGCTGAGACCAGAGGATCGCAGTTTGCGGACAGCCTCAGCTACTTAGTGAGGCCCTCTCCAACTCAGTGAGACCTTGTTTCAAAATAAAGAATAAAAAAAATAGGGGAGGGGATGTAGCTCAGAGGCCAAATGCCCTTCGGTTTCATCCCCAGACCCGCAAAAAAATAAAATAAAAAGTCCAAGGTCCAACAGATAGTAAGCAGCTTGTGGTCTGTCACTGCTGTCTGAGTGGACCCAGTGATTCATGGGGCAACTGGTGGGAAGAAAGATGTCATGATAGTGCTCTGCATTTAGAGAACATAGTCTTTTAGGGACATAAAAATAACTTCACAGTGGATTGTTACTTTAAATAGGATTTATTTTATAAACCTATGTCACCAGTAATTACTTCAATAACTACTGAAAAAGATTATTACGCTGAGGATGAAGCTCAGTGATGGAGCTCTTGCCCAGTACATATGAGGCCCTGGGTTCAATTCCCAACACAACAAATTATTAAATGCCTTTAAAAATTATATTGTTTAAAATATAAATATATTTCACCTGTTCTAAAATGCAAAACAGTAATTCAGTTAAAGATCTGCCTTCACTTTAACATGGACATGTGTTTATATATAATTTTCATGGCTAATATGCAATTTCTCATTTCCCTGTTAAATCACTCCCTTCTTCCTATGGTTATTAGAGCTCCATATTCTCTAGTTAAAAGGTGTGTACCCAATAGGTGCTTAATAATTACATTAGTGAAGGCCACGCTGTGATTATTTAGATGGTAAGATGAGTCAAATTCAACATTTTCTTCTGATCTAGAAAGGCATAATTTTTCCCCCGTGACAGAATTGCAGTAAAAATTATGAAATCACAAGACTTCCACAGTGGAGTTTGCCCTCATTTTCTTCTGAACCTCCTTTCCTTTGCTCCAAGTTTTCTCCAGGGTTTCCTCCCAGAGCAGAAAGTGCAACACATGGGCCTCACCTGCTGCTGCTCAGCTGCTGTTTGGATATAAAGGATTAGCAGTGCCTACAGGTCAGACCTCCTCCTCCTCCTTTCACTAGGCTCTAGCCTGGAGTACCTCATCAGCCTCCATCACCAACATCAGTAGCAACAGCTTCTGTGACTCCTACTGTGAAGGTGAGATGTGACCCTGGAAACTTCTCTGGTTCCTAAAATTGTTAGGTAGATGAATCAGTGCAGTGCCATCATGGGTTAACAATGAGGATAATGCAAACCAAGTTGCACACTGGAATTGTCATAGTAATTGTCTGCATAGTGACCCATATCTGCACATCAACCCTCATAAGAAGGCAATTGTCAAGCCAGGAGTGGTGACACACACTTGTAATCCCAGCATTCGGGAGGCTGAGACAGGAGGATCATGGTTTGCAGGCAGCCTCAGCTACTGCTTAGTGAGGCCCTTTGCAACTAACTCGGTGAGACTGTTTCAAAATAAAGAATAAAATAGGGCTGGGTAACTTGGAGGTAGAATGCCCCTGGGTTCCATCCCCAGTACTGCATTAAAAAAAAAAAAAAAAAAAAAAAGGCAGTTGTCTCAGCTGAAATAGTTCATTTCAGAAAGCATTAGACTGAAGAAGTTGTGAGAAGCTTTGTGAACCTGAAACCAGCTAGTCAGAATATTCCTCTGAAAGCCTGAAACCAACAACCTGGATAATATCTCCTTTTAGAATTAATTAGGTATATTCATTAATTAAGTAATTTTAGTTTGGCCAATTATAGAGATACATTTGATCCCTCATTAGGCACAATAGCATCCATCCTCTTCAGTAGCTCTGACATGAATCTTAACTGAAACTGTATCATGAAAATTCTACATTGATTAAAGGCATTTCCTGTAATACAAGAAAAACATTACTGGGTAGAGAAGATTTATTACATTAAATGGGCCATGATGCTGTAGCTGCCTACTTTTCAGATTATTTCTCATGTTCACCCTCAGAACATATTTGAAGATGGGAAGAGTTTTTCCCTGGCAAATAGTAGACAGATAAATATTGCTTGAAAAGAAAAGCTTTACCATTGAGCTATGCTCTAGCTCCAACTCAGCTGAGTTCAGTTAGCTTACCTGAAGCATATTGAATTATGATGATCAACGAAAATTAACACCAACTTTGGGAGAATAAGATAAACCATATTCAGGGCATTCCCAAATCACCTTTTAAAAAATTGTTATTATCTCAAACAACTTAACTTCTCCCAAATAATTCAGTAAGTACATGTATCTAAATTTATCTTACCCCAAATTTCTAAAAAACATGACAAAAATATTTAGATCTTTAACTAGTACTACCTATAAATGTACTACACATAAAATAGTACTACACATAAAATAACAAATGAGAAATTTATTGGAAGTTTTTGGTTGACTAGGCTTTTTGTAACTCTGTGAGGATAGAAGTTTAAGTTGCATGACACTCTAGCAATGACAATAATTCCTTCATTTATGGCTACTATGGCTTAGATAGGATTGGGACCATGTTTCCAAGGATCCATCTGTTGAGATATAACCTCTAATGTGCAGTATTAAGAGGGTACAAAATCCAACTATGGTGTTTAGATGTGAGACATTGGATAAAGATTTGATGGAGATTATTTATAGGGCAATGATGAATCTCTTACATAGATTCATCCCTTCATGACTCTATGTAAGAGATTCATATCTGCCCTAGTAGCATACAAATTATTATTTATAATCTAATATATTATAAATAATATAAAAATAAATAATCTCCATTAGTAATGGTGATTAGATAAAGTCATCAGGGTGGAGCCCCACAACTGAACACTGGTGGTTTTATGTGAAGAGAGAGGAACTAGAGGCCACTCAAGACGCATGCACCCTGTCTCTCATCATGCAATGCCTACAACTCCTGGAAACTGCCAGTGAAAGGCCATCACCAGATATAAGCCTTTGAACATCCAGAATTATAAGCTAAATAAACCTCTTTTCTTTATAATCTACCTCAAATAGTTTGCTATAGCAATGAAAATGGACTAATATAATGGCAATATACAAATTAATTTTGTTTCATGATGAATACAAATCTCTGTAAGTCAAATTCTTATTTGAATCAATTATGGCATTTTACTGGTTTTCTCTTTTTACCATCGACTAATGGTATAAGTAAAATCTTTAATATATCTTCATTGTATGTTTGTAAAAGATTCATGATTTTACCATTTTGAAAAGTAGTATACTTTGCCGGGCTTGGTGGCGCACGCTTGTAATCCCCGCACTTGGTTGGCAGAGACAGGAGGATCGTGCAGGTTTGAAGCCAGCCATGTGCGCTGGCTTAGGAGACCCTGTTTCAAAAAAAAAAAAAAAAAAAAAATGTAAAAATAGGTGTGGGAGTGTAGCCCAGAGGTAGAAGGGCTTCCAGGAACCCCAGTACCACCAAAAAAAAAAAAAAAGTAGTACACTTTAACAATAAAATATACTCCTGCCTTTTAGAAGCTCATAATCAGAAATGAAGAAAAACACCTATCTACATAGGATTTGGTAAATTTTCTATAATCTGAGAACTCACTGAGAGAGGATTGCTACTGCTTAGAAAACAAAGATTTCTTAATCTTTGATTGCTATCTTTTGATAGCAAAGACAAAAACAATGAAAAGCATTTCAGGTGGAGATGTTATAAACAAGTGCCTTGGCAGGGTGTGGCTCGCATACCTATAATCCCATTACTAGAGAGGCTGAGTCAGGAGAATTGCAGGTTGGAGGACAGCCCCAGCAATGTAAGGAGACTCTCAGGAACCTAGTTAGACCTGTTTCAAAACAAAAAATAAAAATAAGACACAGAGTGCAATTCAAATTCCCAGTAACACACACACACACACACACACACACACACACACACACACACAATTTCTTGTTTTGTTTTTTAATAGCTTAAGGTGTATCTTGGAGGTAGAATGCCCTTGGGTTCAGTCTCTAATAAATGTATAAGTGCAAATGCAACAGTAAATTGAGTGTTAAAGAAATAGCAACTAGCCAGTGTGGTGGTACATGTTTGTAATCCCAGTACTTAGGAGGCTAAAACAGGAGGACTGCAAGTTCACAGCCAGCTTCAGCTACTTAGGCCCTCTGCAACTTAGTGAGACCTTGTTTCAAAATAAAAAATAAAATAGAAGTGTGGCTCAGAGGTAGAATGCCCTGGGTTTAATCCTCAGTACCATAAAAAAAAAAAAGTAGCTAGATCAATTTAATCAAAACCTGGATAGACATGGGGAAGATATAAAAATTAAGGCCAGAAAAAGAGAGATTGCCATTATCAGAAAGGAGGTAGAAGATGAAGGAGCAATTGTTTCTCTGTCTTAGTTATCTTATAAAAGACCGTGCAGTTGACCAAGCATCCACATATAGATAAATTAATAAAATGTGATAAATACATACGATTGAAAATTATTTAGTTGAAATAAGGAGTTCTTGATGCATGTAGCAGCATGATGCACCTTGAAGTCATCGGCCTAAATGAAATGTCAACTACAAGTGGCAAATACTGCACGGTTCCACTTCTATGAGGTTCCTAGAATAGTCAAAATCACAGAGACACAGAGTGGAATGGCAGTTGTCAGGGGCCAGGAAGAAACTTTCTCTACCATTTGGGAAACTTTGCTTCTAGCATAATTTTTATTTATTTATTTATTTATTTATTTATTTATTTATTTATTTATTTATTTATTTTTGTGGGTCTGGGGATGGAACCCAGGGGCATTTGACCTCCGACCTAAATCCCCTGCCCTATTTTTTAGTCTTTATTTTGAAACAGGGTCTCACCGAGTTGTGGAGGGTCTCACTAAGTAACTGAGGCTGGCCGCGAACCACGATCCTCCTGTCTCAGCCTCCTGAATGCTGGGATTAGAAGTAAGCACCACCACGCTCGGCTTAGCATAATTTTTAAATCGTAATCATTTTTTACTTCTCCTCTGTCCACCTCTAGCTAGGAAAGGAGAAGAAGCTTCAATCCTTGGGGATGAAGAGGATAGGAAGATAATCTTCCAGTGTGTGTTGCAGTTTGCATTTGGGTTTTTTTCTTGGTTGTCTCTGAGAATGTAAAATAATTTAGACAACCTCCCTTCATGAATCAATGTAAGAGATTCATATCTGCCCTAGTAGCATAATTTCAGTTCCTCATGTAAAAAAAAACACAGCTTATACTTCAGATCTCTTCCATTTTTTTATCCTGGGAAGGCCCCATTATCAATTGGGCCTTCTCAATAACTAGAACCCCCTCTCACACCTATGCCCCACTCAAGTCAAGACTATGGGACGGTCTGTAGAATCTTACCACATTGTCCTAATAATGGAAAATAAAAATAATAGAGGTAATGCCTCTACCAGCACCTGATACAAACACTTGACAGATATTGGATGTTTTGGAGATAAGAATGTGAGTTGTGTGGGGTGCCTGCACCTGTAGACCCAGCTACTCAAGAGGCTGAGACAGTAGGGTCTCTTGAGTCCACTTGAGACCAGCTTGGGCAACATACCACGACCTTATTTTTAAAAATCAGAATCATACGTTTATATCATGGGAGAACTTTAGACAGTGCCATATTCTGTGTGTGTGTGTGTGTGTGTGTGTGTGTGTGTGTGTGTGTGTGTGTGTGTTACTGGGAATAGAGTTCAGGGGTATTATACCTTCAAGCTACACCCACAGCCCTATTTTTCAGTCTTTTTATTTTTGAAACAGTGTCTCACTGAGTTGTAAAGGGCCTCACTAAGCAGCTGAGGCAGTCTGTGAAAGGCTGGGATTACAAGCGCCCTATTCTTAATAGCATACACATGTTGGGTGTGATGGTGCATGCCTGTAATCCCAGTACTTAGGAGACTGAGACAGAAGGATTGCAAGCTCAAAGCCAACCTCAGCAACTTAGTAAGATCTTCAACAAATAGTGAGAACCTGTTTCAAAATAAAATAGAGCTGGGGGTGTAGCTCAGTAGTAGAATGCTTTTCATGAATCTATGTAAGAGATTCATATCTGCCCTAGTAGCATAATTTCAGTTCCTCATGTAAAAAAAAAAAACAGCTTATACTTCAGAACTCTTCCCTTTTTTTTTAATCCTGGGAGAGCCCCATGATCAATTGGACCTTCTTAATAACTAGAACCCCCTCTCACACCTATGCCCTACTCAAGTCAAGACTATGGGACAGTCCGTAGAGTCTTACCACATTGTCCTAATAATGGAAAATAAGAATAATAGAGGTCATACCTGTACCAGCACCTGATACAAACACTTGACAGATATTGGATGTTTTGGAGATAAGAATGTCCTAGAATATGTACACCATGGGATTTGGGCCAGGGGAATGATGTGTTCATAGCTATGCTTCATACCAATGAGAAAAATGAGTTGGAAAATGCAACTAGATTCAGGAAGATAAATTAGGTGGGTATTACAGTAATTACTAGAAACATATATTAATCATTCATTCCAGAAAAGTAGATATGGCGGTGTGAGAAACACTGTCAAAATAGAATTCATAAAATTTAGGTAGCTGACAGATATGGAGAATGAGCAAGGAGGCTGGAAGATGACTCTGTAGTGTGAGTCTAGTTGCTGGCAGTGTATCAACACTACTCACTGAGAGATGAGAACAGAGTAGTTTCAATTGAGAAGGAATATGTTCAATTTTGTATATGCTAAGTTTGAAATGCCCGTAAACATGCCATTACAACAATACTAGTAGGCAGATGGAAATATTAGGACAAAACTGGACAATTGTGTACTGTATTGAAAGAGTATCTCCTTGGGGACTGGCTCAACCAATATAAAACTCTGGGACATGTTGACATTTTATCCTCTCTATAACTTTGAAGAGAAGCTCAAACATTTGGAACCCATCTTTCTTTTTTTCCCCCTGTGGTACTGTGGTTTGAACCCAGGGGCATTCTACCTCTGACAGCCTTATTTTATTTTTTATTTTGAAACAGGATCTCACTAAGTTGCAGAGGACCTTGCTAAATTGCTGAGACTGGCCATGAACCTAAAATCCTGTCTCAACTTCCCAGTACTAGGAAGAGTACACCATCACACCTGGTTTGGAAGTCATTATCAAGAAGGCAAGTTGAGAAAATAGTGTTCCCATGGTAAAAAGAAAATGTAAATGATAAACTTCTGAAGGACATACCTTTCCATAAATTCTCAAAGTCAGTGACACTAGACTCCTTCCCCAAGTGGTGGGATGCTGGAACCATCCACAGGGCTATAGTAGCCTTGGGAGCAATTGGGGGATGTTGAATAAAAATAAGGGGGTGATGGTAGTGTCCAGAGGAAATAAAGTATTTTTAAATGGCCCATAAGGCAATAAATTTGGGAATCTATGCTATGATGTACAGAAAATGTGCTATCACTGACCCACAGGCCAGACAATGGTTTTGTCTGTGTAATATGCTAATCATATTCCTGCTTCTTGGTTCTTATTTCTATTGCTCTTCTGTGTAGCTTGAAAAGATACCCTTTTCTGTTTTTCTATATTATGAAATGTGCCCTTTCAAAATATGAAAATAACATATAGCTTAGCAATTTCCTTTAATAAATTCAACTTCTTCACAAGTAGTTAACCAAGCCTAATCCTTGTTTGAAATACTAAAATGATGCAACAGAAAGCTAGTAAGATGTAGTGAGAAATGGGTGGGAGGTGAGAGGTTGTGAGGGCAACAAGGCAGGGAGGTTATTCTGAATAGTCTCAGACATACTTTTTTTTTTTTAAGCAATGGGCTCTAATTCTAATTATTAGCATTATGGTTTTTATACTAGCACATTTTGTGTTACTGTAGTGAAATACCTAAGGCTAGATAACTTAAATAAAACAGAGATTTATTTCTCTTATAGTTTTGGAGACAGAAATTCCAAGCAGTATGGTGCCACCTCTGTGAGGGCCCCCTGGCCACATCACAACATGGCAGATGGCATCGTGGCAGGAGTGCATATGAGAAAAAGAGATCGCATGGTGAGATGGGAAGCCAGAGCGAGATTCAAGGGTCGGGCTCACTCTTTTATAACTATTCACTCATTCAAGAACTCGGGGACCCAAAACGACGACTCTAATCACTTTGAAGGGCAACACCCCCAATGACCTACAAATTTTCCACTGCCCTAATCAAAGTAGACTCACACTGAAGAGTCACCTCTGAGCCCTCCTTCCTCACTCCCCATATCTGTCAGCTACCAAGTTCTATCAAATCTACCTCGACACTGTTTTTCACACTGCCACATCTTAAAGTTGCCACACCACCTCCTAATACCCCCAACACCGAGGACCAAGCTTGCAACACATCAGCTCCTGGGGACACACTCAAACCATAGCCAAGTCACAGGAGTTCTCAACTCTGCTGAGAAGTTTTTGTTGCTTTTTTTTAGGGAGCCTTAATAGTTATGGAATGAAAGGTTATTCTCTCTCTGTCAGAATTTCTTCCATCCATTCTAGATTGCTATAAAAATAAGAATCAGAAAAGCATGAAGGTTTGAGAATGAATGGTTGACAAGCTCATTCCATAGCTGCCCAATTTTGAGTAGCATGCAAAGATAGTTTAAATAACTGCCTATGTGCAGTAGCTATTTTATGTAACATATAATAACAGTACCCACTACCCACTAACATTTGATGAACTCTCAGGTAATTTATACCCTAGAGGGTATAAATTTATAAACATAAAATAACATGGTGGCGCACGCTTGTAATCCCAGCATTCTGGAGACTGAGACCGGAGGATCACAGTTCGCGGACAGCCTCAGCTACTACTTAGTGAGGCCCTCTGAAACTCAGTGAGACCCTGTTTCAAAATAAAGAATAAAAAATTGGGCAGGGAGAGTAGCTCTGAGGTCAAACGCCCCTGGGTTCCATCCCCAGACCTGCAAAAAAAAAAAAAAAAGAAAAAAAAAGATAACATGAAATGATAATTGTCATTCTCAAACTGTTTCTGTACCTTAATCTGGAAACTTCTTGGCTGAGTATTCTCTCCAGCTGGAGTTTGAGCTCTCGTTTTTCCTAATATTACCTTGACTGAAAATTTCCTCAGTGCAATCAGGTTCTACCTAAATTGTTCACACTGTCCCTTCCATGAGTACTGATTCACAGGTTTGTGATTAAGCATTTGTCCTCATCAGACCACAAGCTGAGTCCTTCTCTGACTGGGGTTTGAAGGCTACTCTTTCCTGGGACTCAACAGGGACCATTTTCCAGTTCACCCACAAGGTGAAGAAGTCAATGGCACTGTCCTCTGAGTGTCCTCTGAGTGATGTTTCCCCTTGATCACAGATATATGCCCATAATCTTTCAGTAACTTTCTAGAAGAGCAACCTAAGAAACCATGGCATTAATTCTTTCATGGCTTTGGCCTTTCAAAGCCCTATCCCTAAGATCCAACCTTTGGACTCATAAAATATTTAAACATAAATCACTTACTTTTTTCCAGAGGATTTTACACAATTTAATAATTGGTTTAAGTCATTTCCTTTATATTGAACTGAGGTAATTTGGATTCTGTTGAATCAGCCATCAAAAATATCATGAAGGTTTGAGCTGTTGTTTTGTAAATTATGATTTCTGCAGAACTTGCAGTCAGGCTTTTTTAAAATTACAAAACAAGAATGGACTTTGAGTTCAGGTGTGACGTCAAGAGCTATGTGAGCCAGAATTTTTTTTCAGTGAAAAACACAATGCGTGCTTCCTGCAAGCAAAAGAAAATAATATTATCTTTTAATGTTATACGTTCCTTTTAAAAATACAAACTGTTGTGATAAGATTGGGACCAACAGATGAAGAAGTTCTAGTTGGAAGTCCGCTTATGCCCACAGTGAGCACATCAATTGGGAAAGGAAAAAGAATTATAGAAGCCAAGGGCTTTTATGAGGAACACCTTGTTCTGTAGAAACCTCTCTGGTACATTCCATTTGTTTTAATGAGTTCTGTGTATGGCAAATGCTAAACGTATATTAGATAAATTGAAACTTGATGATCTCACATAAGCATGTAAGATTCTCAGATAAAATCCCAGATAGGGTGAGAGACAAGATCTGCACTTAATACTATTTAAAGAAATTTCCTAAGAGGGGTTGTAAAAATGTTCCATGATGCAATGGGCTACTTTACCCCAGTACCACAAAAACAAAACAAAACAACTGACGGCTTTATCAGTAGTAAATGAGGTGATAACAGTGTTCTTCAGGGAGTTCATATTGTCCCGCTTATCATGTTATTGTAAGCTCTCCAGAGGAACTATATTAAATTTTCCATAGCATTCAATTGGACACCATGCCACTGTTCCTTCTAGCAATTTAGAGTAACTAAGAATAACAGAAACTATCGACACTCACTAGTTAACTCACTTCCTTGCCCATTTATACTTTTATTTACCCATTTAGTAGAATATATTTCATATCTACTATATTCATTTGTTTTAATTTTTTTTTGTGTGTGTGTGTGGTACTGGGGGTGAAACCCAGAGGCTTTCTACCTCCAGGCTATACTCCCAGACCTTTTTTGTATTTTTTTTTTTTTGGAAACAGGGTCTCACTAAGTTGCTGAGAACCTCACTAAGTAGCTGAGGCTGGCTTCGAACCCGTGCGATCCTCCTGTCTCAGCCTCCCAAGCGCGGGGATTACAAGCGTGTGCCACCACGCCCGGCCATTTGTTTTAAATTTTTATGGAGCATTTATTGCATGCCAGATATTGGACATTTTATTTTTTTTTCTCTTTATTTTTTTATTTTTTTTTAATTTATTTTTTATTGGTGCAATGTATTCATACATCATAGTGGTATAAAGAAAATACTTTTGTGGACATACATGCACATCTCGCCCAGTTAGCCCCTACCCGATCCCCACCCCATTCCCTCCCCATCCCTCCTTCCCACGCTTGGCTTACTGGTTGACATCTAGTATTATAGCAATTTATACAATATTAACATTGATAATCTCACATAACAGTTTCATTTGTCTGGTACCAAACTTTTGATGACTTAAAGATAACATTTCAATATTTCTTTTTGCTTTCTTTCTTACCAGAGAATATTTTTTTTCTTTTTTTTTTTTTTTAGGTGATGGACATTTTAAAAAGCTGTGTATATCTCCAGTTTTAGATATCCTCCTTCTGCCAAATCATGGGGGTCATCCAAATAGTTATTAAAATAAAATAGAGGTATAACTTTTTGTGTGTATGTGTGTGGAACTAGAGCTTGAACTCAGGGGCATTCTACCTCTAAGCTACACTCCCAGCCTTTTTGTTTTTATTTTTAAAATAGAGTCTTACTAGGTTGATGAGTGTCTCACTATTTGCTGAGGCTGTCCTCTGTCGCATCTCTAGGGCTCCGGCCTGCAGAGCCCCAGGAAAGAAGACACAAACACCGAGTCTGTTGATGATGCTTCCTCTTTAATGCTTCCTCCTCTTTAATGCTTCCCCCTCAATGCGCACAGCAGGCAAATATATATCAGTCTCATAACCCCTCCCTCATCACTCCACCAACCCAAAGCTTCCCACAGCTAGGGCATGCACATTTCTAACCCTCTCATAGGCGGGCTGGTGGTAGCATGAGGCGCTGCATCACTGATCATCCGTAGGGCGCCTGATAGGGCTCACTGTGCAGGCTCAGGACACTGCCAGCCTCGTGAGCCTCGTGACTTGGCAACATGCCTAGGCGCCATCTTGAGCCACCGCCCCATCCCGATCTAGCCGAGAGGGCCGCGACAGTCCTCAAAACTATCATCCTCCTATCTCAGCCTCCCGAGTATTGTGATTACAGGCATATACCACTGTGGCCAGCTGGTGTAATTTAAAATTATGTTGACTACTGTATACAATGTGCTGGTCCCTGAAAAGAAAAAAAAAAAAAAAAGAATACCTTTTCTTTTTTAAAATATATTACCTTCAGCCAGGTATGGTAGCACACACCTGTAATCCTGATACTTGGGAGGCTGAGACAGGAAGATCGCAGGTTTGAGAACAGCCTCAGCAATTTAGTGAGGCTATGTTTCAAAATAAAAAGAACTGAGGGTGTAACTCAGAGGCAGAATGTCCCTGAGTTCAGTATGTTGTATTAAATGTTAGGTATTATGTCATTTGATTCTCGTAAACAAACAGGCAGTAGGTGTTAACTCGAATTTGTAGCTAATATAACAGATTAGAGAGATTGATTACCATCTTTCTAAGTGACCAGGGAATACTTGACAACTTTTACTAGTTAAACCATTTTTGGCCTGAAGGAAAAAAAAAAAAAAACTGGGTAAAAACATCTTCAACAACAGCATGTTTCACCTATAGCATGAGTGGAAAACCCAGATCAAGGCCACATACAAAGGATCATGAATTCCAGGGTTAAACTCGAGGTGTGGGCAGGGCCATGTTTTCTCTACAGACTCCAGGTAAGGAGCCTCTGTGCTTCCTGCTGCCATTGCTGTTGCTAGCATCCGTGGCCCTTCTTGGCTTACAGCAGCATGGCTCCCATCTCTGTCGTAGGGGTCATGTGCCCTTTCCCCCAGGTCTTCTCACATCATCTTCCCTCTGTGTGTGTCTGTTTCTCTGTCTCTTTTACTTTTCTTATAGGAACAACAGTCCCATTAGAATAAAAGGCCATCTTACTCCTATATGACCTTCTTTTTACTCCTTTTACTACATGCTCAAAACCCTTATTTCCAAATGCATTCACATTCTGAAATTTTCGAAAGGATATGAGTTGGGCGGGCACTATAACAGAGTAAAAGCACTGTTAGTTTTAGAAACTGCATATCACTGCAAAATACAGAAATGGATCAGTGATGGAACCAAATCTTTTCTTCAGAAATAGAACTAAAGCTGGGCGTGGTGGCGCACCCTTGTAATCCCAGCATTCGGGAGGCTGAGATCAGAGGATCGCGGTTCACGGACAGCCTCAGCTACTTAGTGAGGCCCTCCGCAACTCAGTGAGACCTGGTTTTAAAATAAAGAATAAAAAATAGGGCAGGGGGTGTAGCTCGGAGGTCGAATGCCCCTAGGTTCCATCCCCAAAACCATAAAAAAAAGAAAAAGAAAAGAAAAAACAGAAAGAAATAGAACTAAATATGTTTTAGAATTAAAAGAGATAAGAACAAACCAGACTGGTCATTGGCTATGCATTTCCAAGAGGTCCAACATCAATTAAATGGTTTAAGAAATTTTCAAGGAGAAGATTTTTCATATTGAAAGGGCCCACTAAAGGCCTAACATCATAGATAAAAGTAGAGTCACAGAAAGTAACATTGTTATTAAAATTCAAAATACTAAAGACAAAAAATAAGCTATAATCTAGGGATGTAGCTCCCGGGAAGAGCATTGCCAAGTAGTCACAAGACCCTGGGTTCGAGTCCCAGCTCCCTAAGTTGTAGAAACATCAAAAATAATGTTTGACCAAATATTTGATCACTCTGACTCAGCCAAATTAATGGCCACAAACCAGGCCTAGGGGCACTCAGCTGCAGTCCTGGCTACTCAGGAAAAGCTGAGACAGAAGGATCACTTAAGTCTAGAAGCTTGTGGCCAGTCTGGGCAACATAGGGAGACTCCGCCGCAAAAAAGAGAAGGAGGAGAAGCCTTTACAGCAGAGAATGGCTGCTCCCACTTGACAGGTAAGAGGTATCTGTGGACCCCATCTCTGAGGCACGAAGAAATGAAAAGCAAAGATACCTTTATATTCCCACATCACCACTCTGCTTTCTGAAAGAACATCTTCTAACCCAGATTCTTTAGCACTCTATACTAAGTAGCAGAACTCTTAAAAGTTGAGGGATATCAGATGAGTGTGAATTCTTTCCACTCAGCTTTCTAATACTCACTTTTTATGCAAACAATCACATACAGATTGCAAATAGATCCTATTTTAGCCAATTAAGACATAGTAATGTTCTTCTACAACACCTCAGAATTTGAAGAAAGGCTCCTAAAGGAAAAAAAAACTTAAAAACACATTCTGCTAAAATACTTGTTAGGTTAAAAAAATACTGCTTGAGAGAAAAAAACTAGCAGAAAAAGTTGAATTATTCTTTTTTACCTTCATGTCAGTGCCACAAGGAGGACTCAAGAAGAGAACCATGAAGAGAATGGTTTTATTTTTTTTTTAATCATTAACTTTTATTACAAGAACAGCACAAATTTAGTAGAAAGGAATGAGGTATAGACAATGAAATGAAAGAATAAGAGAGATACCATCAATATATCAAGCTATGCAAACCAAACAAAACAGCTTTAGTGATACATAATGATTTGTGTAAAGCTAGTACTGTCCTCAGCACTTTTATGTACATTATTTCACTTGAGAAAGTTACCATGGGAATTTCACTATTAATATTGCATCATCTGCTTAATCTTTATTTGGAACTTGTTATGTTTTTGGAAGGCTTTTTTTTTTTTTTAACGAGTTTTAACTTCTGGCATTTTTTCATCAGACACATCAGGAATGCAAATATTAAGTAGCAATTGTAAATAGCAAGTCAACTTCTCAAACCAAATCAACTTCAATTTGAAATGTATTAAAGGTACGTAAAACAGCAGTCCACTGAGAAGAAAGAGAAACACATAGATATAGTGCATCTTTGGTGACTTTATCAGTGGTACCAAAACCAAGCACAGGCTCATGGCAATTGTCATGAAGACAAATGGTAAAAAGACCTGAAAAAAGCAAAACAAAAAAATTAGCTATGAAGACTATCACGATACTTGCATATTTAGATAAACAAAAATGAGATATTAACTGATAATATAAAAGCATGTTAAATTAGTTATTAAGGTAGATAAACCTGGCTTAGAATTGAGACAAATGCTTTCATAAAAGGAGCTGTTAGCTGGGCTTGTTGGCGCAGACCTGTAATCCCAGTACTTGGTAGGCTGAAACAGAAGGATTGCAAGTTCACAAAACCCTCGGCAACGTAGTGAGACCCTGTTTTAAAATAAATAAAATAAAATAGGGCTGGAGGTGGAGCTCAGAGGTAGAATGCCTGAGTTTAATCCCCAGTATTACAAAAAGGGAGAGAGAGAGAGGGATGTTAAAGGCTCATTCTAAGGTGCTGTTTGGAAGAAATGAGCCTCTAGCATGGCGTTCTCAAAATGGAAGTAATTATGACCATTTGCTGATCGACATGGCATGAATCTGCTCAGGAGTTTCTAAGGCCCAACAAGGAGCTCTAACAACAATCTCTCTCTAAGGAGCTCACAATAATCTTCTCTGGAAAATATTTTGAGTCAAGAAATTCAACACAAAGTCTATTTATCCTATTACTCAGGTAAATATTGGCAGGTAAATATCATATGACTTTATAAGCTTAGCATATTAAGAAATAAATCAAGATAAAATTTTGACCAAGACAATTCTTCCAATTTTTTAATCTGTTTTTTTTTTCTTCAAAATCCATCCTTAAAAGGATACCTTAAAAGGATCTTTTTAAAGATCCATCCTTGGTACCCGCTTCGTGTTAGGATTATAGAGTTCCTACACTTCACATTATTCAACCTAGAGAGAAAATTCAGTAGCAGTCACTTTTGAGATTCCTGTAAGAGACACGAATCTGTACTCTAAAGATAAAATGTAGCTAGTCACAATTTTTGAAACCCTTTAATGAGAGGTCATTCATTTGAGGCTTAATTAATTAATATTCTTCTCTTAATTTATAAAATATCCCTGAAAAGATAATTTATCATCTCACAGCTCACGATTAGTTATCAAATAATTGAGAGAGGAGAAGAGACAAGACCAAGAAAATTCTAACCATTATATATACAATGCAGGCACTTTTCTTTCCTTTCCTTTTCTTTTCTTTTCTTTTCTTTTCTTTTCTTTTCTTTTCTTTTGTTTTACTGGGATGGAACCCAGGGGCATTCTACCTCCGAGCTATGCCCTCAGCCCTATTTTTATTCTTTATTTTGCAACAAGGTCTCACTAAATTGCAGAAAGGCCTCACTAAGTAGCAGAGGCTGGCTGTGAACTGTGACCCTCCTGTCTCAGCCTCCCAAGTATTGGGATTCCAAGTGTGCGCCACCACACCCAGCCTTGGAGGTACCTTTTTGTACATTTAAATGTAAATCAAATGATGACATAAACCAGGCATGGTTCCACATGCCTGTAATCCAAGTACCTGTGATGCTGAGTGAGGAGGATCACAAGCGCAAGGCCAGCCTCAGCAATTTATCAAGATCCTGTTTCAAAATTAAAAAATAAAAAGGACTGGGGCATAGCTCAGAGGTAGAATATTTATGGGTTCAATCCACAGTACCACAAAAATAATAATCAAATAATGATATAAATAAATAGCCAGTAAGGTCAGACCTTAGATTATTTTTGTGCATTAGCTTATTTACTACATACAACATTCCAAGTATTCCAAGTATTATTTGTTCCCCTGTTAGATACCTAAGAACTGAGGATCAGAGGTTCAATAACAAGACAAAGTTCAGAAAATAAGTTGAGGAACTGGAATCGAGCCCAAGCTCTTAATGATTGCCTTATATTATTACTTGGTGCATTACAAATCCATTGTCAGTGTATAACTTTTAATTACAAACAGTTAGGGTCAGTGTTCTAACAACAGTGTGGGTGAGAAAACATCAAAGAAGAGACAGATTAAAAAGACATCATCTGAATTTATGGGGAGTGGAGACCCGAGGGAGGTGGCTCCAAGGGGAACCACAAACGTCAACCCTCCCTCCCCAAGGGTTCTCTGAGCATCCTCTGGATGCTGCTGTGTAGCAATTAGCATACTATTAACAACTGTTGTTGTTTCACCTGAGTACCAAATAGATTGTAACTTGTCAAAAGGAAGGAGCCCAGCCTTATTCCTTTCTCTACCCAGAGTAGCTAGCAAGGTACTTGAAATATAGTCACTTCTCAATAAGTACTTGAGTGCACAGCAGGTAAGCAGTGTCTGGATGGAAGTAGAAGGGAAGACTGCAAAGGCAAGATGGTTGTAAATCAACCGAAGTTGCTGATCAGAACATTGTTTTCTTTCTCCTAGTTTTCTTTCCTATATTTCGTACTTAACAAGAATCAAACACTGCAAAGAAACTGCCTAGATTTGAATGCCGCCTCACTCCATTCTCTGTGTGCGTGGGTAAATGACTTAGCTCTTCTAAGCCTGTTCCTCTTGTGTAAAATAGGCCTAACAGCAGTATCCACCTTTTGCGTTACTGATCATTGAAGGTGATGATAGAAGTGAAGTTTTGAACATGCCACCGAGCCAACCAAGATTATTTTATTACTCTGATAGTCTATCTTTCCTCAATAAATCCTTGTGTTGCCAATTTTGCTTGTAATCCCAATACTTGGGAATCTGAGACAGGAGAATTGCACGTTCAAGGCCAACCTCAGCAACTTAGCAAGATCCTCACCAATCTAGTGAGACTCTGTTTTAAATTAAAAAAATAAAATAAAATAGGGTTGGGGTGTAGCTTGGAGTAGAATGTCCCTGGTTTCAATCTCCAGGAACAAAATTAATTAACTAATTACTTAATTTAAATATTTATGTCAAAAAGCCTGGTCGTGTCAATGATCACAATACGGCAATGTTTGAGAACCATAGGTGCTATCATTTGAGACCTCACCCTTCTTCATTTCTCATCTGCTGACTCTGACCTTACCAGTAGAAGACACGGGTATGCATAAGTAGTTACATATATAAACCAAGTAATTTCTGGTCAAAAAACTCATAATGACCTGTGCCACCATCCAGAGAGCTACCTTTCTCACTAATAAACCTTTATGTGGAACCTAAGAGAGTTTATATTGAGTGAAGCCTACCCAGTAAGAATTAAATTTAAAATGAAGACCAGATTATCCTTCGTGTTTCACAATTTATCAAGTAGTGAAACATCACCTCACTGATGTTCAGAATATCGTCTTCAGATACAGTCACACATAGTATCTTTTATTTCACATTGAAAACCAAAAAGATTTAAAAACTCACTTTTACCTTATAAGGCCGATGTAGATTTGGTTCCTGGTATCTCAGTTTCAGTATTCCTACCATCGATAATAAAGTCCAAATAGAAACCACAAAATAAAGATAGTTGATCAGGTCAATTAGATTTGTTAAAATGATTGCAATAGATCCCATAGTGATATCTAGTAGCACAGGTATCAGCGGAGAGGAGTGAATATTAAGTGTACCAAATAACAAAGGCAGCTGGCCTTGTTGGCCTGCAAGATGGGTTATTCTTGCTGTTTCAAGTACATTAACCATAAGGTTGCTAAATAATGAGGCAGAAATAGCAAAAGGAACAATCCATGTTAACTGAGGGATCACTCTATCAGTCCATGTAATAGCCACAGCCTCTGTAGAAAAACAAAAGAAAATGTGTTAAGAAGAGAAACTCGTGGTAAACCTTTTAACAGTATTCTTTCCCACTGAAAGCACAAAATTTTAAAAGTCACTAAGAAAATAAAATTTTGTTGAGTTTTGTTTATTTCCTTGCTCTGCACTTATATAACATCTCATGCACGTGTCCATCGATCCCCATCACCACACATCATAAATGGTTATCATTTTCATCATGCTTTCCCCAAACGACCAGGAGCGCTTTGAAGGCAAGGATCTTTCATTTTTTTGCTAGAAAACTAGTCCTTCACTCACTGTCAGATGTAGAGTGAGTTTTTGATAAAAATTTGTGAAATAAACTGGTTTTGTTGAATGATTAAAAGCATGTTTATTTTCTAAAACTAGTATATGGAGTGGCGATAGATACAGAGTCAAAAAAGCAGAGTAACACTGCTGCCATGAGACTGGAACTGACTCCTGGCGTGATACCATTTAAAACACTCAAGAGAAGTGAACCACATAGGTCCAAGAAAAAATTGCTCACAGATAAAATGTTCATGACATCGGGAACCTAACTTAGAGACCAGTGGTTCTCAACTAGAGGTGGTCTGGCTTCTTTGGGGGTCACGTGGCAATGTATCACAGCTGGGGAGGTAGGAGGTTGCTATTGGCATCTACTAGGCAGAGGCCAAGGATACTGCCAAATATCGTATAATGAACAGAACAGCCCTAGAGCTGAGGTCCAGAAATAGACTGTAGCTCAGTGGCAGAGCACTGGCCTAGCATGAAAAACTCCGTAGTTTTGATCCTCAGCACTGAAAAGATATAGAGAGATATATATAGATACACAACCATAACACACACACACACACACACACACACACACACACACACACACACAGTTCAAAATGTTGACAGTGTTGAAATTAAGAAACACTGCTATATACCAATCCTTAGATAATATTCAGAAATTTTTACTTTTTTTGCTTAAAAGTAAAGAGACCTTATAATACTAATTTAATATAAATAAGTAGGCCCAAAAATTTAATGATGAAAAGCACCCATTGTTCATGAAAATCCACTTGAGTCCAATTCATATTAAATAAATATATATTAGGATAAATCAATCTGTCGCAGAGAAACAATTTCCCCATTATTTAGTGAAAAACAGAGTCTAATGTCCCTGGGGTAATGTCCCTGGCCTCTGGGATTGTACTTTTGTACATGAGTAGGTTGGTTTCAGGGGACATGAATACAGCAGCTTATAATAAAGAGTGTGACAAAACTAAAATGTCATCAGTGGCTCTTGCTCTTAATATCTTTTTTTTTTTTTTTTTGGTTGTACTGGGGTTCCTCGAAGCCCCTCTACTTCCGAACTACACTCCCGGACCTATTTTATATTTTTATTTGGAAACAGGGTCTCTTAAGCATGACCCTCCTGTCTCTGCCTCCCAAGTGCAGGGATTACAAGCATGCGCCACCACGCCCGGCCTAATATCTTTATTTTTTTTAAACCCATTTTCAATAGCCTCAATGTAGTATCACTTTTTATTTTTTTAGTGCTATTCTACAGTATTGTTTAAGATATCTCATCCCCCTCTTATTCATTCCAAATAAGTGACTGTCAGTCTTGTCTCCTGGACACTCAGCCTCCCTACACTATCCCCTCTCAGACATGTGTTTAGAAATATTGCTTTTGTGTGAATGCAAAGGGAATTCTCCTTTGATTTCCTAGTGGGTATTCTGTAAACAAGGTTGGTTATAACTAGATGAGGGTCTAGTCAGCTCTACTAGTGAGGGTTGACAAAAGTCATACTTAATATTTCTGCATGATCTTTATCCTAGAAGTGATTTTTTCTTCCTTTCAATATGTCTTTTTTTTTGGGGGGGGTACTAAAGCTTAAACACAGAGACATTCTACTTCTGACCTACTCCACCAGCCCTTTTTATTTTTTATTTTGAAACAGAGTCTCACTAGGATGCTGAAGCTGGCCTGGAAACTTTGTCCTTCCTGTCTCAGCCTCCTAAGTACTGGAATTACAGGCATGCATCAGCTTACCTAGCTCATGTCTTTTCTTTTAAAAATGCTTTCTTTTTTTTTCTTCCGGTACCAGGGATGGAACTCAGGGACCTTGTACCTCTGAGCTACACCCCCAGCCCTATCCTATTTTTTAGTCCTTCTTATTTATTTATTTATTTATTTATTTATTTATTTATTTATTTATTTTTGCTGTGCTGGGGATGGAACCGAGGGGCATTCTGCCTCCAAGCTACACCCCGGTCCTATTTTTTAGTCTTTTTTATTTTTTGAAACAAGTTCTCACTGAGTTGTGAAGGGCCCCGCTAAGTAGCTGAGGCTGTCTGAAAACCTCAATCCTCTGGTCTCAGCCTCCCGAATGCTGGGATTACAAGTGTGCACCATCACGCCCAGCTAAAAAATGCTTTTATAAAAAGCACTGAAGCATATAATCAAAGGTAAGTGTTTTTTTTTTCTCTCACCAATTTCTCATTCATGATCCCCAAATATAACTACTGTTGACATCTGTTTGGACCCTCTTCCAGAAGTTGTCTATCATACTGTTTAAGCCTCTGTGAGGACTATGTATGTGTGGTGGGAGGAGGGGATTCTATGCATGTGTGCACAGGGGTTTGTGTGCACATCTCTGGGCTTGTTTCTATTCACTTTCCATTGTATCTTTTTTATTTTTTGTAAATGCAAAGGGAATTCTCCTTTGATTTCCTAGTGGGTAGTCTATAAGCAAGGTTTGTTGTAACTCGACAAAGGTCTAGCACAGTTCTACTAGTTTTGGATGGCAAAAATCATACTTAATATTCCTGCATAAACTATCTCACAAGTGATATTTTTGGTTTGTTTTTTACTGCTTTCAGTTTTCTTTCTTTCTTTTTTCTTTTCTTTCTTCTTTTCTTTTTTTCTTTCTTTCTTTTTTTTTTTTTTTTTTTTTTTTTTTTTTTTTTTTTGACTGAAGCTTGAACCAGGAACCCTTTTTATTTTTTACTGGGGATTGAACTCAGGGTATTCTACCTCTGAACTACACCCCAACCAGTTATTTATTTATTTATTTATTTATTTATTTTGGCACTGGGGTTGAAACCCAGGGCCATTCTACCTCTGAGCGTCATCCCCAGCCCTATTTATTTTTTATTTTGAAACAGGGTTTCGCTAGGTTGAAGAGAGTCTCACTACTTGATGAGACTGTTCTCGAACCTGCAATCTTTCTGTCTCACCCTCCCAGATACTGGAATTATGTGTAAACCACCACACACAGCCTTATTTTGATTTTGAAACAGGGTTTCGCTCCATTGCTGAGTCTGTCCTTGAACCTGTGATCTTCCTGCCTCAGTCTTCCATGTACTGGAATTGCAGACATGCGCCACCACACCCAGAATTCCAATGTATCTTGATCATAAGAGAACATATGTAGCCACCTAATTATTTTAGTAAATTCTCAGTATTCTATTACCATAAATTAATTCATCTATTCATTTTGTGTTGGTGGATTGTAGGTTGTTTTTATTTTATAATAAAAATGTTCTTTAATAAAAACACTCATGTCTTCATTTTGTTTTGTTTTGTTTTTTCTGGTACTATTGTGGATTGAATCCAGGGGCATTCTACCTCTGAGCTACACCCTTGGCCCTTCTCACTTTTTGTCTTCAAATAGGGTTTCAATAGGTTGCAGAGGCCGGCTTCAAACATGTGATCCTCCTGTCTCAGCCTTCCAACTATTGAGATTGCAAGCATGTGCCACCATAGCCAGCTCAATTCCTGATAATTAATATAAATAATATAATTAATTGAAACAACTCTCCCTAAAATAAATTCTTAGAAGTGGGACTTGTAAGTCCAAAGGCATATATATTCACAAGTAAGAGCAATATTACAAAGATGCCCTCCAAATTTGATTTTATCAATTTACAAATCATTCTAAAGTTCCCACTTTAATTCCCAAATTCTTAATCACACCTGTGTATTTGAAAGCTGCTTCCTAGAAACTGCTTCTGCACAAGGAACCCTTGGCTTCTCTCCCCAGGCAGCCTATTTACTGGTTTATGCGATCAATCTTGTCTGGTGCCAATGTTTTCTAGAATCAAATACAGCATCAAAACCTCAAAATCCCCATCTGTGGTACTCTTGGCCACAGCGTGTCCTAGGGATTCAGAAAAAAAAAAAAAAAAAAAAAAAAATCTCAGGCCAAAAAGCTAGAACCAGGCCTTTTCACTAGAATATGGCCACACACCTCTGTCCTCAGTTGCAGAACTTACTTACAATGAAGGACATTTTTTCTTCTAAGAGAATAATATGTAAAGAAACAGGTCAGAACTCCAATGTTGACACAGACAAAACATTACAGGATTAATAGCATTGCTAGTACCGAAAATTAGCAATCATGCCAACCTATAACATTTACTTAATATTTATTATAGTTTAGCATAATTTTTTCAATGTTCCTCAAAAAATGTGATATCCAGTTCACACTGGGTTATAGATATTCCTTTTCCTTTGGAAATTCTTCCCATCTTTTAGATATACTTGTTTGAATACAAATGTACCCCTTAATACTTAAAATTCCAATTTCTTTTGTTTATAACTTTTTCTACCAATTACATAAACTATGTGCTTTAAGCTGGGAGTGGTGGCTCACACTTGCAATCCCAGCATTTAGGAGGCTCTTGAGACAGGAGGATCATAGTTTGCAGACAGCCTCAGCTACTTAGTGAGGCCCTTTGGAACTCAGTGAGACCCTGTTTCAAAATAAAGAATAAAAAATAGGGCTAGGGGTATAGCTTGGAGGTAGAATCCCCCTGGCCTCCATTCCCAGTACTGCAAATAAACAAATAAATAAATACATAAAGCAAAAAATCCAAAATATTACCCCAGTTGATCACCTTTGTTGACTATTTATTCTTTGTTTTTTTTATATGCGGGTGAGTATAGATTTTTTTTAATTTATTCTCATCATTATTCCATTATAAACATTATCCCTAAACTTTGAGTATCATCAATAATATGATATTTTAAAGCATTTTTGTTGTTGTTTTGTTTTGTTTGTGGTGCTGGGGAGAGAATACAGGGTCTCACATACATTAAACAAGTATTCATCCAATAAGCTGCCATCCCCAGTCTTTATCTTTTAAAAAGTTCAGAATGAGCCGGGCGTGGTGGCACATATTGTAATCCCAGCATTCGGGAGGCTGAGACAGGAGGATCCCAGTTTGCAGACAGCCTCAACTACTTAGTAAGGCCTTTTGCAACTCAATGAGTCCCCTGTTTCAAAATAAAGAATAAAAAGTCGGGCTGGGGGTGTAGCTCAGAAGTAGAATGCCTCTCAGTTCCATCCCCAGTGCAGGAAAAAAAAAAAAAAAAAGCTCAGAATGGTCATGAATTTTTCTGAATTACTTATTTCAAACTTAGTGGATAATTTGGTGATCTGTAGTTTTTGCTGCCATATCTACTGATATGATGGTTTCCCCTGTAAGTATACTTTTCATATGAAATTCTCATTATTTCTTCCTTTGAATTTATAAAAGGCATAGATATTTAAATTCAAAAATATTAATTCAGAATTTAAACATAATCTTAGTATTATATTTCTGAAAGAGTAGGTACTGTAAGCCAAATTACAAGTGATTATAGTCAAAATACTTTATGAGTTTTCCACAAAGACCTAGCACTGGATTCCTCAAAAGGGATTAGTCCTATAGGTGCTGGTTGATAGGTTTATTTCAGAAGGTGGAGACTCAAGGTTTAACACTTGAGTGAAAAAATTGCTATCCTTGCACTGCCCTGATTTTTCTTTCTTTCCAACTATCTTTTTATTTATTTAATCTGTTATTAATTGTAAATATGTATTTTTTAATTATTTATTCTTTTTTATATTCTACAATTTGGGGCTTTAACAGTAATTTTTAGTCAAATTTCCAATGTGTCCAAGTTCTTTTGCCACTATAAAATTTGGAATTATTTAAGGTAAACTACATTGTTTTACATATTAATAATATTAATAACATGTAGCAATTAACCTTTAGTATTTTCTTTTAATTGCTAATACTTTACATTTAAAATTTATACTTCTTGTCATTTAAAAGAATATTGAGAATCAAATGTTTTAAATGTATTAGTCTACATAAGAACTGATTTTGTAGTGTTACTAATGAGAAGAGATTATGGAAAGAATAATTAATATTTTGAATCTGGTCTGTATAATACAATAGCATGATACATGCCCTCTTCATATTGTAAGAAAATGCAAGACCATGCTTGAACATGAATCATCTTCCTAAGCCAAATCATACTCTTTGGTAGTCTGTTATTAGAAAATGACTCGTTCAGCTAGGCATGGTGGCACATGCTTATAATCCTAGTACTTGGGACCCTGAGACAGGAAAATCATGGTTCGAGGACAGCCTCCGCTACTTAGTGAGACCCTCTACAACTCAGTGAAATCCTATTTCAAAATAAAGAATTAAAACATAGGTCTGGGGGTGTAGCCAAAGTATAATGTATAATGGCCCTGGGTTCAATCACCAGTACTGCAATAAACAAATAATATTAATAAAGAAAACGACATCCACTTTATACAGAATAATAATCAAACTGCAGTCCCAACTAATAAATTGATATTAAAATGTGCCAAAGGGACCATCACTTTATTTATTGCTTTGGCCTCTTGTGTACAAACCTGAAAAGAGAATTTCCCTGGGCGTCAGAACTGTCAGATAGGAAATGTTAACCAGTAAAAAGAGGACAGTCACCAAAGGCAGTGCTGTAAAGATGCATTTGGGAATTGTCTTTCTGGGTTTCTTCAGTTCGCCTATAACACATAAAAGAGCAACATCATAATGCTAGAAATTATTACTTAATCTTTAAAAGTATTCCATGTGTCAAGTATTAGAGTTCTTCCTATCCATCCAACACACACACACACACACACACACACACACACACACACACACCCTGCACATTTACCACTCTCTGAGTTTGGTGCTAAATGCAGAAAAGGAAATTTTCCTAATCATCCTCGTAGATGGTGATATTTCTGAAGACACAAAAGTCAAAACTGATATTTGCACCCATGGTGCCTGTATCATTTGGCCATTTAGAACCTGCTTGCAAATTTGCTCTCCGCTAGGAGAGCCTAAGGAGTGAGCGTGCAGAGTGGGAACATAATGGTTTGCAAAAAAAAAAAAAGGCTTGAAAGCGGGTGTGGTGGCGCATGCTTGAAATCCCAGCATTCAGGAGGCTGAGACCAAAGGATTGTGGTTCGCGGACAGCCTCAGCTACTTAGTGAGGCCTTCCACAACTTAGTAAGACCCGGTTTCAAAATAAAAAAGAATTTTAAAAAATAGGGCAGGGGGAGTAGCTCAGAGGCCAAATGCTTCTGGGTTCTACCCCCAGACCTGAAAAAAAAAAACTGCTTGAAGTTTAACCTCAAAAAATGGAGGTGCACATTCACTGAATGAGCTCATAAACAATAGTTAAGATAATGACCACGGAGCCAGCTGTGGTAGCACAGGTTGGAGGACAGCCTTTGCAATATAAGGAGATTCTCAGCAACCTAGTGAGAAATACTGTTTCAAAACATACATACAAACAAGGGCTGGGGGTGTACCTCTGAGGTAGAATGCCCCTGGGTTCAATCCGCAGTATCACAAATAATAACAGTAACAACAGTGATAATAATAATTATAATAATAATGATGATGACTATGGAAGTGACCATTAAAATAAAATTCTAGAAGATATGTCAAATGATAATTTTAAGTCCCTTTGACCATCTCTGTTATATTGAGGCAGACTGGTCTTTTTCTCATTCCTCAAAAACATCATGCTCCTTCTTGCCATGCTATCCAATCTTTTATGTGGGATGTTCTTCCCTTTTCAAAGATTGCCTACGCATCACACCATTTTTCCCTTCTCTAAAAATTTCTCCCTTACCCAAAGAACTCAACATCTATAGATTACTGAACTTGTTGGCTTACCTTAATCTTATCCTTTCTTTCTCTCTTTCTTTCTTTCTTTCTTTCTCTCTCTCTATTTATTTTGCGGTAATGGAGATGGAGCCTAGGGACATTCCACTTCCAATCTACACCCCCAGACCTATTTTATCTTTATTTTGAAACAGTGTCTCACTAAGTTGCAAAGTGCCTCACAAATTGCTGAGGCTGGTGTCCAACCTGGAATCCTCCTGTCTCAGCCTCCGAAGTACTAGGATTACAAGTGTGTGCCACCACGTTCTGCTTACTTTACCCTTTTCAGAAAAAAAAAGTACTCAGTGCCCCTCTGTGTCCTCCCACCTACTCTTATATTTATTCAATGTCCCCCAGTTGCACCTAAGGCTGTGGTCACCCCTCTGGACTGGTTCAGCATACCTCCATGGTGGGAGTGGGGTATTGCAGACTTTGTTAACCTGTAATAGCCTTGTGTATACAATGTGACCCTGTGCTTTGACCACAGGCAGTAGAGCCCAGTAAAGGCATCCGACTCACTGGAAGACAATCATTTATTGCCAGTAAATAAGAATAATTCTCTAAAGAATGTGAACCAAAGGTCAAGCGGACTAAGAGAATCAAAAGAAAGTAATGTAATGGTGGCAGAAAGAGAGAAAGAAAGAGGATTGATTTTTTTTAAGTCTTAGAGTTTCCCAGTTTCCTGCTGCCACTGAAGATTGGTTGCTAGTATCTTCCTTGAAACACAGCCTTAAGCTTCCAGTAAGTTCCTCTTTTACTGCTTAAGCTAAGGTATGTGGATTTCTGTTACTTAAAACTCCATCCCCCTGACTAATAAGTATCTACCCTCTGACATATGTCAGTTCTCCCCTCTGCCCAAGGGTTGCATATAATGTCCACAGAGCATCAGTATGAGATGCCGAGGTGACTGGAGAGCAGAGAACTGGAAGCTCCAATTCCTCCCCGCCTGACCACTCACTAGCTGTAGGCTTCAGACAACATATTGGCTGTCGAGGTTTCAATTTCCTTACCTGACTATTGGTAGAAATGGACACTATAAAGACAAAAAATTCCAATCCCGGTGCCTATCACTTAATAAATGATTAAACAATGATTGTTGCTAATGGCTATGGCTATTAGCTAAAGCTTTGGAATAAGCAAAAGGGAAATTTTTTAAATTAACTATACTTTTCATTCAGGCTTTGTATTCATTCTTATTTTATATTTCATTTATAGAGAGAAGGTAGATTAGAACTTAATGAATGACCAAGAATTATAATAACCAGGACAGGTAGTGAATATCCTTGGGTTTTAATCTTAAGATGGGTATTCTGGCACTATGCCAAGTTGGTGGCCTACTAATCACTATTTTACAGGTAAAAACACT
The DNA here is from genome assembly GCF_963383645.1 of Muscardinus avellanarius. NCBI lineage: Eukaryota > Metazoa > Chordata > Mammalia > Rodentia > Gliridae > Muscardinus > Muscardinus avellanarius. The sequence continues at coordinate 52,793,082 of NC_137789.1, read as the reverse complement.
ATTCAGAACTTAGTCTTACTTAAAATATATTTATCAAATTAACAACCATGCCGGGCATGGTGGCGCACATTTGTAATCCCCGCGCTTGGGAGGCTGAGACAGGAGGATCGCACGGGTTCAGCTACTTAGTGAGGCTCTCAGCAACTTAGTGAGACCCTGTTTCCAAATAAAATATTTTTTTTTAAAAAAATGTCCGGGAGTATAGCCCAGAGGTAGAAAGCCTCTGGGTTCTACCCCCAGTACCACCAAAACAATTAACAACCCAATGCAAAGTTAAATTCCCTAGATTTTGAATTAGCTTACAGGTTAGTAAATTGTATAAATCTATTTTCAGCAGAGAACAATTATTCAATAATGAAACATCTGTAGCAATGAAACCAGATGAAATTGGCTCAATCGAAGCCAAAGATATCTCTTCTATTCTTAAAAAAAGTGAGAAAGACAGCCAGGTGTGGTGGTGTACACTTGTAATCCCAGTGCTTGGGAGGCTGAAACAGAAGGATTGCAGGGTCAAAGCCAGCCTCAGCCACTTAGCCAGGCCCCATTTCAAAATAAAAAATGAAGTAGGGCTGGTTGTGTAGTCAAGAGATAAAGTGTCCCTGGATTCAATACCCAAGACCACAAGAAATAAAAAGTAAAAAAAGAAAAAAGGAGGAGATTTTGTCATTATCCCTGTCCCTGAAACTATAGTGACCCAGGCCAAAATGTAGGTATTGCCTCTTCTACCAGTCTATAAGCCTATTTAAGATAAGGACAACAATGGCATCTTATTCTTTAAGACACTAACATAGGGTTATAAAAAATGGTCAGCGTTTATCAGGATAGTTGCTGATGAAATTATATAATAAATAATTGAAATAATGGGGTCAGAGTGTCCTAAGATTAAAAGAATTGTTTGCTTGAAGTAAAAAAGTCTGCTTCATATTTAATATCAAGAAAAAGCATTGTTAAAAAGATAAAATGGAGCCAGGCGTGGTGGTGCACGCTTGTAATCCCAGCGCTTGGGAGGCTGAGACAGAAGGATCACACAGGTTCGAAGCCAGCCTCAGCTACTTAGTGAGGCTCTCGGCAACTTAGTGAGACCCTGTTTCCAAATAAAATATAAAATAGGTCTGGGAGTATAGCCTGGAGGTAGAAAGCCTCTGGGTTCCACCCCCAGTACCACCAAAAATAAATAAATAAAAAGCTAAAATGGGAAAAAACACAACATCAACATAAATGAAAGTGAGAAAAAAGACCCTGAGGTGATAGGAGGGAAAGAAACAGTTCAAGGTAAAGAGACTGACTTTGAAATTAAAACAAAGAAAAAAATATCGGCTTGACCTTGAAGAGAAGGTATTCAATCTAGCCTCAGATAATCAAGGGTACCTATTATTATCTTCTATTTTAAAATACTAATTAAATAACAATGGATCCCACTTTTATGTATAATTATAATGCACCAATAAAAATAAAACCATGAAAGAGCATACATAGTAAAGGTCCAAACGCAAAAATCCAGCTGAGGTACAACTCCATTGTTTTGTTTTGTTCTGTTTTCCTTGATACTAAGGATTGAACTCAGGGGCATTCTACCTCCAAGTTACACCTCAAACCCTTTTTATTTTTAATTTGATAAAAGGGTGTTGCTAAGGTACTGAGAGTCGTTCTAACCTGCTGAGGTTGGCCTCAAACCTGAGACCCTTCTGTCTCAGCCTCCCAAGTACTGGACTCACAGAAATGCACCACCGTGCCCAGCTTGGACACTCTTCCAGCAGCCAGCTGCCCAGTGCTGGGTGGTGAGCAAGGGGACCTGGAGCTGCGGGAGAAGTACCTGCTTCTGGTGTGGGGGGTGCTGGTCTGGAGCTTCAGGGAGAAAGGAAGCATCTCTTGGGCTCCTGTAATCTTGGTTAGAAAGCTTGTGGTCCCAAATATTTCTTTGCATTCTTGCTAATTAACCATTTAAATATATCCAAGATTTCTGTAGTATAACCATACTAGAGCTAATTACTTCTATAATATATGCATGAAACCATATAGATTTATCATTAATTTTAAATGCCAACTGGATACAAAATCAATTTGTATTATAGCATAAATCTTTAACATTGCATTCATCGATGGAAGAAAAAAGTTATAATAAAATATGAACTATAATTCCAAAATAAAGAAATAAAAATACTGATGAGACTGTATGCCTCGCTCACTCTCAACATAAACGTAGTCTGGCATTAGATCATTTCTGGATTCACAGTTTCATGGAGAAGAGGGAATATTTCTGGAAACCCAAGCATTCTTTCATTAACAGATAAAGAAAAAAAAATCCGTATTAATTCAAGAGTTCCATATTCGTGACCCTAGAAAAGAAAGCTGGAAAAGAGTTATTCAATAAATTAAAAATTTGGAATAGAAGGGAAAAGGAGTTAAAAGCAGGTGACAAGTACAAGATGGGCAGAATAATTGACTCATTACTTAAGACAAAACAAAACCTGATTTTAAAAAAACGATGCATATTTCATAATGAATACAATGAGTGTTGGCTGGAGGTTTTTTTTTTTTAAATCTTAATCGTTAATTACCTGCTATATATGTAAAGCATCCCCCGCCTGAAAATGCAAAATATCCTTGGAAGACGGCTTCTATTACCTGGGAAATATCTGGAAACTCAGCTTCAAAAGCATTCTGAAACCTTTGTAGGTTCTCCCTCCTCCCTCTTACCAGCATGAACACTCCACTTAGGGAAATGAGGCCAAGTATGGCCACTTTCAGCATGGTGCTTGCTGTCTGAAGCCAAGTCACCTCTCTGATGCCTCGAGAATTCAGAATCCCCACAATCCACAACAGGGCCAAGGCCATACACTTCTTTGGTAGTTTGGGCGCAGAGCAGCTGGGATAAAACGGTTGAATGCTGTACTCAGCGAGCAGCAGGGCTTGGCTAGCAACTATCCCCGGCCCCAAAAACAAACTGGTCCAAAGCCTGAGAAAAGCAATTACTGGGCCAAAGCATCTCTTGAGAAAATAGTAGTGAGCTCCACTGTAGGGGAAGGTTATACCTATCTCTGCAGAGCAGAGAGTGCTCGTCATGGACAGTATAGCACAGGCAGCCCAAATGCACAGGGAGAGACCCACATTCATGCAAGAGTGCTGCAAAACCCCCTTGGGGGACACAAAAATTCCTGCACCAATTATATTAACAATTAAAAAGTTTGTGCCCCAGAAATATCCAAGTTCTCTCTTAAGCTGTATTTTCTTCTCTTTCCCCATTTTAGTTGAAGAATTTTTAAGTTCTATATAGATTACAGCCTACGTTACTGAAAAGGGTGTTCATGAATTCTCTGAAATAAATGATGCTGCTCCTTTTTGTTCTGCCTTTGTTAAATATAGCCCATTTTCAATCATTAACAAACTATACCTGACCCATCCACAGAAAATATAATAGATTACTCATAAGAGCTGTTTAACTCATCTCTTAATTATTATCAAAATAATATATTCAGATAGAAAAGGTAGACTTCAAAGAAGATGGGAATTATAATACGAAGCTTCTCAAAAAAAATTTTAAAAAGAGAAAGTCAGAAGGAAGAAAAGAAGGAAGGGAAAAACCATCTCCCAGAGCACTGTTCTTGGTTCTATGGCTTATAAGATATATCTGCTGATTCCTTGAAAAAAGGCCCATTTGTTACTGACATGAGGCAGAGATGGTCTATGGCAAAAAAAAAAAAAAAAAAAATCCCTATTTGTAGGTCATTTGTCTTAAAACAATCAACTGCCATTATTTAAAATGGCAGTTACCTAAGGAAACAATAAGAAAAATTGGTAGAAAAGAAACAATAAGTTACCTAAGGAAACAGTTAAGAAAAAGAGAATCCCCACCTGACTCTCTAGAGAAAATGTCCGTAGGGCCATTGCGAATCTCTGAAATATTCCTGAAGATCTATGTGCATGATCAGAGCAGTGCAAATGCCCAGGAGATAGGGTGAAGAATTTAATATCCAGGAAAATGATTTTTCAAAGCTGGAGGAGAAACAAAGATATCCCAAGATAAACAAAAGCTGAAGGAATTCACAAGCATATCTGTTCTAAAAGACCTCCATCAGCCTAAAATAAGATGACACTAGGTGATAATTCAAATACATATGGAGAAATAGAGTATTAGTAAAGGCAGCCACATAGATAAATATTTAAAAAGCAATATAAATGTCATTTTATAACTATTATATCTCTTGTCTGATTTTTTTTTTTTTTTTTTTTGCAGGTCTGGGGAAGGAACCCAGGGGCATTCGACCTCCAAGCTACACCCTCTGCCCTATTTTTTTATTCTTTATTTTAAAAACAGGGTCTCATTAAGTTGCAGAGGGCCTCACTGAGTAGCTGAGGCTGTCCATGAACTGCAATCTTCCTGTCTCAGCCTCCTGAATGCTGGGATTACAAGCTTGCGCCACCATGCCTAGCTTTTGTCTGATTTAGGATACCTGTGTCAATGGTCTTCTAGAACATATAAAGCTGTCAGTTGGGCTATAGACTCAAGAAAAAAATAGAAGGTCTCAAAAATTATTCTGCAAATCCATGTTTTTTGTGGAACTGGGAACTGAACCAAAGGATATTCTATCTTTGAGCTACACCTCAGCCCTGTTTTATTTTTTATTTTGAAACAGGGTTTCACTAAGTTACTGAGGCTGCTTTGAACCTATTATCCTTCTATCTCAGCCTCCCAGGCACTGGGATTTCAAGTGTGTGACACCATGCCTGGCTTTGTAAATCCATGTTTGAATAAAGGGTCCAGACACAGAATTTGTTAAGACATAAATTTTTTTCTGGTAAAAAGTCGACAATAAAATAAGGTTTTCTGTTTATTTTTGTTGTTATTGTTTTGTTTGGTTTGGTGCTACTGGGATTCCTGGAAGCCCTTTTACCTCTGGGCTACACTCCCAGACCTATTTTATACTTTTTATTTGGAAACAGGGTCTCTTAAGTGAGCGCAGCTGGCTTCAAACCTGCACATCCTCCTGTCTCCGCCTCCCAAGTGCGGGGATTAAAAGCATGTGCCACCACACCCAGCAATTTTTTGTTTATTTTTTAAGTGCACAGCAATTGGGCATGGTATCACATGCCTGTAGTCCTAGTATTTGAGACCCTGAAACAGGAGGATTGCAGGTTTGAGGACAGCCTCAGCAATGTAGTAGACCCTTCGCAATCTACTGAGACCCTGTTTTAAAACAAAAAATAAAAAATCAGGCTGGTGGTATAGCTCAGAAGTAAAATGCCCCAGAGTTCAACCCCTAGCAACACACACACACACACACACACACACACACACACACACACACACACACAGACTAAATAAATAGTGCAAAACAACATAAATTTTATAGATTGTTAAGAAATTTGTTTGATTATGTCTGCCTTTTTTAAGAAACATGGTCATCCTTTTCAGATCATGATCACCATCAACAATAATTAACTGCCACAGAATTCTTTGAGTTAATCATACATTTTAAAACTCAGTTTTATTTAGGCCAAATTTATAAACAATAAAAACCATCAAATTTACATCATAAAATCTGAGTTTTAAAAAGTGTATATATAGTGGAGTAACATAATAACCACAATAAAGGACACTTTCATCATCACATCTCTCCTCTTTGAGGGCAATTCCTTCATTCATTTGTGATTCTGAATAATCACAGATCTGCTTTTTGTCACTATAGTTTTGTATTTTCTTTCTTTCTTTTTTCATTATACTGGAGATTGAACCAGGGTTATTCTACCTCTGAGCTACTCCAGCTCTGTTTTTTTGTTTGTTTATTTTTGTTTTTTGCTATACTAGGGATGGAACCCAGGGGCATTGTAGCTCTGAGCTACATGTCCTCAGCCCTATTGTTCTTAGTCTTTTTTAATTTTTGAAACAGGGTCTCACTGAGTTGTAAAGGGCTTCTCTAAATTGCTAAGCCTTACTAAAAACCTGCAATCTTCCTTTCTCAGTGTTTTAAGCATTGGGATTACAATATAATCATTTGACAACCGAGCCCAAGATAGACAAAATTAAAACTCACTGGACTAAAGATAGAAGTGAGAATTCAACAGTAACAGTTGTAGATTTTAATACTCTCAAAATTGAAAAAAAACCAACTAGAAATTGATATAACAAATAGAAAAATCTGTCAAAATATGTAAAATGTAAAATATATATCAATTGACTTGAGCTAGTAACTATCAATAACAGATACCCATTCTCTTCTACCATACATGGAATATTCTCTAGGAGCAATTATATTCTAAGCCATGAAGAATTAATAAGCTTTGAAGGATATAAACCATACAAATGGAGTTAAAGTAGAAGTCAAAATAAAAGAAAACTGCAGTAATGAAGATAGTGTAGTAGTGGCAAAAAAATTAGACAAATAGATTAAAGGAACTGAACAAAGTCCAGAAATAAGCTTATACTGACATAATCAGTTGATCTTTGACAAAGAACAAAATGCAAATTGCTTTAGATGATTCTGGGTTTCTAAGAAAGAGAAAACTAGAACAAGTCTGGAACTTCTCAGAGATTGCCTAAGTGGTGGTGACCAAAATGTTAAATGAAATGCAAACAGTAAAGGTCACACTGAGAAGGTCTCTAATGCAACCCAGGAGTGAAGGACTGAAGAGGGAAATAAAGACCATCCTTTTAGGCAAAGAATAGGGCTACCCACGTCCACACCCTTGGGTTTGGTGTGTGTGTGTGTGTGTGTGTGTGTGTGTGTGTGTGTGTGTGTGATACCGGGGATACGACCCTCACTAAGTAGCTTGAGGCTGCTGTGAACCGTGATCTTCCAATCTCAGCCTCCAGAATGCTGGGATCACAAGTGTGTGCCACCACACCCAGAGCTCACACCCTAGGGTTTTAGGGAACACACAGAGTCACAGTGATAAACTCAGTAAAAAACTGAAAGAAGAAATTTCTATTCAGCAGCTATTCTAAGGCTCATTCGAGGCTACTTTTAACTGCTTACAGTGAAATAAAAGCAAAGAGATAACTCAAAGTCAGAATGTATAATTAAAAGGGAAACAGAGTGAAAACAGTTGGAAAATTCTCAGAAAGTGCCATGTGCTTAATTTTAATTTTAATGTATTTGGGTGGCTGGGCAGGATGATCACATGAGCCCAGAAGTTCAAGGTCACCCTAGAAAACAAGAAAAAAAGAAACAAAGGATCAAGGATCAAGCAAGGATCAAGGATATAGCCCAGTGGCCACTTGCTATAAATAAATAAATAAATAAATAAATAAATAAATAAATAAATAAATAAATAAAAATGGTATAGATTAAGGATATATAAGACACAGGAAGAAAGACCCTGAAGACTCTCCCAACACACACACACTCCCTGCTGAAAGCTGGCTCTACCCAGGACTGCCTCAGATTCCTGTCCCTGCCTTCCAGCACAGTACCCCTGGGCTGCCCCCGCCATGGCCCTTAAGTGATTTTACTGGTGGTTCTAAAGTAAAACTGGCGAGCTTTGGTGACGTTCCCATGGTGGCAAGTCTTCTGGCATGCAGAATTTGAGAGCTATGGGGATATGGCTTCCTCCCTATAGATTATCTGGAGGCTCAGACAGAGACCTGTGCAGAGGAGGGGATATGGCTTCCTCCCTATAGATTATCTGGGGGCTCAGGCAGAGACCTGTGCAGAGGAGGAGTCACTGCAAAGCCCCCTGGAAGGTAATACCAAGATGAAACATGAGGTCAGAGACAGCCCACAAAGCCTCAACTAGAGCAATACATAGTACAACCAGGAGCCACCACTGAGAGCTTCACTCAGTCAAAGCCTAATGGAGCCCAGGCAGTAGTATCACTACCAAGACCCCAGAAATGTGGAACTACCTACTTGCAATGGGAGACGGGAGAGTTGCAAAAGGAGACTGTAATCCAAAAGAGCTTAAAAGTGGCCTGAGACTGGTAAAAGAAGCTCTGGGCTCCAAGGGCCTGAGGCTTCAGGTGCCCAAATCCTACACCAATGTGCCAAGGACATGGGACATGAATCAAAGAGTCAAAGGAAATTATTCTCCATTAAGACTTAATGTTTTCTGTGTTGGGTTTTGAACTTACTGTAGACCAGTTACCCTTTCTTCTTGTCTCTTTTGCCTTCTGAATGGGAATGTCTGCCCTATTCCTGTCCCACCACTGTATTCTGGAAGCAGATGCTTTGACTTTGTAGGCTCAAAGTTGGATTGAATTTGACACAGAATGATTCATACCTTAAGACTTTGATTCATATGAAACTTTGAACTTTTTTTTTGCATTACTGGGGATGGAACCAAGGGGCATTCTACCTCCAACCTACACCTCCAGCCCTATTTTTTAGTCTTTTTTGCTTTTGGAATAGGGTCTCACTGAGTTGCAAAGGGCCTCACTAAGTCGCTGAGGCTGTCCACAAACTGCGATTCTCCTATGTCAGCCTCCTGAATACTGGGATTATAAATGTTTGCCACTATGCCTGGATAACTTTGGAATTTTGAGTTGGTTTTGAAGTGAATTAAGACTTTAGGACCATTGGGATAGAACTAATACAATCTACAAGTGACAAGAACATAGTTTGGGAGGGCCAGGGGCAGAATGCTATGATTTGGATATGTCCTCCAAAGTTCATGTATTGGAAATTTAATCCCCCAAATTATAAGTTAGTAGTATTTGGAGGGAAAACTTTGAGGGGTGATAGCATTAGACGAGATTATGAAGGTGGACCACCATGATGGCATGAGTAGCAACGTTTTGATGCAGCAAGAAGATCTTCACCAGATGCCAAGCATATACTGGCATCATGCTTTCAGATTTCTCAGCCTACAGAATCATGAGCTAAATAAATTTTCATATTTTTATAAATCACCCATTTATAAATGGGTACTTTGTTATAGCAACAATAACAACAACAAAAAAGTCTAAGACACTACCTAAAGACTGGATCTACCAAAAGAAAAAAGGACAGAATTACTCTCATATTCTTATTGAAATTTCATTAACCAAAGAAGATTAAACTCATATCACAAAGGATGACTGAAACTTGAACACCCACCCCCGAAGCCTGGAGGAACTTTGTCCAGGTCACTGTCTGTTTTTCATGCCCATTTGTTTCCCCCACAAATCATTTACAAACCCTCTAAAATTGTCTACTAGACAGCCCCCATCTATCCTGTCCCCATGAAGAAATTATGTAACCTTCAACCATCTGGCCCTACTTTGAGATTGTACTTTATGTGTCTTATACACAAATGCATTTGATAAACTTACATAGTTTTTCTCCTGTTCATGTGTTCTTTGCTAATTTATTTCAGCAGACTTAAAGATTCAAACCTTTAAGAAGGGGAAAATTCCCTTTGCTCCCATATATATTGTATCTTCTTTTGTTGATTTGGTACTAGAGATTGAACCCAGCGCCTTGTGCATATTAAACATGCAACCCCAATACTGAGCAATAACCCCATCCACTGTCCCAACATAAATAAACAAATCATTCCATGTACAAGCCCAAGCAAGAAAATTCGAGAACTTATTTGCTTATTTTAATAGTTTACAGATTGAGGACAAAGGTTTACTTCTACAAACAATGACTTTAAAATTGGGGATCTTCCCACTATCTTGCCACTGAACTTTGGAATCTAGTTAAATGATGCGTGCTTAGATTTTTAAACTAACATGGGAAAAGAAGCATTTTAATACATTCTTTCCAACTTTGTGAATTTAGAGAGAATGTTATGGTTGATTTTTCTCATTTACATACTATCTAGGGGGCTTTTCTTAGGCAAGGAAATGGTGGTCATTCTCATGCAAGGCTTCCATTCAAAATATTTTTTTTACTCAACGGTTAGCATTTTTCCTGATCCCTCAGTTTGAAATATTTATTACATACCTACTTGTGTTAATTCACCCTTAATTTTCAGACAAGGATGGAGTACTTAAGACATTTAGCTAATACATATAACATCAATATATGCAGTATTCATATATATATGTGTATATATATATATATATATATATGTGTGTGTGTGTGTGTGTGTGTGTGTGTGAATAGAAAAACATCAGTAAATAATTAAATTTTAACTGTCATTTTATGTCATATTTTGATGACTTGGATTAAAAATTCACAACTCTGACATAATCACATGTATTCAGATGAGGATTATATTTGTATAGAAAAAAAGGGGAAAAGTTATTTGAAACTGAAAATTTGGAAAGCTTTTCCATTACTGCTTCTGTTGCATAAAATGCTATATATCACGTCAGGGAAAAAAGAAACTAAGAACTTATACGCATCATGAGCAAAAAGTGTCGTCATAAAGGCAAATAAATGCTAAGAAAAATCTCCAGATTCTTTATGAAAAAATATATAATGCTTTGCACAAATAAAAGGGCCAACAATGAGAGACAGAAAAATGGAGAGAAGGAAGACTACAGAAAAACATTATAAAAGGAAAGTTTGAAAGAGACTAAAAAATTAAGGAAGAAAATCTAATTCATTCTTTTGCTATTAATTAATTGTACTCTTTAAATCCTAGAAGATCTTCCAATGCAGAAGTCCTTACATTGACATAATAATGTTTGGCCAATTTATAAAACCCTGTGCTTGTTTATACCATTCATATGAGTTGCTACTTATAACTAATTGGGCTTTAAAAAATGGTAGATAGAAAAGGAAAAAAGTAAATTAATAAATATACTTTCAATTACTAAATTGGTCTTGAAATTTTTCACTGCACTGAAAAATGAAACAATGTTCAGTTTGATTTCAATAGCTCAGTTTTCTAAGTATTTACTCGAGTTATATTTTATTGTATCAGGAGTATGTACAAGTCAAATTATAGAAAAAATATATATATTTTTTTCTTTTTTCACGGAACAGACTTTATAGACATGACATCCTCCATCTTGTTTCACATAATTCTGATGTAGTAAAAGTCACTGTCAAGTTCCTCCCCGTACTTTATTCACTGAACTCTTAATTTATGCTCAGGTTTCTCCTTTCCCAAAGGTCGACCCCCTCCTTCCATTCAAACTAGATTATCCAATTATTATGTAAACTTGTCTTTATAATGAGGAAGTCCTAGTTCCTTTCTCCTATGGACTTGCTAATTACCTTTAGCTAGGTTAATTTACATTAGAATAGATTCCTGCTTCTTGGCAGAAACCGAAACCAAGTCTTTCCCCAGGTCTGCCCATTTTACACAATGATTTTCAAAATATATTTATTAATAATCAGAGCTTTCTCAAATCTTCCTCGGCCATTCCCAACACTGGTACATTTCCCACTCTGTCTAGTAAGTTCCTGACATCTGTCAGGCCAAAGGTAAATATAGAAAATACATTTTGATTTTTACAATTCTTATTAACATTTAACATGACTTCTGGGAAGATGGCGACCGAGAAAAGCGGGGCTTAAAAGCCCCGCTAACAACCAATCTCCATTACCACAAAATCAGCACCTTTCATAGCCAGAAAACACCATCACCAGAGAAACAAAAAAATCACCAGGCTCCAGAGAGAAAGCGGACTGAGAGCAGAACTCAGAGCCACAGAGGAGATACACCGGCCTCACGCCCGAGGACGCGGCAGCAGCGCCATACTGCCGATAGCAGCGGCGAGTTCATCGGACTGCTACAGCAAGCCAAGGTGAGCCGCTGCGGAACAGCCAGGCGGGATTTCTCAGCACAGGGAGCATCTAAAGCTCCCAGTGGCTGAGCTCAGCACACGCTGTAGGGATTCAGAGTGGAAATCAAAACCAAGAAGAAATACGCCAGCCTCACGGCCGAGGGCGTAGCAGCGGCGCCATATTGCCACCAGCGGCAGCAGCAGAGAATTCACCGAATCCAGTACAGCTACATCTGCGTACTCAAGAACAGTGAGTCAAATTGCGGGCCACAGAGGAGAAATCCCAGTACTGTACTCCCTGGGACTTGACCCAGTGGGGGAGGGGCAGTGGCAGAGACATCACACCATAGGAGAACGTGCAACCTGGCACCCCCCACAGTCTAAAGCAGCCTCTATCGACTCTCTAGGTCAGAGACTCTGTGATACAACCCAGTAAAGGAGTAGTGGGGTCTGAGATACTACAGACTCGAGATCCAGAACACCTTAAGTGAAGTCATAGTGACCCAAGGGAAGAATCCAGAGAAGGCACAAACTTCTGAAATCATGGGAAAGAGGAATAATACTGGAGCAATGAATGCCCACAACCCCACAACATCAGAACCTGATAAAACAGAAAATCAGAGATTTCTAGAAGATCAAATCAGGAAAATAACTGTAGAAATAATAGAGGTGCTTCGAAAAGAACTCAGAGAGAGCCAAAAAGAGATAAAGGATGCAATTAATGAAGTAAAGGCCTCAATTCAAAGCACAAACAACCAATTAGAACACATGGAGAACAGAATCTCGCTCTTAGAAGATGATCATTCCAAAAATGAACGCATAGTTTCTAATCTAGGAAAAAATATCCGACAGCAGGAATCTGATATTGAAGAAATATGGGCCCATTTTAAGAGAGCTAACCTAAGAATAATTGGAATAGAGGAGGGAAAAGAAAGTGAAACCAAAGGGATCAACAATCTCTTCAAGGAAGTAATAGCAGAAAATTTTCCAGACATAGAGCAAGAGGTCGATACACAGGTCCAGGAAACTTATAGAACTCCCTTTAGACAGGATCGGAGAAGAGGATCCCCATGCCACATAATTGTCAAAATGACCAATGTGGAAGCCAAGCAGAGAATCTTAAAGGCAACAAAAACAAAGGGCCAAGTGACATTCAGAGGCAAACCAATTAGAATCACTCCAGACTTCCCAAACCAAGTCATGAGAGCTAGAAGGGCTTGGAGTAACATATTCCAAACTCTGAAAGAAAACAACTTCCAGCCAAAAATTTCCTACTCAGCAAAACTTTCTATCAAATTAGATGGAGAAATAAGAAGCTTCCATGACAAACAGAAACTGAAGGAATTTATGTCTTCAAAACCAGCGCTAGAGAAAATACTCAAAGAGATTAACTACAAAGAAGAAATAGGTAACACACACCAGAACCAGAGAAACAAGAGTTTCCATCCAATAGACAACTAAGATTGGTTATCTGTGGAGATTCATTACTTATGTTAGTCTTTTTCCTATCTCTAAATGGTATTGCTTGCCTTTATTGTTGTTAATTTTTAGGATTTCTAGTTGGAATATTAATATACCTTCAGATATAGCATTTGGAAATATTTTATCCCATTCTATTAGTAACTGTTAACTCTGTTTACATTGTCTTTGGATATACAATTTTTTTTTTTTTTAGGGAGTTTGTATACTCTTCTGTTGCCTGTGCCATTGAAATCATATCCAAGAAATCACTGCCAATTTCAATGTTGTGAGGTTTTATGACCCAGATTTTCTCCTAAAAAGTTTATAGTCTTAAGATTTATATTTAGGTCTTTTATCTATTTTGAGTTAATATTTGTATATGGGATTAGGTAAGGGTCCAACTTTATTCTTTTCCATGTAATTATTATGTTTCAACAATATTTAGTTAAAAGATTATTATTTCTACCACCAAATGTTCATGGAAACCTTGTCAAAAATAACTTGACAATATAGGGAAGAATTTAGCTCTAGGCTTTTATTTAACTCCAATGGTTTATATATCTGCCTTTAGAATAGTACTACACTGTTTCAATTATTGTAGCTTTATATGGTTTGAAATCAGAAAATATATATCTTCTAGCTTTGTTCTTTTTCAAGATCGTTTTGTGTATCTAGAGTCCATATTCCATATTAGGATAGATTTTTTTTTCTGAAAAATAAATATATAAATATATGATAGTTTCACCTAAAAAAATAGAAAAAAAATATTCTCTGGTAAGAAAGAAAGTAAAAAGAAATATTGAAATGTTATCTTTAAGTCATCAAAAGCTTGGTATCAGACAAATGAAACTGTTATGTGAGATTATCATTTTTAATTTTTGATATATTGCTATAATACTAGATGTCAACCACTAAGCCAAGCATGGGAGGGAGGGATGGGGAGAGAATGGGGTGGGGATCGGGTGGGGGCTGACTGGGCGATGTGTGCATGTATGTCTACAAAAGTTTGTATCCCACTATGATGTATGAATACAGTGCACCAATAAAAAATAAAATAAAAATAAATAAATAAAATAAAATAAAGTTTAAAAAAAAACATTTAAGATGAGCTCATTCCCCATCAATTCTCTCCCATTATCACTACATACATGTACCCATAGCAAAGGAATAAGGCTGCCAACTAAGTCATTAACTGCTTCTAGCTGAACAGGTGTGATGTAAGGGGGGACCCCGGCTTTAGGGTAACATGTGTGCAGGGTAGTGGTGAGGGAGTCAGATGGGTGTGTATGTCTCTATGGCTGTCCAAAGGGCTTTGATAGATGTTCCTCTCGTTTGTAACATCATCAGAAGTCTGAAAGCTTCAAGCCAATGAGACAACACTCACAATACAGTTTAGCAGGCATGGCCCAAAAAAGCAACATGTCAAGGAGAATGAGAAGAGTTACAAAAGGCATAAGCCATGCCTTCCATGATGAACCATATATTAATCCAGGGATGGCTAGTAACAGCATCCTTGGAAGCCTTTAGGGATGATGGGATAAAAAAAATTAAAACAGAAAACCGACCAGCCTAAGGGGACTATAATTGTATTTGAGATTATACGGCATGGGTCCCATATGCAAACAGTCTCCTAGGACAACTGAGGTTGCCATGGGGTCTTTCACCATTTGAATGTTTTTATTAGACTTATAACCATGAAATTTTAAGAATGATGTTAAATTAAGATGTTTGCCTTTTGATATCCTGTTCATTTAGGCCTAAACCAATTAAATGAGACATTAAAACCTGTTTTGCTGACTTATGCTGAAACACCTAAAAGTGGGGTGTATTTGATTTATTTTGCACCATGTGAATCCAGAAATTAGTACTGTGAAGACCTAAAATAGGCTTTGGGGTAATCTCAACTGTTGAGCCATATGAGAAAATATTGTTTTTGAATCTTTTATCCATATTACTGGTCCTATGGGGAGAACTATGATTTGCCTAACACTATAATATTAAGGAATTGCCTATTGCCACTGTGTCACTGCTGTAGTTAGAGGCTTTAAGATAGCATCCTTTAGCAATTGAACACATAACAATTGGAAAAAGACCAAAAATGAACCACCTCATTGTTTAATCCAGAAAAATGAGTATAATTAGGAAAAATGAAAAGACACAAATTTGAGTGCCTGTATAATCCTGGAACTTAATGGTTTTAACTCTGTTGAAGACAAACAACCACATAACTTAGAAACTATGGGCCAAACATAAGTTTAAATAAAATGGCCTCCAGAGGTCTAAATAGAGGTAGGCATACTAGAAACCTACTTTCTTTTAATAACCCATCTTCATATGCAAACAAACATACCACAAACACTTTACAACTTGCTTTAACCCTCTGATTTTTCTATCTTGGTCCTTTCTTTCCCATTTGGGACAATCTTATGATACACCTTACAACATGATTTCTTAATCTCACAAAATTTCCTTTCATTACAAAAAACTTTACACCGACTCACTCTTTATATCTGTCTTTTGTTTTCACATACAAGCTAACAAAAAAATACCATTTTATAATGTTGTTTATATATCAACAATATAAAAACCCATTTAAAAGACTTAAGTGTTATTTTAAACCTTATGAAGTTAAGAACATTTTAAAGCATTGCATTTTTATTTTTCTAATTTAGTAATTGAATTACAGAATACCATGAAAAGTTAAGATATTAGATCAATTTCACTGGCACCTTAAAACCTTAGTTTTGCAAAAGAAATAAAATTAAAGACAATGTATATCATATTTGATCACACAACTTAATAACTGTATTATAGAGTCCCACAGAAATCCAAGACCTCATATAAGCATCACTGGTGTCTTAAAACATTAATTCTGTCAAAGAAAAAAGAACTTTAAAAGCAATGTATATTGTATTTAATCACATCTCATAGAGGTCTACTTGGACAGCTTTTTTAGAAGTTACCACTTTACCTAAGACTGATTGAGATTAAACAAAAAAAAAACAACTTTGAGCAATGACTTTAGTGATGCCAGCAAAAAGAAAAATGAACCGTTGTTTTTTCTGATATTATATCTCCTTTTTAACATAGGAGCTGGAATCAAAGTCACCCCAGAAGCAGGCTGAATAGTGAGAGAGAAAAAAATATTCTAAGGGATTGCTGGAGATGCCCTGGACTGTTACTTTGAGGATCTTGGACCAGGAGAATACCGTGAGGCAGAGAACCTGGTGCCGGTCTCCACTAGGAACCAGACAGTTTGTGAGCCCCCATTAACTTTACCAGGTTTCTCTCTCTTTATCCAGGTGGTGGAAGCCTGGGAAGGCAGCCCTGGGGCCCATCATTGGGGATCTGGTGTTGATAACCCCGGGTCCCTTTGGACCTGGGAACAAATTTCCAGTGGTCCCCCTTGCAATTCGGGCAGGGCACTGTGTTTGTAGCCTTTTGAGCGAGGGCAATGGCTTTTAAAATGCCCTGGTTTTACACACCTGAAGCAAACCTGAGCCTTGGTTTTTATGGAGTCATCATGCATCTGTACCTGGATTCCGGTGGAATTGGCATTTAGACACATGGTCACCAGGATTTCCTCATGGCATTTTTCCTCCTGTTTTTCTTTTTAAATCTCCATTATAGCAGACAGAGTTAGTAGCCTGCACTAATTGTTCCAGTGTGTATTTTAGTGAGAGTGGCTGATAGACCAGTTTGGCATCTTGTAGTTTTGGCTCTAATTGGTCTTTATATTTTGTTTGAGCTAAGGCTGCCACAATTGTCTCAACCCTGCAATCATTAAAGAAATCTGGGTGGTCTTGGAGGTTAAAGAACAGCTGAAGATAAGCTACTTCTCTCCATCTAGTTGCCGAATAGTGTTATAATTTTCTTTTGGTGATACTGGGATTCCTGGAAACCCTTCTACCTCTGGGCTACACTCCAGACCTATTTTTATGTTTTTTATTTGGAAACAGGGTATCTTAAGACAGCAAGGCTGGCTTCGAACCAGCGCAATCCTCCTATCTCTGCCTCCCAAGCGCAGGGATTACAAGCGTGCGCCACCATGCCCGGCTGAATAATGTTATAATTTAAACTTCCCTGAAGTGGCCAGATTTCTCCATCCCCCAGCACATACTGTGGCCATACTTGGGTGCAGAGAAATATGAGATCTTTCTTCCTTAGCATTTTGGTGTCAATATTTTTTTTCAATTTTGGAGGACCCACACTAATGGAGATCTGGCCTCAGACAGTTGTATTAGCTAGGAAGGGATAGAAGCCTAAAACTGCCAATAAATCAGCTATCCACAGATTGCTTTTAAAGGGGCCCAGTAACAGCCTAGTTGGTTGGAGACTAATCTGGTGGCATTAGGACCCTGTGAATCCCATGCTGCTGGAGCTGTGTCTGAGACAATCCGGCTTTCTTAGCCACTTTGAGTTCTCAAACACACTTGGCTAAGCGCCTCTGGCCTCTAGATGCAAAATTTAAACTTCAGTGCTTGGCCGCTGGGAGTTGGGGGACTGGGGTGCTCGAACTGCCAGGGTATACAAACCCACAGGGAGCACATGGCCGCGGTTGCTAATGGCCATGCTTCCTAGGTGCTGTGCTAGAAGTAAGCTGGCTTATCTCCCTACAACCTGTTTCCAGTTGCTGGGGGAAAAAAAAAAAAAAACTCACTGCCATTTAGAAATAGGTGCTGGCTGGCGTCTCCTGTTTGGGGAGTTTTCTGAAGGTGGGCTATGGGCCTTTCTTTTCAGATTAAACTTTGTATAGAGCTTTTAAAAGAGTGTCCCATCTTTGATGTGGGCAGAATGGACGGGCACTCGTTGGGCCTACCATGCCTATGCTATTTAAAGGGGTTTCTTCCTGGAGGAGATTCGACCACAGACTAGTTCCTTGGCGGGGAGGTGGGGTGGGATCCCACGAACCAGAATTGCCTCCCAGATGCCGGAAGATCAACGGTCATTCTGGGAGAACTCCTTATCGCTCCAGGAAGGTATATACTTTTTGGAGTGCAGTGATACTAAGACCACCGTCGGCTGAAGTTGCCTTTAGCTCCAAAGATAGCCCTGTGTGGGCGCCAAAGATATTACAGTTTTGGCACCCTTAGAAAGAGGAAAAGCTAAAGCTTAGAGTAAAGCGCGAAACAAAGTCAGCCCCAAAACGTTGGGCGCCAAAAATGTTACAGTTAAAGAGATGTTGTTGTGGTGAAAGATGAATGTTACCGTTTGGGGTGAACTGTCCCCGGGGACCCCTGTAACCCCGTGGAGGCAATTTCCCCTCAAACAAAAACCTCGGGTTCCTGTCCTGAGCTAAGGATAAATATGCAATAGCCCGGACTCTGGCTGAAGATTTAAAGGAGTTTATTAAAAAGATAGAAATACAGAAGACAGTCACAGCCCCATGCCACTCAGGAGTGGCATGGGGAGGGTGGTTCAAACAAATTCACCCAAAAATATATTTTAAAATATAGTCTATTTTTCTTACATAAGAGAAAGCTTGGGATAGAAATCTCACTGTGGCTTGCCTCCTCCAAGATCCCAAATGGGCCCAAGATGGCTGCTAGAGGCACAGCAGGGAAAACCAGGGAAGGAGAGGAGTGTGGAAATGCTGTTGCACTTGTTTCTTTTGCAAAAATTAAAAGAAAAAAAAAAGCTACAAAGATAGGAAGAATTAATGGGTAATCTAACCTACCAACAGTGTCAGCAAATTTCCAAAAGCTGTTTTGTTATTGCTGCCGCTGCTGTTTTTGCCTTTGGTGTGTCAGGGCAGCCTTGAACTCCTAGATTCAAGCAATCCTCCTGCCTTAGCTTCCTTATTAGCCAAGACTACAGGACCTCACGACCAAAGCCCAGGGCTTTTTGGTTTGCTTTCCCTTTTGTTTGTGATACTAGAGATAGAATCTGAGGTCTCACATTTGCTAGGCAAGTACTCTACTACCAAGCTACAACCTCAATACAAGGACTGTTTTTAATTCTTTACCCTACAATTCTTATTATAAAATAAATCAAGTTTGAGAGCTCCATTATAAAATATAAGATATTTAACTAAATATTCTAGGAGCTAGAGTAACCTTTTGGTTCTTACCTTATGCCATACTGGATGGTGATGTATCAACAGTGCATGACTACAGGGTGTGGTATTGCATGCTCAACCCCAGCTAGCTAGGAGCATGAGGCAAGAGGTTGCAGATTTGAGACTAGCCTGGGCCATTTAAAAAAACCCTGTCTCAAAATAAAATAAATAGGGTTGGGGTTGAAGCATAGTGCTTGCCTAGCATGTGCAAGGCCTGAGGCTCAATTCCCAATAACACACCACACACACACACACACACACACACACACACACACACACTACATGACATGTAAACTATCTTTGTGTAGATATATCAAAATGCCTTAGGCCAGGATCTTCCTTCCACTGTTGCACTGTGGCAGAAAAGCAGAAAGAGAGACAGTCATGTGCAGAAAATGTCTATATGCAAGCAAGAAGGGGGGGAGGAACAATGTTCGTACTTTTTCATAACAATGCACTCTGGTAACTAATAGACTCCTTTGAAACCCAACCATTCAACTAGACCAACACTAATTCATTTATGAACGATGTAGCTCCCATGATTTAATTACCTTCTTTTAAGAGGCTTTGACTCTTAAAAGTTTCACTATCTCAATCCCACTACACTGAGGACCAAGCCTCTAGCACTTGAACTTTGGAGGGAGGGAAAATCATTTTCAGATCATAGCATATGCTTCTTACTGAGAGGACACATTTAGCAGTAGAGTCTATGGTATGCCGCCAGGGGTAGGCACTAGGCCCATTGGTGTACAAAGTTCAGTGATTTACCGATGTTTTCTGTGACCTGGTGTTTAAAAAATGCTTCTTTAGAGAAAAATAAAATTTAATAAAACAGGCCAAAATGGCCATCGTTGCTAATGTAAAAGGCCTCCACACAATGGAAATGGACCCAGAGTAATCACTAATCATGTGCAAAAAAAGTTATAATGGAATAATTTGTAGCACTACTTTATAGTGCTATCCATGTGACTTAAAAACAACAGGCCTAGAGTTTTAGTTAGTTTTGTATTACTGAAAATAAATACTGAAGATAAATAGAATTAGGAAGAAGAAATGCTTCTTTGGGCTCACAGATTTCAAAGTTTCAGTTCACGATAAATTAGCCCTTTTGCTTTGGGCCTGTGGAAGCATGGTGTAGTGTGGCCAGGGAAGGTGGCAGGAGAAGCTTATTCATGTCATGGCAAAATGTGAGAGTAAGAGGAGGAGACTGGAGTCCCTGAATCCCTTTTAGGTTCATAATATCAACGACCTAGTGTCATCCACTAGGCCATTTTTTTTTTTAATAAATATTGACTTACAATCATCAAGCAAAATAAACTGTTAAATTGCAGCCTACTTACGTAGAAAATTAATCCAAATCTTTTGCTGTTTAATAACTGTATTAAAAGATCATGACCTAGGAGTGGTAATTTACAAATCTTTTTAGAGAAAAGACCAGTGAACCGTATTTTTTTTCCTGGACCAAAGCATATTGTGCTTTTTTGTTTTTGTTTTTTTGGTAGTCCTAAGAATTGAACCCAAGGGCTTGTACATGTTAGGCAAGCCAACCCTTGTACATGTTAGCTACATACCAACTTTTTTTTTTTTTTTTTGGTGGTACTGGGGTTCCTGGAAGCCCTTCTACCTCCGGGCTATGCTCCCAGACCTATTTTTATACTTTTTTATTTGGAAACAGGGTCTCTTAAACCAGCTCGGCTGGCTTCGAACCTGCGCGATCCTCCTGTCTCCGCCTCCCAAGCGCGGGAATTACAAGCATGCGCCACCACACCCGGCTTCATGCCAACTCTTTTTAAAACATATCTTGAGCTGGGCATAGTGTTACATGCTTGTAATCCCAGTACTTGGGAGGCTGAAACGGGAGGATCGCAGGTTCACAACCAGCCCCAGCTACTTAGTTAGGCCCTCTGCAACTTAGTGAGACCCTGTTTCAAAATAAAGAATAAAAAATAGGGCTGGGATTATAAATCACTTGGAGGTAGAATGTCCCTGGATTCAATCCCCAGTACTGAAAAAAATAAAAAATAAAAAACTTGAGCCAGGATCTAAATTTCCGAGGCTGGCCTCAAGCTTGGATACTCTTGCCTCCGCCTCCTAAGTGACTGAGATTATAGGTAGGCACTGCTGTACTCAGCAGCAAATTCTTTAAAGTGGCGATTAGCATCAAAATCTGGCTTCCTGGCCAGGTATGGTGGTGCATGCTTGTAATCCCAATACTTGGAACGCTAAAACAGGAGGATTGCAGTTCGTGGACATCCTCAGCTACTTAGTGAGACTTTCTGTAATTTAGTGAGAACGGTTTCAAAATAAAAGAACACAACAAAAAAATAAGGCGAGGGTACAGTTCAGAGGTAGACTGCCCCTGGGTTCCATCCCCAGTACTGGAAAAAAAAAAAAGCTTCTAAGTGCCTTACGTGTTTATTCTCTAGTTTAATACTTTATTGATAAATATTTGAGAAAATATATCATCATCAAAATCAGTTTTTCTTCTTCTCCTCTTCACATACAGGTACTGATAAGAACTGTTAGTGGGGAAAAGTTGAAAAATTAGATCCAGAAATACTTGAACCTATCTTCTAGGTCTATGAAAAGAAATGAGAACAGCCATCAGATTGCATCAATGTTTCTTCCAACAAATGACTGGACGAGCCAGGAAGAACAAGTTAATCGACAATATCAAAGATTCTCAAACTGTCTCTAGAAGAAGCCTGGGCCTCTTTCTGTTCATAGCTGCTTCTATTTCTGGCTACATATTCTGGCAAAGGTGGAACCTAACCACTGAGGCCCTGTTTTTGCAATCTTAGAGGATTTAATAGAAAAAATGATTCTATGAAATTCATGGTGACTCCCAGCCTCACAGGACTCTATACAGGCACCATGTTTGAGATTATTTAGATTCATAAATTCATGTTTGACAATGCCATGAGTTTGCTCTTTCCTGCCTCCAGAGATATACAAAGCAGAATGGCCTCCGAAGCTTAGCCTCTGTGGCCAGGAAAGGTCACACACATAAACCAAGAAACTATTTTTGATAACTTGGCCTTGGAAAGACCAGCTGAGCTCCCTGCGAGCTATTTAAAACCTGCTCTAGATTCCCCGGCAGCACCCACCAGCTCTTCCGGTTACATGTTTACCAGCCAGCCCTTCCAGATCTTTGCAGCCTTCCACTCCAAGCCAGGATGCACAATGCTATTAACCTTTAAAGGGAACCCCAGATATAACAGAATTGTCTCCACAAATACCTATGCATGCAAGTAAGTGTTGCGAATTCCATTTTGGAGATTGGTGAGTAGGATCTTGGTCTAGTGTCATCAGGAGAATCCACACTAAATCTGCTTCTAGATTTTATACTTTTCCAACTTAGAGACAACTTTCGGGATGGATCTGATTCACAGGAAATAAAGTATTTAAAGAAATAGAAGATACATCCTGAGGAGCAAGAAAAGGATGTGGTTAAGTGCATAGACTCCACTGCCAGACTATTTATGACCTTTGCCACTTTGCTTAATTTTCCTGGGCCTCAGTCACCGCTACTTTAAAATGGGAATGATAGAGCCAGGGGTGGTGGTTCACTCCTGTAATAGCAGGACTTGTAAGACTGAGACAAGAGGATCGCAGGTTCCAGGCCAGCCTCAGCAACTTAGTAAAGCCCTGTTTCAAAACAGAAAATAAGATGGGCCTGGTGGCACATGCTTGTAATTCCATTACTTGGGAGGCTGAGAGAGGAGGATTGCAAGTTCACAGCCAACCTCAGCTACTTAATGAGGCTTTCAGCAACTTAGTGAGACCCTGTTTTCAAATAAAATATAAAAAAGGTCTGGGAGTATAGCCCGGAGGTAGAAAGCTTCTGGGTTCCACCCCCAGTACCACGAAAAAAAAAAAAAAAATAGGGCTGGGGTTTAGAATGCTCCTGGATTCAATCCCCAGTACAAAAAATAAAAATAAAAATAAAAAAAAACAGAAAATAAAATAAGGCCACAGGTGTACCTTGGAGGTATAATGCTCCCGAGTTCAGCCTCCAGTGCCATAAAAAATACGAACAATGGTAATATGTAACCCATAGATTTGTTGTGAGAACAGAATGAGTTTAATATCTGTAAAGTAATGAAATAATTCCCAGAAATGCTGTGACTGCATCATGAGCTTGCCATCATTAGTGCCATACAGGAGTTCCTGTGCTCCATAAAGACTGATTCCCAAATACTGAAAACAATTTAAAGTTATATCTTCTCTCTAAGAAAGAAAAGCGAGTCGGATTGGTGGTGCACACCTGTAATCCCAATACATTGGAGGCTGAGACAGGAGAATTATAGGCCAGCCTCAGCAATTTAACCAGACCCTGTTTCAAAAAATAAAAAAAATAAAAAGGGATAGATAGGGGTGTAGTTCAGATGTAGAATGTCTTTGGGCTCAATCCCAAGTACTAAACATAAAATAAGAAAAGTTACATTGCTTTTTTTTAAAATGACACCATTAATGATCTGTTTCTTTTATCTTGCTTTAAAATAAAGAAGTCCTTATCAATCATAAAATAGTGGGTGTGAAGATTTCTAATTTCAAATATTGGGTGTGCAAAAATCCGTACCTAGCTTTAATTTTTTATAATTATAATTAATTTTCCTCTCAAGCCCCAATTTCTATCTGTGATAGAAAATTATTCTTATAGATTCGAGATAGCCTAGTCAATTCTCACTTTAAAACTAAGTCTCGCTGGGCGTGGTGGCGCACGCTTATAATCCCCGCGCTTGGGAGGCGGAGACAGGAGGATTGCACAGGTTCGAAGCCAGCCGCACTGGCTTAAGAGACCCTGTTCCCAAATAAAAAAGTATAAAAATAGGTCTGGGAGCATAGCCCGGAGGTAGAAGGGTTTTCAGGAACCCTGGTACCACACACACAAAAAAAAAACTAAGTCTCTAAGTCTCTTAGGAGTCTTCCTTCTCCTTTACCCTACTTCCCAGAATAAAGTTCCTAAGATTTTATAATTTCCTAAAGGGTTTGTATTGTGCCTGTGGGAGAGCAAAGACAAGCCTGTGTCTCAGTGGTAACCTTGTTCAAATCTGATTGCACCTAGAGTAGAGCCTTGGATAACTGGACTTGGGCGTTGGTCTCTTACTACTCCTCTGCCTCCCGTGAATGATCTCAGTTGGTAAAACATAGTTTGTTGCCTTAGCATAACTGGTCTACCTTGGAGATCCTGCTATTGCGTTCCTGAGCTCCAGGCCTGGGACCCCCTGGAAGATCTCAATTTTTAGCCAGAATGAATTGGGAGAAGGATAGACTAGCTCATGCTCACTTTACCCAAACATGCAACACCACCATTACTATTGGTGCTACCTTTTGTTGGTGGTAGACTATATTGGTCAATAATCATTGCATAACATGTCACCTCAACACCTAATGGTTTAAAACAACAAACAGGTGTTATCGCTGTTTTGTTTATTCTTATAGATTCGAGATAGCCTAGTCAATTCTCATTTTAAAACTAAGTCTCGCTGGGCGTGGTGGCGCACGCTTGTAATCCCCACGCTTGGGAGGCGGAGACAGGAGGATTGCGCTGGTTCGAAGCCAGCTGTGCTGGCTTAAGAGACCCTGTTTCCAAATAAAAATATAAGAGATACTTCTTCAAAATGCTAACAGGTAACAGTTATAAAGTTGTACAAGAAAAATACAAAACAAAATGATAAAAAAGTCCCAGTTTGCATAATTGTTCTGATCCAAGAAACATAATTTCTTTATAACTCTTATTGATATCTGATATCTGTTTAGTCTCTGTAAATACCCAGAAATAATTTGTCAACTCAGACATAAAATATTTTACAAGTTTTCTTTTCAGTACCCTTTTACAAAGTTTATAATTTGCCCAAACCCTCTTAGTTTTGTATCACATCTTTCTCTATTTGGGAATCACAATTCACATCCTTCTCTATTTGGGGGATCACATTTCTGTGTGTGTGATGGTACTGGGGATTGAAGTCAGATGCATCCTACCTCCAAGCTACACTCCCAGACCTTTTTAATTTTTGTTTTGAAATAGGGTCTTCCTAGGTTACTAAGAGTCTTGTTATATTCCTGAGGTTATCCTCAAACCTGCAGTTCTCCTGTCTCAGTCTCCCAAATACTGGAATTATAGGCCTGTACCACCATGCCTCAGCTTACCATAATTTTTACAACAAAATTTTATCTTTCTGAAGAGAATTTTAAATGTGCTTAGTTTTAGCCTACTTTGGGGCTGTACTAACTTGGATCATGGTAAGAGGTGGAGCCTGAGCCCTGGTGAGGCTGGCCTTTGGACAAATCTTAGCCAAAGATTTTACAATTGAAGCTAATCCTTGCCCCCTTTCTAAATATCAGTCTATTTAGGAGTATAAGAAAACAGTCTCGTATATTGTTTCCTGAGTCTATTTGAAGATCAGTTAACATAATAACATCTCACCTGCCAAGCATGGTGGTGCACGCTTGTAATCCCCATGCTTGGGAGGCTGAGACAGGAGGATTGCACAGGTTCGAAGCCATCCTCAGCTGGCTTAAGAGACCCTGTTTCCAGATAAAAATATAAAATAGGTCTGGGAGTGTAGCCCAGAGGTAGAAGGTCCCTGGGTTCTATCCCCAGTACTACTACTACTACTACTACTACTGCTACTACTACTACTACTACTACTACTAATAATAATAATAATAATATAATAACATCTCACCTGAAACATAAATCCAATAAAAATATCAAGAGAATTCCTAATTTCCTTCTTTTGTTAAAAAAAAGTGGCAAAAGTTTCCTGTCTCATCTTGCCAAACTTTTAATCAATTAGCTATCTTTATTGTCTTTGCAAAAATACTTTTCAATTCCCACCTACAATAAAGAATAAGAATACTCCAAACTTGCTAAAACAATCTGTTAAGCTTTACATTTTTTTTTATGGTACTGGGGGTGGAATCCAGGGGTTTTTCTACCTCTGGCTATACTCCCAGACCTATTTTATACTTTATTTGGAAACAGGGTCTCACTAAGTTGCTGAGAGCCTAAGTAGCTGAGGCTGGCTTCGAACCTCCTGTCTCAGCCTCCCAAGAGCAAGGATTACAAGCGTGCGCCACCATGCTTGACTTGAGCTTTATATTTTAGAAGGCTTGGGAGAGTGCCTATTTTAAAGTAAATAAAAGGGCTAGGGGTGTAGCTCAGAAGTAGAACACTCCTGGGTTCAATTCCTAGTACCCAAAACAGAAACAAAAACATGGTAAGCCATAAAGGTAGGCTTTGAGACAAAGGCAGGTTATTCAGACAGCACACATGTGTACATCATTTAACAACTTGTCAAACTCGAGATCAAACATATGGACTAGTATACTATTTTGGTACTTACAGGTGTTTGTAATTGCCAATTTGAGAAAGGTATGCAGAAACAAAATGCACTAATAATAAAAGTTATTGCTTCCTATTGTGGCATCTGAAACCTAAAGAATATTCTAGCACTCAGAAATAAGTAATTCCAAAGCAGTTTTCTTTTTAATCTTTAAAAGCAGAGTTAGGCCAGGCATGTGGTGCAGGCCTACAATTCCAGTAGGTGGGAGACTGAGACGAGGATCTCAGATTCAAGGCCAGCCTCAGCAATTTAGTGAGGTCTGTAGCAACATAGTGAGACCATGTTTCAAAATATATATATTTTTAAAGGGCTGGGGATGCCAGGTGTGGAGGTGCACTCTTGTAATCCACACCCTTGGGAGGCAGAGACAGGAGGATGGAGCAGGTTTGAAGCCAGCCTCTCTGGCTTAAGAGGCCCTGTTTCCAAATAAAAAAGAAGTATGAAATAGATCTGGGAATGTAGCCCGGAGGTAGAAGGGTTCCATCCACAGTGCCACCAAAAACAACAACAAAAAGAGGGGCTGAGGATTTAGATCAAAAGTAGAATGTCCCTGGATTTGATCCCCAATACAAGAAAAAAAACATTGAGTTATGTCATACCACAAAGTGCTCTTGAGACACATTAGCTGTAGATCCCAATAGTTCCAGTTTGTCTTCGATGGTACCAGCATACTGACCTCTCACAAAATAATAATTTTCAATATGATGAAATTAAAATGACATCATATGGTTTAGGCGTTTTTATAGCTTCACTGAGCTCATCCTTTTAAAAAGTCTTATTTAAAAAGAGTTATTTTTGTTCCCCTTTAAATATCACTATATGAGCAGTTTCATTCTTATTTAAAATTTCTTGTCTTATTTACTGTTCATGTCCAAATAACAGAGGCTGGCTGCTCCTGAACATCCTACACTTTATCCCTTTATATTTTTTTCCACAATATCTTTCACTATAAAGAAATCTGAAACAAAACAATAGAATGCTACCTCAAAAGTCTCTCCCCACAGCATTTTAGTAATAGAAAAGCAACATTAATAACAAAACAAAAAAACTAAACCGAACAGTGAACCCATTTGTATTTTTATTTATTTATTTTTTTTGTGGTACTGGGGATGGAACCCAGGGGCACTCTACCTCCATACTACACCCCAGTCCTATTTTTTATTCTTTATTTTGAAACAAGGTCTCACTGAGTTGCAAAGGGCCTCACTAAGTAGTAGCTGAGGCTCTCCTTGAACTGTGATCCTCCTGTCTCAGCCTTCCAAATGCTGGGATTATAAGTGTGCACCACCACGCCTGGCTCCTATTTGTATTTTTAACAAACAACAACAACAAAAACAGTAAGGAAAACCTCACAAAATTCTGGAGCAAAGTCAGGCGATGTTATACGGCAGGTGCCCTGATCCTCTTGTTCTGACACCTATTAGTCACCCTGGTGATGAAGAAGAGATCTCTAACCCTAAATAAGACAAGATGGCCTAACGTGTGCCATCCAACACTACACAGATGAGGATGGAGCAGGGAGTCCAAGAGGGGAGCACCTGCAGACCACATGGCTGAGTGCAGACAGGCCTTGCCCTCCGGAGCACCAGGAACCAGCAAGGCAGTGGGAGCCAGGATTTAAGGGAACAAGTGGATGGGGGCTGCCTGGTTCCCACTGGAGGATGTGATTGGCTGGTTTGAGTAATTCTGCAGGTTGACAAGGAGGCAAAAACCATACTAAGTTGGGACTGGGAAGGAGGAAGGGTCCATCTGGTACATCAGAAAGGGGAAGAGCCAGGTAAGGAGACCCTCCTGATGGGGGGTGGGGCAGGAGGGTCCTATCTGGTGATGTCAGGGGAACTCAAAGCCCTTTAGGACCCTGTGAGGCTCAACATATCACAGGTGCACTTGGAATGTTAGCACCCACCAACCGCGTTGTACTACTGAGTCAAACAAATTCTTGCGAATTCTCTATACTGCTCTAATGCTTAGCTTTTGGATTAAAACCAAGTGAGTCATCTTATTTTGTCATAGAAATGAATGATAGGAGACACTGGTTCAATAGGGGAAACTAACCGTGAGACTGACTCACTCTCAGTGAGTCACACTGAACTGGGGAGCTGATCCGAAGCCGGAGGGCACTCACTCTTCATGATCACTCTGTAGGCACCAAATCCGGGGGGGGGGGGGGGGGCTGTGGCAGAAACAAGGTGGGTGTGTGTTCACCAAAGCCGTCAAATTTCCCTCCTATGTGTCTTTGCCTCTGCATCTCTCCACCGCTTTACAACTACCGTGGAACTATGGAGCTGAGTTTTAGCCAATGGAAAGACAACAAAAGGTACAAATGCCACTTCCAGATCCATATGAGATTTTCACTTGTCTTCTTTTTCCATAGCAACCCTGGAGGCCACGTGTTGGAAAAAATGGTGACCTCACAAGAGAAAAAGGATTTAGTTCCTAAATGACTATGACTCTCTACCCCACATATCCTCAATGGAGGATGACGTAAGTGAACTATAATAAACTTCTTTTGTGCTAAGTCTTCACAGCTTGAAAATTGCATGTCATAGCAGATAGCTTACCCTAATAGATAACCGCAGTACAGAACTTCAGATATGACAGTAGGGCCTAGATATTGTTACAAATGTGAGGCACCCTTTTCTCTGAGCAATCTCCTCCTCCTATCAAACATGGTACCACAGAAAAGATCTTTACATGTGTCACAGAAAGTCAACTCCCTTTGGGAATAAGAATGAGAGAACCAACAAGTTAATATATTGGAGAAAAATAATATTTGGATAATATAAGCAAGAATAAAATGAAAAGAACTAAGAAGACAGCCAGGTGCAAGGGCACATGCCCATAATCCCAGCTCTTGGGAGGCTGAGACAAGAAGATCACAGGTTTGAGGCCAGTCTCAACAACTTAGCAAGACTTTGTTTCAAAATTAAAAATAAAATAGGGCTGGAGGTGTAGCTCGGAGGTAGAACGCTCCTTGGGTTCAATGCCCAGTATCAAAAGAAAAGAAATATAAATAGGAAGGCAATATACTAT
This sequence comes from Muscardinus avellanarius, assembly GCF_963383645.1. Lineage (NCBI taxonomy): Eukaryota > Metazoa > Chordata > Mammalia > Rodentia > Gliridae > Muscardinus > Muscardinus avellanarius. The sequence goes on along the minus strand of NC_137789.1, from coordinate 52,763,576 downwards.
ATAAATAAATAAAACAGCTGTGTGTGGTGGCACACACTTGTAATCTCAGCATTCAGGAGGCTGAGACAGGAGGATCATGGCTCACAGCCAGCCTCACCTACTTAGTGAGGCCATTCGCAATGCAGTGAGACCCTGTTTCAAAATAAAGAATAAAAAATAGGGTTTGGGGTGTAGTTCAGAGGTAGAATGCCCCTGGGTTCCATCCTCAGTACTGTTAAATAAATAAATAAATAAACTACAAACAAGCTGATAAGAAAAGAACAAAGAAGAAGAAAGAAAAGAACATAAAATTCAATTGGCCTGGCGTGGTGGCACATGCTTGTAATCCCAGAATTCGGGAGAATGAGACAGGAGGATCCTGGTTCGTGGCCAGCCTCAGCTACTTAATGAGGCTCTTTGCATCTCGATGAGACCCTGTTTCAAAATAATGTATAAACATAGGGCTGGAGTGTAGCTCAGAGATAAAATGCCCCTGGGTTAATCCCCAAAACCACACACACACACACACACACACACACACACACACACACACACAAATTCAATTGAGGGCCAAACAACTTCATTGCAGATTTTTAAAAAATGTTATATTGTTAAAAACATAATGGACAGAGAAGAAAAATGAACTCCTAAGATAGAAGAAAAATTTGAGCCAGGCGTGATGTTACATGCCTGAAATTTTAGTGCTTGGGAGGCTGAGACAGGAGAATCATAGGTTCTAGACCAACCTCAGCAAAATAGTAAGAACTTCAGAAATTTAGAGAGACCCTGTTTCAAAAAAGAAAAGAAAGAAGGGAGAAAAAAAGAAGAAAAGAGACTGGGGGTGTAGCTGGGAGGTAGAATGCCCCTGGTTTCAATCCCCAGTACCAAATAGAAAAAAAAAAGTGTGAAATAATTACCAATAAATCAATTACTAGACAAAAATATGGGAGAGTGAGGTGATATTGAAAGATTTAAATATAAATAAATAAATATGAAGCACTCTGTCCACACTTCAACAGGAGTCATCCTGAAACTAGTGAACTTAATTCATTCAACAAAAGCTGCCAAAATATTACTAATAAAAAATAAATAGAACAAAGAATGATTCCAGCAGACTGAACATTCATACAAACTTGAAAGAAAATTTTATACAAAATAATCAACACCAAGCCATACTTTAGCAAAATAATAACGTTTTAAAAATAAAAAAGCAAATAAACAGAAGAAAGGGGAGAGAAAGGGAGTGTAAGGAGAGGCGGGAAGGGAACAGAAGGAAGGAGAAGGCGTTCTCAGACAGCAGGCAGAAAAAGAAAATCTCCTGTAAAGAAGACAAAACTGAGGCTGGCTTAACTTTCTTGCTGCATGATCCAGTCCAACACACAGCGAAGAAACATATAAAGGAAATTTCTAAAGGAAAAAAAGCATATGGGCTATGAAGATTATATTCAACCAAGATGTCAGAACATCAAACAAACCTTCCCAAATCTGAAAGCACTCCAGGAACATTGAACTCATGGGTTCTTTCAGTAACAGAAAAAAAGCAGAAAGACAAAAACAAATTACAAGACTCAGTAATGGAAAATCTATGTAAATAGACTGGGGATGGGCATAAAATGTAACTATGGAATAAACACTAAACTAGTGTGGTCCAACAACAATGGCACAAAAAACAGTGTGAATGATATTCAATTCAACAGTACCAAAAAAAGAAAAGAAAAAAAGGTCATCTAACCAATTTTGATGGGGCAGGGATGGGAAGAGAGGCACAGCCTTGGAATCAGGAGCTCAGGGCTCTGGGCCTAGGTCTGGATTCTAGACTTCCTGCTTCCTTAGTGATGTGGCCCTAGACAATCATGTAACTTTGCCTAGCTTAGGTTTTTCATCTAAAATATAAGAAGGCTAGTTCTACTTCACAAAGGATGATACAATATCAAATACTGAAGGCGTTAGAATTAATGCTTGGCAGGTTGTAATCACTCAAAACATGTTAGCATTTGTTAGTAATGTACTCATTCCCATAGCTAAGATTCAATCAATACTGTTTAAAATGGAAAAAAATAATTTTAAGAATGACTTCAACTTCTTAATGCTTTTCTTAAGCTCTTAGATAAGTCTTGTAGAATATGGTATCCCTCCAATTTTATTTCTCTTAAATGCAAATACATTTAATGTAATTAATTCTTTGTTTAGAATATGATCTCATTAAAAATTACTTCTGCCAATTTATAGATTTATGCTTCCATCTGTATATATGTACTGAAAGATTTCTGGAATAAAGTTATTTCTATATAGTAGGATTGGCAATATTTTCTTAAAACTTTTTTAAGCTTTTTTGCATTACTTAACTTATTTATATTGATTCTGGATTATTAACAAAAATAATATTACTTGAAGGAGGATGTAGTGGTGCACACCTGTGATCCCAGGTATTCAGGAAGCTGAAGCAGGAGGATCTCAAGTTCTCAAGTTCAAGGCCAGCCTAGGCAACTTAGTGAGACTCAGTATCAAAATAAAAACAAAATGGCTGTGGATGTAGCTTACTGGTAGAACACACCTGGATTCAATCCCTAGAACTGAAAAAAAAGAAAGGAAATTTGTTTCTTGCACTTTTTAGATTGTGTATTTTATGGCTATATTCTTAGGTATATTTCCTGCTAAAATATTAAGAAATTTTGTTGAACCAACCAAATATCATGTCTTAGAAAAAAATAGTTGGTTCATAAAGAGTAGATGTTTTGGTTCAGGTCTCTGTGTTAATAGAGCCTTCAAGAGCTTTATAAACCATATGGATCGTGTGTGTGTGTGTGTGTGTGTGTGTGTGTGTGTGTGTGTGTGTGTATTACTGGGAATTGAACCCAGGGGCATTCATTTTACCTCTGAGCTTTACCTCCAGCCCTATATTTTATTCTTTCTTTCTTTCTTTCTTTCTTTCTTTCTTTCTTTCTTTCTTTCTTTCTTTATTTTGGTAGTACTGGGGTTCCTGGAAGCCCTTCTACCTCCGGGCTACACTTCCAGACCTATTTTATATTTTTATTTGGAAACAGGGTCTCCTAAGCCAGCGTGCGCGGCTGGCTTCGAACCTGCACGATCCTCCTGTCTCTGCCTCCCAAGCGCGGGGATTACAAGCGTGCGCCACCACACCCGGCTATTATTCTTTATTTTGAAACAGGGTCTCACTAAGTTGGGGAGGGCTTCACTAAGTAGCTGAGACTGGCTGTAAAGTGATCATCCTGTCTTAGCCTCTGAAATACTGGGATTACAAGCATATGCCATCCTGCCAGACTGATCTTTGTCTTTAAAAATCTTTTTAAGCTGGACATAGTTGCACATGTCTGTAATCCCAACCATCCTGGAGGCTGAGGCAGGAGAATCACAAGTTCATAGCCAGACTGTGCAACTTAGAGAGATCTTGTATCAGAATAAAAAAGAAAAAGAGCTGGGGCCATAGCTCTGTAGTAGAGCACTTGCCTAGCACATACATGGCCCTGGCTGTATCGTCTCAATATTCTTTATTAAAAACCAGCGTAAGCTCAGAAAAAGAAAAAAAGTATCATGAGAAAAATAAATTTCATTGACAATTTCCCCCTTTCCATTTCCATTGAAACAATTGCTTTTCTTTCTTCTTCTTTTTTTTATTTTACTTGGAAACAGGGTCTCTTAAACCAGTGTGGCTGGCTTCCAACCTGCGCGATCCTCCTGTCTCCGCCTCCCAAGCTCTGGGATTACAAGCGTTCAACCACCACGCCCAGGTGTCATTGCAACAATTTCTTATTATATTGTTTTAAAAGTTTACTAAGCACCTTCAAGTGTCCTTGTGTGTACATACACTTTAAAAACATGTAACTATTTACCACCCATTGTTAACTCATAAAGATAAAACTCTATAGGTAGTTCCCCGCCTTAAGTCACCCTCCCTGGAAGACTGACTTGAGGTGGAGATCTGCTTGCAGGTTGTTCTCAGGAACACTGGCCCTTACAAGATAAAGGGAGTGTGGTTGGGCAGAGGCAGAAGCTGAACTGCAGTGTGGAGAGCCCTAGTGTCCTGGTTACTCTTGCCAGCCACAATGGTTCATATAATTCTGTCCTAACCTGACCCAATCTACTCTTGCTACCAGGATTTACTTGCAAATTAGATCACTATTTAGGTCCTCTGAGAGAACAAAGTGTGAGAAAATCTGTCAGAGTTCAAATCCTGGGCTGGTATAAAAATCTGCAGAGTAATGCTTGAAATCTCACTCTTCTGTTTATTTATTATAGCTTTGGATATGTAGTTTAATATAAGTCAAGAAAAATTACTATGCACTAGTTTCAGTTTTGATGTAGTATTGGGAATTAAACCCAGGGCCTCACACAACACTAGGCAAATGCTCTACCACTGAGCTACATCCCCAGTCCTACAGATCAGTCATTGCTGTAACAATGCTGCCTAACAGAACAAATCAAATCCAGTGACTCACAGAAACAAGCACTGACTCTCCTGCTCCAGGGTCTGTGGGTCCACTGCAGTTCAGCTGACGGATCTGGGCTCAGCAGTGGGTCAGGTTCAGGTGTGTTCCAGGTGTGCTTGTTCTACCTGCGGCATGCTCTCTTCGCAGCATGTCGCTGGACTGCCAGGACCAAGCCAACATAAAGACTGAGCACATTTAAGGCTCTGCTCATCTCGTGACAACTAACCTTCATTGGCCACAGCGAGTCACAAGGCCAAGCCCGGCATCCTGAGGATGCTGCCATGCGCTTACCTACCATGCCTGCAGGAGTGAGTGAGCATCTGGTGAAGACCTGCTCACATTATCCCAGACAGTTCACTCAGCCTCACAGGTGCTGCCTAATAGACCCTGAATGCACCTGGCTTATTAAAAACATTCTCCTTAAGCTTGGTCTCTATGTCTCTATCTCTTAATTTTTTATTTATTTATTTATTTATTTATTTATTTATTTATTTATTTATTTGGTGGTACTGGGGTCCTGGAAGCCCTTCTACCTCCGGGCTACACTCCCAGACCTATTTCTACATTTTTATTCGGAAACAGGGTCTCCTAAGCCAGCCCGCGTGGCTGGCTTCCAACCTGCGCGATCCTCCTGTCTCTGCCTCCCAAGCGCGGTGATTACAAGTGTGCGCCACCACACCTGGCTTCTATCTCTTAAATTTAAGGAAATATTTCTAGGTTGAAAATACTTTCTCCAAGCGGGGCGTGGTGGCACACACTTGCAATCCCAGCATTTGAGAAGCTGAGACAGGAGGATCTGGGTTCGAGACCAGTCTCAGTTACTTAGTGAGGTCCTTTGCAACTCAATGAGACCCTGTTCAAAAATAAAGAATAAAAAATAGGGCTGGGGGTGTAATTCAGAGGTAGAATGCCCCTAGGTTCCATCCTCAGTACCTCAAAAACAAAAACCTCTCCAAAACAAGAAAATCATGTATGAATAATTTGGAAGATATAGTATAACGCTGGGGCGTGGTGGCGCACGCTTGTAATCCCCGCGCTTGGGAGGCAGAGACAGGAGGATCGCGCAGGTTCGAAGCCAGCCGCGCGCGCTGGCTTAGGAGACCCTGTTTCCAAATAAAAATATAAAATAGGTCTGGGAGTGTAGCCCGGAGGTAGAAGGGCTTCCAGGAACCCCAGTACCACCACCAAAAAAAAGATATAGTATAAATAAAAATGAGCCATAGGACATAAACAACAGATTATTATACTTAGATTTGGGATGACTGTATATCCATAAATTAATATATTCTAATCTGTATTTACATACTGCTTTTTTGTTTGTTTGTTTGTTTGTTTGTTTGTTTTGTGGTACTGAAGATGGAACCCAGGGGCTTTTCTACCTCCAGGCTATACTCCCAGACCTATTTTACATTTTATTTGGAAACAGGGTCTCACTAAGTTGCTGAGAGCCTCACTAAGTAGCTGAGACTGGCTTCGAACCTGTGGGATCCTCCTGTCTCAGCCTCCCAAGCACAGGGACTACAAGCATGTGCCACCATGCCCAACTATATGTATACTGTATTTTATAGCACATGGCTCAGTTGCCATTAAGTTGTGAGCATTTTATTAGGTCATTAGCTATTCATGAACATGGGCTGTAGGATACTATATCATTTGAAGAGAGCCGCATCTATTCAGTAATACTTCTTAATGGGCAGCAGAGTATGTAGGCCCTTATGCACCTATGATTACTTCCTTGGTATTTACTGTCTTCTGGTTCCTTGACCTCTTTAGTCTTGCCACACTCACCTCCTGGCTGGCCTGGGAGCTGCCAGGCACATTCCTGCCCAGGGCACTTTGCCTTGGCTGCTCTCCTCCCAGAGAGCTCATGGACTTCTTCCTTCCCTGGAGTCTTCTCTCAGCCCTTTCTCAAGGAATCCCCTCACGGCCACTACACTGAAACTGCAACCCATGGTCTGTCCTTTTGCCGACATTTCTCTTATCCTCATTTATTTTTTCTTAGCAGAAGACCTAGCACACTGTATAACTTATATATTATGTTTACTATGTATTGCCTTTTCCTGCTAACATGTAAGCTCTATGAAAACAAATTTTGGGTTTTTTTTTTTTTTCGGCACTGGGATTGAACTCAGGAGCATTCTACCTCTGAGTTACACCCTTAGCACTATGTTTCAGTGCTTGCCTAAAGTGCATATGGCCCTGGGTCTAATCTCCACACTAGGAAAAAAACAGTTAAGTAAAATGAATAATAATAGCATTAATACATAAGTTTCTGCTCTTGGGAGGGTGAGACAGGAAGATCACAGGTTCACAGGTTCAAGACAAGCCTCAGCAACTTAGTGAGACTTTCAGTCACCTAGCAGACCCATTTTATATTTTTTTATTTGGAAACAGGGTCTCTTAAGCCATCACGGCTGGCTTCGAACCTACGGGATCCTCCTGTCTCCGCCTCCCAAGTGAGGGGATTACAAGCATGCGCCACCACGCCCAGCTTATTATTATCATTATCATTATTATTAACAGTGTTTTATTAAGTTGCAGAGGACCTCACTAAGTAGCAGAGGCTGTCCTTGAACTGCAATCCTCCTGTCTCAGCCTCCCAGGTATCAGGTTTACAAATGTGTGCTGTCACACCCAGCTGGATTTTGGTTTTGCTTGTGGTTGTTTTGTTTTGTTTTTGTTTTGTTTTTGTTTTGTTTTTGTTTTGTACTGGGGATTGAAACCAGGAGTGTTCTATTGCTAGGTGACTGAAAGTCTCACTAAGTTGCTGAGGCTTGTCTTGAACCTGTGAACCTGTGATCTTCCTGTCTCACCCTCCCAAGAGCAGAAACTTATGTATTAATGCTATTATTATTCATTTTACTTAACTGTTTTAGTGTGGAGATTAGACCCAGGGCCATATGCACTTTAGGCAAGCACTCTACCACTGGGCTATATCCCCAGCACAGAACAGACATTTTATTTCTCCTTCATAGTAGTGGTAGTAGTAGTAGTAGTAGTAGTAGTAGTAGTAGTAGTAGTAGTATATTATTATTTTGTGGTACTGGGAATTGAACCCAGAAGTATTCTACCTCTGAGCTACACCCCCAGCCCTTTTTGTTTTATTTATTTTTTGTTTAGAAATAGTGTCTTGCTAGTTTGCTGAGGCAGTCCTCGAACCTACAATCCTCCTGTCTCAGCTTCAAAAGTACTGAGATGACAAGCATATGCCACGACACTCAGCTCAGAACATGCCTTTTAAATAAACCAAGTCATATTTTATTTTATTCAGGGCACTTCATAGTGCTTGAAAATCCAAATAAACCCCTTATACTAAATTATAAGTATTATCATATTTATACTATACATATACTTCACCTTGGAAGTAAATTATAATTGTTCATACATAAATGATTTCAAGTTGTATTACAAAAAAAAATCAAACCTGCTTTTGTCTAGTTAACATGTGCCTAGCATAGCTAGATTATTTTTAAAAATCCAACATCATCTACTCTTGGCATAATTTTAAAACATATAAAACTAATAACAATTATTAAAGCCTTATGCAAATGTTTCAGACCTAGTAACCATTCACCAAAGAAGGAATAACCTTGTATGCAAAAAGAATCTTCCTTGGGTATGTTAATCCTGTTTAATTCATGTACTTCTCTTTGAGACTTTTGTGACACACATTCTTCTTTGTCCATTTTCTTTTCCTTCAATAGGAACTCTAAAATATCACCTGTATCCAAAGTTCAATATTTTCAGGACTCATTTTCGAACTGAATTTACAATAAACACTCATGAGGTGCCTGGGGATATAGCTCAGTGGTAAAGCGCTTGCCTGGCATGTGTGAGGCCCAGAGTTCAACCCCCACCACAATAATAACAGGAGCAATGAATAAACACATGCATATGTACTCATAAGAATATTATGAATTGGTGATTTTATGGACATGTTTTTATTAATATTTCATTCATATTCATTTAAGATTAATAAAACATGCCCCTAAGATCAACAATTCACACTTATTGGAGTAATAACTATTTTTTAAAAATTAAAGCAAAAATAAGAAGTGTCAGCAAGAATGTTAAGAAACCGGAACCTTCATGTATTGTTTGTAGGACTGTAAAATGCTAAAGCTTCTGTGAAAAACATGTGGTAAGTCCACAAAAAATTAAAAAAAAAATTACTGCCTGAGGTAGCCAATTCCACTTCTGAGTTTATGCACAAAAGTGAAAGGAGACACTTAAACAGATATTTGTACATCATTGTTCATAGCATTATTATTCACAGGAGCCAAAATGCGAACACAACATTAAGTGCTCATGGACAGATGAATGGGTATATAAAAGGTAGTATTCAACCGACTACAGTGTCTGTTAACCCAGTATTTGGGAGGCTGAGACAGAAAGATTGCAAAACTGAGGTCAGCCTGGGCAACTTAGTGAGACTCTGTCCCAAAAAAAATAAAAATAAAAAGGGCTGAGGGTAAATAGCTCAGTGGTAAATCACCCCTGGGTTCAATCCCCAGGACTGCAAAAATAAATATATAGCTGGGCATGGTGGCTCACACTTATAATTCCAGTACTTGGGAGGCCGAGACAGGAAGATCACAAGTTCACAGCCAGCCCAAGCAACTTAGTGAGGTCTGCTGCAACTTAGTGAGACCCTGTTTCAAAATAAAAGAATCAAATCAGGCTGAGGGTGTAGCTCAGAGGTAAAAATGTCCCTGGGTTCCAATCCCAGTACCAGTTAATTAATTAATTAATTAATTAATTTTTAAATGTAGTATTCATCCTTGCAAAAGGAAAGAAATTCTGACACATGCTACTATATGGATGGCCCTATAGGACATTATGCCAAGTGAAATAAACCAGACGCAAAAGAATAAATAATGTGTGATTCCACCTTTTATGGTACCCGGAGTAGTCAAATTTACAGAGACACAAAGTGAAATAATGATTGCCAGGAACTAAAAGGATGAAGATATGGGAAGTTAGTGTTTAATGGGGACAGAGTTTTTGTTAAAGATAAAAAGATTCTGGAGATGGATCAAGGTGATGTTTGTATAACTACTGATTATACATCATGCCAAAAGCTGTAAACTTAAAATGGGAATATTTATGGACATATATTTTACCCTAATAAAAAAGCAAGAAAGACAGTTAAATAAACAAAAGCAAACAGCTGTCATTACCAATTGAGAACCATGAGACAAATCTTTGCAAAAATTTGATAGAAGGCAGCAGAGATAACATGGTACTTCAGGAGACCTGATGAAAATGGATTGTGAAAAATAAATAAGAAAGTAGTCAAACCTTTACGATGCAGTTTCAATTTGACTATTTGAATTTAATTTCTGTATCATAAAAAATACATAATAGCCAGGCATGGTGGCACACACTTATAAACCAGTACTTGGGAGGCTGAGATAGGAGAATCACAGGTTCAAAGCCAGCCTCAGCAACTTAGCAAGGCTCTCAGCAATCTCGTGAGACCCTGTTCCCAAATAAGATATAAAATTGGGTTGGGGATGTAGCTTGGAGGTAGAATTCCCCTGGGTTCAATTCCCACTACAAGAAAGAAAGAGAGAGAGAGAGAGAGAGAGAGAGAGAGAGAGAGAGAGAGAGAAATAAATAAATTGAGCGTTAAGGGAAATATCATGAATATTTTTAAATCACCTGAGGTTTTTCAGTGTCCCAAAATAAGAAGAAAATATATGAAATTATTAACAAAATAATATTGCTGATTAGTAATGATTGTTGGAAAAGATGTTTTGTTATATAAAGGAAATAAGTTTTCAGATACGAATTTTTCATGCTATTGAAAGTCTCATTAAACTTAAAACTAATCTCAATATGGCATGCTGTTGTCATGCTATGGGTCTCACATTCTGGCTTAAAAAACTACGGCCAAGAAAAAAAACGAAAAAAATTAAAATTAGAAATATGGCCAATAAGACAAGAATAATAGAAAATTCTCTCCTCCACAATTCACTGGCAATGTGAACTCCAGCAACTTAATTGAACTCTGTAATCCTTGAGTTCTTTGCAGTGAAATGAGACTAATAACATCTATCATGCTGTAAGTACTGGGTATAATGTAACAAATGTCCTTGAAGGACAGTAAATGGTTAATAAATTCATATTACTATTAATAATTCTAATAATGCAAGGACCTAGGAGTAAGAGAAGTGTCTGCTTAGATCGTATGTATCTTTCTGATAACTTTATTTTTTTAACCCATGGGCAATTAAGTTTGTGAGAAGAAATAAGGCTAAGAACTTAATAAAAATAACAAGACACCATTATCTTTTCTCCTTGAAGCTTAAACCTAAGAAACAATAGAATGAATCCTTTTTATATATCTCAATTCAAAGCGCCTTTACATTTTCCTTGTATGAGAAATGTTTTATTTCAAGATAAACGTTCTCCCCAGACCCACAGTGAACACTAACATTTTTCCAGCTACAGTTCTCTGTCAGGTGAGGAGGTGAATATGAAATGCCAGCCGGGGGAAGAAACTGAAGGAGGAAAGATAACTTGCCTGGTAATAACTTTTCTAAACCTGCCTTTAGAAAGAATGATATTGACTCCCATTTCACCCCCACCTCGCAGGGGAACAAGAGGAAAATGACTCTGGCTGCAGCCAGAAAGACCTACTGTTATTATGGGAAGTTTTCTTCATTTTGCTCTCCCTCAAATTACCATCCTACCATGCCGTTCTTTCATTACAAATGTCACAGAAATAGCCCCCTTTTTCTGCCCGACAAACCGTGCAATGTGGCTTCCTTCTCTTTCCTTCTCAGAGATCACCAGTAACCTCAAACCAGTCCCCAAACAGCTTCCTCCCATATTACCCTTTTGGACTTCTCTGTGGTATGTGACTCATTTGAACAGCCCTTTCCTTCTGGAAATGGGCTAGTTCTTTCTGAACATAATGTTCTGGCTTGTTAACTGAATTTTCTCCTCTCATCTGTCCCCTAAGAGTAGGCATTCCTTAGCCTCGTGTTAACCTCCTTTTGGTCTCCTGCACAGCATGCTTTCTGTGGTGACCTTAGCCCTTCCCATGGCATTACAGATGCTCATTATGATAGCCACCTCGGGCACAATTCCAATTACAATAAACTCTCTGTTCTTTTCTGTCTGCATAGTTTTTCTTCTATTGTTTACTCTGCCTAAAATGTTCTCTTCGAGATCATTTTTTCAAGACTCAGCTCAGATTGCCACCTTCTCTGTGAAGCCTTCTTCCTAATAGGAGAGAGCGTTCCTTTCGACGGCTGTCTATAGAGGTTTGCATGTCTTTGATAGCCCTTCTTGGACATTGCCTCACTGTTGTTTCTTCTGGAGCAAGTCCATGCCAAACCAAAGTGCAGAGCAAGCAGCAAGTGCATCTATTAGATAAAGCCTGTGATACAGGTAAGAGAATGAAATTGATATGCAGAAGTCACTCTTGAGATTCCTGGAACTTTCTGTTTTTTCTTGTTCCTTCTTGTGCACCTTTGCAAGGATCCCCACCGACACATCTTTTTAAGCAAACTTATGAATGTATCCATGTACCATGCAATAAACTTGAGCAGATAAATTGTGTAGAATATCTAGTGTACCTACAAGTATGCTTTTTTCTGGTTTCAGAAACATATTTATTATGATGAGGGAAATGAGTGAGAAATTAGGTAGAATACTTGAAAGGATTCTTCATTTCAAAGTGGTTTCCAGTTTTTCTGCCAGTATTCTATTTGCCAATCATGTTAGAGAGTCTGGAAGCAACAGGAATGAAAGGAAAATGGTACCAGTATTCTTGGGACAAAACTGACCAAACTGTTGTTGATAGTACATTTGGCACACATAGTAATAAGCTCTGACTTCTTTACAAAAGTGTCTTATGAAGAAAGGGTGGGGATGTGGATAGGTAGCTGACCAATCTTTATATATAGTCAGGCACTACTCTAGCTGTTTAGATCCAGTTCTTGATGACTGACTATAGTATAGCTCTGTGAGGCCAAGATTATTAAACCCATCTTACTGCTGTTAAACTGAGTTTCAGAGAAACGAATTGGTATAAAAGTCATGCAATGAGTAAGTAGCAGAAGCAGAGTTCACACCATTTGGGGACATTTCCTGGACACCAAGGCAATGACACCAACTGCCAGAGTCCCCAAACTTTAAGCAGAGTGAAAGCTGAGTGAATATCTAACTTTAAAACATAGGAAATAAAAATAAATAAGGAATGGCCAGGTAGACCTTTAATCTCTCCATAATCTTTAGATATATTAAAATATTCCTAGCCATCTCAATTAGTGATGCAAATTGGTCAGAAAGCAACTGGTAGAAAGCAGGACTATATGAAGATGCAGAGGACAATTTAAAAAAAATAATTCATAACTCAGGGATAAGTATTTACTTCTACAAATAATTTAAAAAATAAATGTTTCAATAATATTTCCTTTGAATCTTTGTGTTGGGTTAACTTCTGAATTCAGATTCAGACTGCAGAGATCTGTCTGTAATACTCTCTGACCACCCGCATTCCCTGACTCTAAGATGGAGCTCTTGAGGCAGAGAGGCAATGAGACAGAGAAGTGAATTCAGTTTATCATTAACATCTTGCCTGATCCAGGTTAGCCATGTATTCATCCTTTTCATTTTGAAATAATTATAGATTCACAAGTAGCTACAAAGATCACATGGAGGTCCCATGTCCCTTGCACCCAGTTTCCCTCCAGGGTTGCATTTTACATAACTATAGTGTAATACCCAAAGTAGTGATTTCACATTGGTCAAATGTGTGTGTGTGTGTGTGTGTGTGTGTGTGTGTGTGTGTGTCTCTATCACTTTGCCACAAGTGAAGATTCATGTAACCACCTCTTCAAAGTACAGACCTAACTATTCCATTCCTGCAAAGCTCTTCCCTTGTGTTACTCCTTTATAATCACGCTCCACTCTGCCCACCACCATTCCTATCCCCATGCAACCACAAATCATCTTTCTCTCACTATAATTTTAACATTTAGAGAAAAGTATATAAATATGAAAGTGGAATCAAATGACATGTGACTTACTGAGACTGGTTTTTTGTTTTGTTTTGTTTTTTTTTTACTTAGTACAAACTATTGAAATCTATCCAAGTTTTGTGGTTATTAATTGTTTCCCTTTTGGCTGAGTAGTATTCCATGGTGTTGGTGGTAATCCATGAACATAATTCACAGAAACTGTTTAACTATTATCCTATAAAGAGACATTTTGGTGGTTAGCTACTGCAAATAATTCTTCATGAAAGAACTGTGTATGGATTTTATGTAAGTACACATTTTCATTTCCCTGGGAAAAATGTTGAGAAGTGTGATTACTGATTCATATGGTAAGTATATGTTTAATTCTTTAGCAAACTGTCAAATTATTTATTAGAGTCGCCCTGTCATCATATATTCAGTATTTAATATTGTGTTTATTTTTAAAAATCTGTTCTAATAGGCATATAGTGATGTTCATTTGCATTTCCCTAACGGCTACTAATGTTGAAAACATTTTTAGACAAATATTTGCCATTCCTGTGTTCTTTGGTGAAATGTCTTCATGTATTTTACTCATTTTCAAATTGGACTTTTGGGTTCTTTAATGCTTATATTTGAGAATTCTCTAGCTATCCCAGATACGAATCTTTTGTAGGATATGTAGTTGCAAATTGTTCCTCCCAGCCTGTGACTTGTCCTTTCACCCTTTTTACAAGTGAGAACTGCATGTGGCACTGGGTCTTTCCTGGGTCTCCACATTGATGGCCCACTTTGCAAACTTTGAACTTCCTGGCCTGCATAATTGTGTAAGAAAATTCTTCACAATATCTATTTCTCTATCTATCTGTCTATCTATCTATCCATCTATCATCCATCCTATTGACTCTCTTTCCCTGGAGAACTCCTGACTAATATAGACATTACATTAACTTATAAATATTATATAAATTACATAAGTCTATTGGTGTTGACATTTTAACACATCTAATAAAATGTAGAAACCCTACCTTTCTTTCTATTTCTTGGCCCTCTGCCACTGATAATATAATTGTCTTATATATCTCCTAGATACACTGAGAATCACATCAGTCAGTGTTGTGTTTACCCATGTTTTAGCTCGTTCCTGTGTTCTTTCTTTCTTCCAGATATTCCAAGATAATTATTTTATCACTTACTCTCTGTGTCAAGAACTTTCTTTAGTCATATTTTAGGATAGGTCTTTTGGTGACAAATTTTCTTAATTGTCTTTCATCTAAAAATGTCTTGATTTCCCCTTCATTCCCAGAGTCTTTTTTCATAAGATACAAAATTCTGGGTTGTCATTTCTCTTCTTTCAATGATTTACAAACATTGTCCTACTTCTCTTTGGCTTCCATGATTTCTAATGAGAAATTTACTGTCATATTATTTTTTTCTATAGATATGTTATCTCTGGCTGTTTTCAAAATTTCTGTTTGTTTTTGTTTCCAGTTTTCAGAAATTTGACTATAATGTATCTTGCTGTGGATTTTGGCATGTTTATTATTTCAGAATCCCAGTTTCTTGAATCTGAAAGCTTTTTATTTTTCTTCCGATAGCCATTATTTCTCTGAACATGATTTCCACTCCATTCTATTTCTTCTCTCTCCTTCTGGCACTCCAGTGACACAAATATCAGATATTGTAATAGTCTCACATATCCCAGGGGCTCCACTCATTTTTATTTTCAGTATATGTTTTCTCAGTTGTTCAGGTTACATAAATCTGTTGTTTTATCTTCAAGTTTGGTGATTATTTTCTTTGTCCTATTCATTCTTTTGTTCAGTTCACCCATTAAGTTTTCTTAAAATTTTTGTTTTTGTAATTGTTAATTCTAATACTTTCATGTTGTTCTTCTCTGTAATCTTGTGGGGTTTATTTCTTTTTTTGTTTGTTTTTGTTTTGCTATGAATTGAATTTCCTTCCTAAAATTTTCTACTTTCTTGTTTCTTTCAAAAGTGTTCATGTTGCTTTTTGAAGCATTATTATGGTGGCTGATTTAAAATCTTTATCATATAATTCTAGAACTTATATCATCTCAACTTCAACATGCATTGATTTTCTTGTCACATTCAGTTGAGATCTTACTGCTTATTGTTATGACAAGTGAATTCTTTATAGAAACATGGATATTATTCTGTTGCCAAGCAGGAAATGGAAGTCCAGATTCTCCACTCAACCTCCATTAGCATTCAGATGGGGAGGGGTTGCTCATTACTGCTGGGTGGGAGTGAGATTTCAGGTCCCCCTCTGGGCCTTCCTGATCACCCCTGGCTAGGAGGCAGAAGGCACTTCCATATTGTTTCTCATGTGCCCTGACACAGTGAGGTGGAGATGGCCCTGTTAGTGCTGAGTGGTGGTTAAAGTCCTGACTGTCCACCTCCTCTGATGCCACCTCAGTGGGAGGGTGAAAGATGCCTTATTACCAAAAGAGTGTAGTGGAACTCCAGTCTCCATTCTGGTCTACCCTGTCAGGGAAGCAGGAGGGGAACTCTTTACTACCCAGCTCCCAAGCAAAGGGGAGCAACCAGGGATCCTTTCTACAGTCTGACAAGGGTGGCAGTCTCAACCTTTGCAGACAGGGTGAGGGTGGAGCAGTTTTTTTCTGTGGCATTTGGCTAGAGCAGAATGGTTATTATCTAAAAGTCTTCTGCCTCATTTGACTGCCCCTTTCCTTATCCTTTGGCTAGAGAGAATAGTTTCCTTGGGTTGTTTGTTTTTTTTGTTTTGTTTTTTTTGTTTGTTTGTTGTTTGTGTGTTTGTTTGTAGGCGACCACTGACATTCTGGATCATTTGTTAGCTTTTCCTGTGTGCAGGCTGGGATATCTTGTAGTCTTTCCTTATCTGAAGTTCTGCTTTTGTGTTTTAGGCTATCTGTGGTCAATTGAATCTGAAATAGTAAGTAGAAAAATCTCAGAAATAAGCAGTTCACATGTTTTATTCATTTATTTTCATTTTAATTGTTTTAGGAGGCAGAGTCTCGGTAGGTTGCCCAGGCTGGCCCCGAACTCATGGACTCAAATAATCCTCCTGCCTCAACCTCCTAGTAGATGAGACTGTAGGTGTGTGCTGCTCTGCTTAGCTCCTACATTTAAATTACATGCTGTTCTGACTAATGTAATAAAATCTCCCATGATTCTGCTCAGTGTGTGAATCTTCCCTTTGGCCAGAATATATGTGTTGTATATGCTCACTGCCTCTGCTCATTAGCCACTACATAGCCATTTTGATTTTCAGATTGACTGCTGTGGTATTGCACCTGTATGTTCATATAATCCATATTTTATTTAATAATGACAATGGAACACCAGAGCAGTGATGCTGGCAATTCAGATATGCCAAAGATAAGCCATAAAATGCTTCCTATAAGTGAAAAGGTGAAAGAAAATAAGATATTTTGAGAGTGAGACCATATTCACCTAACTTTTATTATAATAGTTACAATTGTTCTATTTTATCATTACTTATTGTTGTCAATCTCTTACTGTTCCTAATTTATAATTTAAACTATCACAGAAGACATGGTGATACACTTCTGTAATCCCAGTATTTGGGGACAGCTTCAAAATTTTAGCAAGACTCTCAGCAACCTAGGGAGACACTGTTTCAAAACAAAATGAAATAAAACAAAAAGTAAAAAAGGGGTTGGGGTTGTGGCTCCAAGGTAGAATACCCCTGGGTTCAGTCCCAGTCAAATACACACACATTAGACTATCATATATACGTGTAGGAAAAATATATATGAGGTTCAATACTATCCATAGTTCCAAGTATCTACTAGGAATCTTTTAATGTAGCCTCCACACATAAGCAGCACTACTGTAGAACACTAAAAAGAAGTAAACCCAGAGAACTTACCATCACATCAGTTTTGGGTCTAGAGGTTCCTAGCTGATTGGTTTGTCTTCTTCTTTGCACTCTTCAGAGCTTCTCTTCCTTCCTTCCTTTCTCTCTCTCTCTCTCTCTCTCTCTCTCTCTCTCTCTCTCTCTCTCTCTCTCTCTCATGTCTAGGAATTTTTTGTTGATTTTGCATTTAGTGGGAAGAATAGGAAAAAGTAAGTTTAATTCATTGTTCTGGAAGTCCCCTGCTTAGAAATTTTTAAACATTGTGGCATATTAAATATTAACATATATATCACATTCATCAGAATATGTGGACCTCTTAAGTAGTTAAGAACCTACAGACTGAAATAGTATGCTATTTAAAGGTTTAAAAAAAAGGACCTACAACTATTGTGTCCTCTCAAAATTTATATGTTGAAGTCCTAATCCCCAGTACCTCAGAATGTGATCATATTTGTAGACAGATAATTAAGTAAAAATAACATTGTTAGGATGGGCTCTAAGCCAATATGACTAATGTCCTTATAAGAAAGAGATTAGGACACAGACAGGCTGAGAGGGATGACTACGTGAAGATACAAGGAGAAGATGACTATCTGTGTGCCAAGGAGAGAAGTCTGTCTCATCAGAAACCAACCCTGCTGACACTTGCTTGATCAACCCTGCTTGATCTTGGATTTGCAGCCTCCAAAATTGTGAGAAAGAAAGTCCTGTAAGAAGCCTTCAATCTGTGGTATTTCATTATGGTAGCCCTAGAAAGGACACAGCACCATACAATTAAAAAACAAGGTATAGTTTATTTTTTAATTTGGAGAGAAATATGTCTACATGATGAAGGTTAGTTCTCTCATTTTTTTTGTAATCCCTTCCTTTTGACTTAGACTAAAAATTCACAATTGTAACAGCCAGCATATGCTCCAAAAAAGAATTACTTTTCTCCAGGGGAGATATTCTGAGAAAGTATTTAAAAGTTGGAAATCTGGAAATTCTCTTGCTATTGAATCTGTTCCATAGCATGCTGACTGGAACTCTTAAATTCATGAGAGAATTACCTGTCTGATGCAAAGACAGATGGTTCCAAACAAGAAAAAAATCTGGAAAAAATGTAAAAACTAGCCACATTGCACCACTACATGATGAGCCAAGTAAAGACTGAAAGTTAGATGTATGGACAGAAGAATAAAGAAAAGAGGGAAGAAAGAGAAGAAAGAAAAGAGTGTGGAAAAGGAAGACAAAAAAGAACGAGAAAGTGAAGAAATAAGAAGAGATATACAGTTTGGAGATAGAAAAAGTACTGGATCATATTTCTTCTTTATTAACTGTTACTAATAGAAGCTCAGAGAGTTCTTCCAGTGTGGAAGTATCCATATAAGTTGATAATAATGTTTGGGGAAAAAAGGCCAATGTGGAAAGATAAAAATTTGGCATGAATGTTTGTAAAATAATACATTTGGTTTGCTCTGTCTTTTTGCAGAGATATTTATAACAATGATGCAGAGTAGAATAAAACAGTAAATGGAGAAGGTAGGCAGAGTTTTCAAACGTGCTGACCTTTCAAAAACTTGCCACGCATAGAACATCTGAGAGAGATTTTTCTCTTGATATTTGGTATCAGCAGTGTGGAACCTTTCAAGTATTTGTGCATATTGTTACCAACAACTGTATAACTCTTATTTCTGACTAGTAACAACGCCTGGCTGCCCCTTGACCAGAGAATTGCTTCAGCCACACAGGAACCACTCTGGGGGTTCAAGGTTCTCAAATACATTTACTCAGCAGGAAATGAGAGAGTGCATCTGAAGAGTGTAGGGTCAAGAGACATGGAATATGAGACTGGATAAGGATGGTCTGGAAGTAGGGAGATATTCTCTCATAACACACAATGTAGTATTTGGGTCAGGGCCTTGGGTGAAGATTCCAATATGCTACTGAGACAGCTCCTAGAAGCTGAGGAAAGTGATGGCTAACATTAAGCAAAGTGACGATGTCAGATCTATGTGACAAATTACTGGCAATAAGGATTAAAAGGCTCAGAAAAGTGGGCATGGCAGAATGGATTTACTATGCATGACTGGAAAACCATCCAGTTGAGCACAGTAAACTCTAGGTATTTCCTATCTCACAGGAGGTAAATTCAGAATCTAAATTTAGTCAGGAAAAGACTCTAAAATTCCTTCTTGATTTCTTGTTGTCCCTAAGAAGGATACAAGATGGCGATGGGAATGGTGTGTCATCCCAGGGTCTTCCTCTGATCTCAAAGGGCTCCATTTGGAGGATAGCTCCATTAGCCTAGTCTTTAGGCTCTCAGGTTATTGTCTCTGCTATACTTAGAACAATTTATTCATGATTAACTGAAAATGCTGTTAAAATGCTCTATGATTTTTAACTGTGTATCTATGTGATACCAACATTTTTTCATATATTTCAACTGAAACAAAACATTGCACAAGAGTGAATGCAAAGCTAGGCATAGTGGCACTCTCCTGTAATCCCAGGATTTAGGAGGCTGATAAAGAAGGACCACAGGTTTAAGACCAGCCTCAGCAACTTAGGGATACCCTTAGCAACTTAGAGAGACCGTGTTTCAAAATAAAACATAAAATAGAGCTAGGGGAATAACTCAGAGGTAGAATCCCCCTGGGTTCAAGCCTCAGTAAGAGAGAGAGAGAGAGAGAGAGAGAGAGAAATGAATGTAGAGAAGTTATAAGAATTTGGCTCTCCATTTAACATATTTGCAAAGATGTAAAGCAGTCCCACTTTTTGCATAATTTTTGTTTGTGAGAATAATTATTTTGATAAACAGTATACTATCTAGGCCCATATGCAATAAGTTTTTAAATGATATTTTACTTATTTATTTTTTGTGATACTAGAGATTGAATCCAGGGGCATTCTTACTCTGAGCTATACTCCCAGCCATATTTTTTATTGTTTATTTTGAAATATGTTCTCACTAAGTTGTGGAGGGCCTCAGTAAGTAGCTGAGGCTGGCCATGAACCTATGATTCTCCTATCTCAACCTCCCAAGTACTAGTATAACAAGCATGCGCCTCCATGCCCAGGCTTAACTGATATTTAAAAAATAACAAATTTTTTTTCCAGGCGTGGTGATGCATGCTTGTAATCCCAGCACTTGGGAGGCTGAGACAGGAGGATCGCACAGGTTCGAAGCCAGCCTCAGCTACTAAGTGAGGCTCTCAGCAACTTAGTGAGACCCTGTTTCCAAATAAAGTATAAAATACGTCTGGGAGAATAGCCTGGAGATAGAAAAGCCCCTGGGTTTCACCCCCAGCACCACCAAAAATAAAAATAAAAAATGTTTTTGGCCGGGCGTGGTGGCGCACGCTTGTAATCCCCGTGCTTGGGAGGCAGAGACAGGAGGATCACGCAGGTTCGAAGCCAGCAGCGCGCGCTGGCTTAGGAGACCCTGTTTCCAAAATGAAAATGTAAAAATAGGTCTGGGAGTGTAGCTCGGAGGTAGAAGGGCTTCCAGGAACCCCAGTACCACCAAAAAAAAAATGTTTTTGAAATGTCTTTCTTTTAGCATAACATAGTAAATACATGTAGAAATAACCCACATTAAAAAAAAAAAGTCTTTGGAAAACTCAAAACTTTTTAAGAGTGGAAAGAGGCCTTAAGACCTAAGACCTTGCGATTTTGGGCTTAGAGAACATTGTCAGGTTCCCATCACTTCCATAAACAAGCCAAAACAAAATCTTTTATTTGCTTGTGTTGTTGGAGACTGAACACACAGCCCTACTCTTGCGAGGCAAACATTCTACCACCAAACTACATCTCCCGGCCATAAACAGAATGTTGAGAGGAGGAACATAGACTCTAAATACAAATGGAATTACAACCCACTGTGTCAATAGAAGCCTAACAAGACAGTTCCTGCCCTGAGCCCATTGTTATGCGGCTTCTAAGCTGCTACTGTTCATGTCCATTTTCAAGCCAGATCTCCCTGAAGGAATGAGTTTCTTATGTTTCCTATAGTAACTTTAAGTTAGCTGGAGATAATTTCTATTGACTACAATCAAATCAAGCTAATGGGCATAAGGTGTAATCATTTTTTTATTTTTTATTTTTTTGCAGTACTGAAGATAGAACTTAGGGGCATTTTCCCTCTGAGCTAAAACCCCAGTCCTATATTTTATTCTTTATTTTGAAACAGGATCTCACTAAGTTGCAGAGGACCTCACTTAACTAGTTGAGGCTGGCTGTGAACTGGTAATCCTCCTGTCTCAGCCTCCCAAGTACTGGAATTACAAGCATGTGCCACCACCCCTGGTTGCTTTTTTAAAGTCTGAGTCTGAAATCTTTCATTTATAGTTCAAACCCTTGTGAATTCCTGCCTGTGACAGCAAACACTGGTGAAATCAAAGGGATTTACCACAACAACAGGAGATTTCATTGAAAAGATCAATTTTGCTCTCTGGTTTATTTTAAACCAGCAGTGAACTGTAAGCTTACAAGTCATCACCTTCTTTTTTGATTATATGTTGACTAACCAGTCATTAAGAGTCTCTACCCCAGAGTCAGGGTGTCTGTTGCATTTTATCTTCAAAGTGTGGAGCATACGTCAGTAGACTAATCTACACAACAAGTATGGTATTGCTAGAAATATTATTAGTCCCATTTTAGAAACTACAGCAATTACATCTCTTCCCTTAGGTCCACAAGGGAGTGCACATTAAAAGATCTTGGCTCTAAATCTCATACCATTCAATGTAATCATGGTTCCCAGAGAAAATATGGATGCTCTCTATCTGTATCGAAGGAATTTGAAAACAAACATTTACTGGACAAATTCACTGTAACTCCTTATTTTAAAATATTATAGATAATTCATGTTGCAAATTTGTGTTACTTCCCTCAAAGACGAATTTTATATTTATCTTTTCTGACACAGTTATCTCGTTTCTTTTTATCTTTTCCTAGAAGAATATGTTCTCTGGGGAAACTTATTTACTATCTTTGATAAGTGTAATTCTCAAGCCCTAGTTTTAGTAAAAGATTTATGAAATCTAAGAATCAAGGCACTTAAAATAGCTAGAATTAATAAAGATATAGTCCTGTTCAACCCAGACTTTGTAATACTGTATGTGAAAGAACTGCATTAATTCTTGGGCATGACATATTTAGAATATATATGAACTAGAGAATAATAACCAAGTTGCCAGGTGTGGTGGCGCACGCTTGTAATCCCCGCACTTGGGAGGCGGAGACAGGAGGATCGCGCAGGTTCGAAGCCAGCCACACTGGTTTAAGAGGCCCTGTTTCCAAATAAAAAAGTATAAAAATAGGTCTGGGAGTGTAGCCCGGAGGTAGAAGGGTTTCCAGGAACCCCAATACCACCAAAAAAAAAAAAAAAAAACATACACAAAAAACCAAACAAACAAGAAAATACACACAAAATGAAGGAAATTAAGTATTAAATTTAAGATAGTGATATTAAAAATCTAAAAAGCCAACAGAGCAAATGGAGTTGTCCTCTTGAAGTTCAAGCTCAAAATATATTTATGGAAAGAAAAAAGATTCTATTGTTATTAAGAGTATATTGTTTAGTTAACAGAGAAGGGAAAGAGAACAGAAAGCATGGAGGAGTGAGACAGTGTATACCTTAACCAGATAGAAAAATGTGGGGTCTTTAGCATGATGGAAGGCGCCCCCTCTGGGAGGATGTAGCCTTCATTTGCAGGTGCTTCATAAACTACGAGGACTCTGAGCTGAGGAGACTGCAACCCCACCGACCTGCACATCCTTCAGAAGCAGCCCTACTGCTAAACACACTTGGTTTTCTTTTTAACAAAAGAAAGAGCTTTTAAAATTAAATTCTGTTCAGTTATAAAAATATGTTTGGTACCATATGCTACACACTATGTATTTAGGAATATATATATATATATATATATATATATATATATTATTCTCACTCCTTAAAAAAATGAAGGTGAATAGAAATTTCACACTGATGGTTTCTTACCAATGATTTATCATTATGAAGAACTCATTCCCAGACACCTTAGAGAGGGTAGCATCCAATGGTATTTTTAAATATTAAATTATTTTTTCAAACTAAATGGAATAAAACTGAGGGCACATTAGAATTAATTATAACACAAATTTCTTCTCAAAAAAGGAAAAATAGAGATTCCTGTGTATCTATGGAGGTTTGATTATTAGGAATAATGCCCAGCAAATATTAAGGCTATCTGGCCAGTAGCATAAAAAAAAATTTTAAATGCTATCTACAAAAGTACAGATACTTTTTATTTTTCCTCCTATAAAGATACAGGAAATAGCAGATGATTGCATGGGGGAAATGAGCTAGTATTACTAAGACTGATTTTCAGAGATGTTACAGGATTTCGTTAAAAGATATAATCCAAAAATAACTTTAAAAATTAGATAGATTAGTTGCAGATAGTGGTGCATGCCTGCAGTCCTGGTACTTAAGAGGCTGAGACAGGAGGATTGCAGGCTTGAGGCCAGCCTCAGCAACTTAACAAGGGCCTCAGCAACTTAGTGAGACATGTTCAAAATTAAAAAAAAAAATAGGAGTGGGAGTGTAACTTAGAGGTAGAATGCCTCTTGGTTCAATCACAACCACTAAATAAAAAAGAAAATTAGATAGATTAAGTAGTATTCCACTTTTAGAACAATAGTGTTTAGGTCAAACAAGCTGTTAACCAAAAAAGAATGAACTGTTTATGAAGATTTTTCTAGAACCAACTTAAGTATCAACATGTTTCATTTGACAAATCTCAAAGCAGAAAACATCAATAATAAAAACACAAGTAGCCACACTTGGGAGGCGGAGACACGAGGATAGCGCAGGTTCAAAGCCAGCCTCGCTGGCTTAAGAGACCCTGTTTCCAAATAAAAATATAAAATCGGTCTGGGAGTGTAGCCCAGAGGTACACTCTGGGTTGCATCCACAGTACCACCAAAACAAAACAAAACAAAAGAACAACAACAAAAAAACCCCACAAGTAATATCTTCAAGCCTATTTTTATTCGCAATTGGAAAAGATCAACATTAAATGGTGTAATTTCAGGCCCAAGAGGGGGTGAAGAGTACAAGGGGAGTTTGAAAACTTAGCTGAAATAATTCTCCTTAAAGGCTGCCATGAGAAAAATAAATCTGCACTATTACTCTCTCCTTGATTTAACATTTGGAGGATTTTGCACTAAACTGTGCAGCTTAGGAAAAACCAAAATAGGCAGACATTTATGATATATAATTTGAAAGAAGCAAGTCCTCTCTGCTACCCTAAAATATCTCCACAGTTACTCTCAGACTTTGCACCCCATAATTAGATGCACATACTTTCTTTCTTTTGAAAGGCTTTTGTGTTTGGTTGTCTTCTGCAACTGGAAAATGCTCTTGGGAAAAGTCAATCTATCAACACTTGAAGAAGAATGAGTTACTAAATAAGGGAGTGAGAGGCCTAAAGCCACAGAAAAGAATGAGCAAAATATACCTGAGACAAATCGCAAAACACTTCTCAGCTGTCTCCAGGACTTTGTAAATTCATATGGATAATACTCTGAGCAATAGTAAATAGTGCTAACTGAATACATTCCACGAGGCGGTGCGCCAACTCACACACTTGAGTAGCAG
Source organism: Muscardinus avellanarius (assembly GCF_963383645.1). NCBI lineage: Eukaryota > Metazoa > Chordata > Mammalia > Rodentia > Gliridae > Muscardinus > Muscardinus avellanarius. Next base: position 52,738,665 of record NC_137789.1, on the reverse strand, counting down.
GTTTGAAATTGATAGTCAAGAGGCTGTCCGATACTAAAAAAAAACAAAAACAATAAAAAACGTATCTTCTTTTATTTCTCTAGACTTGAACCCAAATTAATATCGTGAATATCCATGTCCACTAATTGAGGAAAAACAAATTTTTCTCAGGAAATTGCAGACATTTGTGATCTTAAGTATAGTAAACTCAGAGTTTAATCTCAGGACGCGCTCTCAACTTACTTTGGGATTTCATCTTTACTCTGGTGATGGTATGAGATGAGGACTGAAGGTCGGAGGAAGTAGGAAGCTTTGGATCGCCTCCTGCATGGGAGGTGCCCATCCCAACACACAGGGGGGTTGCTCTGTCCTGGTATTCAGGCTCTCAGATTTCTGTCTCTAGTATAGACTTTTACTTTCCATTGGGAACTTAAAGGTAAACAATAACTCTTGAATTCTAGGCCAAATTCTTCATCCTTGCATTGATTCTAAAGGTGGAAGTCCAGGGCAGGTAGGTAAATCCCAAGAAATACGAGGAATGAAGAATGTCTCTGTTAATACTACACAAGGATTCCTCCGCTACACATAGATTATCTTACTTAAACTTGCCAAAGGTTAAATGCTTAGGGAGTGAAGACTCTTGGAACTTCTCCCGAGGTAGGGGTGGGGGGGTAGCCTGAGCTCTTATTTACTTTGGTTGTAGAATTGCTGGGAGCAACAAAAACACCATCCACCATTAACATCTTAAGTTTTTATTTGATTAAGTTCAATAATTGGCTAAATTCTATGATCTAACAAAGGTCTAGGATACAGAAAAGAGAATGAGAGAAAAACTTTCCATCATGTGTTACTCTTTATTGTGGGGTTTTTTTTAGTGAAACAATAAATTTTATTGTATGTGAATTTTACTGCAGTAAATGAAAAGCAGCTAGAATTAACATTTATTTGGTGTTGGGCACTGTTCTATACATCTTGTGTGTATTTACCAATTTAAGAAGAACTCTGGGAGAGATACTGAAATGGAGGATGGTAGAAGCCTCCCATCAAGAGTCAGGCTTTTCAAAGTTTGTATCCACTTTGGGAGATAATTTTCTACAGTTCTCTTGACTTTTGGCACTCATGAGCAGAACCACTGATGGCCTCTTGTTCTGAACGATTTTTTTCATGAATATTTGTAGAGCAAAATACTACTGAAAGCTAGAGAAAGTAAAAAGGCCAGTTTGTTCGCTGTCAAACACAGTAAACCTCATGTCTCCCTCCAAGACAAAACTATGATGGGTTTGCTTGAAAATGCATTAAAAAAGATTCATGTTTCCTGAGCATACACTTCCTCAGCAAGGACACAGACCCACGGCACATTCAGCATCTACCCAGGCCACCCCATTGTCCTTGTGACTTGGAGAACAATGGGAACAGACATGAAGCACATACTGCTCTTTGTTCTGTAATTAATAAAGTCCTTTGTCTCTGGTCCAAGAGTCTCATGTTCTCTGCCAGCGACCAGGAAATGATAGCAGGCTAACTTGTGAGCTTGCAAGTAGAAAAATCTCAGGCCTTTCACAGTTCTGGATACCCATAACATCCTGTTTTTTCCCTAATGCAATTCTTAATAGAACATGATTCCATTCTGCCCTATTAATTTCTTTCATAGGTAGAAAACTGAGAATGGCATCTCAGTCAATTTAGGCTAAGTTGTGGTGTGGTAATGAATAACTCCTAACATTAGTAACTTTAAATGTTGGAATACTGATATAAACATTTAACGATAATTACCTTCCTAGGAATAAAAGCCCTGATGTGCAGTATCCCCCCAATTTTCATAGAGTAAATACTCCCAGCTTTTCCATTTTAAGCTACAGAGTAAAGATGAACACAGTAAACTCACAAGTCAACTCTAATACCACTAGTTTCATAGCAAAGCTTTGCTCATTTTAATATATATTTACTGGTGTATTGTAGTCTCACATCCTAATGTAATTCAGAGTGATAGAGACATACATGTACACAGTACTTGGTGAACTTCCCCTCAGCTTGGAGCCCACAGTAGTTTATCCCATAAAATGAGCTCTTATTAGCCAGGTGTGGTGCCACACAGAAAGGCAGCTCTTACATGGAATCTGCTAATGGTAGACTTAAAATGGTTCTCTTCAGACTTGGTATAAGTTATTGCTACATTTAATTGGTTAAAGCAGATCAACTGGCCAACCTGAAGTCAGTGGATTGGGAGGTATACTCCTCTTTCCTAAGTAGGTCCAATAAAGAGAAACAGCAAGACACTAATACAATCTATAAAAAGGAGTATCTAGTCTTATTTCTCCTTGACTCTACATCAGCCAACATGTTGTTTTGAGTATAGTTGGTACTTAGTTAATGATAAGACTAAACAGCAAGTTAGAGATGGTCTTAATATTAATATTAGAAAGTAGATTATAATATTCATTGTAAGAACAGAAAACATTGTGATTTGAACTTTGATTACCTTTTCCCCAAAGCCTTATCAATGAAATATGGTATATCTAGTGGTTAAGCTCATTTGTAGGTGTTAGTAGTCTACATTCAACAACAATATTTTGAGCCCATACTTTGAGTCAGCATTGTTTTAGACACGGGAATAGTGATAAAGAAAGAAAAGTTCTTGCTTTAAAACTTAAAATCCAACTGGGCAGGATGGGGCATACCTATAATTCCAGTAATTTGGGAGGCTGAGAGAGGATAATCAAAATTTGAGGCCAGTCTCTCCAACTTAGTGAAAACCTGTTTCAAATTTAAACTTGGAAAAAGGGCTGAGGATAGAATTCAGAGGCAGAATACTCCTCTGTTTAATCCCCAGCAGCACACATGCAAATAATAAATATATACATACATACATAATAAACTTTAAACTCATCAGAAGACATATCATTGGCAAGTAAACAGACAAGTAATATACAATTCTATTATAAGTTATATGAAGAAAAATAGTAAACAAGTAATTAGTGTGTGTGTGTGTGTGTGTGTGTGTGTGTGTGTGTGTGTGTGTGTGTGTGGTACTAAGGCTTGAACCCAGAGGTGTTTCACCTCAAAACAGGTGAATATCTGAATATCTCTCTAGCTTTAATATATAAGAGAGAACATACATCTACTCATTTTTTGAGACATAGGTGAAACACCCTCAACCTATGTTATTATTTCTTTTGAAATGGCATCTCATTAAGTTACTGAGGATCTTACTAAGTTTCTGAGACTAACTTTGAACCTGTGATCCTACTGTCTCAGCCTCCTATATATCTGGATTATAGGCATGGGCCACCACACCTAGTATCTATTATTTGTAAATATGTATCAACCCAGAGCAAGAATATGAAGGAAAGCTCCTCTGTGCCATCATTGTTTAGATTACCTATGTGTATAGCAAAGAATATGAAGTTTCACAGATTTCATGACACATATAAATTGTATCTTAGATTAAAATAATCTCCTTCCTTTTACTATTGTTTTATCAGGAACTACATTTTCATTAAATAAAAATTTCTTAAGCCAGGCATGATGGTGTGTGCCTATAATCTCAGCATTCGGGAGGAGGATCACAAGTTCAAGGTCATTCTTAGCAATTTAGCAACACTCTCATTAACTTAGCAAGACCCTGTTTTGTTTTGTTTTGTTTTAACTCGGTACATTGTAATTTTATACCATATTAGGGTACAGAATATCAGAAAAAATATAGGCACATAATTCTTGGTGCCCTCCCCACTGGGTACCCTCTCTCTCTTTCCTCAAATATCTTTGAGATTGGCTTTAGTAATTTTGTATACATTCATAGCATTGTTTCAACTGTTGCATTCTTTCTAACTTTATCCCCCTCTTCCCTAATCCCCCTCTGTGGCTCTCCAAGAATCTCTGTTCATCTTTTTTATATTGTCCTAATTTCTGAATATCTCTCTAGCTTTAATATATAAGAGAGAACATACATCTACTAATTTTTTGAGACTGGCTATACTCAGTAAAGTATTCTTGAAGTCCATCCATTTTCCTGCAAACCATGTGATTTTGTTCTTCTTTATGGCTGAGTAAAATTCCATTGTGTGTATATACCAGAGATTTGTAATCCATTCATCTGCTAACAGACACCTATACTGGTTCCATAATTTGGCAAGTTGTAAATTTTGCTGTTATGAACATGGATATACAAGTATAATTATAATATTCTGATTTAATTTCTTTTGGGAAGATGCCCTGGAGTTCTACCAATAAGTCATAAGGTAGTTCTATTCCCAATCTTTTGAGAAACCTTCACACTGATCTCCATAGTGGCTGTACTGGTTTACATTCCCAAAAACAGTGGAAGAGATTTCCTCACATCCTCACCAACATTTATTATGATTTGTGTTCTTGATGATTGTCATCCTAACTGGAGTTAGAAGGAATCTCAGTGTAGTTTGAATTTGCATTTCCTTGATTGCTAAAGATGCTGAGCATTTTTTCATATTCTTGTTGGCCACTTATATTTCTACTTTTGACAAGAGTGTCTATTCAATTCAGCTCTGTTACCCAATTTTATTAGTTTTTTAGTGTTGAGCTTTTTAAGCTCTTTTTATATTCAAGATATTAGACTTTTTTCAGATGGGTAGGTGGTGAAATGTTCTCCCATTTTGCAGACTCTCTTTGCATATGCTTGATAGATCAATGGAACCAAACAGAAGACTCAGAAACAAAGCCACATATCTATAATCAGTTGATCTTTGATAAAGACATCAAAAATATACATTGGAGAAAGGACAGTTTTCAACAAATGGTGTTAGGAAAATTGGCCATCCATATGTTGAAAAACTCCAACCAGTAACCCTACACAAAAGTCAATTCAAGATGATTCAAAGACTTAGAAATTAGACTAGAAACTTTAAAACTGCTACAAGAAAGAATAAGATCAACACTTCAACATACAGGTCCAGGTAGAAACTTCCTCAGTAAGACACGTAAAGCTCAGGAAATTAAGAATTAATGAATAAGACAGCATTAATTTAAAAGAATCTTTCAAACTTAAAAAAAAAATTTAAAGGGCTGGGGGTTTAGCTTGGGGGTAGAATGTTCTGGATTCAGTTTTCAATACCTAAGTAAGTAAGTAAGTAAATAAGTAAGTAAGTAAACGGCAAAATTTAAATTACGTTTTATAAATGTAAAATGTTAAAATCAAGCTGGGCATGGTGGCACAAGCTTGTAATCCCAGAATTTGAGAGGCTAAGACAGGAGGATCATGGCTCGCTGACAGCCACAGCTAATACTAAGTAAGGCACTTTGCAACAGGTCTCAGTGAGACCCTGTTTCAAAATAAAGAATAAAAAAAAGGGCTGGGGGAATAGCTCTGAGGTAGAATGTCCCTGGGTTCCAATCCCAGTATTGTAAAAAAATAAAAATCTATATTATTTAAGTAAATCTATTTGAATTTCGTTTTTCAAATTTTTAATAAAACATTGTTAATTTTTTAAAGAAAACCATTTGTAATTTCATATTTTATGCCTAATTGCCAATGTAAGAATTTGCACTATGCTCCATAAACTATGTTTAGAGCTACTTATATCCAAATTTAGGGATAATCATAAATTTTTAACATTGCAAAATGTTCCTCGGGCCCCCAATAAAACTATTATAAATTTCAGGTAATTGTTTTTTATCTCCAGATTCATTAACTGGAACAGAAAGAAAGTAAGAAAGTAAATGCAGGTACTACTGTAAAGCAATATTTTATTATACAAAGAATATATGCTATAGAGGGGAATTTGGGGAGCTAATCAGCCTTTTTATTTCTACTTAAGCACACTCACTGCTCCAATCCTCTTACCTTTTGAAGTCTGTCAAATCTCTGATGTTCACAGTAGCATAATCCACATGTATTCACATTTGTATATAGCTGCTTTTATTTTGAAGATGTAGGTCAGAAAGAGAGAATGCCATTTCTCAGGGGCCTGAACAATGTCACTTAGTGTTGTTTAGGGTGGGGATTCACTGTGCAGATGCTAAGATACAGCTTCTGAGTAACAAAGGTACCTGCACATCCTATTAATGAAGTGTGTGTGTGTGTGTGTGTGTGTGTGTGTGTGTGTGTGTGTTGGTAATATGCTCTAGTAATGAAGTGTGTGTGTGTGTGTGTGTGTGTGTGTGTGTGTGTGTGTGTGTGTGTGTGTGGTAATATGCTATGGTTTCTGAGTATTTGCTCCTTTCCTAAAATATACTCATTTCAAACCCATGTTGAAATTTAATTGCCACTGTAACAATTAATGGGAATTTTAAAAGGTGATTAGGCTTTGAGTGTACCACCTTCCTGGTTGGGATTGGTGTTATTATAAGAGAGTAAATTAAATCTCTTTCTACTTTCTCTTTCCCTCGTGTCTCTGTCACATAAGACATTAGAAGTCCCTGTCAGATGCTGGCACTTTGATACTGAGCTCTCCAACATTAAAGTCTCTAGCCTCCAGAACTGTAATCCAATAAACTTCTACTCATTATAAACTATCCATTTTCTGTTTTGTGTTGTAGTAGCATAAAATGAACTTTGATGTAATGCATGAGAAAACTCTAAATTAAACACCTAGGTAGTACATTGTGGGCTATGGTAAAGAATTCTGATCTTATTTTAGATGAAAAGATTTTAAAGGATGATGATCTTGTATAAATCTTTAAGTTATTTTTCTCAATGCAACAGAGAATTCATAGTCGGAAAACAAATATAAAACAGTGAGACCCGTTTGAAGGCAACAGTCACGTGGAAAAAGAAATTGCTTGGGACAATGGTGGCGGATGTGATCAAATTCTGGATATATTTTGAAGGTAATCTAACAGATTTGTTGGAATGGATATGAGGTATAAAAGACAGAAACAAGTCAATGAACACTCCAAGTTCCAATTCTCACCTCCATCTTTCATAAATTAATTTTCTTTACTTTCAAATGGGACTATCTTCAAAATTGGGTTTTATAAAAATTAACTATAACAATCTAAATCTATGAATGGTTGTTTTCAAGATGCTTGTCATATAACTATATAATAAATACCATTTTAGGCAATACCTGATAAAACTAGCTTTCCTAAATATCCTCTTCCACACCTTTACATTTCTGCACATTTATATTTCTATAAGTAGGGATCCAATGATCCATTTGTTTTTCTATCAACATTTTTCTTTCTACCAAGACTTTGATCGTAAAAAACTTTCCAGTCTCAACAGAATAAAAATCAAATTCAGAAAATAATAGGTCCCCCTTTGGAGGGCCTGGAGCTATCCTTCACAAGCAGTTACTCATTCCACTTACTATTCTGAGTACTACAAAAACACTAGTTTATTAGCAATTTATTATTTTTTTAAATCGCCTATATGCATGATTCTATGCATAAAAAACAAATTACCTTGTCAAGAGACCAGTAATATCTTTGCCTAACTGCTTCAGAAAATATCTCCAAATTTTAATGAGAAAATATTTTGACACTGAACTGAAGAGAACTCATTACTGAGTAGGGTTTCTATATGATACACACCAATACACTGGAAAATTAGAATAGAACACATTACTATTACATGTTTTACAATTAGTTGAGTAATAAAAATTCTTCATATTAAAGTTCTGAATATATTCTTCAAATATTTTAAGAGCTAAATTTGCTTTTCCAGAGATAAAACTCTTTAAAACCCACTAACCTTTAAAAGTGGTTTCTTAGTTTTAGTAAGAAGTCCTATCATTAATTATACAATACAAAAGAGATTTGCAAAGTGATGACAGTTAATCACAGCAATTAAACTGATGAGATAATCAAAATGTTTGCCACCATAGTCATTAGTGATGGTCCTGGCTGGAGAACTTTAAACTTTGAGATTCACAAAGGTAATTGGTCCATTTGGCTAGCAGTACAATTTAGTTTTGTAAAGAAAATACATTACTCAAAAGACACTAAATTCTCAGGCATAAACAACTGAAAAAAATTATTCATGGTTTTGAAAGGATAAATACTTTTCATATTCAGACATAGCATCTGAATAGGATAAAAAAAAAAAAAAGATATACTTGAAATTGTACAGTCACTTTATAAAACACCTTAGTAGTTTCTTACAAAATAGGCCGGGCGTGGTGGCGCACGCTTGTAATCCCCGCACTTGGGAGGTGGAGACAGGAGGATCGCACAGGTTCGAAGACAGCCGCGCTGGCTTAGGAGACCCTGTTTCCAAAATTTTTTTTAAAAAGTATAAAATAGGTCTGGGAGTGTAGCCCGGAGGTAGAAGGGCTTTCAGGAACCCCAGTACCACCAAATAAATAAATAAATAAATAAATAAATAAATAAATAAATATTAAAAAAACAAAATAAAACCTATTTTTATTATGACCGAGCAATTATTTCTTCAACTCAAAGGAGTTAAAAACTTGAGCTGGGGCCTAGGTCGCGGGACCCTGGGCCCCGGCCCGAACTGCGCGTAGCACGCCAGACCCCTGGAGAAACCGGGCCCAGTAAGACGCTGGGTTCTGGGCAGGGGTCGCGCGCAGGGCATGCCAGATGGGGCCTGGGTCGCGGGACTCTGGGCCCCAGCCGAACTGCGAGTAGCACGCCAGACCCCTGGAGAAACCGGGCCCAGAACAGAAAAAGATAAAGAAAAATATCGGAGAGGAGGTAAGAAAGCCGTTATGGATGCCAGGACACTGGAGATGCAGACAAAACTTATCTAAATGCACTGGAACTTATGGAAAAATTCGCCATGAAAGAAGACTGCTATTTCTCTATATTGTTAAGAATCTCAGACATCACATATAAGGAGAGAGTTTAGCGGAGACCAAGGAGAAATGCGGTGTTGAAAGAGTTCTCCACGATGGTGGTGGAGACTTGTATTCAGGAGAAGCAGAAACCGGATCTTACCAACTTTATTTTTTTGGAGAAATTACACCAAATGTCGAATGCTACCATCACGCATGCTTAGGAACACTGGACAGCATTCAGAGTGGAAAAAGAGCCTGGGAAGGATTTGAAACAGTGGAGGCAGTGGCAATGCCAGTGGCCAATATTCGGGGGAGGCAGAGATCTGATACATTACAACTGGAACCTTTGAAATAATAACCACAGAGACAGTGATCGGAACCTGCTGAGGGGTTAGGCGGGCGCCGGGGCCAGTGGCCGACATCGGAGCTTGCTGTGAGGCAAGGCCACTACTGAGGCCTACGTGGCCGGGATTGGAACCTGCAGAGGGGTTAGACCGATGCTGGGGCCAGCGAGGCCGGCATTGGAGCCTGCCATGAGGCAAGGCTTGTGCTAGGGCCTCCAGGTCGGGTCCGGAACTTGCTGAGGGATTAGGCCGGTGCTGCGGTCAGCGAGACCGGCATCGGAGCCTGCCGTGAGGCAAGGCCAGTGTTGGGGCCCCCGAAGACGGGACCGGAGCCTGCTGAGGGGTTAGGCCGGTGCTGGGGTCAGCGAGGCTGGCATCAGAGCCTGCCATGAGGCAAGGCCGGTACTGGGGCCTCCGAGGCCAGGATAAGAGCCTGCCGAGGGGTTAGGCCGGTGCTGGGGCCGGTGAGGCCGGCATCGGAGCCTGCCTTGAGGCATGACCAGTGCTGGGGCCTCCGAGGCCGGGATCAGAGCCTGCCGAGGGGTTAGGCCGGTGCTGGGGCCAGTGAGGCCGGCATTGGAGCCTGCCTTGAGGCAAGGCCGGTACTGGGGCCTCGAGGCCAGGATAAGAGCCAGCCGAGGGGTTAGGCCGGTGCTGGGGCCAGCGAGGCAGGCATCGGAGCCTGCCTTGAGGCAAGGCCGGTACTGGGGCCTCCGAGGCCGGGATAAGAGCCTGCCGAGGGGTTAGGCCGGTGCTGGGGCCAGCGAGGCCGGCAGCGGAGCCTGCCATGAGGCAAGGCCGGTACTGGGGCCTCCGAGGCCAGGATAAGAGCCTGCCGAGGGGTTAGGCCGGTGCTGGGGCCAGCGAGGCCGGCAGCGGAGCCTGCCGTGAGGCATGACCAGTGCTGGGGCCTCCGAGGCCGGGATCGGAGCCTGCCGAGGGGTTAGACCGGTGCTGGGGCCAGTAAGGCCGGCATCGGAGCCTGCCTTGAGGCAAGGCCGGTACTGGGGCCTCCGAGGCCAGGATAAGAGCCTGACGAGGGGTTAGGCCGGTGCTGAATCCAGTGAGGCCGGCATCGGAGCCCACCTTGAGGCCGGCATCGGAGCCTGCCTTGAGGCTAGGCCAGTGCTGGGGCCTCCGAGGCCAGGATAAGAGCCTGCTGAGGGGTTAGGCCGGTGCTGGAGCCAGTGAGGCCGGCATCGCAGCCTGCCGTGAGGCATGGCCGGTGCTGGGACCTCCGAGGCCAGTATCGGAGCCAGCCGAGGGGTTAGGCCGGTGCTGGGGCCAGCGAGGCCGGCATTGGAGCCTGCCATAAGGCAAGGCCGATACTGGGGCCTCCGAGGCCAGGATAAGAGCCTGCTGAAGGGTTAGGCCGGTGCTGGAGCCAGTGAGGCCGGCATCGCAGCCTGCCGTGAAGCATGGCCGGTGCTGGGACCTCCGAGGCCAGTATCGGAGCCAGCCGAGGGGTTAGGCCGGTGCTGTGGCCAGCGAGGCCGGCATTGGAGCCTGCCATAAGGCAAGGCCGGTACTGGGGCCTCCAAGGCCAGGATAAGAGCCTGCCGAGGGGTTAGGCTGGTGCTGAGGCCAGCAAGGCCGGCATCGGAGCCTGCTGTGAGGCAAGGCCGGTGCTGGGGCCTCCGAGGATGGAACTGGAGCCTGCTGAGGGGTTAGGCCGGTGCTGGGGCCAGCGAGGCCAGCATCAGAGCCTGCAATAAGGCAAGGCCGGTACTGGGGCCTCCAAGGCCAGGATAAGAGCCTGCCGAGGGGTTAGGCTGGTGCTGAGGCCAGCAAGGCCGGCATCGGAGCCTGCTGTGAGGAAAGGCCGGTGCTGGGGCCTCCGAGGATGGAACTGGAGCCTGCTGAGGGGTTAGGCCGGTGCTGGGGCCAGCGAGGCCAGCATCAGAGCCTGCCATGAGGTAAGGCCGGTACTGGGGCCCCCGAGGTCAGGATAAGAACCTGCCGAGGGGTTAGGCCGGTGCTGGGGCCAGTGAGGCTGGCATCGGAGCCTGCCATGAGGCAAGGCCGGTACTGGGGCTTCTGAGGCCGGGATAAGAGCCTGCCGAGGGTAAGGCCAGTGCTGGGGCCAGTGAGGCTGGCATCGGAGCCTGCCATGAGGCAAGGCCAGTGCTGGGGCCTCCGAGTCCGGGATTGGAGCCTGCCTTGAGGAAGGCCATTTCATGGGGTCTCCGAGGCCAGGATAAGAGCCTGCTGAGAGGTTAGGCCGGTGCTGGAGCCAGTGAGGCCGGCATTGCAGCCTGCCGTGAGGCATGGCCGGTGCCGGGGCCTCCGAGGATGGGACCGGAGCCTGCTGAGCGGTTAGGCCGGTGCTGGGGCCAGCAAGGCCGGCATCGGAGCCTGCCTTGAGGCAAGGCCGGTACTGGGGCATCAGAGGCTGGGATAAGAGCCTGCCGAGGGGTTAGGCCAGTGCTGGGGCCAGCGCGGCCGGCATCGGAGCCTGCCATAAGGCAAGGCCAGTGCTGGGGCCAGCGAGGCCGGCATCGGAGCCTGCCTTGAGGCAAGGCCGGTACTGGGGCATCCGAGGCCAGGATAAGAGCCTGCCGAGGGTTAGGCTGGTGCTGGAGCCAGTGAGGCCGGCATCGCAGCCTGCCTTGAGGCAAGGCCGGTACTGGGGCCTCCGAGGCCAGGATAAGAGCCTGCCGAGGAGTTAGGCTGGTGCTGGGGCCAGCGAGGCCGGCATCGGAGCCTGCCGTGAGGCAAGGCCGATACTGGGGCCTCCAAGGCCGGGACAAGAGCCTGCCGAGGGGTTAGGCCAGTGCTGGGGCCAGCGCGGCCGGCATCGGAGCCTGCCATAAGGCAAGGCCAGTGCTGGGGCCAGCAAGGCCGGCATCGGAGCCTGCCTTGAGGCAAGGCCGGTACTGGGGCATCCGAGGCCAGGATAAGAGCCAGCCGAGGGGTTAGGCCGGTGCTGGGGCCAGCGAGGCCAGCATTGGAGCCTGCCATAAGGCAAGGCCGGTACTGGGGCCTCCAAGGCCAGGATAAGAGCCTGCCGAGGGGTTAGGCTGGTGCTGGGGCCAGCAAGGCCGGCATCGGAGCCTGCTGTGAGGCATGGCCGGTGCTGGGGCCTCTGAGGCCAGTATCGGAGCCTGCTGAGGGGTTAGGCCGGTGCTGGAGCCAGCGAGGCCGGCACCGAAGCCTGCCATGAGGCAAGGCCGGTGCTGGGGCCTCCGAGGCCTGGATTGGAGCCTGCCGAGGGGTGAGGCCGATGCTGAGGCCAGTGAGGCCGGCATTGGAGCCTGCCGTGAGGCAAGGCCGGTGCTGAGGCCTCCAAGGCCGGGATTGGAGCCTGCCTTGAGGCAAGGCCGGTACTGGGGCCTCCAAGGCCGGGACAAGAGCCTGCCGAGGGTTTAGGCCGGTGCTGGGGCCAGCGAGGCCGGCATCGGAGCCTGCCTTGAGGCAAGGCCTGTACTGGGGCCTCCGAGGCCAGGATAACAGCCTGCCGAGCTAGACCGGTGGTGGGGCCAGCACAGCCGGCATCGGAGCCTGCCGTGAGGCTTGGCCAGCATTGGAGCCTGCCGTGAGACATGGCCAGTGCTGGGGCCTCCTAGGCCGGGAACGGAACCTGCTGAGGGGTTAGGTCGGTGCTGGGGCCAACGAGGCCGGCATTGGAGCCTGCCGTGAGGCTAGGCTGGTGCTGGTGCCTCCGAGGCCGGGATTGGAATCCTGCCAAGGGGTTAGGCTGGTGCAGGGGCCAATGGCCAGCATCGGAGCCTGGCGTGAGGCAAGTTCACTCCTGAGGCCTCCAAGGCCGGGACCAAAGTCAGCTTAGGGGTTAGACCGGTGCAGGGGCCAGCGAGACCAGAACTGGGGCCTCCCATGAGGCAAGGCCGCTGCTTGAGCCAGCGAGGTCTGGATCAGTCCACTGAGTAGCCAGGCCACTACTGGGACCATCAAGATTGGGATCGGTACTTGCAACGCAGCATGCACAGAGAAATATCGCAGAAAATATAAATCAGACGCTTCTCTTAATCAGCAATAACTAGGAGGAAAAGGGCAACAGGAAGAGGTTGAGCTATAGAAAGGGCCCTATAGTGAAGCAACTAATGTGACCAATCAGAGGGTATGTAATACTGGAGGACGGAGCCTCTTTAAAACGCAGGAGGTACATAAACAAATGTATCAAAGTAAATCACCAAAGAAGCGTGGGATGGAGGGAGGGGGAGGGAATGGGATGGGGGCTGGAGGAGGGCTAATTGGATGATGTGTGCTTGTATATCCTCTCAAGTCTTTGTACTCCAATGTGATTGATATATGACTACATTGCACCAACTTAAAAAATAAATTAATAAAAAAGTATTAAATAATAAATATCTGAAATCATTCCAAAAAAGGAGTTAAAAATTTATATTCAAACAAAAACTTGCTGAAGATGTTTATAGCAGTTTTATTCATACTTTCCCAAAGTTGGAAATCATCAAGTTATCCTTCCATAGACAACTGGATAAATAAACTGTGTTAATATAGACAATGGAGTATCATTCACTACTAGAAACAAATATTTACTATATCAAGCCATGAAAAGACATGAAGGACATTCAAATGCTTAAGGACACAGAGGACACTTAATTACTAAGTTAAAAAAAATCCAATGTTAAAAAGTTACATACTGAGCGATTTCAACTAGAAAAGGCAAAATTGTAGATGCGGTAAAAGAACAAGCGCTAGGGGAAAAAAGAGGGTGAATAGGATTGGAAACTTAGCTCAGGAACATGGGTAATTTAGAACTATGAAAATATCCTAGTACCATAGCTATGAATACATGTTATTATACATTTACTGAAAGCCATAGTCTGTACAATTCTAAGAGTCAATCCTAATGTAAACTATATACTTGGAGCGATAATACATCAATCCAGGTTCTTTTTTTTTTGTGGTACTGGGGATGAAACCCAGGGCATTCTACCTCTGAGCAACACCCTCAGCACTATTTTTTAGTCTTGATTTTGAAACAGGGTTTCAATGAATTGCAAAGGGTCTCACCAAGTAGCGGAGGCTGTCCTGGAACCGCGATCCTCCTATCTCAGCCTCTCAAATGCTGGGATTACAAACATGCATCACCATGCCCAGCTTCAGGTTCATCATTTTTGACAACTGGGGGGGGTGGGTGCTGACAGTGAAGGAGGCTATGCATGTGTGGGGTCAGGGAATATATGGAATATCTTTTCAACTTTTTCTCAGTTTTATTATAAACCTAAAAGCTCTCTTAAAAATTCTTTTACAAAGACACATTTGAAAAGAATCATTAGTGATATATGCTTTAATCTATTTTAAAATGATAGCAGAAATCTCTTCTGTGATAAGAAAGACAATTGAATTCTATGTTCCATTTCATTTACTAACATTAAATGTTCTTCCTTTATTAGAGCACTTACATTGTTTCATAAATGTTGATTTTTATCTATTTTTTCCACTGAATTGTAAGCTAGTTTGTTAAAGGATGGCAAAAGAGGTCTTAATAGAGACGTGAGAGCTCCAATTATGAAGCAATTCAAGCATCTAAGTACAGGTGTTAAAATGGAATTGGGATACAGGAGTCTAGATATCAGAGGCAGTACAGGGGCTGAAGAAATGAATCACACTATATGAAAGTAACAGATCATTTCCAACAGTGAGTGTGGATAGCTAAAGAGATAGTGGCTCTGCTTTGGGCTCTGGAGAATTCTAGCATTCAGAGGTAAGATAGAAAAGAAAGAGCCAACAAAAACAGAAGTGGTCAGCAGTGTGGAAGGAAAATCAAAAGAATGTGCTATGTTCCTAGAATAATGAGAAGAAAAATATATTACAAAAAACGGAAAGTAATAGCAAAGGCCAGATGTTGCTAAAGTATGGAAAAACTGGAGCCATTTTGTTATGTCAGGTAAGATTAAAACAGAAAAATATCCACAGGGTTAGGGAAAATATTCACCACTGGGCATCTTGGCAACAGAAGTTTCAGCACATAGGTATATTAAAAGGAAGATGGATATGAGAAATGGACACAGCATTTACAAATGAATCTTTTGAAAATTTCTCCTGTGAAGGAAAAACAAATATGGTAGAAATGAATAAAGGTCCATGAGGTCAGTGTGTGTGTGTGTGTGTGTGTGTGTGTGTGTGTGTGTGTTCATTTTAGTATCCTACTGAAAATAATGCGATACACAAAGACCAATTGATAAAGGCCAAAAGAGAGGTGTAATGGTTTGGATATGGAATGTCTCCCAGAAACGCTCATGTGCTGGCAATGTGCAAGAGTTCAGAGGTGAAATAATTGAATCAGGGCTTCAACCTCACCAGTGGATAAATTCAGATGGATTAATAATTTGGATGGACTTGCTGAGTGGTGAGTGTAAGCCCGGAGGGTGTGGTTGGAGAAGGTAGGTCACTGTGTCTGTCTCTGGCCCTTTGCTCTCTCTTGCTTTCTGATTCCAGGTGCCTTGAGCTAAGCATCTGTCATCTACCCACCACCCCCTGCCACTGTGATAATTCTGCCTTGGAGCCAGGCAACTATGGATTGAACCTCTGAAATCATGAACCCCCCCCCCTTTCTTCCTCTAAATTGTTCATGTCTTGTGGTTTGGTCACAGAAAAATACTCACATAAATATAAGAGACATAATAGTAGGAGCAAAATCCTTGGGTAGATGAGGACATAAGTCTTCATTAACAAGTGAAGACATTGGCCTTTGGAAGAAGAGATGCTTTTCTCTGTTGTGACAAGAGGGAAGAAGAAAAATGAAAATGAGATTGTAGGATTCATGGGGCAAAAATGAAGTCACTTTAAGTGAATCACTTCTATTTTCTTAATAAAGTATAAGAAAGGTCATTAATTAAGAACAAAAAGGTTGGCAGAATAGGTATAAAGAAGTCATCCAGAAGAAGAGGAAAGTAAAATTACTTGAGAAGTGTAGAGAGAATAGATGCATGCCAGTCTTCTTGAGATTTAGACTGAGTTTATATGTCACTTCCTCAGTAGTCTATTGGCCAAAGCAAATCACAAGCCAGCCCAAATTCAAAAGATTGGAAAAATAATCTCTTGACTCAAATTGTAAAGGATGTGGATACAGGGAAGAATGGGAAAACAGGCTAATTTGTTATCAATCTACGGTAACAAGATCTAGGATGTAATAAGGTTATTGACCACTGTGAATACATCCATAACAGATTACAATAGAAAAGGTGAAAACCTTTTGTAACTATATGATTAGCCTTTTTTTTTTTTTTTGGTGGTACTGGGGATGAAGCCCAGTGGCATTCTACCTCCGAGCTACACCCTTAGCCCTATTTTTTATTCTTTATATTTTTGAAACAGTCTCACTGAGTTGCAAAGGGCCCCCCTAAGTAGAAGAGGCAGTTCGTGAACCGCAATCCTCCTGTCTCAGCCTCCCAAATGCTGGGATTACAAGCGTGCACCACCACGCCCAGCGATTATTCTTTATTACAACAAGCATTTAACCACTTTACAAAGGAGTGGCATTTAAAGGTTCTATCTTGTGGAGGAAATATGGTCAGATTAGCACACAAAAAGTTACAAGCAAATGATTCAGTACACAAAAATAAAGTCCCAAACAGAAGGTGTTACTTCCACACCTGGAAGTTAGGTATGAGATACTTGGAGAGGGTAAATAAGGTAGAAAAGCAATTAAAATGTTGTTGAATGGTTATGGATAGATACTACGAGTCTGAACTTGGGCAGTAGACATAAAAAGAAAATGATACCCAAAAATATTTGAGGAAAGCCCCAAATCAAGATTTATTGACCCATTGGTCTAGGTAGGCAAGAAAGAAAGAAGTTCATATTGATTCTATGTTTCTTTTTTCTATTTTTTTTTCTTTTTGTGGTACTGAGGATGGAACCCAGGGGCATTCTACCTCTGAGCTACACTCCCAGCCCTATTTTTTAGACTTATATTTTTATGAAACAGGGTCTCAGTGAGTTGCAAAGGGCCTTCCTAAATAGCTGAGGCTGTCCACGAACTGATTCTCTAGTCTCCGCCTCCTGAATGCTGGGTGTACCACACCCAGCCCTGATTCTAGGTTTCTAAGGAGAGCATTCATTTTCTCAAGAGAGGGAATTGAAGATGATCAGCAGGTTTGAGGCACAGACATAGACTAGTGAGGTTCAGATTTGGATATGTGGAGTTGGAGGTTTCTAGAAGGCTTAAGCAGATATCCAAATGAGTATTGCAAATATGAATGTGAAACATGTGGAAACTCTTTACTCAATATACAGTGTCTAAGCCAAAACTACTTATAATAGGTGATAGCAGAGAAGACATATACGGAACTTATATATCAGGAAATAGATTAGAGGAGTAAAATAATGACAGTTTAAAAGAGGATATAGGAAAAGAGTTAAAAGTGAAGCTCTGAGGAACATTAACATGGAGTGCTGGTCTGAAAAAGAATGACTGCAATCACAAAGGAGACTGAGAAGGAAATGATAGAAACATGAGGACAAGGTAAATCGAACATGATAGAAGCCATGGAAAAGGAAAATGCTAGGAGTGCACGTCAAAAATATAAAATACAGCTCATGGAAAGCCATGAAGTGCCTCAGATTACATCACCATGAAGGTAATGTCTTTGATGAGGGTGGTTCAGTGGTAACAAGAACAGAAGCCTGGTTGTAGGGCTTTTGATTCTCTTATAATCAAGGAACTGGGTAAAAGTAATGCCAATTAATTCTAAGGCTCAGTGAGACAGGAAGTCTAGCTTCTTTCTGCTTACTGGAATACTGACTTTTGGAGTCGAGAGGTACCATGTTAACTAGGCTGTCACAAAGGGAGGAAGTCCAGGCCACATGGAGAAGCCACATGTAAGAGTACTGGTCAACAAGTCCAGCTAAAAGCCAGCCTCAACTGCCGGACATGTGATGCCAGGCCCCAGCCATCAGGCCATCCTCAGCTTTCAAGACTTCTTAGCTGAAGTTACAGGTGTCGTGGAGCAAAGACAAGCCATTACCCTCAGCCCCATTCCTACTTCTGACTCCCAGAATCCATGACCACAATAAATGCTGTTTTAAGCTAATGAATGTTGGTGAAATTTTTTTAGACAGCCACATGTCAGAGATGACATCTCCAGAAGAAAAGGTGTACCTTTTATGATAGGATCATTTTCAAAAGATCTTAAATTTGCAAAATATCCTTCCTGACTCAAATTCTAATTTTTCCAAGTTTTAGTCGTAGGCAATACCTAAATTAGCTATATTTTCTCTCAAGTTTCTCAGGATTTACAAGAATATCTTAATATAATTTCTTGTTATCTAATCTTCAAAGTCTATCCTAAATCTCTCTTCTCCCTTAAATCTTCAATGACTACTTTTTTTTTTTTTTTTTTTTGCGGGTCTTGGGATAGAACCCAGGAGCATTCGACCTGTGAGCTATACCCCCTGCCCTATTTTTTATTCTTTATTTTGAAACCGGGTCTCACTGAGTCAGAGAGGGCCTCACTCAGTTGCTGAGGCTGACCACGAAGCGCGATCCTCCGGTCTCAGCCTCCCAAATGCTGGGATTACAAGCGTGTGCCACCACACCCAGCTCAATGACTACTTTTGAAAAACATAATCTTTCATTCCGGTCCTTTGAACCCTTTTAACGCTTTTGTTTGTCTTTCTGAATATCAGTTCTATTTTATCCAATAGATTTAACAAGTTTAGGACGGAGTTGTATTTCCTTGCATCATATCGATTATTGGTCTCAGAGCAGTGTGTATAATAGGTCTTCAGTGACTTAATCACTGATTCAAATATCATTAGTAAATTTCAAAGTTGTTTATTTTATTCTGCAACTTAGATTCATCCTGGTTTCAAAAAAAATAGATTGTGTGGACTGTCATCATATAAAGCATCTATCTTCTTAGGTCTTCAAAACCTACTTAATGAAATGCCATTTTCACTTTGATCATGCCACATAAAGAAATGTATCTCAAATGTGGCACATTTACACAATGGAGATTTGCTCAGCCACAAAAAAGAACACAATGATGTCATTTATAGGAAAATGGATGGAACTAGAGAACCTCATGCTAAGTGAAATCAGATGCGCTCCAAAAAATCACAGGCTCTGAAAAATCTTTCATATGCAGAAGCTAGAGAGAAAATAGCGAAGAAAAAGGATCTCATGAAAATGAGGAGAGAGATCAGTAGAGTAGGGTAAGGGATTAAGAAAGGAAGGAAAGAGCGTGATGGGGAAAGAAATAGGCTAAAACATGTTATGTGCACATATGAATATATAAGTATTAGTCTCACTAGCATGTAAGGGAGGAGGGTCAGAGGTTTGGGAAGGAAACACATCAAGGATGTTGCGTGCACGTATGATTGTACCACTTAAATCTTACTACAATGTATAATCACAACACACATATAAAATAAACTTTTACAAAAGAAATGTATTTTGACATGAAGTGGCTTATGAAGAACTGAAAGTGGCTATGGGAAGTCAAAGAAAGCAGCTCTGCAGAGTCACCGGAAGCGGCTGTGGGCAGTCAAAGGAAGCAGCTGTGCAAAGCCTTGGGGAAGGGCTCTGTGAAGTCACTGGAAGTGGCGATGGGAGGTCAAAGGAAGTGGCTCTGTGAAGTCACTGGAAACAGCCTAGAGAAGACACGGGAAGTGGCTGCTGAAGACACCTGAAGCTGCTGTGGGTATTGAAGCATCTCTGCAAAGTCCTGGAAGGGACTCTGTGCAGTCACCAGGAGTGGCTCTGGGAAGTCAGTCAAAGGAAGGGGCTTATGAAGGCGGGAGAAGCAGCTGTGTGAGGACAACAGAAAGACTGAGTAAAGGAAGGGGCTTCTGAAGATGCTGGAAAAGAGGCTGCAAGAAGTCAAAGAAGTGGATTATGAAGACCCCAGGAGCAGCTATGCGAAGACACCAGCAGGGCTCTGAGAAGTCACTGCAAGTGGCTGTGGAGTTGCCTGACGTGACTTCTGGTGTCCCTACAAGATGCGTGTGGAGTCACTGGAGGACTGTGTGAAGCCACCGGGGGTGGTTGTGAGAAGACCCAGGAAGTGGATGAAAGTGCAGCAGTTTTCTTGCCTGTGTTTACTTCTCCCTAATCCCAACCCTACCTCCAGAGGCTCTGGAATCTCCTGAGTCAGCCTCTGTAGAGTGAAAAATGTAGGAGCTTTGGGGAAAATCCAGGTCCTGCCTGACATTAACTAGTGGTCTGATCTTGGTCTGATCTTATTTCTCTGAGTATTTTGATATATTAGTGCATAATTTTAGGGTTTTGAGAATCTAACACATGATATTTGCCCAGATGTGGCGATTGTTTTATGGTAGCTGCTTTATTTACCTCCTAAGTCTGATATTTTCAGTATCATAGCCTATAGCCCTGAGAATGCTTGGGCTGAAAAGAACTAGGGCATCTTCTAGTTCTGGAACAAGCAGAATGTGTAGAATTTACCTTATTTTGAGATTAAGCTTAGACCTAATTTGGAAATAATAGGTTATTTAAGAACCACTTCTAAGCCGGGCGTGGTGGCGCACGCTTGTAATCCCAGCATTTGGGAGGCTGAGACCAGAGGATTGCAGTTCACAGACAGCCTTAGCTACTTAGTGAGGCTCTCTGCAACTCAGTGAGACCCTGTTTCAAAATAAAGAATAAAAAATAGGGCAGGGGGTGTAGTCTTGAGGTCGAATGTCCCTGGGTTCCATCCCCAAAACCGCAAAAAAATAAAAAATAAATAAAAACCACTTCTAGGAAATAATAAGTTATTTAAAAACCACTTCCAGGCCAGGCATGATGGCTCACACTTGTAATCCCAGCATTCAGGAGGCAGAGACTGGAGGATCGTGGTTCACGGACAGCCTCAGCTACCTAGAGAGGTCCTTAGCAACTCAGTGAAACCCTGTTTCAAAATAAAGAATAAAATTAGGGCTGATGTATAGCTCGGAGGTACAATACCCTTGGGTTTCATCCCTGGTAACACACACACACACACACACACACACACACACACACACACACACACTACTTCTGATTCTGACTCTTTATGCCCAGATTTGAGTGGGTCAAATAGTGGTATTTTCTCATTGATATTCTCCTACTTAAAGAAATAAGGAATTATAAGATCGGAGACATAAAGTTGTTTTAGTTTGAAACAACAACAACAAAAAAAAAAATATAACATCTTGTAGACATTTATATTTTTCCTCAATTTTCTCTGATGCAAAAAAATTGCTACTCATCTTTGCTCTCATTCAAGTCTTATTTTATAGACAAAATGATCACTCCCAGAGAAGCCACCTTTGAGAGAAGAGCCCACTCCCACACCCAGCATAGTCTTTTGCAGTCAGGGTTGAAGCAGGGATTTGGGTGGCAGCCCCTTCCCAGGGCACACAGCAGCTATGTAGCTGGTGCTGGAACTAGGCTGCCTGGGCTCATGCCCTGCTGCTGCCCTTGCTGTGAAGCCTTGTTTTTCTCACCTGTAAAAGGGATAATTACCCTAGTACCTGCCTCATAACACCATCATAAGGATTAAATAAGGCCAGTTCCTTAAACAGTTCCAAGTACACAGCGAACAACAAATAAATGTTAGGTATGAAAAAAAAAAAAGAAAAATAGTTCGAGGACAGATGAGTCTGGCCTAACTAATGTGATTACAACCCATGTTGAGAAGTGCTGAGCCAAGTTTGTACTCAGTCATACAGTTTTTTAAGAATGGAAAAGGAAATCGGGAGAGGAAGGGTGACTGACTCTGTGGGAGGTATCTTGTTAATTAGTAAACAAGTGCTGAATACATATTAAGCCACGTGGCTGCTTTTCAAAAAGAGCAAAGAAAATGAGAATTCTGAGCTGTTTCCTAAAAAATATGTTCCCTTCCACTTCCCTGATAGAAGTGTGTTTTATTATCTATGAATACTGAGGAGTTTGTTTACTAAGAAAAAATAGAGGGGGCAGGGGAGGGGTGTGTGGGAATTGGAGAGTCATCTCAGAAGCAGTATGCAAAAAAGTGTTCATGGCTGAGGGCTTGACCTGAAGTCTCCTGACCTGTCCTAGACCTTCCTGAGACTCCAGGAAGTTCCTTATGATTCAAAAGCAGGGATGTTATACAGTGGCTTAGAGCCGTTCTGAAGTTATAGTCTTCTTTTAGCATATCCTCCTCAATTGAAATAACTGCTGCCTCCAAGCATGCCTTGATTTATGGCCTGCTTGCTTATTTGTTTAGTTTTTGGTTGCCTTGATGTCATCGATATCAGATTTCATTTAACCTGGAGCCTCACTTCCTTTCTCTGTTGCCTGGCCTGGACTATTCCGTTAATGTCATTGGTATCCGATTCCATTTAACCTTGAACCTCACCTCCTTTCTCTACTGCCATACAAGGACTATCATGCTTGCTTTCTGAGATGTCAAACTTGTCTAATCCTGTCCAGGACCTAACTCTCTTCTAGTTGTTCCCTGGTTGGAAGATGCTGCTGACTTGCCCCACAATAATGACATCCTGGCAGAACTCGGTATTGCTTTCCCTGTAACAGAACCAGGGTTTGGGGCATCCTACCTACTCTTACAAATGATCCAGCAGTGCTTTCTTTGTTTTGACCCTAACTCCCACTTCACCAAGGTCCTGAGAAGCAAACCAGAGCCTCATACATGCTAGGTAAGCACTTTACCAATAAGCTATTACCTCCAGTCCCACAGCTTCTAAATCTATGCTATCTATAACATTTTGCCAAATGAAGTTAAGAGGTTATGATTTGAACACTTGGTGGTAAAGAGGCTTGAATAAAATATCTAAATGCTAGTTATAGTCATCAACGGAAAACTCCATTGATTAGTTTAAAAATGTCAAATGTCTGGGAGATACTTCTGTGGACAGAGGTAGAGAAAGTGCTGGCAGCCATGGGAAGACCTGGTCACCACCATTAAGCCAGGGTCCTGGTCACTCTACCTGAATTTGTGGTACCCTGAAATAGCTATGCAGCTTCTTGTTTCAAATGCATTTGCCTGAAAAACTGAGAAAGATGTTTTAATAAACCAGGTGAAAAGAGAATTTATTTGAAGATAAGTGGGAATCTCACATAATCCAACTGCAAATAGTACCATTAGGTCTCATAAATGAAAATCTTCAGACAAGCTTGTGTGTGTCCTCACAATACTATTTCCCTTTTCTGCATGTATATGTTAATT
The DNA here is from genome assembly GCF_963383645.1 of Muscardinus avellanarius. Lineage (NCBI taxonomy): Eukaryota > Metazoa > Chordata > Mammalia > Rodentia > Gliridae > Muscardinus > Muscardinus avellanarius. The sequence goes on along the minus strand of NC_137789.1, from coordinate 52,715,511 downwards.
CCTTTATGCAGCCAGCCTCTCATCTGACTCCTGGTTTCTGCTCCTGTGTTAACTCCAGGTTGACATGAGCCTCTGCTCTGTGAAGCTGTCTGATTTAGACTTGACCAAATGTTAATAGCTCCAGCACTCATTATAGATTGCTAAGTCAAACTCCATGTTGCTTAGTTCATAATCCTTTTTTTTCTTCAGTCCTAGAGATTAAACCCAGGGCCTTATACATGCTAGGTAAGCACTCTAACACTGAGCTATGCCTCCAGACTTTTTTATTTTGGGGTCATCATGTACCCCTAAATTGCCCAAGCTGGCCCCAACTTGCCATCCTCCTGCCTCCGCCTCCCGAGTAGTCAGGATCACAGATGTGCACCACTGCCATCTGGCTCTTAGTTCAAATTCTTATGAAAGAGAATTTGATTGGACTAATAAACTTTGAAGTTTATTTTCCTGGGTTTTATATGGCAAGCCCCTGGGGCTGGAGATTTCATGTTCCTATGATAGAAACATGGTCAGAGGAAAGATTTTTCTTAGATGGTAGACAAGGTAAGAAGGGAGACGATGATTAGCATTCAGTGAAGCCATAAAGGTCTAGCGAAGCTAAATAAAAGTTTGCTACCCAAGAGTTTAACTAACAAAAGAGACCTCAGATAATGGAGTAGAGACTCCAATGGAGTGATGGAAGGGATTTAGGGGAGGGTGGGGGTATGAGACAAAATGAAGGCAACCTCTTAAATAATGCCTTGTACACACAGGAAATTACCAATGAGTGTAACGTAATAAAGGTAACAGTTTGCATAATGCTATTTGTAAATCAAAACCATATCAATGACATATGCAGGGAAAGGGAAGGAGCCAAGGGGGGATCCTGTGGGTAAAACACCAAGTGGTGTATGCACGCACATTCCTATCACTCTTTACTTCATTATGATATATTATGCAATGGACCAATAAAAGTATAATAAAGTACAGTTTAAGTACTCTCCACAACTACCGAAGAGGTCACTCTTTTCAGGTTAGCAGCTTGACTGGTGGTTGCCATAAAGATTATGATTCCTCCAACTTGTATAAATGTTTGAATTTCCTATCGATGGAGCAGAATAAAATTCTAAATCTGCTTACACTTTAAAGGAAAATAAGACTGTAGACATACTAAAGATATACACTTTGTAATCTTGATAAACTAGTTTAGCAACATAATAACTCATAAAGCAACATTGAACAAAGATTTGAATGAAAATAGTTTACAGCCAGGTCCGTTGTGTGCACCTGGGATCCCAGCTACTCAGGAGGCTAAGGCAGTATTGTAAATTTAAGGCGAGCTTGAGTAATTTAAGGAGACTGTGCCAAAAAATAAAAAAACAAAAAAGGCTGGAAGTATAGCTCAGTTTCAGAGCACTTTGCTAACATATATGAGATCCTTGGTTTGATCCCCAGTACCACAACAACAAAAAGAAAATCAAATTCTATAAAGAAACATTCATATATTTTCTTCATTCATTCAATCAAGTAATACCAGTAGTAGACATATAGTGTGCTGTACATTAACTATAAATATAGTATTATAAAGCAGAAAATAGAGAACATAACCTTAAAACATGATAAACACGTTATATAATCACCATATAGCAATCCTTCCTGAGTGAAGTCTAAGAGCAGCAATAATAAACTCCCATAACTCTTCACTTTTGTTTTATAACGTCAGTGTGCTGGTCAATTATTTGCCCAATACTTCTGGAATCTAAACTCCACTGGGACCTAGAAGAGATCTGATTTGTTACCACTGACTGCCCCCCAGCAGGTGGTACAAAGCCATAGCATAATCAAGTATTCAACAAACCAAGCTGGATGAAAAGTGACTAGATAGTTGTATAAGGATAAAACGGCTGGGCATTTTTTTTAAATCCCAAAATAGGGAGAATTAAAAAAAAAAAGAAAATTAGGCTAAAATTGTCATCCTTTACTGATGACAGTTTCAGAGAGATAAATTTTTCAAAAAAAAAAGAGTCCTTACAAGTAAACTAAAAAACAAAAAAAAAATTAAGAGATAAATATAAGCCAGGAGCAGTGCTACACTCCCATAATCCCAGTACTTGTTAGGCAGTACAGAAAGATCACAGACTGGAGGCCAGCACATGGTAACATACCAAGACCCTGCATCATCATCATCATCATCATCATCATCATCATCATCATCATGCAGAACTGGGGGTATAGCTCAGAGGTAGAATGACCCCTGGATTCAATCTCCAGTACCACACACACAAATAAGTAAATAAACTTAAACTGGATTTTCTCAGAGGCTCACAGCCTCAAGAATTTAATAATTTGTTGTACAGGTATGCTCCGAATCCATAAAAGTTCCAGACATTATAGTGGGGGTGCTGAGATGCAGGAGAAAATAAGATAAAACTAATATTCTGCCTACTTGTGATTTTACAAATCCAAAAGGGGCTAGAAGGTACAAATATTATTTTCCAAAATGTAAAATTAAATTAAAAATATGTAAAATAAAATTAAAAAAACTATCACAACCGCGCATGGTGGCACACACTTGTATTCCCCATACTCAGGAGGCTGAGACAGGAGGATCACACAGGTTCAAGGACAGCCTCAGCTACTCAGTTAAACACTTCACAATTTAGGGAAACACTGTTTCAAAATAAAGAATAAGCCAGGTGTGGTGGCTGCACACTTGTAATCCCACCACTTAAGAGGCTGAGACAGGAGTATCACACAAGTTCAAGGCCAGCCTCAGCTACTTAGTGAGGCAGGCTCTCAGCAACTTGGTGAGACCCTGTTTCCAAATAGAATATAAAAGAGGTCTGGGAGTGTAACCCAGAAGTAGAAGGCCTCTGGATTTCATCCCAGCACCAAAAAAATGAAAAAAAAGAAAAAAAGTAGAAAAAAAAGAATAAAAAATAGGGCTGGGAGTGTAGTTCAGAGGTAGAATGCCTCTGGGTTCAATTCCCAGTACCTAAAAAAAGAAAAGATCTACCACAAAAAAATAACTGTGTATCTGATAAGCAAATACCTAACAGACCTTTCACCTATATCTGGGAAAGTGTAATTTCCAGTCCCATGTTGTATCCTGTGATTTTTTTTTTTGTATAATCTATGCTATTCCTTAACTCTGGGTCCTTGTTCATGCTATTTCTCCTTGCCAGAATCTTCTCCCACCTCAATCCTTCTCTGAATTGTCTTAACCTGTTTATTCTTTAAGTTTCTGAGACATAGTCTCCCACCTACTACACTATGCTTCTCAACCACCATGAACTTTGTATGCATCCCATCATGGGGTTTACCATAGTATGTTGACATAGTGATTTATCTATTTTCTGAACTCCCAGTTCCTCCAGGCAGAGGCTAATTTTCACCGATTTCATGTTTATAAGCCTGGTACATAACAGGTGCCCAATAAATGCTTAAATGGAACTGATGCTTCTATGTGTTCTGTTTAGAAACTTTCATCTTCCTAACATAAGATCAAGGACTTTACTTGGCAGCCTGTATTTTCAAAATTTCCTTAATGATATTCGACAATCTGAATCATCGGGACAGTCATAACTGAAAGCATTCATACATTCTCCTTAAAAGTCTGAATGCATTCTCTTTGCTTCCCACCCATAGATTAAATCCACATGAGATTTGAGGCAAAGAATATCATTATCTTTATCATCTTGATCATATGATACCCATATAATTTCTTAATTCCTCAAATACCTAATGATTGTATAATAAGCAAAGTCAAGTTTTCTTTGGGGGGCAGGTCTAATACCTAAAATGTTACTGAAGGGTTAAAGGGAAACATTCTCTGGAACCATTGTTGCTTTTTGGGTAGTAAACCAAGTGTTTCAGAGACAGAATAAATAAAACAAAAGGACAAACAAATATGTGAAAATATCTGCCATCTACTAATGTTATCTATGACTTGGTACTTCAAATATACAGTGAGTGCTCTAAGTATTTTTGACATCTCTGTTGTTTATTGCCTCAATGATGCTTGATAACAAACTTTCCCAAAGCAATGTCCTTAAATAATAAGCATTTGATTCTTCCAGTACAGGTTGATGATTTCAAATGGTCTTAGCTTGGAGGTTCCTCTGATCTCAGCTATATTCCTCACATATCTTGGGGCTGGCTGGCAGCTGGCTGGTCTAGGGTATCCCCACCTGGGAAATCTGGGACAACATTGCTTTTTTCCACATAGTTTTTTCTTAACCTGGTGGATCTCTACAAAACTATATACAGAATGTAACGCTTTGTATTACATTAAACATAAGTCAATTAAAAGCCAAAAATTGTCCAGACTAGACTAAAAAATCAAGACTCAACCATATTCTGTCAACAAGAAAACCACTTTAAATATTAAGAAGACAGATACAGTAAAGGTAAAGGCTAGGGAAAATACTTTACAACAGTAATAATAAGGTAACTGAAGTGCATATATTAACATCAGGGAGAGTAACCCTAACAGAGATTAAGAGGAAGATTTTGCTAGAATAAAGAAAATATAACAATCCCAAATGTATATACACCTAAAAGTAGGACTGCAAAACTCACGAAGCAGCAATTGATAGAACTGAAAGGAGGAAAGGTGCAGCCACAAGTAGAATTAGAGATTTCAATGCTCCTTCCAGTAATGATAGAACGAATAGACAAAAGTCAGTAAGGACATGGAAGGCCTGGACAAATCTTTTATCCAAATTGACTCAATAGGCTTTTATAGAGCAATCTTCACTCCCCATAACAACAAAGTACACAGCATTGACACACATGAAAAGTTCACCAGAAATGTTGGGATATAAAACATGTATAATTCATTTAAAAGGACAGAAATATTACAGAGTATGTTCTCTGGCCACGGCCAATTGGAATTCTATTAGGAAATAGTAACAAAAAGGAAAATTCCAAAATATTTGGAAAGTATGTAATATATTTCTTCATAACACATGGGTCAAAGAAAAAAATCATAAGAAATATTAAAAATATTTAGAACAAAATAAAAATTAAAAAATTAAAGACATAAAAATTGCTATTTTTTTCTAATATAGTGCTCAGAAAAAAACTTTTGCTGTATATCCTGTATTAGAAAAGAGAAAAGTCCCACATGAACAATGTAATTCGTACCTTGTGGGGGGGGGGGTGAGCAAGCCTTGGGTTGTACACCTGCAATCCCAGGACTTGAGAGGCTGAGACAGGAAGATCACAGGTTCAAGGCCATCTTCAATAACTTACCAACACCCTCAGCAATTTAGTGAAGCCCTGTTTTGAAATAAAAAATATGATATGGCTGGAGTACAGCTCAGCGGTAGAATGCTCTAAATCCAATTCCTAGTACCTCTCCATACTCAAAATAAAAAAAAGAGCAAATAACCCCAAAATAAGTATAAATATGGCAGTGATAAAGATAAAAGCAATAAATTAATGAAACCAAAGTTCTTAGAAAAGATCAATCAAACTGAAATACCTTAAGTTTAATTGATTGAGTGAGAAAGGGAGAGGATACAAATAACTAATACCTAAACTAAAATATGGGAGATAAAAATTCTAGAAATATTAAAGACTAATAAAATTTTTTATGAAAAAACTTAGGTCAATAAATCTGATAACTTAAATGACATGAAAAAATATCTTGAAAGACAACAGAGAATTTGAATTGTCTTTTTGTGTGTGTGTGTGGTACTGGGGTTCCTGGAAGCCCTTCTACCTCTGGGCTACACACCCAGACCTATTTTTACATTTTTTAAATTTGGGAACAGGGTCTCCTAAGCCAGCGCATGGGGCTGGCTTCGAATCTGCACGATTCTCCTGTCTCTGCCTCCCAAGCGCGGGGATTACAAGCGTGCGCCACCATGCCCGGCTTGAATTGTCTTTTATCTATAAAAGAAATTAAAATCATACTTGACTTTTCTTGAAAACAAAACTCCTGGCCTGGATAATAGATAGGGAAGTTACATTTTCAAGTGTATTTTATCAGGCCAATTTTACTTTAATAACAAACTTAGACAAAGTCATTATAAGAAAACTAAAGATCAATATCCCTAGTGAAACTGGGTTCCTTAAAATATTTGTAAATAGAGCCCACCAATACATAAAGAAGACAATGCACCATGACTACATGTGATTTATACTGAGAAAGAAGGTTTGACATTTTAAAATCAATCAACTTAGCCAGGTGTGGCGCATGCTTGTAACCCCCCCAAACACCTCCCTCCCCCGCTTGGGAGGTGGAGACAGGAGGATCCCGCAGGTTCAAAGCCAGCCTCTCTGGCTTAAGAGACCCTGTTTCCAAATAAAAATATAAAATGAGTCTGGAAGTATAGCCTGGAGGTAGAAGGGTTTCCAGGAACCCCAGTACCACCAAAAAAAAAAAAAAAAAAAAAAATCAATCAACTTAACTAATACCAATAGGCTAAACATGAAAACAAAGCAAAACACAAGATCATCTTAATGGATGCCTCCTCTTCCCCAAGCATTAATAAATTTTACATTCATTTTTAACTTAAGAAAAAAGGCATATGGAAAAACATCTACAAATAATGGCAATAATGGCTTTTTAGTGGTAAAAAAAAATGCTAAAAAACTAAAGGTTCTCTCTGAAAATCAGGAATAAGTCAAAGATATCCACTTTTACTACTGTGTGTGCGTGCGTGCGTGCGTGTGTGTGTGTGTGTGTGTGTGTGTGTGTGTGTCGCATCTGGGATTGAACCCAAGGGCATTCTACCTTTGAGGTTCACCTCCAGCTCTATTTTTTTCTTTAATTTTTATTTGGAAGCCGGGCGTGGTGGCGCACGCTTGTAATCCCCGCGCTTGGGAGGCGGAGACAGGAGGATCACACAGGTTCGAAGCCAGCCGTGCTGGCGTAAGAGACCCTGTTTCAAAAATATAAAATAGGACTGGGAGTGTAGCCCGGAGGAAGAAGGGCTTCCAGGAACCCCAGTACCACCAAAAATAAAAAAAAAAAAATTTTTTTTAAATTAAAAAAAATTTTATTTGGAAACAGGATCGTGCGAGGTTGATGAGAGTTTCACTACTTGCTGAAACTGTCCTCAAACCTGTTATCCTCCTGTCTCAGCCTACCAAGTATCGGGATTACAGGCATGAAACACCATGCTTGGTCATTTTCCCTACTTCTGAAGTTCAACATTATACTGAAGGATTCAGTCAGTGCAATAAGGCAAGAAAAGGAAACAAAAGCACACAGATTGGAAAGAATAATAATAACAAAATAATATTCTCTTTTCAGAAATATTATTATTTACAATGAAACATCCCCCCAAAAATCTTTAAAACATTACTAGAACTAATAAATTCATTACTAAGGTCTCATTGTACAATTCCAATAATAAAAAGTCAGTTGTTCCTGATGTAGTGACACATAGCTGTAATCTCAGTGTCTCAGGAAACTGAGGCAGGAGGACTGCAAGTTCTAAGCCATTCTGGGCAATTTAGTGAGACCCTGTCTCAAAATAAAATTTAAAAAGAGCTACGGATGAAGCTCAGTAGTAGGGGGCTCTTGAGCGCCTGTTACTGGGGTTCAACCCCCAATAACACACACAAATGTATTTAAATACACTAGTTAGGAACTATTACAAAATATAATTGAAATACAATTTACAATACTATCAAGCATGAAGGAGACTATCAAGCGTCTGAGGATAGGTAAATACAATATCAGTGTTGTAAAAAAAAATACAAGCTGGGCATGGTGATGCAACTATCAAGCATTTGAGGATAAGTAAATATAATATCAATGTTATAAAAAATACAAGCTGGGCATGGTGATGCACAGCTGTAATCCCAAATCTTGGAAGGCAGAGACAGGAGTAAGATGTGGCTGAACTTGGTTAACTAAAGCACTCAAGCAAGAATGACATCAACATATTTATGACTCCAGAGCCCACATGATTTAAACTCTGTATCGGGCCCCACCTCTCAGTGCTGTTGCACTGAAGACCGAGTTTCCAACACATGAATGTTGAAGGATACATTCAAATCATAGGATTATATAAGGATATACAAGTAGTTTAATAAGAGAAATAGAGTCTAGAAATAGACATTGTTTTCACCAAAGTTTCAGAGTAATTCAATGGGGAAAAGATTGTCTTTTCAACAAATAGCGGTAAAAATAACAATATATTCAATTAATTTGAAACAGATTATAGCCCACATGTAAAAGCTAAAACTATTAACATTGAGAAGAAAATACACAAGAAATCTTCACAATCTTAGAGTAGACAAGATTTCTTAAATATATCACAGAGAGCATGAGAGCAAATTAAATACATGATAACTTGAATTTCACACAAATACAAATGTCTACTCTCCAAATCACATTTTTATTTATTTATTTATTTATTTATTATTATTATTATTATTTTTTTGGTGGTACTGGGGTTCCTGGAAGCCCTCCTTCCTCCGGGCTACACTCCCAGACCTATTTTTTATATTTTTGAAACAGGGTCTCTTACGCCAGCACGGCTGGCTTCGAACCTGCGCGATCCTCCTGTCTCCGCCTCCCAAGCGCGGGGATTACAAGCGTGCACCACCACGCCCGGCACCAAATCACATTTTTAAAGAAAATGAAAATGCAAGCCTATATGTTGCTGCTGCAAAAAAAAAAAAAAAAAACACTTCTCCAAAACCTTATAACTGAAAATAATAACAAACATTTATTATTGCCCACAGTTTTTGTGGATCAGGAATATGTGAATTTCTAGGCTTACCAGTTCTGCCATAGTGTATCACATAAAATTACAGCCACATGAGGGTTTGACACAGGCTGGAAGATTAACTTCCAAGAGGCCACATATGGCTAGCAAATTACTTCTGGCTATTTACCAACAGGTTGTAGCTCCTCTCCACATGGGCAGTGACAAAGGGATAGCTTTCCCTAGAGTAAGCAACCCATAGGGGCAAGGTCTAAACCACAGTGTCTTTTATGATCCTTCCTCCGAAGCTGCACATTGTCCTGTGTTATACTGGAGGAAGTACTCCAGGGGGGAGCAGGTGGGCTTCATATTGATTTTACAGATTTTGAAGGAGTCCTGAAGGAAGCAGCAGATTGTCCTAAGAGACACTGCTACCTATGGATTTCAGGCTTTGATTGGCTAGGGAGTTTGAGGAGAATACTAGAGAGGGTTACAAAAACAGGCGAAGGAGCAGAGCGTCCATATGAGTAATGGCTATGAAGGATACAATGAGGCAGAGCTGTCACTTTCAAGTCTAGGTCATAAAGAGGCACTGTGGATGTTTCCAAGTGAAACATGTGAACAGGGAAGCTTTTAAGGTACAGAGGAGAGTAGACAGGTTAGTGCAGTTTCTTCAGCACTAATAGCACTGGGGCCTGGTAATTCTTTGCTGCTTCAGTGGAGACGGGAAGGGTCTCTATTGGGTATCCCTGGCCTCTACCCATTAGATGGCAATGGACATCTCCCCTTCCCCAGCAATACTGCAAACCACCATCAGGACAAATGTCTTAAAACATTGCCAAATTTCCCGGCGATGCAAAATTGTCCTAGGGTGAGAACCATCAGAGGAGTGTATTTGTTCTCTGTTGCTGAATAATAAATTATCCCTAAAATTTAGTGGCATAAACATTTATTAGCTCACATTTATTCGCTATGGGTTAGGAGTGTTGGAATCATTTAGCTGGGTGGTTCTGTTTCAAGGTCTCTAATGAGTTTCACTCAAGATCCAGTCATCTGAAGGCTTGATTGAGGCTAGAAGATCTGCTTCTAAGATGTGTCACTCATTCAGAGACTGGCAGGAGGCCTCAGATCCTTGCTGGTTGCTGGCAAAATGTTTTAGCTCCTTGCTCTGTGAGCCTGTTGGTAGGGCTGCTTGATATGTGTGTGCTACTTGGCAGCTGCTAATGGTCTGAGAGAGAAGAGGGAACATCCACAATGCTTTTTAAAGACCTAGTCTTGAATGTAACAGTTCTGCCTCATTCTATCGATTAGAACCAAGTCACTAACTATATGCATTCTCACTCAGAAAAGAACTAGGATCCAGTTTGTGAAGGGAGGACTATCACCAAATTCATGGACATGCTTTAAGACCACTATAGTTAGAAGCAGGACCATGGTGATACATTCCAGTCCTTGGAAGGCTGAGACAGGTGGATTAAAAGTTGGAGGCCAGTGTTAGCAACTTAATGAATCTCTGTTTCAAAACAAAATAACAAAAACAAAAACAAAAACAAATAAAGTCGAGCTAGAGCTAGGGGTATAGTTTAGATGTAGAATGCCCCTGGGTTAGATTCCTAGTAACACACACACACACACACACACACACACACACACACACACACACACACTCTCACACACTCACTCACTCTCTACAGTTTGAGATTCTTTAATAAATAGGTTGGGGGATGCCACCGCTATATAGAGAAAATAAAAGTTAGATCATCACTCCAAAATATATACTGAGGAATAAAGCTATTAATGAAAAAAGTGAGTTGTCTAATAACTGGAAAAAATGAAGGCAGAAAAAAAATTATATGGTTTTAACATGGGAAAGGATGTGCGAGAAAGAAAGAAAACAAAAACAGAAAAGACCAAGGATTAATATGTACATAAAAGAATGTACCTTTCATAAATTGCCCCAGTAAGAAAATGGACTGTGGCCCAGCAATAGCATACCATATTTACCCATGTATCAAAAAGAACCACGCTCACATAGGCAGCGAGAAGAAGCACATATACTCTCAGATAGTACTATGGGAAAATTGATATCAATTATAACTGTAGTAATTTATGATTATGTCTCAAATATTTATTACATTATGTATTAGATAGCTATAAGTATTTTAACTGTAGCAAGTCATTAACTTTTATCTACAATGTGGTAACACTTTATCAATTTCCTATTTGAGGTACAACTGGACTGAGTTACCGAAATCTCATACCTTGTAGGTGGATGCAGGGTCAGGTAATTCTAAGCAAATAGGCACAGTGCCTCACAATACTTTTAAAGCCCAGAAAATGATTTTAATGTATTTTCTTCCTTTCCTTTCCTTTCCTTTCCTTTCTTATTTGTTTGTTTGTTTGTTTGCTGGAGATTCAACCCAGGGGCAGTCTACTTCCAAGCTACAGTCCAGCCCTCCCCTTTTTGGCGGTACTAGGGACTGAACCCAGGGGCATTGTACCTCCAAGCTGTACCCTCAGCCCTATTTTTATTTTTATTTTTTATTTTAAAACAGTTGTGGAGGACCTCACTAAGTAGCTGAGGCTGTTCTGAAGTCTGTGATCCTCTTGTCTCAGCTTCTCAAGTACTGTGATTACAGGTGTGCAAAACTATGCCTAGCTAAAAATGCTTTGGTCTCTGTTAAAATCAGAAGGGAAAATACATAAGTGTTAAAGTCAAATTATCTACTTATTTATTATTTAGTTATTTATTATAAATAAATGTTAAGGTCAAATTATTTAGTTCAAAATGATCGAACGCAAGGGCGCTCTACCACTGAACTATGTCCCCCCAGCCCTTTTTACTTTAAGACAAGGTCTTGCTAAATTGCCCAGTCTGGCCTGGAATTGGAGATCTTCTTCCCTCAGCCTCCTGGGTAGCTGGGACTATAGGTACATGCAGCCAAAACTGACTAAAAAATATATTAAAATATAATGCCAACACATTGTCTCTGTATCAGTACAGTCCAGAAATATAGTTTGTAATTCCATTTTGTGGGGGAAGAGGCCCACAAAGGGAAAAGTGCCTAGGGTCATCAAAGTCAGAATGTGGCCCACAGTGGCAGAGCTGTTTTAATCCCAGGCAATGTGTTACCTAAGCCTGAGCTCTTCCTGGATGGCAATTTGCCAGTGTTGTTTCAATTAGGTTAAACTTGTTCACATGCTCTGATTCGATAGTGGGTATCAGTTTAGGGGACTGAGAGAATACAAGGAGCTTCTGTACAGGGCTGAGGAGGAAACTGAACAACTGTGGGAGCTGAAAGTGAGACACTGAGCAGGAAGTAGAAGGAAACCTGGTATAAATTCTGGAGAAAAAGTGCAGACCCCTGCTGGGGATTTGCATGACATTTTTGAAGAGGTGTTTGTTTGAAAGGGGCTGACCTGACAGCAAAATGATCAGGACAACATCTGAGAAAACGACCTGTGTTAAAGCAGAGGTTAGTGATATCATTCAGCTGTGAAGAGATTTCTAACAAGAAAGGCAGAAGCCGGGCGTGGTGGTATACGCTGTAATCCCAGTACTTGGGAGGCCGAGACAGGGGGATCTATGTTCGTGGCCAGCCTCAGCTACTTAGTGAGGCCCTCTGCAACTTAGTGAGACCCTGTTTCAAAATAAAGAATAAAAACAAAATAGGGCTGGGGATATAGATGGAAGGTAGAATGTCCCTGAGTTCCATCCCCAGTTGTGCATAAATAAATAAGTAAATAAGTCCTGCAAAATAAATAAATAAATAAAGGCAGAATGTGAGCATGAAGGGGCCTTGAATACTATGTTAATCTTTGTCATAAAGCTCTGAAGAGCCAATGAATCATTTTTTAAGCAGTGATGTTCTCAGATGTGTATTTGGGAATGATCTTTGTGGATCATGCAGATATGCACCTAATTCAAGTGTGAAGGCAGGTCAGGAAGTCATGCACTGGACTGGAAGGGAATGTGCACTCAGTCAAGAGTTACTTATTGAACCCTACGACTTTATTCATGGGGTGCCAGTGCTGTTCTCCCTACATAAGTCTTTCAAAAAGTTTAGTTACAATGAAAGTAGAGAGAACTAGAAACTCAGGGGAACATTTAGGACAGAAAGTCTTAAAACATGATCATACTGAGAAGTTGTAGCCAGTGAAGAGGGTGAAGTTAGCTATATATTAAGAAAGAGTCACAGGAGGGAGCAGTCGGTGGGAGATTTTTGCTTTGCAAGGGATTAGGGATATCTAGCTTCCGAGAAAGAAGGAGAACTAGTAAGGTTGGGAGTAGGTGTAGGGCCACGAATTTTCCTCTGTTTTTGTCTCCCCAAAAGTAATAATTCATTTCGGGGTCACAGATAGGTAAATATGAAAGGCTTTATTGAGTAGGTTCCACATGTGAATCATGGATCTCACTGGCCCGAGAGTGGAGAGAGTAGAAAGAAGCAGAAGGGGCGAGCTTGTAGTATGGTGAGATTATAATTCGTCCAGAAATCCCTTCCCTCCAATTGCACGGTAATTTGGGGGCAGTTACTGCTTAGTGCGACTGTGTTAAATTCACTACGCCAAATTTTTCATTAATATCTAAATCTGCAAAGTAATGGCTCCAAGTCTGAACACAGCTGGGTGGGGCAATGTCCAATTTCTTTCAGAGCCCTGCCTATAACTACCTAACACAGGTAATTTGTAGGGGTTGAGTGAGCTGGTTGGCAGAACGTGTAGAAATCTATCCCTGAAGATCTTTATTATGCCTCTGAAGTAGAAGAGGCCAACTCCAGAGTAAAGTGGTCATCAATGACTTCAATCTGCAGGGTGACCTTTCTTCTAAAGGAATGCAAATCAGCAATAGCACCTTTCTAAACTCGTTGAGTCATTTGTATAATGAAGGTAATAGATGCTACCTTATAGGACTGTTGCGTAGACACCTGTACTTTCCCAATAAGTATCAGGTTTATTATTGGGCTGATGAGGGGGAGACGGGGCAGAGACGGGGAGGGTGTGGGGTGAACAATTTGATTACCAATAAAAATGAACTGCAAGTCTTGTAGTATGACCATCTGCTAAATGCAATTATTTACTCTTGCAATGGGTTCTAAGCCAAATACTAAGCTAGGTCAAGAAATATTTATTAACAGCCTACTTTTGCTGTAAAGTGTTCGAGAAAAGTACGTCAGTGCCCGGAGGACCTTACTTGAGGTCGTGCCCAGGGTTCGGCGGACCGGAAAGTCAAGTCAGCAAAGTACCCAAGTTGAGCTCACAGCAGAAGCCTCTTAGCCAATCTGGGCGGAGGCTCCGCCCCCTAAGCGCCTTCAGGCCCCGCCCCCTCCTCCTATTGGCTGGCCCGCGCCTCCACTCGACCGCTCGGAAGACCCGGAGGAGAAGAGTTTCGCTGCGCATGCTCGCAGGAGGCCGGATTCCAGGTCCGGAGTGGGAAGCTCCCGGCGGCCGGGCGCGCGCTCCGTGCGCGGCGCCGGCGTCGCGGGCACGCGGCGCGCTCCCGAGGCAGGGAGGTGTGGGGCGCGGGCGGCGCGCGGCCGGGGCGGGGTGGGGGGAGGGCCGGGTGTCGGCGATCGCGGCGTGCGGGTTGCGAGTGGCTGCGGGCGGCCTGGGCGGCCGGGGCTGACGCCTGGTGGCTGCCGCCGCCGCCGCGCCTGCTGCGAGATGGCGATCTTGGGCGCGGAAGGGTGAAGGCGCCCGCCGCGGGAGGAGGCGCCGCCGCCGGGGCTTCGCGCCGGGTAAGGGCGCCGCGGGGCGGGGGCGCGGGCCCGGCGGGGGCGCGACCCTCGGCGGCCGTCCGGCTGGGGCGCGCCGCGGGGTGGGGGCGCGGGGTCCTGCCCCCAGGTGGCCCCGGCGCAGCCCGGGCTCCGATCCCTAGCCCAGAAGTGTTTCCGTGACTCTGCAGCCGCAGTTCTCAGCTCCCTCCACCTCCTCTTCGCCTCCTTTCTACCTTTCTTCTTTCCCCCAACACCTTCCTCAGAACTGTCCGTGCCCTGACTCTCCCCCCAGGTGCCCCATCCCGGACCAAGGTCTCCAGCCACAGCGTGTCTTTTTCGGACACGGTTTTGGCACTCGGGTGCTCCACGGACTCCGCAGCCCCCCCACAACCACCACCTCCACCTTTTGTGACCTGGTAGGTCCCAGTGACCTTGCAGATTTTACCAGTCTTTCTTTCATCTGATGACTTGAGCCCTCTTCTTTAATCTTGCTAGAACATTTTAATTTTGTAGTTTGCCCATTGCTCTCCAACCCTTTAAATTGTCAGTTCTGTGTGCACAAGAACTGTGCAGTCCTTTCTTTACTCCATCTATTTAGAGTTGTTTCCTCTGCTCCAGAAATCCTATGAAGCCTCATTACCAAAGACGAGGAGTGTCTGTTACGATATTTGACGTTTTTACTCTTGCAGGATAAAATATTTTTCAAGGAGCTAGATTTTTCTTTTTCTGTTTAAGGTTTTATCTTTTTATGTAGGCGAATGTGTAGAAAGATTTGAGTTTCTGCTTTAAAATGCTGCTGGTAACAGTAGTGGAAAAAGATAACCTCCAGTGTTAATCTTCCCTTCCTCCCTTTGGTGTATTTTAAATTGAAATATCTGGTTTACAGTTGTCTCTAGGTTTCAACAAGAATTAATGCTTATGTTTGAGTCCACATTACCTATTTCACCAAATCTGTGTGTATTGTCCAAGCATAATGCCTCTTTTAGAAAAGAAAGGTATTCTTGTATTTATATGACTTGTCTTAGGCACATTAACTGTAACTGGAATTGATCATTTTTCATAAATAGTCGATATTTTAAAAATTAAAAAGGTACTGGCCAAGTTCAGGAGGTACTAAAATTGAGACATAATAAGGTATGTAGTGTAGTTCTTTGGAACATAGCTTATTAATGTTTCAAATAAGTTCTTTTCATAAAATGTAAGACTGCTTATAAGACCGAAGATACCATGGTTTTGAAAAGCAAAAATGAAGGGATGTTATTTGGAACCTTGGCAGGATAGAGGATGTGGTGGATCAGGTCTCTACCTTCGAAGAGATAATAATCTTTGCTGTTTACTTCATGATGGGTGGAATTTCTTTTCCTTTCTTGCACAATTATTAAGCATCTACTGCATGACTGTGAGTTATTTGGGAGTACACAAAAATGAGGATGATTAGCAGTTTCTGCCCTCACAGCCTAGGAAGATAGGCATAAATGTCCCATTTGCCTTTTAATCTGTATTTAAATTTCATAAACAGTACAAAAATCCTCTCAATTCCCATTCAGAGAGGGTGGAACTCGTATCATTTGGCAAGGTGGAAGTAGGAGGGTTAGGTTAGAGAGCTTCTTGATTTTGAGATGTTGGATTTGAAGGATGGCTATGACTTTTGATAGGCTGGGAAAGGTGATCCAAGCCAAGAGAGAAGGATCTGTGAGAGCACCCAGTTCACACATTTGAGGAGAAGTAAGTGTTTGTGTTTGGGTGGAGCATAAAGTATGTGTACCAAGATAAAGGGTGATAAAGGTTGAAGTAAACATTTGGGTCAGTTAATAGCTTGTTTTCAATGCCAGGCTGATGACTCTGGTTTATTATTTAGTGTTCCAGAGTTGATTTTTTTTTTAAGAGTGCAACAATTTCAGAACTTTCTTTTAGGAGAGCCAGGTGTGGTGGCACTTGTGTATCAAGGACACCAGTATTTGGGAAGTTGAGACTGGAGGGTGGAAGGTTCCAGGCCAGGCTCCACAAGCTAGACTAGAGCCCCTCCTCAATTTAGAGACCCTGTTTGAAAATAAAAAATAACAAGGGATGGGGTTATAGTTGGTAGGTAGAATGCCCATGAATTCAATTTGGAAGATTAGTCTGGAGCAGCATGTAGTGTGAATTGTAGAGGAGTGACCCTGGGGGTACCTGGACTTCCCCCTCTTTTTTGGTTATAGAGGGCAAGGATTGGAGCTGGGGCTTTAGTAATTCTACTGGAAATGAGATAGGAAGAAGAGCAGACAGAATCTGATGAAGAAAGTAAAAATAACTGATTCTGATGCGGGTTGGTTGGGAGACTAGTGGCAGTGTTTTGAGTAAGATGCATGGAAGCAATACCTTTGGCATGTTTTTGACTTTGTAACCTCTTGGGAATTACTACCCCTTGGTGAAACCAAAGAAATTTGTGTGTATCTATCCTTTATGGTTATAATTTTAGGGGAATCCATGAACCACTATTGTGCTGGGGCAGTTTTTAATTACTGGGAATTTTATAAAACAGAATTTTCACATTCTTTCATTCACTGATAAGAACTACCATAGGGACATACTCTATATATACCTAGAGACATAATATTACACTTATGTTGTGGCTTATGGTTTATATAGAATTTTGATGAATATACATTAGTTGCTGTTGTATTGCAGAACAAACTAGCTCAAGACTTTATATAATTTGCTCTAAGTATTAGCAGATGGGTAAAGCGGAATCATTTGGTTCACCATGATAGTTTTCTTTCTTGTATGAAGATAACACAACTGATTTACCATCAATTGGGTATAGTTTATGCCCTTAGGTGGCCTCATCAGTTAAAGACTAGGTACTAGATCCCAGAGATTCCTTCCAGCTCTTAAAATTTTGTGATTCTTGAATCTTAGATTTTCATTGGGATATCCATACCTACTTTGTTTGCTGTGTGCTTGAGAGCAGGTGAGTCTAAAGGATGAATTGGATGGATGAAGAGCATATAGCAATATAAGACCAGTCAGTTTAATTATTATTGTCTGTGTAGCACCCAATCTGGAATGAGAAGGGTGAAAGTGATATAAATATGAAATAAGAAACTTTAAGAACTTTTAAATCTTTATTTCTGTATGCCTTACTTAAGCATATTCCTTTATTCAGAAGAAAGCCTTTTATTATTTTAAAAAATCAAAACTTAAATAAAATGAGAAGTTATTCAATGAAGGTTCTAAGAGGGAATAAGTAGTTAACTCACTAGTGAGCAGGGAACCAGGGCATGTTGATACTTGGTTTCTCTTCCATTTCTACAAACTTTGATTTCACAATTATTGGAACAGTGTCTTTTTGCTTTTTATATAAAGTCTCACATAATTTTAATGAACAGTGGAAAACTCAATAAGTTGCCCTTTATAAGAGGTATCCAAAGAGTTACTAAAACTATATGGAGAAAAAAATGTGTGACAAAAAGATGCATTTCACTTTTTTTTTTTCTGACATTAAGAATTAAGAAGAGCCCTATAACTTACATTAGTAAAACTTTTTTTTTTTAATAATAGCTGTAGATACTTTGTCATTCAATTCTTATGATAGATGGGTCTGAAGATAATCATTACTTTTTTGATAACTACACTGGGGCTCAAAAAAGTTTAAAAAAGCTAAATTTTCTGGATATATGGCTAGTTAGTGGCCAAATTTAGAATTAGAACTAAAATCTAAATGTATGTAGGTTAATAATCTTTTCCCACTAAACTTGATGACTTTTCATTTAACAATGGAATTTTAGTTGTAGGGTACATGTGAAGAGTTTAAATTTACCTATTTGGAGTATGTTTAATTTTTATGCTGTGTAGGGTTTTTTGTTGTTGTTGTTGTTGTTTTTTTTTTTTTTTTTTTTTTTAATGGTACTGGAGATGGAGCCCAGGGACCTTCTTTCTCTGGGCTACACCTCCGGACCTATTTTCTGTTTTATTTGGAAACAGGGTCTTACTAAGTTGCTAAGAGACTCACTAAGCTGCAGAGGCTGGCTTTGAACCTGCAATCCTACTGTCTCAGCCTCCCAAGTACTGGTATTACAAGCATGCATCACCACGCCTGGCTTTGCTGTGTAGATTTGAACTTGTCCATTTTCTCCTTTCTCCTTTGTGTTAAGATGGTAACCTTATTGCAGTGGCTATTGGTAGGGTAATTTTGAAATTTTTAAGCAGTTTTATCACAGAATAGTTCTCCTCTTGTCAAGGATAAAAGAAAAGTTGATTTCTTATCTGGAAAAAAATACACTGGTGAAATGTAGGTATTTGTTTCTTTTGTGTGTGTGTGTGTGTGTGTGTGGTAACCAGGATTGAACCCTGGAGCATTCTGCCTCTGTGCTATATCTCTAGCCCTATTTTCATTTTTATTTTGAAACAGGATCTCATTAAGTTCCAGAGGGCTGTGCTAAATTGCCGAAGCTATCCTCAAACCTGCAGTCCTCCTGTTTCAGCCTCCCAAGTACAGGCATGTTCCACTACACTTGGCTATTCATTTCCTTTTGAAAATTTGTTGATTTAAATTCTGCTGTTTTTACAAGATAAAGTTTGGTTCTCTTTCTAAAACCTAGTCTTTGAAAAATTGTATTTCTGGATCTATAAATCAGAATCTTATTTCTAAAACATCATTATATTTCATGATTTTTACTATTATATACGAAGGTTTGACATTTAAAAAGATATACCATTGAAAAATTCTTTGAAGTATGCCACCTCAAATTAATGTTTAAACAAATTTTTTGGTGAATGTATTATGTGAAATCATGTGTCGGACAGTTTCTAAGTTATAGTTATGAGTAGCATTTGTTGACTTCTTGACATGTCTTAAACTTGTTCATTCGTAAGACATAACTGGTATACTTCCTTTATGCCAGAGTTGTGCTGGGTGACAGGGTATAGTTTGAGACAATTCATGCTTGTTTTCCTAGAAGATGGAGTTTAGTAGAATCACTGGCATCAAGAAAAGCATAAGCTTTATCTTCTGAGGTTGGGGAATTTGGGAGAGTATAATTAATTATAACTCTTTTCTCTGAGATTTGAGCAAATTGTGTAGAGAGAGACAAGGGAAAGGTAAACATTTCAGTTATATATTGCTATGTAACAACCCTAAGTGACTTAAAACACCCATTTGGTTTGTTCCCAGGTCTGCTCTCCTGGGTTGGGCAGTTGTGCTGGTTTTGCTGGGATCACTCTAATGGAGGAGTGAACTGGCAGTGTAGCTGGGAGCTGGATACACACACCTCTCATTTCCTGCAGTCTTGTGTCAGAGCCCTTCCCCCCCCCCCATGTGACCTTTGTAGCAGGGTGTCAGCTTTACTTGGTAATTTGGGGTTCACAAGAGTGCAAGCGCAGAAGTCACCAAGCCTTCTGAAGGCATAGATAGGGTTGGGACTGGCACAGTCTCACTTGAGCCTCATTTCCCTGGTTAGAGCAGATCACAGGTAACCCAGAGTTAAGGAGAGGGGACTAAACAAGTATGAATCCATTCAGGGCCACTGTTGTAACAGGTCACCGCAATTTTTTTCCCCCCCCTTTGGTTTTTTTTTTTTTTTTTTTTTTTTGGTGGTGGTACTGGGGGGTGGAACTCAGAGGCTTTCTAGCTATACTCCCAGACCTGTTTTACATTTCATTTGGATACGGTCTCACTAAGTTGCCAAGAGCCTCACTCAGTAGCTGAGGCTGGCTTCGAACCTGTGTGATCCTCCTGTCTCAGCCTCCCAAGCACAGGAATTACAAGCGTGTGCCACCACGCCCAGGTCACCGCAAGTTTTAAGTACATCATAAACTGTGTTACTCAAAAACAGTTCTACAAACTGGGCGTGGTGGTGCACGCTTGTAATCCCAGTACTTGGGAGGCTGAGACAGGCAGATAGCACAGGTTCAAAGCCAGCCTCAGCTACTTAGTGAGGCTCTCACCAACTCAGTGAGTGAGACCCTGTTTCCAAATAAAATACAAAATAGGTCTAGGAGTGTAACACGAAGGTAGAAAGCTTCTGGGTTCCATCCCCAGCATAAAACAAAAAACAAAAAACAAAAACAACAAAAAAATCAACAACAGTTCTAGAAACCTGCTTTGAAAGCAAAGGCTTTTCTGCTGCTTATTGCTTCCCCTTACTCTAGCTAGGCTTTGGCCTGACAGAGGGAAAGCTGAGTCTGAAGTGCAAATGAAGCACATTTAGCTGCCTCCACAAATGGAAACAGCCTGTGTGATCTGTAGCTAGCAAGGCAGGGCTGGTGATATAGTGCTGACTTAAGAGCTCCTGCCTAGCATGCCTGAGGCCCTGGATTTGATCCCTGCCACCAAAAGAAAAGAAAAAGAAGAAAAATTTGATTTTGTGTTTGTTTTAAATGCTATTGCAAGGGGACAGGACTGACTTGTTCTGCTTGAGGATAGTCGGCTAAGAAAGTGCCGGGACCCCAAATCCCTTGCTGCTTAGAAGCAGTAGTCATTTACCAATTTCATTATTTGGACCCCACAGAACCCCACACAAAGAGTGGGCTACAGGTGGGCAGAGATCATTCATTCAGCACTTGTGATTAGATGTAAGACCCAGGAGCAGAACTTCTTGGCCAGTCCCTCTGGTCTTGACTATTCTGGAGCAACCTGTGCCTCACAGGTGCACTTGTTTGCTGTGTCTTGACAGAGCTTGGGATTAGCTGCCCTTTCTTGGGGAGACCTCATCATAGTGGAGGAATACTCTCTCCCAGAGTCCAGAGTGCAAGTCCTCTCTCAGAAATGTAAGAAATAAGGTGAGACTCCTCCCTTCACTCTTCCACTGTCCTGTCTTTCTTTTTTATTTTTAGTTCAAGTTAGCTACTAAGCTGTGGCATAGTTAACCGTACAAGAAGAAAATGAGTGTTTCATTTTTATTACATTATAGCTTCTGAGTGGAAGAGGAAATTAATGCATTTCATTTAAAGAATGACACTCAAAAATAGTCCCTTGCAGCCTACCGCCTATCTTTTTGCAAATTTCTGAAAATAGTACATTGGCTGTTGAGGGGAGGAACTTGGCGATTAAATGTATTGAGAAACATGCTTTGTAGAACTGGGAAAGGCCAGTGTGCAAAGGAGGGAACAGATAGAATTACATTAAGGTGTCACTTGAAGACTCTCCTCCCTGCCTTAAATTACTTGGGTACTTAAAAATGATCTAGCAATAACAAAAAGGCAGGTACAGCTTTAACAAGGAAAAACAAGTTCTTTTGATAGCTGTCCAGTATACCCATAATTATGATAAAATAGGATGGGTGGAAGCAAACTGTTAAGTCCTGACTTGAAATAGTATACTGTGGCCATATATTAGTCCTAACTTGCCAAGATGTACTACTCTTTGATGCATTGTTAGGGAGAGGAGAAGAATTAAGGAATTTGCTCTGTATAAGTTAAAATATTCTTTACCTTCAAGTAGACAAACTAGCTTGTTCCCCCTTTAAGGCTTTAAGAGTAGAGGCATTCTGCATAGTGGTTAAGAGCCATAGTTAAAAATCAGGCAGATCTCACTTCTGTCAGTGCGGCTTAATAGCAGTATCTCTTCAGTTTCTTTCTTTTTTTTTTTTTTTGCAAATGAAAAGAATATTTTCATTACTGGATTTTTATAAAGATTAATTAGGTAATCTTTAAAAAAAAACAGAAAGCATGGTAGCTACAACATAACAAGTCTTTGATTGCTCTTTATTAAGTTGAAAATTCAAGCCAGTAGCCACTTCATTGTGGGTCACTCATTTCTCAAGGACAGTTATAGCTTAGTTTGGCATGAGCAGGCTGCATATCAACTCTCACCTCTTAATTTAAAAAATAGGTTGCTTAAAGCATAAAGGTGAATCTGAGAGAAATATCAATGTTACATGGCTAGAGATGGTTTGGCTGTGCAACCCAGGAACAAGAAATCCTTAACACCATCATTTGATGAAATGTGGTACAGACCAATATTTGTCAAAATGCAGTCATTGCCTTTTCTTTTTCTTTTCTTTCTTTTCTTGTTCTTGCTTTTTCTATCAGCTGGGGTACTGGTTAATTATGTAGGTTCTTGAACATCTTTCTAGGTCTGTGGTATAATCCTTAAGAGCTCAGGAATCTTCATTTTCACTAAAACATCTCAGATAAGATTATGCACATTTATTCTATCACTGCTGACAGTAACTGAATCTGTAATTTGATATTCAGGTGTGCTCTGTCAGACCACTTTTCCTAGCTAAAATATTCTCTTACATACACATGTAATATAAATACCAAGAGAGCTTAATGTTTGAACTCTCCAGATGTTTAAAAAGGCTTAAGATAATTGCTAAAGACTTGATGCAGGCCAACTATAGAAACTTGAAACAGGGTGATTACAGTGACGAGAAGGAAAGAGAAATGACTCAAGCTTCCTATTTCAAAAACTTTCCTCATTCTTCTACACAAGAAGAAATTCTTGTGAATGAACACTTTTTTTTTTTCATAAATACCTACTGATAGATACTATGAGTATTTGTCAGATAGCCTGATCGCCTTTCACTTAGCTAAGCCACTCAGAAGTAGAGATTTTGATTGAAATGTGTCAAAATTGGAACTTGGGATCTTGGGTAAAAAGTAGGTTGATTGGTTTTGGTTTGATCTGTCTTTTGGGAAAAACCATTGCTTAACATTAGGGCACTGATTTGGAAAGAAAATCATTTTAAAAAGTTTAAGTAAAAATAAAAATGAGAAAATCTACAAATGAATCTCTACCTTTTGCTTATATTACCAGACTCTTTCATAGTCTTCAGTCTTGTGACCAACAGGACTCCCAAATTTGAGCACATTTGTCATTGGAACAGCAGATCTTTAAATTGGGGGCACTATTCAGAAAAACTCTTAAAAGTAGGGTTCATATAAGCAGAAGTTATTGTATTAGTATATTTTGTATTTTTTTTAAAAGCCCAGACCATAATTCTTTCTCAGTTGAGTGGAAAACATTAGTTGACATTTCTTTCTGAGGAGTCTATTGTTTTTGTGTTTGTTTTTACTGTTTTTGAGAGCCTATTCCTTGGAGGAAAACAATAGGCCATTTCTTTTTGTCCTCTGACTTGTGGTGTATAGTTATCAGTGTTTAGATGTGACTATCCAGAATAGAAAGGAGATACATGAGGAATTTCGTTTTTGTAGGTTAAAATTTTGATAGTTGTAACTTGCTTGAAAACTTTCTTTGTAATTTAAATTTTTTCCTTGTCTAATAAAAGCATAGGCCTTAAAGTAAAACAAAAACAAGATTTGAGTTCTGGCACTGTGATTGGCTGAGTGATACTGGTCAAGTTAACCTAGAATTAAGCCTCAGTTTTATCTTATGTCTGTGGGGGGTATTCATAAGTAAATTGAGAATAATTTCTAATTCATAGATTTAAATCAGGCACATAGTATTTAGTAAGTGCTCACTATGATGGGCTTGTAATACTTTGTTGTCCATTGATATGGATCTGTTTTATACTTTTTAATTCTAAAAAGTTAATATGCTCTTTAATAAAATACCAGTGAAGTCTAGGGCAGTACCTGTGTTTTTGTTTGGCCTGTGTGTAAGTGAGAATAAGTAAAGACAATACATTCACACATCAGGACAGATTTTTACTGCTAAATGATTTCATTATCTGTTCAGTTTTTACCAGCAAAGGAGTTATGAAGAAACCTTTTATTTTTCTTTTTGTGGTACTGGGGAATTGAACCCAGAGGCATTCTACCTCTGAGCTACACCCTAGACCTATTTTATATATTTTAATTTTGAAACAGGGTCTTACTAAGTTGCCGATGGCCATGTTTAGTTGCTAAGGCTGGCTTCAAACCTACAATTCTGTCTCAGACTCCCAAGTACTGGGATTATAGATATGTGCCACAACACCTGGCTAGGAACTTTCATTTGTACTGTTTTGCATTTTGGCTTTTTATAGAGAAAAAAATTGTGTTCTTGTATTTTTACTGTATTTTAAACTCGAGAAGGATTAGATTATTCTAGGAGTAGAGTTTTAGCTATTTTATCGGTTAATTCATTTTGAGAAATTTTCATGTAGATTCCTGTAAAAATAAAGAGTCTGATGAAAGTTTATATTTTACAGCATGCTTTAGCATTCTTAGAAATAGCATTTTAGTAGTAAATTAACATTGTGCATCTACTACTTGAGTAGCTCTAAGATATCTTGGAATTACATGTTTAAAACAAAATCTGTGGCAGTAATAGATTCCACTCAAGTACTTACATATGATTTTAATCAGCCCCTCACTGTAGGTGTAGGGGTTTGCTGTGGATCATTTGGCAGCATGGTTGTGTGACCAAAGTGCCTTACTTACTTAACCTATTGCCCTCTATATTGTTGTGAGAGTATGGTAGAAAACCATTGGAATTGTGATGCTTCGGAGTAATTGAGAGTATAGTTCCAGTGGTGGTAATTAGGGGGAAGGAGTTCAGAAATCAGCCCTTACAGAGCACTTTCTAGATTCTTGATTCTAGAAAGAGTTCCAGTTTCTTAGTACTTATGTTAACAATCCCGTCACCTCCTCAGAAATTACATTAAATTGGTGTTGGTATTCTCATTTATTCAGATAAAAACAACAACTGAGACTCAGGTTAAATAAACACACAAATAGTAGAGTTGAAGTTTGAACTTAGATTTGTTTAGACTTAAAAACTATTCTATTACTTTACCCCAACACACTCTTCTCAAATTATAAACTGTCCCTTTGGAAATGAGGAGTTAGTAATTCTCCATGACTACTTAAAGGCTGGTAAATTAGAATTCTTAATATGTTTAGAAACAATAAGAGAAATGTTTGGGGATGAAAATAAAATTGTGATCATGACAGTGCAGTGGTGGCCCAGTGTGGTATAGATACTTGTCAGCAGGCCCTTATATGCCCTGACATTAAGAAGCTCTGTGTTCTCCTTTAATTGCCTCTCAGCATAGTTCCAAGTGTTCATGACTCTGCTTTTGCTGCTTCATAGTATGTAGCACATACAGTCCGCTCTCCCTATCAGGTGGTTACCCATTCATGGATTCAAGCAAGCTCGCATTAAAAATACTTCAAAAAATAGTGTGTGTGTACCAACTTTTCTTCCTAGTCTTTGCTCTCTAAACAATATAGTGTAACAATTATTCACATAGCATTTATATTATGTTGGATTTTAGAAGTAATCTAAGATGATGAATGCCCTAGTGGCTATTTACACAGCTCTTTCTGTATGTTAACATAAGTTGGTGCTCTAAGTTTGGAACTCCAGTTCTGATGTGCTGAGTGTTATTGAGTAGTATGTTAAGTGAAATTATGTAGTGAAAGAATGGGAACTTTTTTTCTACTGATAACTACTAAGGCAAGGGGGAATACTTAGCAAATGCTAATTTTGCTTTAGAAGTATTAGTGTTTTCCTTTGTAAACATAGTAATGCATATTATAAGACATAGAAATAGAAAAGGAACTACCTCATTTTAGTACTACCATTTAAGTATAGTTCTTTGTCGATATAACTTTAGTATCAGTTGTTTAAGACAAAAATAGAAAATGTCACCTTAAATTAAGCATTGATTCACTGAAGTTTGTCAGTGTACAGTATGTAAAAATATTCTTAAATTTTTTTTGTAACAGGGAAGGGAGATGGCACAGAAAGAGAAGGAAAAATCAATGTGATAATAGACAAAGAAATGCTGCCCAAGTCTTAGTGTTTGTGTTGTAACAACATAGGTTAAAAAATTTAGGTTAGGTTAAAAAATTGGCATAGTTGCTGCTAATTTCCCCCCCCTCCCCAGTACTAGGGATGGAACCCAGGGGCATTCTACCTCAGAGCTACACTCCCAGCCCTATTTCTTTTAGTCTTTTTCTTTGTGAAACAGGGTCTCACTGAGTTGCAAAGGGCCTTGCTAAGTAGCTGAGGAGTTGCTGCTAAATTTGATGAGTACATTTTCCTTTCTCACTAGTGTCTCCTAGTAAACAAAGTACAGGCAGTTTTTATATACTTTCTTGAAATGGAGTTAAGCTATTTTCATTTGGAAGAAGTTGCTATTTTATTTTTTTCCAATAATTTAAAAAGTTGTTTTATGGAGCAACATCACCATCTAGTGGCCTTCTAGAATATTGTTGCCAACGATTTTTCATTCTGAACGTAAATTAATCTCTTGTTGTTAGTCAGGGTAGTCAAAAGTTCCATCAAGTTTTTAATTGTCAATGTTTATCATAAATGAGGGTGGGAAGTATTGGGCCTCTTTTTTTAGTGAGCATTTGTTTGGGCTGTGGAAATGAAAACTACATTGGCCATTGGCAAGGTGGGCATAGACTTGGAGCTCATAATTAGCAGGGCCAAGATGAGAGAGAATGTAAGTGGTTTTATAGTCAAACTTATACAGGATCATGTGTGTATGTGTGTGTACACATGTAAACATACATATATCATAAACACATATATACATATTCACATGTATATACTACACACACACACACACACTGGTATACTGGTGTTGGGGATTGAACCCCCAGGGACATCCTACCTCTAAGCTACCTCCAGCCCTTTTTATTTTGAAAAATGTCTCACTAAGTTGCTGTGGGTAAAAAAATGTGATCCTCCTGTCTCAGCCTCCCAAGTACTGGGTTTAGAATATGTTCTACTACACTTGGCTCTTTGTAATACTTTAATTAAAAGTTTAAGCTTTGTGCCATATAGGTCTTTAAAAAACCATTCTATTTCTTCTACAGGGTTAATTTAGTAACTGTGAATCTTCATTTAGTATTTTTACTTTTATTGAGTATTTCTCAAGGGCCAGACAGTGGTCTAGGGTTTGAATTGTAATGATGAGTAATAATAAAGAATGAAGTTGTGGTGGTACACATCTGTAATCGCAGGTACTTAGTAGGCTGAAGCAGGTTTCAAGTCATCCTGGGAGACTTGTTGAGACCCTGTCTCAAAATAAATAGGGCTGAGGCTGTAGCTCAGTGGTATAGTGCTTGCCTAGCATGTGTGGGCCCTGGGTTGAATCTCTAGTACAGCTAAAAGAGAGAGAGACAGAGACAGAGGGGTGGGGGGAGAAACCGAAAAATAAACATGGTTACAGTGCTATGAAGGCACATACCATCTATTTAAAAAGGTATAGGCCACACCTGAGCTGAGTCCTGAGGGGAGTTTAGAAATTGAGTAGATGGGAGTGGTAATAATATGGAGGAACATTGCTACCCAAATATGTTCATGAGAATCACTAAGAACCCCAGCATAGAAAAACTCCAGGTGTTTCTAACATGCAATTTTTTTTTTGTGGGGGGAGGCTAGCAATGGATCAAAAATAGGAATAGTGAGCTTTGGATAAAGGGCTTTTCTGAACAATCATCTCATTCTAGCTGAATTTTAATGAATGGAGGTGAGAGAGGATGTACAAATCAAACATTTGAGTGACTAGTTTAATTATGGCTAGAACCTTTTTCTTTTGGAGATTCTTCTCAACAGCTCCAACAACATGATTGCTTTTAAACAGAAACTGTTAAAATGGGTTGGAAGAAAGTTCACATGTCTGTGGGGATTGGATTGGTGCCACTACTTAGCTGGGTCCAAGCTGCTCCTCTGCTGTCCTCAAATTCTTTACCTCAGCCACCTTCCTGTTATAACAGAGGATTTCTTTATTTTTGTATGTTTCGTGCCATCAAGGGTGCTTCCTTCTTTACTGAGGAATTAGAGCCATTAGGTAAAACTTCTTGACTTCCTTTCCAAGACACTTTCAGAAATAGGCAGGTGTCTGCCTTCACACCCGCCCTTTTCTCTCTTTAATCTTGAAGTAAGAACCTCTCCTGTCTATACACGTGTTCAACCTTTAGCCTATCCTGCCTTCTCCAAGGCCTTGAATTCATAATCATCACTTCTTTTACGACTTCAGCTTCTTTTGGCCTGTAATACATTCAAATCCCTTCCATCTTCAGTAACAGTTCTCTAAACACTTCCTTTTTAAGCCTGTATCTCTCTCTCTCTCTCTCTCTCTCTCTCTCTCTCTCTCTCTCTCTCTCTCTTTTTGGTGGTACTAGGGGTGGAACCCAGAGGCGTTCTACCTCCGGGCTATACTCCCAGACCTATTTTATATTTTATTTAGAAACAGGGTCTCACTAAGTTGCTGACAGCCTCACTAAGTAGCTGAGGCTGGCTTCAAACCTGCGTGATCCTTCTGTCTCAGCCTCCCAAGTGTGGGGATTACAAGCGTGCGCCACCACGCCCGGCATTCTCTTTTTTTTATAGTCAAAATAACTGGAAAGAAGTTTCTAGCTGCTGCTTTACTTCTTAAACTACTGGTTTGTAATTCTGCCATTCCATTAAATTTACTCTTGCTTAGGTCCTGGTAACTTCCAAATTGTCCAGAAAACAATTTTTTATTTCCTATACAGTTTTTTAGCATACACACACACACACACACACACACACACACACACACACATATTATATATATTGGTGGTACTGGGGTTCCTGGAAACCGTTCTACCTCCAGGCTACAATCCCAGATTTTTTTTTTTTTTTTTTTTTTTTTTTTACTTGGAAACAGGGTCTCTTAAGCCAGCACGCCTGGCTTCAAACTTGTGCGATTACAAACATGCGCCACCACGCCCCAGCTTTTTAGTATATTTTATAATATAACTTCTTTCTGCCTTAATGTTTTCACTTCTTAGATTACTTTCCCCATACCTTCCTTGAACAAAACTACTGGTGTATTTCCCATTTATATTGGGCTTCTGACTTCAGAGTGCAGTATTTTGTTTTTGTGGCACTGGTAATCAAACTCAGAACCTCATACACGCTAGGTGATCGCTCTCCCACTGACCTACATCCCCTACCCTTTTTATTTTGCGGCAGAGTCTTGCTAGAACTTACCATCCACCTGCCTCTGCCTCCCAAGTAGCTGGGATTACAGGTGTACACCACCATGCCCAGCAAGCAAAGCATGTTTTGAAAGCTCTTTTTTACCTTGTTTATTATGCAGCTCCTCAGGAGTTCTCCATAGCTCATCTGGACTGTTACCAACTCTCCAGATCTTTCCCTGATAGCTCTTCACCTCTTCCCACCACACCAGATAAAGAAGCATCTTTAGCTCTATATGCTCCTCCCTGTCAGTGAGCTTAAACTTGTTTGATTTACCTACTAAATTATGAACTCCTGAAGGACAAAGAGCATATCTTAGGTGACTTTTGTGTTCATAGTGTTCAACATATCACTTGAACACATTCCTAGTATGCCTATGCTGAATGGCTTCATTCAGAAAATATATATTTTGTTGGTTATTAAACAGCTATTTATTTGCCATATGGTAAAGTGATTCTCTCTTACTGGAAATAATTCAGATAAAGGCTAATGTTAGTATTTCTTGAGAGTTTCAAGGTCCAGTCATTGTTTATTGAATGAACCATTGTCTCTGTGTGATGATGGATGTAGGGAGGGATCCTGGAGAAAATGGGCATGAGATGTTCACTGTTGGTCATGGAAGGGGAAGCAGGCAATTTCAGTAGAGAGGAAAAACAACGACCAAATCACAAGGATAGAGGAGCAGGAGGAAGTGAGAAAAAAGGTGGGCTTTGTATTTAAGAAATCAGTTAGGCTAAGGACTTTTTCTCTGTTTGCTTTCTCTCTCTTTTTAATAACACATGAACCCCCACTGTTTGCTGACCAATGAGTGGGGAGAGGGAGAGAAGGGGGGTGTTCTAGGAGGTGAAAGGGGTGTAGATAGACAACTTCAGAAAGTAGAAGGCTATAGTTCATTTTTAAAGACTTAATACTAGGATAGGATTGTATGTGGTATATGTATTTTTATAAAAAAAAATTCCATCTGAAATTATTTAAGATAGATGAGGTGAGTCTTTCAAAAGGCCAAAATGTTTTAAAAGGATATCTTTAAGCTAGGCAGTGGTGCATGCTTGTAATCTGAGTACTTGGGAGGCTAAAACTGGAGGATCACAGGCTCACGGCCAGCCTACCAACACTAGGCCCTCCACAACTTAGTGAGACCCGGTTACAAAATAAACAATAAAATATGACTGGCAGTGTAGCTCCAGAGGTAGAACACCCTTGGGTTCAATTCCCAATACCACACACATACAAAAGAGTAACTTCAGTATTCAAAATAATTAACTGATAAAATCATAAACATAGTAGGGGTATGTATATTTTTATATAAATGCTTTATTTAATTTTTATTATTGAAAATTGCCCTGAGCTATGTTTGTAGCTCAATGGTAGAGTGCTTGCCTAACCTGTACAGGGCCCTGAATTCAATCCCTAGCTCCACAAAAAATAAAAAACCCAAACTAAATAACCAAAATTGTTTGGTTGTTGGTTATTATTTAGTACAGTGCTTTTCTCATCTACTTAATAATTTAGCATTCATATAATTTGTTATAATTAATAAAACACTAATATATATTAATCTCACTTTGAAGGTCTCAAAAGACAAAAGGACAGCAAGTTTATAGATCTAGTTGACTTTCTTCCCACAATTTATGAATGGAGCAGCCTCCATTCTACATAATAGAATGAGCGCTCTCACTATGCAGTGTCAGAAGAGTAGATTTTGTAAAGTGAGCAAAGAACCAGCATAATAATACCAGCAGCCTGATTGGCTAACATTAGGTTACTTCAAGTTACTTTTCATCTAAAGATTAAAGCAGAAGGAACTTCCATACTGCTGACTTATCTAGGCGGGAATCTCTTGTTTTGAGGAAAAAAACATTTTGTTTTGGGATCTGTCTGCTTCCTTAAAGGTTCAATTTGCCTGGAGTGGTGGTGCAAGCTTGCAATCCCCATGCTTAGGAGGTGGAGACAGGAGGATTGCCTCCCTGGCTTAAGAGACCCTGTTTCCAAATTAAAAAAAATAAAGGGGGGGGGATCTGGGAGTGTAACCCGAAGGTAGAAGGGTTTTCAGGAACCTCAGTACCCCCCCCCAAAAAAAAAGTTTCAATTTGATCGTGTGGCATTTAATATGTGATTCCATTTTGGTTTGATCTGATCTGCTGGGGGCTAGAATGGAATCTCAATCCAAGGCATCGTCTACTGAGAGAGGTTTAATTACTTGGCCAAGATCTTATTGATTTTATTTATTAGATATTCTGTTCTGAGCATCTTGTTTTAGTGCTTTCTCAGTATTAATTCATTTAATTTTCTTAGCTCTATGAGGTATTTACGTCAGGTTGAATGTATCTTTTCTCAAATGATCAGGACCATAACTTTTGGGTTTGGGATTTTTTGGACTTTGAAATATTTGCCTAAATATAGTAAGATATCTTAGGAATGGGGACCCCCATTTATACATATTTTTTATGTTTTATATATACCTTATACATTAGCCTGAACGTAAGTATATTCAATATTTTTAGTATGTCTGCATTTTGACCGTGACCTCTCATGAGGAATTTTCCATTTGTGACATCATGTTAGTGCTCAAAACATTAGATTTTGGAAGTTTTAGGTTTTAGATTTTCAGATTGGGAATGTTCAACCTGTGTTATTCCTATCGATCCAAAACTGAGGCAACACTGCAAGGTCAAGGAGCTTGCCAGAATTCAAACATAGTCAAGTGGAGCCAGGTTTTGAACCTGGACAGTGTAGCTAAGAAACTTGCTCATAGCTGTTCAGCTGCCTCTTAGGTAAATATGAAATAACAACTTTGGCAATGATAGTTTTCTATTTTCAATTATTAGTCTACCCTCCCCTTTCCCAACCCCATTTGATATATCTGGAGCATCAACAACCTTTGGAAATCTATAATGGTAAAGTAGTTGCTGACAGAATTTGATTTGGGTTTCTTACAACTTCTATTCATTACTAGATATTTAGAGCTCTACCTTAAGTAAAAATTTTTAATGGCTAACCTCCGACTTCAGAAAAGATCAAAACCAACACTTCTGTCAGTTTTGAATAGAAATCTTTGATATTTGATCTTCTGGACTGGCGTGTGCTTTGGTGTGTCAATGGCCACTGCTAACCTAGCTTCTAGTTCTTTTTTTCTATTATTATTTGTTACTTTTTTGGAGAATAATTTTTATTGTGTATATATCCAAAGACCCTGTAAATTTTGCTGACTCAAAGTTTATATGAAACATTTTATTTGAAAGGGTTGATAGAGAGTCTTGCTTTAGGTGATAATTGTAACTGTTTCTCATTCATTGAGACAAACACCCTGATAAGAAAATTGCAAGGTGTGTTGTTCTGATTACGTTTTGTAGTGTGAGGAGAGCCTTGTGTGATGCAGGGCTAGTTAGAAGGCAAAGGAGTAGATGGAATTGAAAGTATGCAAGAATCAAGAATTAGTACCACAAAAAAAGAATTGAGTTAAATATTGAACTAGCTATCAGACTTGAATTTCTGTGAACAGAGGGAGTGTGAGGAGCAATGAGGAAGAATGGGCAGCAGTTACAAGGGTGTGTGCCATCATAATTCAAGGAAGCAAATGGTTAAATCCAGCAGAGCTTTGACTACCACATAAGGGGCATACAGCCGTGCAAGTGTTTGTTGCTTTGAGGCAGACAAAGTAATGTGCTACGAATACATTGATTATAGAGTAATTTTAAGAGCACTATATTCATGAAGTTGGAAAATGATTTACACTGATGAATCTCATGTATAGGGAGGCTAATTGATTCCACCTCTATCTTTGCTACATTCATTGAGCTTAAAATTTTGTGCTGTTTATACTATAGCTTTGCTTAGATTCAGTTGTCTTAACCTTTCAGGGTTCACATCCATTGGACTAAACTTCTCTAGCCCCTGCTATACACCATACTATCTTGTTACTGAGTTATTTTCTATGTAATAATATTGGCTTCAAAATTAGCCTCCATATTGAAGCTGGGACTTTGTCTTCTACCATTTTTGTATCCTTATAATGCATGCTTTACAAACTAGGCACCCTGTAAGTATGTATATTAATTGGTCCAGGTACATGGATTTTGTGTGTGTGTGTGTGTGTGTGTGTGTGTGTGTGTGTGTGTGGTACTGGGGATAGAAGCCAGAGGGTTTCTATTTCCAGGCTATACTCCCAGACCCATTTTATGTTTTTTTTTTTTTTTTTTTTTTTTTTTTGGAAACAGAGTCTCACTAAGTTGCTGAGAGCCTCACTAAGTAGCAGTGGCTAGTTTCCAACATGTGTGATCCTCCTGTCTCAGCCTCCCAAGCACAGGGATTACAAGCATGCACCACCAAGCCTAGCACAGGTACATGGATTTTTAACAGTACTTTAAAGGATTTCAAAGTATAACACTGTGTACATAGTATGAAATAAATCAGATCTAATCGTTTTTTTAAATTTTTTTTTTTTTTTTGTGGTACTGGGGTTCCTGGAAGCCCTTCTACTTCCGGGCTACACTCCCAGACCTATTTTTACATTTTTATTTGGAAATAGGGTCTCCTAAGCCAGCGCGCGCGGCTGGCTTCGAACCTGCGCGATCCTCCTGTCTCAGCCTCCCAAGCGCGGGGATTACAAGCGTGCGCCACCACGCCCGGCTAAATTTTGGTTTTGATTGAAGAATGACATCTTAAAGTAAGCAGACAACTAAAATACTTTTCTAAATGAGATACTAAGATACTCTTCTAAGTGACAGATTTTTAACCTCGGCATACTGGAAGTGTTGTTGACTGTATGCATGTAGGGCTCTTCTAGTCTCTGCAGTTGAATAATAATGAACTTTAATGAAACCCCATGGCATTTCTAAAGGGCTGAACTGAACATAATCAGCTCTGATGTAACTGACGGTATTCTCTGAGCGTGTTGTCCTGCCATATCAGCAGTTCCCTAGGTTCTCCATGATTTCTCTCTGTAATTCAGACCTGAAGAATTAAACTTCAAGATCTAATTCATGCAGAGATTATTTTCTCTGTGAACTCTTTTTATCCCAATAGATTGGATTATCTACTTTGTCTGTATGCCCCAGGTGGACTGCTTTCTACTTTGCATCTAATTTTAATAACTATAACATTGAAAACTATTTATTTATTTACAGGGTTTTCACCTTACCAGACTATGAGCTCCTTGAAAGAAGGAATCGTGTCTTACTCATCTTTGTATCCTCAGTGTCTAGCACAGTTCCTGATACATTGTAAGTGACTAACTTTTTAAAAACTAAGACAGTCAAACTCAGTATGTGTTGATAATTAATTATAGCTCTGTAGACCTAGTAATATGTTGATTTAACAAATATGGCCATGGACACTTGACATTTTTGAGGCTCAGTTATCTCATTTCCCTACTCACAGTGTTACTGTAGTGTCCAGATTGTAGTGCATTCTACTCTAAGTGCCACATAACTATGTTATTAAGTGTAGTATATAGGCTAATTGTATATTGAAATTTATCAATATCTTTTAAAAGTAAGATTATATCATTTTGAACCATTTTGCCATGTCTTATATTTTAAATCTGCAATTGTTACCAAAGGCTTGTGTTGTTCTTTTTTGTGTGTGTAGTACTAGGGATTGACCTCAGTTCTCCTGTTCTACCTCTGAGCTACACTTCCAGCCCTTTTTAAAAATTTTTTGTTTTGAAACAGTCTTGCCCGGTTGCTGAGACTTACTACATTGCTGAGGCTGGTCTTGAACCTGTTATCCTCCTGTCTCAACCTCCCAAGTACTGGATTACAGGGATGTGCCATTATGCCTGGCTTGAGGCATTTGTTCTTGAATTCCAGGACTAGTGTATGTAGAAGCGTTTATATAAAATAAAGAAAGAAATAGATTGGGGCTAGGAATCAAGTTACAGAGAAAAATTGATATAGTAAACCATCTTCTGCCAGGTTCCCACCAAGTCCCAGGCAACAGAGTGTCCTAAAGTTCTAAAATTTTCCTCAGATAGCTAATCTGATACTTGTCTCCTTTATTTACATCAGTTACCTTTTTGTCTAATTTCCTAATGTAGTCCCTTGTTGTTGTTTTTTTTTTTAATCTATTTCCTGATGAAGTAATGTCTTCATCTGTCCTTAGGTTTCATTTACTGCCCAGAAATACAGATGTGAAATCCTGATCTTTTTTGTCAAACTTTCCTCAGACTCCTTCCATTGGCCCTTCTTGTTCCCTCCACTTACTGGAACATATTGAAATTCCCTTTTTGGGGATACTCACCCCAATTGCTTTATTTCCTTTTTCCTGGCTGACTCCTTTGTTGAGCTGGAGGTACTTTCCGCCACTGATGGTTAGGAGGTCGCTCTGGTATATCTGAGCGCTGAGATCAAGCAGGATTAGCACTTGGGTTCACTCGGGCATTCTCTTTTGGTAAAGAGGTCAGCCATACCTATAGCAGCTGATCAGGTTTGGGAGGCTTAGAGGTTGGAAAGAATCTCATTTTGGAGAGACTTCTCACTCTGTCCTTCAGGCCTTGGGATGTGATTTCTGATGTAGGTGGCTGAAGTCCCGATCGGGGCATGATTTGCTTCCTATCCTCGTCTGTTCCACTCCTTTCCTCACTTTGACAGCCTGGGTGTCTCTCCTGAGGCCCTACGTCTAGTTTTGGTTCACCGACTTGATGCTATAATTTCTCCTGTTTCTTTTGTAGCTGCTCTTCTTGTTCTGAACCTGAGTCAGGAGACTTTGTCCCTTTCAAGAAAGAATTTGCTCCACTGCACTGGGAAGGACCAGCAGGAGTCATCTTTCTTAGGAGTGCTCGGAAGTTTCACCTTCAGTTTGGTGTTTGGGAGGGACTGTTTGCTGTCAGCTCATCTGTAATCTTCCTGAGATTAATCATCTTCCCAGTTCTTCATCTGTCCCTTCTGTCTTCCCCATCTTCGTGGTCCATCTTTCCTCTTTAGTCATTACTCCTACAGAGCTCCTTGACAGACACTTCTCCTGAAGTCAGACCTATTCTCTGTTGTAGTTTTGGCTGCTTTAGTCATCGTAGCAGTCTATGTCTGTGGTCTCCATAATGATCATGACATTTGTCTTCAGAATTAATATCATCTCTTCTAGGACAATGATGGTCATCAAAGCTACATGGCAGGATGGGCTCTATCTCAGCCAGAAAAATGATGATCCTTGTCTTTTTCATAATTAAACACTATGAGTTGTTGTTTTTATTGTTTTATTCAGGCAATATTTAAATTGTGTACAAAGCAGTTTCTTTGCTCATCTTTAAATTCTTGTGTCTCAGATCATCTTTCAGTGTTAATGTTTCAGTGTTTCATGAAACACATCCTTTAGATTTTCTTGAACTAAATCTACTGTTTAAAAGCACTTATTTTATCTGGCAGTGTTTTAATGCCTTCCGTGTTCCCCCAAGAGTTTTGATGGTTACCTCATTTTTAATTCTTTCAGTCTTTTGTAGATGTTTGTTTTACTTTCTGTGCTTTTATTGTTTCTGTTAAGAATTCTACTAATATATTACTCTCTTCTATTTGTAATCTCTTTTCCCTCTGGCTATTTTACCATATTATTTGTAATCGTTTTCCTTTCTGGCTACTTTAAATATAGTCTCTATTTTGGTGCTCTGTGATTTTACTGCTATGTAGACAAGTGTGAACTACTTTTTTTTTAATGTGTGTGTGGTACTGGGAATTGAACCTGGGGGCATTCTACCTCTGAACTACATCCCCAGCCCCTTTTAAAAATTTTTAATATGAAAGCATCTCTCACTAGGTTGCTGAGAGTCTTGCTATGTTGCTATGTCCCTGAACCTGTGATCCTCCTGTCTCAGCCTCTCAAGTACTGGGATTACAGGCATGCGCCATCACATCCAGCACTTATGAACTTCTTTATATTTATCATGTCTCTTTATGAAGTATTGTTTTTCTTGTAGTTCTGGATAAATATCATTTATCAGTTTAAAAAGTTAAGTAATTTTCTCTCCTGAAATGACCTATTTTTTTCATTTTCTGGAACTCAGATATATGTCAGATCTCATTTTATCTTTTGTGTCTTTTAACCTCTTTTTGGTATTTTTCATCCATTCATTTTAACACTTTGTAAATTATGTTTTTATATTTATATTTAAATTTAATGATTCTTACATTCTAATTTTATGTCTCTATTAGATTTATTTTTAAAATACTACTTGGTGAACTACTTTGTGTAGAGACTCTAACTTAAAGGAGTAGAGCACATCTGGCCCTCATCTTTTAGTGTAGGCTGCTTGGAGTGACTTTCTCCAAGAATACGCAGTGTGGGAAAAGGGGAAAGAGTAACTTTATAGTTGTGGAATCTGGCAAACACTATTCAGCCAGCTGATTAGGTCAGCATCAGCAGTCATAAATCATGTTGATAGCATATAATACGATGAAAATGGCACTTTATATCTGTGGTCTTTGTCTTAAAACCAGCAACCTCAGTTTAACAATGAGAAAAGTGTCAGACATATCCCAGATGAAGAACATTTTGCAAAACATCTTAACTGTACTCCTCAAGGCCATCAATAAACAAGGAAAGTGGACTGCAGGTGTAGCTCAGCGACAGAGCACTTGCCTAGCAGATGCGAGGCCCTCACATGGAAAAATACTAAATACAACAAAACTAAATGCTAAGGAAAGACCTGAGAAGCTTGTCATAAGAGGAACTTAAGGAAATGATACAATTAAATGTTAAATGGTGTTCTTGATGGGATTTTGGAATAGAAAAGGGGACATTAGCTAAAAACCAAGGAAATCTGAATAAACCATGGATAATAGCAGCATATTGATATTGGTTCATTTATTATAGCAAGTGCAGCATACAATTGTAAGACATTAAATGGGAGGGAGAAAAAAAGAGGAATGGAGAAAGGTTGGTTAGTGGATACTAAGAGGACAGAGGTAAGTTCTGGTGTTTTAATGAGCAGTAGAGTGATGATAACACAGTAACTATGGATAATGTGCTGTAGAGTTCAGAAAGCTAAAGGAAAGAAAGGATTTTGAATGTTTTTTATGACAAAAAAAGATGGACATTTGAGAAGGTTGATATGCTTTGCCCTGATTTGAACATTTGAAAACATTGGCTGGTACTTCATGTATATGCACAATTTTTATGTCTTTTTTTTGAGATTTAAAGGAGTTTATTAATAAGATAGAAATACAGAAGATAGTTACAGCCTCATGTTACCCAGGGGTAATATGAGGGGGTGCTTCGAACCAAATCACCCAATTTTTATGTCTTTAAAAAATAAAAATAAAAACAGTCAATTAATAGAAGTTGATTTTTGCAACTATTTTTTTAAATGCAGAGCTATTTTAAAATAAACTAAAAGTCTGCCGAGTTTTTTTTTTTTTTTCAAATATACATTGCCATTTTTATATTTTCTGGCTTGGTCATGTTTTATTTAGTCTTCTGTTGCTTAAACTAATTTCTATTCTTTATTTGAAACCGGGTCTCACTGAGTTGCAGAGGGCCTCACTAAGTAGCTGAGGCTGTCCGCGAACCGTGATCCTCCGGTCTCAGCCTCCCAAATGATGGGATTATAAGCATGAGCCACCACGCCTGGCTTAAACTAATTTCTAAAGGTTTATAGTTGATCATTGTAATATATGAAGTTCTTGGAGGTCAGCAACTACTGTATTTTGTTTCTCCTGAGTCTTATGGTGACTTTTTTTTTTTTTTTTGCAAATTTGGTTTTTAAAATTATAGGGTTGGCTGTGGTTGCTCTTCATCTTGGGTAATCCCAAGGCTTAAATTGGGGTGCTTTCCTGATAATATATGCACGTGTGTTCTGCTGTGTGTTAGTGGTTACTCTTATTGGGCCCTAGCTAGTGAGCTTTCGGGTCCCTCACCTCGCGGTAGGCCCAGCTTTATTTTCTGATCTCAGTGCTATCAGCACGCACATCCTGGGCAGCACTCTAATGTATGTATGTGTATATGTGTATGTGTATTTTTGCTAACTGCTAACCATTCCTTAATGTTATTTCAACTTACTTTGTTTTGGTTTTCATTCCTCAGATTTTTTTTTAAGAGTAGTGCAGGCTTGATAATTTCCTATACTTTTTAAGAACATTAACAGAACTTTAAGAGTAGTCAATTTGTTTTAATTTATCCAGGACCTATTTGTGTTAAAGCAGGAAGAGGTTTTAAAATAATCCAGTAGACAAGACTACTAGAAATAGAAAACCTTCCATTTCTATTGATGTTCTTCATTGCTCAGTGCTTATTTAAGGGTTCTGTCACCATTGATTTTCTCATACGAACATAACACCTGATTTCTCTCAGGTAGATGTAATTCTTGCTTGTTTTTTCATCTACAGAATGAGAAATTTGGCCTGAGATCTCAAAACCTGTAAATATATTCTAACTATGGCTAATCATAAAAAAAAGCAAACATTTATCTCTTACACAGACACACACGTGCTCAGGAATACACATTCAACTGCATTCAAGCATACAACTGCATTCAAGCATATATGCAACCATATATTACAGAAGAGAATATAATATTTAAAGTATGGGTTCCTGAATTTGAGGGAAGGCTATAAATGAAGCATAGAAAAAACTAGGAATAGAGGAGAAAAGGCCATAACATTATTATTTATTAGTATTTCTTAATCTTGCCAGAGTGTTCTATTTTATATTTAGTATGTTAAGGGTGGATAGAAATTGAGCCTTGAGATATTTCTTATACAGAAGATAGCTCTAGTAGCTCTGCTTTGTATTTTATTTAAAAACTAAAAATTGGGACAAGGAAGAGTGGAGCAGAACTTTGAAAAAAGTATAAAAAACAACATGCAAAATATACTAGGGACATAACAGTATATAAACTTGGAGCAGATACCATATTTAAAAATTTTTGATAAAACTATTTGTTGAGACAGTTAATAAAATTAGAATATGAACTTTAGTTAATAGTAATTTTAAATTATATCATTTGATCATTGTTCTGTTGATTTTTTTAAAGAGACGTGTGTGTGTGTGTGTGTGTTGTGTGTGTTGTGTGTGTTGTGTGTGTGTGTGTTACTAGGGGTGGAACTCAGGGGCTTTTCTACCTCCGAGCTATACTCCCAGACCTATTTTATACTTTATTTGGAAACAGGGTTTCACCCAGTTGCTGAGAGCCTCACTAAGTAGCTGAAGCTGGCTTCAAACCTGTGTGATCTGTCTGAGTCTCCCATGCACTAGTATTACAAGCGTGCGCCACCATGCCTGGCTAAGAGTATTTTTACTCTTAGAAAATACACATTCCGGAGGCTGAGATAGAAGGATCACGGTTCCAGACAGCCTTAGCTACTTAGCAAGGCCCTTTGCAACTCAGTGAGACCCTGTTTTAAAAAAAAATAAAGACTAAAAACAGAATTGAGGGTATAGCTCGAAGGTACAGTGCCCCTGGGTTCCATTCCCAGTACCACAAAAAAAAAAAAAGGAAAAGAAAATACACACTGAAGTATTAAAGAAAAAGGGGCAACATACTTAAGGTTTGTATAATATGTTAATTTATATATTTTATTTATAGATCAATATAAATCAATTGAATTCTTAGTATTATCATTTATATATATATATATATATTTTTTTAATTTTATTTTTGGTGGTACTAGGGGTGGAACCCAGGAGCTTTCTACCTCTGGGCTATACTTCCAGACCTATTTTATATTTTATTCAGAAACAGGATCTCACTAAATTGCTGAGAGCCTCACTAAGTAGCTGAGGCTGGCTTTGAACCTGTGTGATATTACTGACTCAGCCTCCCAAGCACGGGGATTACAAGCGTGCACCACCACACCTGGCTCTATTTTGTTATTTGAATGGATTCAGATGTTATTTATTTTAGTTCTTTGGAACTGATTGTATCATGGGACATTTGACACAGTGTCTTGCTAAATTTCTTTGAGTCTCAAACCTGTAACCCTCCTATCTCAGCCTCCCGGGTACTGAGATTACAGAACTACACCACCACACATGGCTTATTCTACAATGTTTTATGTCTTAACTCCATTTGAAATGGAGAACTTGACAAGTGGTGAATGTCAGCATGTAGATTAAAAAGAAGTATGAATTTCATTTGATATAAGCTAACAGTTTTAGTCATCTTGAAAATTAAGATCTCTGGTTTCATATGTGAAAATTTTTTTTTTTTTTTTTTTTTTTTAGGTTTAAGCTGAATTTTGGGACATGGCCACTGCTTCACCAAGATCTGATACTAGTAATAATCGTAGTGGAAGGTTACAGTTACAGGTAACTGGTAAGTGATTTTCATAATTATATGGTGATTTTAATTTAGTAAACTTATCCCCAATACCTAATTCAACCAATTTACCCCATAAATGTACTAAAACTTGTACTTAATGTTAAATGGTACCAGGTTTTAAGTGCCAGGTTTTTTCTTTTCTCCATACCTTTATCTTTCTCTCATTTTTAGTAACTTAATTTTTAAAACTTTAATTTTACTGATTTTATAATACCTTGGTTTTTTTGTTTTTGTTTTTTTGGTGGTATTGGGGTTCCTGGAAACCCTTCTCTACCTCCGGGCTACACTCCCAGACCTATTTTTTTATATATTTTTTTGAAACAAGGTCTCCTAAACCAGCGAGCCTGGCTACGAACCTGCCCGATCCTCCTGTCTCCACCTCCCAAGCGTGGGGATTACAAGCGTGCGCCACCACGCCCGGCCTTGTTTTTAAATAATGTTTTTGACTTATCAGTGAGGAAACTTAAGAATCAGGAGATCAAGTGTCTTCTGTTAATAATAAAAAAAAATTAACCCAGACCTTAGAACTTCCAGTTGTTGCTTCTTTTCTTAGGTAACAACGATTTCTCTGTTGATTTTTCTTTTATTTTTAAAAACGATAGTGTTATGTTAAGGCCCCTTGATTTTTATTTATTTTTTTTGCGGGTCTGAGGATGGAACCCAGGGGCATTCGACCTCCGAGTTTCACTCCCAGCCCAATTTTAATTTTTTATTTTGAATCGGTCTCACTAAGTTGCAGAGGGCCTCACTAAGTAGCTGAGGGTGTCCGCGAACCATGCTTCTCTGGTCTCAGCCTCTGGAATGCTGGGATTACAAGCGTGCACCACCACGCCTAGCTAAGGCCCCTTGCTTTTACAGACAGACAGTTTGCTGTTTGTAAACTGAGGTACTCTGCTCTGAGCTAAGTTATTTTTTAAATCCTAGAGTATTTGTATTATTATCATATATAATTATATTCTTATTTCTGTTTTTAACCTATATGAATAGAAGCAACAAATGAGAATAAGAAAAATAGGCTTGGGATATAGCTTAGTGGTGGAGTGCTTGCCTGGCATGTCCAAGGACCTGGGTTCAGTCTCCAGTACTGAAATAAAAAGGGGGAGGAGAGAGGAAAGAGGAAAGAACAGTGATCATAGAAAGCAGGAAAACAGCCAGGCGTGGTGGCGCACGCTTGTAATCCCCGCGCTTGGGAGGCAGAAACAGGAGGATCGCGCAGGTTCGAAGCCAGCCCCGCGCGCTGGCTTAGGAGACCCTGTTTCCAAATAAAAATGTAAAAATAGGTCTGGGAGTGTAGCCCGGAGGTACAAGGGCTTCCAGGAACCCCAGTACCACCACCCCCCCAAAAAAAAAAAAAAGAAAGCAGGAAAACAGAAAAGAAACAAAAAACTACCTAGTCTAATATGATAAATACTGTTGTGTACCAGGACATAAATATAATAGCATATAGGGGTGCGTTGTCTTTAATATGATAAATTTCAGATTTTCAGCAGGAAAGGGTGAAAAGCATTAGGTTTGTAAGATACATAAAAAGAATACATGAGATTGTAAAGCTGGGCTCTTTTAGTTTTTTCCACTATTGTGTTTTATAGTATCTTTACTGTTTAAAATAAAAATTTAAATCTTATATTTCTTAATTTTGTATTAGTGAATTATAGACTTAGCCTCTTCTTAAATATTTCGAACATGTACAGAATAATCCATCTTTTCCTGTTGATTTGAAATGCCCTGATCATGTGTTAATATCTTAATTGTTCTATTCTCATTGCTTTTCTTACATCACTGTCACATCATTTTCATTTTATGGTACTTAAAAAAAGTTTGCAGAGCTGGTACTTAAAAAAAGTTTGCAAATGCTGTAATTCTATCACCGGGAAGGCTGAGGTAACAGAATTGTGCGTTCAGGGCCATCCTGGGCTACTTAGACCCCATGTCAAAGTAAAATTTTTTTTTTGGTGGTACTAGGGTGGAACCCAGAGGTTTTCTACCTCTGGGCTATACTCCCAGACCTATTTTATACTTTATTTGGAAACAGGGTCTCTCTCACTAAGTTGAGGCTGGCTTCAAACCTCTGTGATCCTCCTGTCTCAGCCTCCCAAGCTCAGGGATTACGCCTGGCTCTCAAAGTAAAATTTTAAAAAGGGCTAGGGATGTAGCTCCAGTGGTATAGAACTCTTGGGCTCAATCCCTAGTAGTGTTAAAAAAAAAAAAAAAGGAGAAATCTCTTATTACTTTTCATTTTGCCTTCACTCTTTTCTAAATTTTTACCTTGTTTTAAATTGATTTTTTTCTCCCTTTTTTTCTTCCTTTTTTTCTGTCCCCAGCAAAAGCACTCAACACCAATAAATTGATATTTTTCTTTTAAAATGATGAATTAAGTTGGAAATAATTGAAAGCTTTCAATGTTAAGATTTCTAAATTCAAGAATATCAAATTACTCTCTTCAAGTTTTTTATTTTAATCAGTAAAGTTTTATAGTTGTCTTCATGTGGAAATTATACATTTCTTAAGTTTATTACTAGATGTTTTAGGAGGTTACTTATTTATTTATTTTTGGTACTAGGGATTGAACCCAGGGGCATTCAACCTCT
Organism: Muscardinus avellanarius; assembly: GCF_963383645.1. Lineage (NCBI taxonomy): Eukaryota > Metazoa > Chordata > Mammalia > Rodentia > Gliridae > Muscardinus > Muscardinus avellanarius. The sequence goes on along the minus strand of NC_137789.1, from coordinate 52,671,484 downwards.
GAGCTATACCCCCAGCCCTATTTTTTATTTTGAAACAGGGTCTCATTAAGTTATGGAGGGCCTCACTGAGTTGCTGAGGCTGGCCACAACTTGCAATCCTCCTGTTTTAGCCTCCTAAGTACCGGGATTACAAGCATGAGTCACCATGGCCAGCTTATGGAATTTAAGTAGAGTTTTAAAATTAATGTTCCCACATAGCTAATTAACTAATTTACTTATGTACTTACCTCCCTCTCTTGTACTGGGGATTGAACCCAAGGGCAGTCTACCTTCAAGCTATACTGCCCAGCCTATTTTATATTTTTATTTGGAAACAAGTTTTCACTTAGTTTCTGAGGCTAGCTTTGAACTTCGAACCTATGATCATCCTGCCTCAGCTTTCCAAGTACCAGGATTATAGTCCTGTGCCACAACACCTGGCCTGCTTTTAATACTTACATAATATTACAGTAGAGGATATTTTATGTATAACACCAAAGAAAACTCATTTAATGGGAAAGTTAAATTATCCTATGTATTTCAACTAATAAGAACTTCTGTTTAATTGTCTTTGGTTATATAAATCATATTACTGTAGTTAATGATATGTAACTTTTTACCAGCATAGTATAAATTATATTAGAAATTGTTTTTTAAAAATGTGTTTTGGCTGGGCGTGGTGGCGCACGCTTGTAATCCCTGCGCTTGGGAGGCGGAGACAGGAGGACTGTGCAGGTTCGAAGCCAGCCTTGCTGGCTTAAGAGACCCTGTTTCCAAATAAAAATATAAAATAGGTCTGGGAGTGTAGCCCGGAGGTAGAAGGGCTTCCAGGAACGCCAATACCACCCCCCCAAAAAAAAAATGTGTTTGAATGGGCTTGCAATGAACTCACTATCAGTAATAATAATGGAACAGTGGCCACCATGGCAGGTGCCAGGAGGTCATTGATGATGTGGAGGTTTGTGTGCCTTTACTCATCAATCCTAAGAATCAGGTAATATTGTTTCTGATTTTCATATGAGAAAATTGATGGGCAGAAATTAGTTGATTTCCTTAAGGCTGAGCTTCTAGTATTGACAGAGTTAAATAAGAACTCAGATAAATCCCACTTTATGCCTTTAACACCATTTTATATTACATTCTTCTTCCTATTTTTCCTAGTGTATGAATAAAACCGGCATATACTGGGGAAGTGACACTTTTGTTTGATTTCTTGAGAGAGAGCAAGTTTGGCCATCTTTGTTCAGTACAGTGGTATTGAACTAAGGGCAACTTGGAAAAGCAGAGAATAGAAATGAGTTTTACTAAGATCCTGAGAGGAGCACTTCAGATATATATATATAACCCTGAGCACTTGTTGATTGTGTTGTGTTGCCAGTACTTAAATACAGTATTTTCTAAAGGAGTGACCTTTCATGTCACTCATCTCATAATAATTGGAGATTACTATATTTCCAACTCTTTGCCTCTGCTGAAGTATTTGTCATATTACATTGGATTGATTTCTTTGTGTGATTATTCTCACAATAAAATGAAGCTTAGATAGCTTGTCTATTTTCATATCTCAACAGTCCATGTGTGTGACAAGGAGGAGACTTTCCCTTTCCTAAACCTCACATCCTGGATGCTCTAGGTAGCTTATTACAGAAGTGATCTTGATATGTTGTTCCTGCTGCTTGGTGATCGGTGTATGCCCTGAAAATACGTAATCCCTTATTTGGATTAGTGATTGTAACGTCACATGGTTAGCCTGAATTAGTTTCTTCATGTATTGAGTAAATTAGATTTAAAATTCACATTCTCTATAGGGTTGTGATTACCTTCTATACTGGTACATGGCATTTTGATTTTAACGTTTGTATTTGAAAAAGTAGATTTCTTTTCTTTTCTTTTCTTTTTTTTTTTTTGAGACCAGCTTTCCAGGTAAAAGAATAAAACATTTCTAAAAGACAGTGCCAAACTGGGTGTGATGGTACACACTTGTAACCCCAGTACTTTGGAGGCTGAGACAAGAGGATAGCATATAAGCAGCCAGCCTCAGTAACTCAGTGACCCTCTTCAACTTAGTGAGACCTTGTTTCAGAATAAAAAATAAAATAGGACTGTGGGTATAGCTCAAAGTGAGAATGCCTCTAGCTTCAACCCCCAGCACCAAAAATAAATTAATAGTAAAGTGCCACCATTATGTGATGAATATTGCTGGCAGGGACATTAATTGGTAGGTTGAATTTGAAGAAACACTTTTCTCAACTCTTGATGCAGGTTAGAATTAAATTCAAATGGTGACAAAGATATGGAGAAATCAGGACACTTTGATGGGTACAATAAATAGTGTAGCCACTTAGGAAAAAGTCTAGCATTGACTCAACAGAGACAACCACGTTAGTAAGCAGTGCCAATTCTTAAATGCTCAAGGGAAATAAAAAACATACATTCATACAAAACCTCATACACAGATATTTAGGAGCATTAGGCACAAGAGGCAAAAAGTGGGAAGAATTCAAATGTCTATTAACTGATGAGCAGTAAGTCAAATGTGTTCTGTAGGATGGAATATTATTTGGCAAGAAAAGGAATGAAGTAGTATTGTGCGCTGCATCTTGGATGATACTTAAGACATTATGCTGAGTGAGAAAAGGCAGTCACAAAAGACATGTATGATTTCATGCCATTCCCTAGGACAGGGTCAATTAGTGGTTGCCTAGAGCTGGAATGGGAGTGGGATGTTTGGGAGGAATTAAGAGTTACTGCTTAATGATGTGTATTTCTTTTTGGAGTAACAATGTTTTAAAATTGTGGTAGTTTTTGTACAACTCTGTAAACCTGTCAAAATTAATGAACTTTACAGTTTAAATGGATGAATCATATGGTATGTGAATTTTATCTCAATAAAATCATTACAGAGAAATTCAAATGGCTCTCAGGCATTATCATTAGCACTTTGTATCGTCTCTTACCAATGAGAAGAGTTCTAGTTATACAAGGAGTAGAGTCCTATTTTTATTGGTTTATTCAGAGGTAGTTCTACTTTCTGGCTAAACATATTCACTAGTGATTATCTTTTTTTTATAATTAGTTTCTAGTGCCAAACTAAAAAGAAAAAAGAACTGGTTTGGAACAGCAATATATGCAGAAGTAATTGTAGATGGAGAAATTAAAAAAACAGCAAAATCCAGTAGTTCGTCCAACCCAAAATGGGATGAACAACTAACTGTGTAAGTACCTTGTATAAACAATGCAAAATCTTTAAAAATATGAATACATTTTAAATTTAATTTTGCTTAAAGAAAAAGCATAAGAGTATTTATTGCTTTTATCAATTAAACTATTTCCATACAGCCATATTCTCTGCATGTGGTGATAATAATTTGTGCATTGTAAAGCATTATAAGTAGTGGATCAGTTTTCTTAAATCTTTAGAAATTTGTTCATATGAAAACCATATTATTAGGAAGTCTCAGTAAAATTCAATGTATTGCTGGTATTTTAGTTTGCTAACTTCAAAAATTTGTACTTAGTTGTTAAAGTCCTAGTGTATTTTAAAGTAAATATTTTAATTCATAATTCAGTTTCCTTTTCATACAATATTAAATGAACTGAATTCCCAGTATAGAAGCTGGGCATGGTGGCAACGCTTGTAATCCCAGCATTCGGGAGGCTGAGACTGGAGGATCGTGGTTCGCAGACAGCCTCAGCTACTTAGTGAGGCCCTCTGCAACTCAGTGAGACCTGGTTTCAAAATAAAGAATAAAAAAAAATAGGGCAGGAAGTGTGGCTCAGAGGTCGAATGCCCCTGGGTCCCATCCCCAGACCCGAAAAAAAAAAAAAAAAAGAAAGAAAATGACTGAACTAAGCAGAGGAATGATCACTTAGAGTAATGATGTATGCTTCTATATTTTTGTTATAAATTTACCCTTGCAGAAATGTGACCCCGCAGACTACCTTGGAATTTCGGGTTTGGAGTCATCATACATTAAAAGCAGACACTTTATTAGGAAGAGCAACAATAGATTTGAAACAAGCTCTATTAACTCACAATAGAAAATGTAAGTATTTGTTGTATCTTTGTTTCTTCTTGAGTTTATTTGAACATATCCTGAAGTCCAGCAAAAAGATAGTTTTATATTTGTATAAGAAAACTTTAGTTACTGCCTATGATTGCTTTTTAGTTGGAGACATTATATAAAATAGATAATATCTACTCTTTTCTTTATGTAATCTTTATTTATTTTTTATTTTTTTATTTTTTTGTGGGTCTTGGGATGGAACCCAGGGGCATTAGACCATCGAGCTACACCGTCTACCCTATTTTTTATTCTTTATTCTGAAATACGAACTCACTAAGTTGCAGAATGCCTAAGTAGCTGAGGCTGTCCACGAACCGCGATCCTCCAGTCTCAGCCTCCCAAATGCTGGGATAACAAGCGTGCACCACCATGCCCGGCTTGTCATTCACAAATACTGTGTTATCAGTGTTTATCAATCATTTATTATTTACTTTTATACTTTAAAACTTGGAAAAATAATTATCTGAACCTGTTCCTTTTTACTTGACTGATAAATTTTCTTTTTTATTATAAAACAAGATTATTGTAGAAAATATAGAGACTATAGAAATTCATAAAATAGTATAAAATTTACCTGTAATTCTTCTGTATAAGGATAAATACTGCCAACAATTTGGTCTATTGTCTTTTTCTTTTCTTTTTTTATTTTGCTGTACTGGAGATTAAACCCAGGGGCATTCTACCTCTGAGCTACACATGTACTCCAACCCTATTTTTTATTCTTTATGTAGAAACAGGGTCTCATTAAGTTGCAGAAGGCCTCACTTAAGTAGCTGAGGCTAGCTGTGAAACTAAAATCCTCCTGGCTCAGCCACCCAAGTACTGGGATTATAAGCGTGCACCACCACACCAGATGTGATGGCTCTCTTTGTTTTTGTTGTTGTTGTTGTTGTTGTTGTTGATAGATAAAGACACATTATTTTTCTTCTTTCCACCAGTTACTGGTTTATCTTTTCTTTTCTTTTTTTTTTCTTTCTTTTTTTTTTTTTGTGGTACTGGGGTTCCTGGAAGCCCTTCTATGTCCGGGCTACACTCCCAAACCTATTTTATATTTTTGAAATAGGGTCTTTTAAGCCAGCATGGCTTGCTTTAAACCTGCGCGATCCTCCTGTCTCCGCCTCCCAGGCGCGGGGATTACAAGCGTGCGCTACCACGCCCCGCTATCTTTACATTTTAAATAAATTACAGTATGCTATAATCATGTTTCCATGAAAACATGGAAATTTTCATGGAAAATTTCAAGGTAGTTTAGACTATAATTATTTGTATACCTTCCATCACTATGCAGAAATTTAAGTGTATATGCATTAATATGTAATTCTGAGGACAGAATTCTTAGCTTTTATCAAATTCTCAAAATATGTGATTCATTAAAGATTAAAGTAAAAAATAAGACTAAAACTCAGATAGAGTTTATGGTTTTTTAAGAGCCACATAATTTTTTTTATACTATTATTTAATCTTTTATTACATGACAGTTTCTAATAGTTCACTGAACTATCCTTTTTCAAATCTGTATATTTTCATGTCCATCTTATTTCTTTAGATATTTTTTCAGTAATTTCTAGAGGTTGACTTGCTGGGTTACAATAAATGCTAATGCTTCAAATAATAAGTTAATTTTTAAGAAATTTTTGAAGACTCATTTATGATTTAAAAATTTGTTTTTATATAATTTTAGGACACGAGGTGTTATAAGTTAAATAAGTATAATGTTGTTTATACTAATTAGTATAAGACATACTTATATAAGTTCTGATTATAAAACTGTTCTCTTAAAACATTGTGAATTTGATTCTTTCCTATGCTATACTAGTTTTTGGATATTTAATTTGTTTTGGTACAGAAATAATAGATTTTATAAGTATACAGTGCTTTGCCTGGATCACTATTTTGCTTTGCTCCTGTTGTTGGACATTTACATTGTTTTATTAGATTGTGCTGAACATCCATATAAGGAATAAAATTGTCCTCTATGTAAAGATTATGCTATAATGATCTTCTGAGAAGGCTGTAAATGTCAGTATACTTCACAATAAAACCTTCATAAATTGCATAAACTTAGTTATCTCTTATGATTTAATTGGGCAGAATATACTCAAGTATATAATATTTTATAAATACTTATACAGTGAATAGATGACTTCAGAAATTATAATAGAAGCATCCTGCATACATTAGAACAAAATAGTTTTTAGGAAGGTATATTAGTTTGCTGGAGCTGCCAAAGACAAAATACCATACACTGTGTTCCTTAAACAACCAAAGGTTATTTTCTTTCTTTTATGAAGGGGAGAAGTCTGTAATCAAGCTGTTGTGATTTGTTTCTTCTGAGGCAATTTTTTTGGCTTATAGATGACCATCTTCTCCTGATATATTTATATGGTCTTCCCTCTGTGCCTTGTCTGTGTCTCAGTTACCTATTTTATAAGGACACTAATCATTTCTATTAGAGACTACCTTAATGACATTTTTAAAACATATTTTTTAATTACCTCTTGAAAGATCCTGTGTCAATTGGGAGTGGCGGGGCAAGCCTGAAATTTCAATAATTGGAGACTGAGACAGGAGGATCACGGTTTAAAGCCAGCCATAGCAACTTAACGAAGCCTACAGCAACGTAGTGAGCCTCTGTTTAAAAAAAACACAAAAAAACTAGGGCTGTGGAGATCCTATCTCCGATTTTGGGGATACTGTGGATTAAGACTTCAACATATGATGGGGGTGTAATTCAGCCTATACTAAAATGCAAATAAGTTAAAGAATTAAGTCTGAGCTGGGTGTGGTGGAGCACGCTTGTAATCCCAGCATTTGGGAGGCTGAAACAGGAGGATGGGGTTTGCTGACAGCCTCAGCTACTTAGTGAGGCCCTTTGCAACTCAGTGAGATCCTGTTTCAAAATAAAGAATAAAAACATAAGGCAGGGGTGTAGCTCAGAGTTAGAAAGCCCATGGGTTCCATCCCTAGTATCGCAAAAAAAAAAAAAAAAAAAAATTAAGTCTGTGGTAGAATCATAATGCTTTAGAGGTAGAAGAATCTGTGTATGTTAGTCCCAGTTACTGATTTTATTGAGAAAATAACTTGATCGAGGTAACTTGCTCAAGAGTATACAAGTAAATTGCAAGGTTATGACTAGCACACAAATTTTCTGATTCTTAGCTGTTGAATTTTGATTATTGTGGGTTTAAATAGCCTTGAAGCAATAAAAAATGCAATTGCAAATGTAATTACAAATGATACAATTATTAATTGCCTTTAATTCAATCTCTTGATTTAATACTTGAGCTTTGGGTGTTTTTTTTTTGTGTGTGTGTGTGTGTGTGTGTGTGGTACTGGAGATGGGACCTATGGACATTCTACCTCTGAGCTACAACCCCATTCCTATTTTTATTCTTTATTTTGAAACAACACCTTACTAAGTTGCAGAGAGCCTCACTAAGCAGCTGATGCTGGCCATGAAGCTGTGATCCTCCTGTATCAGCTTCCCAAGTACTGCGATTACAAGCATGTGCCACCACACCCAGCTGGGCTTTGGATTGATTATTTATTTATTTATTTATTTATTTATTTATTTTTGCAGTACTGTGGTTGGAACCCAGGGGCATTCTACCTCTGAGCTAAAGCCCCAGTCCTTTTTTTTATTCTTTATTTTGAATCAGGGTCTCACTGAGTTGTAAAGGGCCTCAATAAATAGCTGAGGCTGTCTGCGAACCGCGATCCTCCTGTCTTAGCCTCCCGAATGCTGGTATTATAAGCATGCGCCACCACGCCTGGCTGGCTTCGGGTTTTTAGTTAGTTGTGAATTGAATTTGGAGGCTCTTGTTACTTCAAAAGGAAGTGAACAAAAACTGCTAAGATCAAAATACTTAGTGTAAGAAAAAGCATAAGAAGTGACGAGTTAATATTTGTCACCACAAATATCCTCTATCTTCCTTCCTATTCATTTATTTACTTCTTTTTTTGTCAGTACTGGAGATAGAACCCAGGGGCATTTTACCTCTGGGTTAAACCCCCAGCCCTATTTTTCATTCTTTATTTTGAAACAGGGTCTCACTAAGTTGTGCAGGGCCTCACTAAATAGCTGTGGCTGGCCATAAACCTGTGATTCTCCTGTCTCAGCCTCCCAAGTACTGGGATTACAAGCATGCGCCACCACTCCCAACTTCTGTCCTCCTCTTTAAATCAGAATTTGCTCACTGGTCTAGAGGGGGAAAATTATTATTGATTTAAAAAAAAGGTATCCTGTTGCTGGTGTGGTGCCCAGAATTTGTTTGACAATTCGTACCTTGAATTAACTGTCTTTGTATTGCATAGAAACTTCCAGTTAAGAGATGTTATAGAGTGTGTCTGTCTTCCTCACCATTTACAGAGAATTGACTTTGAAGGAGTAAAGAGAGGAATCCCTTAGAGAAAGAATGACTGAAAGTTCAGGTTTTCTGACAAAGAGAAAAGAGGAGAGCGGTGAAAGCCAGTCTAGCTCTTCCAGAGGAACCTTGAACCTAACATGCCTGCATAGTTCAATATGGTTTCTGACAAGCCACTTACAGAATGTGGGCCTGTAATCCCACCTACTCAGGAGGCTCAGGCAACAGACTCAAACGTTTGAGACTAGCCTGGGTAATTTAGTGAGACCCTGCCTCAGACTAAAATAAAAAAGGCTGAGGATGTAACTTAATAGTAGAGTGCTCCCACAAGTCCCTGGGTTCCATCCCTAGAACCCACAAAAATGAAAAGTTGTGGTATAAAAAAAAAATGACAGTATGAAGGAGGTGACTGGAACCAGAAGAAATCTTTGTTAGAGTCATGGTATCCTAGTATAGTTTTAAAGTGTGAAAGGACATGGTTTGGACATAGTGGGACATAGTGCGGAAGTTATTGTGAAAATCTGAGATAACATAAGAATTGTAAACTGCAAACAAATTAATTGGTGTTATTTCAGTGTCTTCCATAATTAACAGACCAAATGTAAAAATTTTATTTATAAATTTATTTTTTACAGTCCTGGAGAATGAACCCGGAGGATTCTATCACTGAGCTACACCCCCAGACCTTCTTAAATTTTAATTTTGAGGCAGGGTCTTATTAAGCTGCCTAGCCTGGCCTTGAACTTGTAATCTTCCTGCCTTAACATCCCAATTAGATAGGATTATAGACATGTGCTACTGTGCCTAGCTTAGAAACTTTTAATAGATAAACGTGCTTATTCAAATCTTATATGGAATTATATTCTATATAAGATTTTACTATATATAAAAACATGCAATAGCATTGACCCACATAAGCAAGCACATGCACACACACACACACATGTTACTCTAACAGTTTGTGAATTAATTTCTGTAGAATCTGGTTCCTCAAACCAGTTTGAAAATTACTTGCTAAAGATCAAATCTAACTCCTGCTGTTACCCTACAGAGTCCTATTTTCTACTTATGTCTTAGTATCCTAACTACTCTGTTCAGCTGGTCTTCTCATTATCTTTTCTTTATGCTTTGTTAAGTCTCCTTTACTGAAAGCAGTCTTGTCAATAATCACTTCCTTGGTATTTTTTATAATTGCATGTTTGTTTAGTGTACTTTTATATTTAACTTCTAATGTATATGAACATTTTTTTTATCAAGAATGGTATATAAAAGTACACCTACATTAGTTTCCTCATATTGCTACGCAGCTCTCCCAGTTGTGTTCATTTTTATCAACCTGGATGAATTTGTCCCACTATATTTTATGTTCTTATCTAGCACACCCATCCCCCCCCTTTCTTTTGTCTTGACAGTGATATAAGCACTCTGGGTATACTCATTATTTTTGTCTACATCTTATTAGAATCTAACTTTTTATTAACTGCTTTTTATCTTTCAACATAAACTTAAAGACTGACCCTAAATTCTTTTTGGAGTGGGGTGGAGGTTGGAATGGGGTGGAGGTATAATGAGTAATTTTACATATAAAATATGAAAAAGTTATAACTACATATAACTGAATAAATTTTATAAGGATGAAATTCTCCCTATATATACTGTCATAGTCTATTTGTGCTAGTATAAAGAAATATCTGAGACGAGGTAGTTTACCAGTAGAAATTTCTTTGTCATAGTTGAAGTTTATGGGAGTCTAAAACAAGGTGCCTGGTAAGTTTGGTATCTGGTGATGTCTGGTCCTTGCTTCCAATGTGCTGTACTGTTGCTGCATCCTCTGGAGGGGAGGAATTATGTGCCCTGATATGATGGAAGGAATAGAAAGGTGAACCCACCCCTTCAAATCCTTTTATAAGAGCCCCAGTCCAGTCCACAAGAACTCCTTGACATAATCCTTTTCTTAAAGCCCTGCCTCTTAGTAGTATCATATTTGTGATTAAATTTTAACATACAAATTTAGGTGCACATTTAAACCATAGCAGATATTGTCTAGTTTTCTCTTATTCTAGACATTTTTTTTTACATTTGCTATCCCTTAAAGTAACTTTTTTATTATTAATGGTGCTCTTAGGTATTTATCTTTTATATAAAAGATATTTATGTAAAAGCCACTTAAATAAGAATAATAAAATACTAAGAATCTTGAAAACAAGACAGAGTAGCACAACTAGGTCCTAAGTAGTACAAATCTTTGTGCTACTTATAATTTTGGAAAATGACAGAGGCCTTTCCTTTAAATAAAGGGTGGCTAAAGAAAACCACAAACTAGAATTAGAATAGTGGGCCATGCTTATAGCAGCTTGCAGGATACCGAGCTCTTGGCTTTCAGCCAGATAGGAAGCTGAGTAGATTTCTTGTCTAGACTCTTTAGGGGTACCTTCAGTTCACTGGCAGAGTTACAAACAATGCGTGACAATATTAACACCTAAAGATTACTCATAAACTAAGTCAGAATGAACTCTCATCTCAAATGACAAATTACAAAAAATTGGAGAACAAACCACTATAAGTAGGGGTTGGCAGAAAGAGCTAGATTTCGTTTTCTAGAAAGAGCTAGATTGTAGATATAGGCTTTGCAGGCTTAGGGGTCTGTTGCTCTGATTCATTTCTGCCATTATAGAGTGAAAGCAGCCATAGACATGAATGAGCATGGCTATGTCCAAATAAAACTTTATTATAAAAGTAGGACAATCTTTTTTGGTACACTTCATTTACAAAGGTTGGCAAGATTTGAATGTAGGTGCCGACCCAAGAATAGAGGTAAGAGTAGAGGAGATATTTTAAGAGATAATAGTTGCAAAATTCTGAACAATAATTAAGACCATGAATTCATAGATCCATATTACCCCAACCAAGATAGCAAAGAAAGTCATGCCTGGGTGTACTGTAGAGGAATGCATAACACCCAAGGTAGATTTTAAAAGGAGTCATGGAGAAAACCAGGCTATTTGCAAAGATTTATAAATTAGAATTATAGAATTTGCAATACTAGGAGAATATAGTGGAACAAGTATCTTCAAAAAGTTGAGAGACAGTTATTAATATAAAATATGTGTGTCTAACAAATCCATATTTCAAGAATGAGAATGCACATAATTATGGATAATCTAAGGCAGAACATTTACTAGAGTTCTACATTAAGAAGTTTTTTATTCTTCAGGAACCTGTTCAAACAGCTAAAGATTTTAGAAAAGAGAGGCACATTTTACAAATTCAAGACACTTAATGGAGTTTTCTTCACATGTTATTAAAATTGAGATTCCTGTTCTTGTAGATCTTAATTATTGTACTTTTGTATTTTGCCCAATTTACTTTTATTGTTGTTTTTGATTAGTAGTGGAAATGTGTTTTTAATGAGTACAAATAGGGTAGGTCTTTTGGTGGTACTGGGGTTCCTGGAAGCCCTTCTACCTCCAGGCTACACTCCCAGACCTATTTTTCCATTTTTATTTGGAAACAGGGTCTCCTAAGCCAGCGCGCGCGGCTGGCTTCGAACCTGCGCTATCCTCCTGTCTCCGCCTCCCAAGCGCGGGGATTACAAGCGTGCGCCACCACGCCCGGCTAGGGTAGGTCTTTTGTAAGGTCTGATTTTATTATAGGGTTTCTAAATTGTTTTGTGAAGAATTCCAATCCAGTTACTAGGAGTTCTAGATTTTTGTTTTGTCTTTTCTGTTTTTACTGGACATATGGTAAGTGGAGGGAAATTTCAATTTTGTTAAATATAGAAAAGCCCAAAGGTAAGAACCTTATGATGCAAAATGTTCTATGATTTCTACAGCTTCAGAAAGCCACTGAAGATCATATTGAAGTAATTGACCTCATTTTGAATATTAAAATAATTACTGATGAGTTCTTAATATTTTATATTAAGTTTATATATATTAATATTTTATGTAGGTTTATAAGGTACATAGTTTTGTGATTTACAAATGAAATGGAATATTATTTGTAAGCATATCAGCTCAAATACTACTTTTTGTGGTGAGAACATTTGAAAGTTACTCTTTTAGTGATTTTTATAGATGTACAGTATGTTTTACTATATTTACTACAATGCAATGAATTCAAAAGAAAACAAAGCATATTTTTTCATCTAATTGTGGCTTTATATTCCTCTTACTCCCCACTAATTACTTATTAATACAGTGGGACAGAAGTTGAAGCAAAATCACTTTGAGTTTAAATAAGAACTAGATGTGCCAATTATGAGAGAAAAGTATTTGGCTCCATATAAAAAATAAATAATAAGCTGGGCGTGGTGTCGCAAGCTTGTAATCCCAGCATTCGGGAGGCTGAGACCGGAGGATCACGGTTCGAGGACAGCCTCAGGTACTACTTAGTGAGGCCCTCTGCAACTCAGTGAGACCTGGTTTCAAAATAAAGAATAAAAAATAGGGCAGGGGGTGTGGCTCAGAGTTCGAATGTCCCTGGGTTCCATCCCCAGACCCACACACACAAAAAAAAGAAATAATGAATGAATATTACAACTCTTAGATGATTTAGTCAGCACTGACTATATTAGAGGTAGTGCTAGAGCTCTGTGTGGTTTTACTTTTGTTCCTTATGAATGTCCCTTTAGTTTGAAGCTCTTATATCCCTTTTGTAATGAGGAAACTGAGGCTTTAAAGGAATTTGAATAGCTTGAAGTCCACTTCATAAGAAGCAGAGCTGGAATTTGTAACTATTCCACCTAACTCATGAAGAGATGGTGCCTCAACCACAAGGGTCCTTTGTGGGACTTTGGGCTGAAGACCAAGTTTGGGCAATATCTGCACTTACTTAGATATATTTGTATGTTCTCTGAGGTTTATACTGTGCACAGAAGCAAAGTTGATATTGAAAGTGTGGGATTGGGGTAAAAGAGTTGCTTAACTGGGTGTCAAAGGAATTGATTCTGGTGTAGTATAGAAGGACATACACGTAAACATGCAAAGAATTCCTCCGAAATGTAGCTGTCAAGTACTGAATTCGAGTAATTCCTAAAATGTAGTTTTGATTTTAGAAACTACTTTTATGTGTAAAACGTTTTTAAAATGAAGATATTCTTTTTTCTAGTGGAAAGAGTAAAAGAACAATTAAAACTTTCCTTGGAAAATAAAAATGGCATAGTGCAAACTGGTGAATTGACCGTTGTGCTTGATGGATTGGTGATTGAGCAGGAAGATCTAGCAGACTGCAGCTCATCTGCTAGTAAGCTAAGTTTTTGTATTTTTAAAATTAAGGGAAAAAATGGCAAGAAGTACATGAAAACCTACTTTCTTTTTTTCTTGTTCAGTAGAAATACAGCAAAATGGTGATGCCTTACATGAAAATGGAGAGCCTTCAGCAACGACAACCACCAGGTAGAATATTTTTTAGTATATGTGGCAGCATGATGTTTCCCATGTATGAAGTTTAAGAGTTTAACCTTGGAGTTTGCCACATAATTTAAAAGCTTATGTGTAAGCATATTATTTATTCAATGCTTGTTAATATAGCTTTTTTTGTGGTACTTGGTTTGGGGGGGTGGAACCCAGGGGCTTTCTTCCTCCAGGCTACACCCCCAGCCCTATTTTATAATTTATTTGGAAACAGGGTCTCACTAAGTTGCTGAGAGCCTCAGTAAATAGCTGAGGCTGGCTTCGAACCTGTGTGATCCTCCTATCTCCGCCTTTCAAGCGCTAGGATTACAAGCGTGCATCACCACACCCGGCACATTAATATAGCTTTTTAAATAAGCTTTTTTGGTGCACAATATACATACCTTAAAAGTTACCCTTGTGTATAATACACATTTTAGTATATTCATAGAGTGAACACCTATCACCATTAGATTTCAGAACATTCTATCACCTCCTAAAAGAAACTATATAAGCAGTCATTCCCCATTCCTCCTTTCTCCTAGCCCCTGGAATCCAGTAATTTACTTTGTCTCCTTGTGGATTTTTCTGTTCTGGCCAGATTCATGCAATACGGTAACTTTTGTGACTGGCTTCTTTTACTTAGCATAGTGTTTCAAGGTTTCATATGTTGTACCACATATTATTGCTTCATTCTCTTTTGTTGAAAATGACTTTTTAAAACTCTGTGGTTAGGCATATCCTATTGGGAAATAGAGTCAAGTACTGTGGACAAATCGTATTGCTGTCTGATTTGGCATTCTCAAATAGATCATGAGAAGATAAATGCTCTACATTTAGAAAAGTCATCCTGCCACTTAAAAATGTCCCTGGCATTCACATTTCATAACATAGCATGACTTCTAAATTGCCATTTCATAAAAGCACTTGAGCAGATAAGTACATCTTCCAGAACATATATATTTGCCTTAAGTATATTTAGTATTCATATTTTAATTTATATTGAGAAAATTAATGACGGAAAAAGTACAATTAAGTTAATTTAAATGTACTAATGTATAAAATATATGTCTGCTTTTATATTCCTTAAAATATAATTTTAATGAAAAAATATAATTTGATGGATGAAGGAACTTAAATTATTGCCAACTTAAAACCCAGTATTGTTTATTATATCATAACACATTTTGAATTAAAGGTTAGTTTTATAGTACCAGGAATTTTTTTTGTGTGTGTGGTACTGGGGTTCCTAGAAGCCCTTCTACCTTCGGGCTACACTCCCAGACATATATAATTTTTTTTTTTTTTTAATTTGGAAACAGGGTCTCTTAAGCCAGCGTGGCTGGCTTCAAACCTGCGTGATCCTCCTGTCTCCGCCTCCCAAGTGCGGGGATTACAAGTGTGTGCCACCACGCCCGGCTACCAGGAAAATTTTATCACTGATAAATTTTATCACTGATTTATCTGGGTGGCTGGGGAGGGAGAGAGAGGGCTACATAAAGCAAAATCATTTGGGCCTTTTTTCAGACTTTACCTATTTAAACTTCCTAAGCACATCTCTTTCCAAATCTATAGGTGACAAGGGAAAGGAGCATGTAAGAGATCAATACTGCTTGCCTGTTCAGTGACAGACAGTAGTTCAAGCAGTAAGAGTACCAGGCCAGTCTCCAAGAAACTATATTACATTATGGTGGCTGATATTAAACTATAAAAGAAATAAACTAATGGATACAGTAATAAGAACTGTGGAATCATGAAACAGAATAAGGTGATAGTAATGGAAAGGAGCCTGTTTTGAAGAGAGATATTAAGGAATTATCTCTCATAAAGAAGCATTCAGACTAAAATTTAAATAGCCAAGAATGAAACATCCATGCACAATTCTGAGGAAGAGCATGTCAGGCAGAGAAATAGCAAGTTCAAAGCCCCGAGTCTATTTAAAGTTAACTTAGGTTCTCTAGATTCTTCTGACTGTAGACTATAGTTGACCTTCTCTGATAATCTTGAAGTCATTATAATATACTGTCTGGTGTATAATAATTTGAAATAAACATTTGAAACCTTTTCATCATGATTTTCATATTTAGTAAAAATTGTTATATTGGTTGCAAGGTGACCAAGGAGAAGCTTTGAGAGAAATACATTAGAGATATAGATGGGGTGGGGAATGGGGCCAATTTTTAAAAGTTTTGTTGACCATAGGAAGAAATTTAGATTTTATTTCAAATACAGTAAACTTTTAAGCACAGAAGGGACATGACCTGATTCCCCTCCCCAACCTCACCCCAGAAATTGGGGGATTGAACTCAGTGGCATTCCACCTCTAAGCTATATTCCCAGACCTTTTCATTTTATTTATTTATTTATTTATTTATTTATTTATTTATTTATTTATTTATTTATTTTGAGGGTCTAGGATAGAACCCAGGGGCATTCAACCTCTGAGCTACACCTCCTGCCCTATTTCTTATTCTTTATTTTGAAACAGGGTCTCACTAACTTGCGGAGGGCCTCACTTAAGTAGCTGAGGCTGTCCGTGAACCGTGATCCTCTGGTCTCAGCTTCCCCAATGCTGGGATTACAAGTGTGTGCCACCATGCCCAGCTAGACCTTTTTATTTTTTATTCTGAAGCAGGGTCTCACTAAGTTGCAGGGGCTAGCTTGGAACCTGTGATCATCCTGTCTCAGCCTCCTAAATACTGGGATTACAGTCCTTTGCCACCAGACCTGACTTCTTTTCTTTTCTTTTCTTTTTTTAAAATTTAGGCTGTTTGGTGTATATAGGGTGTATTTTGTGTTTGAAAAAGCTCTCTTGGCAACTTCCATATTTCCAACTCCTTTCCATTTACTTGGATTTTGTAGATATAGTATTTATTTATTTATTTATAGCTAATTTATATTCAATAAGTGGAAATTCTGGGTTAAAATGTTAGCATTCTCTGATCATCTCAAAAATATTGCAAAATTTTTCACTTTATTTCTTAAGATTCAATAAAATTATGAGTTTTGAGTTAGTTTTTATAAATTTCATATAATTTCATGAGCTCTTTGAAATAGGTTAATATTCTGGCCTAAATATTTAAATGCACAATTTGAACATTATTTTGAGGGCCTGAATTTTTCTGAACTTAGTATATTTGTATATCAGTAATTTTCTTGTCTGCTAGTATGAATACACTTAAAATTGCAAGTAGTTTTAACTTTAATGTACTTAAAGCAGATATGTTTTTCATCACTCTTTAAGAATTTAGTAAATACTTATGAAAAATTTAATGAAAAGTTGTTTAATTGTACTTGACCCAGTGAAATAAGGCATACTTTTCCTTTTAAAGGTTGGCTGTTGAAAGTACTAATGGAATAGATAATCATGTACCTACAGACACCGTTGTCCAAAACTCATGCTGTTCATATGTAGTTAATGGAGACAACATACCTTCATCTCCGTCTCAGGTTGCTGCCAGACCCCAAAATACACCAGCTCCCAAACCACTCACATCTGAGCCTACTAATGACACCGGTAAGCATGGCTATTTATGACACACTGTTTAAATGAAAACTAAATTACATTTACTTATCTATGCCTATAGATTATTGTGTAATCTTCTTAATCTAATATAATAGAAAATTTTAGTGCCTGAATTTTTTCTAAATTTGAAATTTTGTAGATTAATATATTTTTGAAATATCTTCCTATAGATCACAACACGTTTTACTAAACAAGTGCTTATATATTAGCTAGATTCTTAGATTATATGCCACAAAGTACTATTTAATTCATGATATAAGATATTTCTGAAAAAACTTTAGTAAATTCATTGATTTAGTAAAGAATGGTTCCTTTCACTTGCTTTTTAGTATACAATGTCTGCTTTTTTCCTTATGATCTAATGCAGCTAAAATAATGTACTGTGAGTTGATATAGCTCTCAGAACTTTGGTATTTCACTAAAGTAAGCTACTCAATTATAGAAGGAATGGCTAAAGAAGATTTTCTTTCTAATCTCTTTTGGGTCTATTGAAGAATATTATATGTAGTCAAAACAGCACATTCTAAATAGTTAGGTTGCTTATGGGTTAATTTAAAAATTAAGTTTTGCAATTTTAAAAATGTAGTCTGAGGAAATAGCTATATAAAGACTATCTGTTTTAAATATAACAGAAAAGCCGGGCATGGTGGCGCACGCTTGTAATCCCAGCATTTGGGAGGCTGAGACAGGAGGATTGCGGTTCTTGGACAGCCTCAGCTACTTAGGCCCTTCGCAACTCAGTGAGACCCTGTTTCAAAATAAAGAATAAAAATTTGGGCAGGGGGTATAGCTTGGAGGTCAAATACCTCTGGGTTCCATCCCCAGACCCACAATAAATAAATAAATAAATAAATAAATAAATAAATAAATAAATAAATAAAATCAGAAAAAAAAGATGTTTCAGGCAGGAATCTAGTGCTTTTTAGCCTAAAGAAAATTTAAGTTTGTTATCAAATAGTTACCTCTTCTAAAGAACATGAGGAAAAAAACCTAACTATATACCCATTTAAAAAAATTATATTTTAAGCAGTATAATAAATATCCTAAGGAACAAAAATGTTATATAAGTAAAACAATATAAGCCAGGAATGATGGTGCCATTGTGTAATCCCAGTGCTTGGGAGGCTGAGACTGGAGTATCACAGGTTCCAGGTAAGCCTCAGCAGCTTAGCAGGACCCCCAGCAATTTAGGTATGGGACTCTCTTTGGGTTCAGAATAGTTGAACCAAGTCTATTCTTTCTTACAGTAATTAGATAGCAGGGCCATTTATTAAGTTTGTTCTTGATACCTGAAAAGCCTAAGATGAAAATGTTGAATGCTTATTTCAGAAAGGCTTTTATTACTTACTTATTATCATCCTCCATTTAAAGTATATAGAATTTGAGGATTTAGATCTTATTTCTAAATTATTTAGCTATTTTGGTGAAAGTACCTACTGACCATTAGTGTTTTAGCATTGGGGTATATTCAGATGTTGATGTATGTAAAAAAGGGAAGAAATTAACTGTAGACTCCTCATTGTAGAATCTCATATTTACACTCCAGCTTGACAAAATATATATTAGACTGTTCATTGAGAATATATTTGCTTTGCTTTTTTATTTCTTACTTATCCTTTCCTGAAATTTCTTTTTTTCTTTTTTCTTTTTTCTTTTTTTTTTTTTTTTTTTTTTTTTTTTTTTTTTTTTTTTTTTTGGTGGTACTGGGGTTCCTGGAAGCCTCCAGGTAAACTCCCAGACCTATTTTTTTATAGTTTTATTTGGAAACAGGGTCTCTTAAGCCAGCAAGGCTGGCTTCGAACCTGCTCCATCCTCCTGTCTCTGCCTCCCAAGTGCAGGGATTACAAGGGTGCACCACCACGCCCGGCCTCCTTTCCTGAAATTTCAAGATAAAAATAAAACAAATACTGGAAGAACTAGAAATGAAAGCTGCATCAAAACTAACTCTCATAGCATTCATAATAATTACAAGGACATCTAGGGCAATCTGAATAACACTAATGGTAATAGTTAACATTTGTGCTGTACCTGTTCTAAACACCACAGATCTCTGATTAAGAAACTGAAGTACAGGCAGGTCACAGCTAGGAAGCAGAAATAGTATAGCTGACATCCAGCTCTGTGGCCCTCAACTCTATTGTTCTTTCTTGTGTTTTGTACTTTCTTGTTCACTATCATAAAAATGGTTTTTATAGTGTCTCAAAGGGATAATGTTCATCTCTTATAGTATGATAGCATTCAAATACTATCCCTCCAAGGTTTTCACCTCTTTTGATTATTGTGATATCTGACAAAGCAATCCAACTACCATCATTCCATTGGCCTATTTACAAAGACTTCTGGAACCTTATCTATTGATAGCAACCACTTAGCTCATGCCTTTTTTTAATAATTGTTCATCCCTTACTAGGAGGATGAATTCAGGTATTTTTTCAAGGAGTGGGTTATCTCTGTCTTTCCAAGATGCTGTTACAAAATGGCATTTCTTTTTAAATTAAGGACTTAAAAATCAGTTTTTGTTGTTGGATTTGTGGTGGGGTAAGGGTGGGGTGTGCATATTCTGTGTATAATTTACTGTGTTTTACTGTCCTATTTGCTGCTGTTGTCTAGATATGGCAGGGTGAGAGCTGGAGGGACCCTTAAGTGATGGGACCTAGTAAGAGGACTGTAACTCAAGTGCGTGCTCTCAAAGAGGATCAAGGTAGTTCTTGTAGAACCCTCAGTTCTCATAAAAGTGAGTTGGTGAATGTGAGCCTGACCCCTGAGTTGATCTCTGGCCTTCTGTCTGGAAACATAATCTCTTCTCACACATGTTCTCCCATTTGCCTGATTTTCTTGTTCTAAATAATCTCTTTTACAGATGAGTTTTACCATTTTCTTTGCAATATTATACCTTTTTCTAGTCTTTAATGCATTGTCAAATATAATCACTATAATAAATTGGAGTGGATCCTTGTATTGATCTTTTTTTTGTTGTTTTCCAGTTACTGGGGATGGAACCCTGGAGCATTCTACCTCCAAGCTACATTCTCAGCCCTACTTTATATTCTTTCTATGGGGAGGCTTTATTTATTTTTTATTTTTTGTTTTTTTTTATTTTTTAGCTTTTTATTGGTGCATTGTAGTCATACATCTTAATGGAGTACAAGATGGTGGAGGCATACATGCACACATTACCCAATTAGCCCTTACCCAATTCTAACCCTATTCCCTCCCCCTCCCTCCTTCTCATGTTTGGCTTAGTGATTGACTTTGATATGTTTGTAAATGTACATCATGAACATTAGAGAATTTCCCTCTTCCTCCCTCCCGTCCCCTCAGGTCACCTTATTTGCTCATCTAAAGTATCCCCTTCTTCATCTAGAGTTCCTCCTATGATCCATTTTCTCCTTAACTTTCGCATATTAGGGAGAGCATCTAATTTTTTATCTTTTGTGACTGACCAATCTCACTTAGTATAATGTTCTCCAGTTCCATCCATTTCCCTGTAAATGATGTAATCGTGTTCTTCTTTATGACTGAGTAAAATTCCATTGTGTACATAAATCATAGCTTTGTAATCCATTTATCTGTTGGTGGACATCTTTGCTGGTTTCATAGTTTGGCAATTGGGAATTGTACAGCTATGAACATAGACATAAAAGCATTAGTTTGGTAGTTTGGTTTCCATTCTTTTGGGTAGATACTCAGAAGTGCTATTGCTGGATCATATGGTAAGTTCGTTCCCATTCTTCTGTGGATCCTCCATGTAGTTTTCCAAGGTGGTTGCACTAATTTGAAGTCCCATCAACAATGTAGTAGAGTTCACACTTCTCCACATCCTCACCAGCATTTGATGTTTTGTGTCTTTTGGATGATTGCCATTCTAGTTGGAGTTAGGTGAAATCTCAGGGTAGTTTTGATTTGCATCTCTCTGATTGCTAATGATGTTGAACATTTTTTTACTCATTTATTGGCCATTTGAACTTCTTTCATAAAGCGTCAATTATTAAGTTCCCTTGCCCATTTTTTGATTGGGTTATTTGTTTTCTTAGTTCTGAGTTTCTTGAGTTCTCTGTGTAGTGTAGATATCAGTCCTCTATCAGGGGAGTAGGTAGTAAAAATCTTCAACCATTCTGTTGGCTCTCAGTTAAAGTTCTTGATCGCTTCTTTTGCTGTACAGAAGCTCTTCAGTTTAATGCAATCCCACTTATCGATCCACCTTATAGTTTCTTGTGCCTTTGGGGTCCTATTGAGAAAGTTTTTGCCTGTGCCTATGTGTTGCAGTGTTGAACCTATGTCCTCTTCAAAGAGTCTCAAGGTCTCTTGTCTAATTTCCAAGTCTTTGATCCATTTTGAATTGACTCTTGTGCAGGGTGTGAAAGTGGGGTTTATTTCCATTTTTCTGCATATGGTTAACCAGTTTTGTCAACACCATTTGTTGAACAGGTCATCTTTTTACCAGTGTATGTTTTTTGCCCCTTTGTCAAAAATCAACTGGCTGTGTGTGGATTTGTTTCTGAGTCTTCTATTCTGCTCCATTGGTCTGTGTATCTGTTTTTGTGCCAGTACCATGCTGTTTTTATTACTATGACTTTGTAGTATAGTTTAAAGTCAGGTAAACTAGAATGGGACCTCAGATACAGTTTTTCAAGAAGATTCCAGTTGATTCTTATCAGGTAGTTTATGAAACTTTGATCTGTTTTTATTGGTCTTTTGATTAATTTTCTCCTACCATATATATGTGTATACATATATAATTTTTTTTCTCTCCCTTGGCTCTGGAATTGAATACTAAGGTTATTTATTACCATTCTTTCTTATATCCTTGGATACCTCTTTGGCCATATTCAGTAGCATTTCTTAGTTTTTTGTTGTTATTAATTCCTCTAAACCTTATAATTTGATCTCTTCATTTGTTACTATTTTTTTAAATCCTCAAAGAAGCTTGATTATGGGTATAGAGAAATTATCGTTTTAGTGGAGATATAAGAATCCATTTTCTCACCAGTAGAATATGAATCATGTTGGTATAGCATTGTTTTGTGAGTATTAAATAGGGTAATCTTTAAAAAGTTTGGAGAGAATTATGCCAAGCTTTCAGTAAATACTTCAATAACTTGTGTTTTGTTTTCTAGTACTATTGAATTATAATCAGAACATAGATATCTAATTGTTTAGGGGGATTTTTTTTTTTTTGTCTATTACATGTCAACTTCTCCAGAAAACTTAGTGTGTTTAGGTATAAGAAACTCAAAATACAGTAAAAACTCAAAACTGCCTCTTTAACTGAGAGATTCAGATAAGGTGTATTGAATGGATTATTATGCCCTTCATATTCTTAGTTATTCATGTTCTGTTATTACCAAAGTTTTGAAATGGGTATATTTGGTTTTTCTTGTGATTTGTCTTTAACTTATTGATTCAGCAAATATTTGTTGCTTACATATATCAGACATTTTTTAGCTATTGGGAAAACAAAACTGGACAAGCTTGACAAAACTTTTACA
This sequence comes from Muscardinus avellanarius, assembly GCF_963383645.1. Lineage (NCBI taxonomy): Eukaryota > Metazoa > Chordata > Mammalia > Rodentia > Gliridae > Muscardinus > Muscardinus avellanarius. The sequence goes on along the minus strand of NC_137789.1, from coordinate 52,648,666 downwards.
TTCTAAACTTAACATAAAATTTAATAAAACATGAGAAGAAAAAGCCCAATATAATATGCCACCCACAGTGAGGATTTGGTATGTGCCACAATAATCCATCCACTCAAGCGCTGCTTTTCTGAAGGGGTGGCAAGCATGGACTCTAGATGGTGAGAAACAGATTATATGAACTGAAATTTTTGTCATTTACATATTATTCCTAAAATATGAGCTGTGCTAAATATATCTCCATTTATGTTTATCAGTACCTGGTATATTGCTTATTCTGAATTAGGCTCTGACCAAGGTGTAAATGATTAATTAGGTAATTGGATGCTTTGCTGTTACTTCATAGGTAATTTTATTAATTTTCCCTTTTTAGTTAATGGAGAATCATCCTCACTTGCACCAAATGATAATGCTTCTGCCATGGGCATTCCAGTAGCTTCTGAAGAAACCACCTTGACTTCAAATTGCACTAGCACTACCATCGAAGATCCTCCCAATCAAGAGATACAGGAGATGCTGGCTTCCTCAGAACATAGTGAATGTATTCCTTCTGCCAGTGCAGAATTGAGATCTGAAGCTAGGATTGTATTAGACTCTGAGGCCTCTAATTCTGGAAGTAGTTCTTCTTTTGACAAATTACGGCAACCAGATGGGTGTGTGGAATCTGTACGGCAGCAGTCTGGAAATGCCAACACAGAATCTTTGCCATCAGGGTGTGTTAAACTTATTTTTTTTATGTTTTCCTTCTAATAAGTAACTGAATTATTTAAGTACCTGCATTTGTTTTCTCAATTTTGATGCTTAACCCACAAAGTGAAAAATATTTACTACCATGCAGTTTACAGAAGTTTGCCTGCCCTTGATCTAGTGCATAAACTGTACTGAAACTTAGAAAAAAATATACAAAAGTAGTATGTTTTGTGTAGCAAAAAATTTAGTTTGAGAAAGATGCTGGTTCTTTTCTTACATTCATCTATAATTTATGGATTCTTTAAGTAAGTTAAACATGTCCAAAGTGTTTGACCAAAGCATTTTACCAGTTACCAATGTGGCCCACTATTTTCTTAGTCAAGTCTTCTTCAAGAAGAGAAGATAGGCCGGGCGTGGTGGCGCACGCTTGTAATCCCCCCGCTTGGGAGGCAGAGACAGGAGGATCGCGCAGGTTCGAAGCCAGCTGCGCGCGCTGGCTAGGAGACCCTGTTTCCAAAATGAAAATGTAAAAATAGGTCTGGGAGTGTAGCCCGGAGGTAGAAGGGCTTCCAGGGACCCCAGTACCACCAAAAAAAAAAAAAAAAAAAAAAAAAAAAAAAAAAAGAAGAGAAGATAGGATCTGGGTCATTAGCATGCTGGAGATGCTGGGTTGATTCCCAGCACCCAAAACAACAACAAAAGCAGAGAGGGAGGTACTTTTTTCTTGGTTCTGCCAAAGCTATTTCTGATAAGCACCCCTCACCCTACCTAGTGAATCATCCCAGGTTGAAAGTCAGGACATGCAGCATTCGGTCTGGTGGTTTCAGAGAATAATGAAACTTGAAGGGACTCTGAAGAAGTGCTTGAACTTTTCCAGTGAGAAACCATACCAGCACTACATGGTGCTAGAAAATGAATGTCCTGTCTGGTCACTTGAGGCTTCTGCATGCAGACACTGGAGTGTAACAGACCCCAGGAGAGCCAGGAAAAAGTGCCAGGGAGTTCACAGGTTTCACCTGCCACATCTGAAAAGCATCCAGAGAGACCATTATGTTTCATTGAAACTGGGTAATGAAAGTGAAAGTGGGGATTCAGGAAGTAAGGGGCTTGCCAAGAAAGGAGTGGAAGGAGTGCCAGCCTGGTGGCGAAGGGAAGCCCCAGAGGGCGGCCACAGCAGGCGGCGCTCAGTCTAGCCTGGACACAACCTGAAGGCAGGTGCAATCAAGCTGGCACATTCCAATGTTTACTCAATTTGAGGTTAAATTATGAAGTATCTAGAAAACAAGGAAATGAGAGGAGATCATTATTTTACTTAAACTTTTCTTTTTTGTGATTGAAACCCAAAGGCATTCTATCTCTGAGCTACAGCCCAGCTCTATTTTATTTTTCTTTTTGCAGAAAGGGGAGATCAAACCCAGAGGCATTCTACCTCTGAGCTCTCCAGCCCTATTTTTTTTTTTTTTTAAACAGAGACTCACTAAGTTGCGGAATGCATCACAAGTTGCTGAGGCTGGCTGGGAACCTGCAATCCTCCTGTCTCAGCCTGCCAAGTACTGGGATTGCAAGAATGCACCACCATGCTTGGCTTAAACCTTTTTTTTTTTTTTTGGTGGTACTGGGGTGGAACCCAGAGGCTTTCTACCTCCGGGCTATACTCCCAGACCTATTTATACTTTATTTGGAAACAGGGTCTCACTAAGTTGCTGAGAGCCTCACTAAGTAGCTGAGGCTGGCTTCGAACCTGTGCGATCCTCCTGTCTCAGCCTCCCAAGTATGGGGTTACAAGCATGCACCACGACGCCCGGCAACTTTTTTTTTTTTTTTTTTTTAAATATCATGATCGTTCCATGGATCGGCTGTCAGGAGAACTTGCATAGACATAATAAGAACAGTAAGGAAAGGCACAATGTGTGTGTCTATTTGTAACTGTTAGAAGGAGGGTGTTAGTGTCTATTTGTCCAGGAAAGAAACCTACAGCTTCATCTTTCATAGTGAGAAGCCATTATATTATGTTTCAAATTAAATATGTATTTCCCATAATTTTGCAATCCATTCTTCTGTTGATGGAGACCTAGGATGTTTCCATATTTCAGCTACTACAAATTGTGCCACTAGGAACATGGGTACGCATATGTTACTGTAGTTCTCTGATTTCAACTACTTTGGAAATATACCCAGGAATGGTATAACCAGATTATGTGGATCCTCCAGTTTTTAAGGAATCTCCACACTGATCTCCATAGCGGCTGAACTAGTTTGCACTCCCACCAACAGTGTGAAAGAGTTCCTATTTCCCCACATCCTCACCAGCATTTGTTATTATTTGACTTCTTTATACTTGCCACTCTGATTGGGGTTAGATGGAATGTCAGAGTAATTTTGATTTGCATCTCCCTGATGGTTAAAGATGTTGAACATTTTTTTATGTATCTATTGGCTATTTGTATCTCTTCTTTTGTGAAGTGTCTGTTCTATTCAGTTCCCATGTCTTAATTGGGTTATTTGTTTTGCTAGTGTAGAGTCTTTTAAGCTCTTTATATATTCTAGATATTAGCCCTCTATCAGAGTGGTGGCTGGTAAAGATCTCCCATTCTGTAGGCTTTCTCTTTAGGTTCTTGATGGTTTCTTTTAATGAGCAGAAACTTTTTAGTTTGATGCCATCCCACTCGTTAATTCTCGTTTTAATTTCCTGCACTTTGGAGGTCCTGTTGAAGTAGTTACTACCTGTGCCTATATGTTGGAGTGTTGAACATATGCCCTCCTCTAATAGCTTCACAGTCTCTGGTCTGGATTGCAAAATTATGGGAAATACACACAATGGAATTCTACTCAGCAATAAAGAACAAAATCATGTCACTTGCAAGAAGATGGAAAGTCCTAGAAAACATTATGTTAAGTGAGATCAGCCAAGCACAGAAAGAGAAGGGACATATGTTTTCTCTAATATGCTCAAGCTAGGGAGTATTAAGGATACCAGAGGGACTCCAGATAATGGAGGGGAAACTTTAACAAAGCCAGAAAGGAGGGGTGGGGAAGGAAGAAGGCTGAGGTTAATCAATGAAAAAGCTACATTCAAATATGTGTATACATGTGAATATGACATTGTTAACCTGGACACTCAGTATTGGGAGGGAGGGAAAAGGGGGCACCAAGTACTGTGTGAATATCTGCCATTGTCAACATGATCCACATTATGATGTGAGACTATAGTGCACCAATAAAATAAAATTAAAATTAAAAAATATGTAGTAGTAAGTTAAGTATGCCAATAAGAAAGGAAGGTTCATGCCAGAAAAACTGACTAAAATATTTGAAAATGTTGCTTGTGGGGAATGGAAGATAAAGAATTTATTTTCATAGTGAGCCCATAGACGGTATGACTTTAAACTATGTGAAAGTGTCTGTTATTAAATAACTATGAATGTACGTATTCAGCTCTCATACTATGTGTGAAGAAAGGGGTGAAAACAGGGAATATTGCTATAGGACAGCAGTACAAACTTTAACACCAATTAATGGGAATTAATATTTAAAAATACCAAAGTACCATTGCTAGAAAACTCTTGAAACTCAATCAGGTCTTTAGGTTTTTTATTTGTTCTGGTAGTTAAACTTCTTGTATCTATTTATGATACAAGCTATACCCCTATTCCCCATTTAAAAAATTTTTGTTTGTTTGTTTTGCAGCAGGGTTTCTTTAGGTTGCTGAGAGTCTTGCTAAGTTACTGAGACTATTCTTGAACCTGTAATCCTTCTGTCTTAGCCTCCCAGGTATTGGGATTACAGGCATATGCCATCACGCCTGGCTGGTAGCTAAACTTTATTTATAGGTATAGTTCTAGGTTTTTCTGAAATGCTTTTTTTTTATGGGTTTGGGGATGGAACCCAGGGGCATTTGACCTCCAAGCTACACCCCGTGCCCCATTTTTAATTCTTTTATTTTGAAACAGGGTCTCACTAAGTTGAAGAGGGGCTCATTAAGTAGCTGAGGCTGTCCGCGAACCATGATCCTCCAGTCTCAGCCCCTCAAATGCTGGGATTACAAGTGTGCCCCACCACTCCCGGCTCTGAAATGCTTTTAAATGAAATTTCATGTTTAAGTCCTTTTTTCTCAGGAGCTTTTTGCTCAAAGAAACAAATGAAGTCAATCTGAATTTTTAGGTTATGTGTTTTTAGTGAAATGCTTCATAAGGAATATATACATTTTTGTAGTGCATAGTAGCATAGGCTTAATAATTTCTATGATTCTGAGTAGTAAATTTAGGGTTCTTTAATGTTCACAGTTACTGTTTAAGCATTTTATAATTTAGGTGCATTAGACACAAAATAAGCAAACTGTCAAGTATTTTGTATGTATTGGTTTGTGTATGTATATATGTAGGTACAACTTAGTAGAGTGAATAGCTTTTATATGTATGGTCATAGTGTATGAAGATAATGTAAGGGAAATAATGTAATAAGGCCTTTCTGTTCATTGAGTTTCTGTGCATAAGAGAAGACATGGACCCCAGAGAAAAACATGAGAGTGGGAAAAATGAGAGAGGTTGAATCTTTGAGATATAATGGGAAAGAGCTGAAATTGCTACATCTATAAATTCAGAGGCCTCCCCAAACCAAGAGCAAGGTGCATGTGTATAGTATGACGTTGTATGCAGCCAGAAGTGGTGGTGCACACCTGTAAATCCAGTACAGAAGAATCACAGGTTTGAGGCCAACCTCAGCAACTTAGCAAGGCCCTGTTTTAAAATAAAAAATAAAAAGGGCTGGGGTTATAGCTTGGAGGTAGATCATCTGTGGGTTCAATTCCTAGTCCCACCAAAAAGAAAAAAACAATCTAAGATATTATATACACAAAAATGAAGAAATTTTCATGATGGAGTGATATATTAACATATACTTCATTAAAGTTATTTCTGCTAAAAGTCTTTTAGATATGTTTTTTAAATCATAGGTGAAATAGGTATTAATGCTATTTTGTGCTTTGGGTTTCATATGAGGCTGAGGTTCCTCTCTTGGTTATAGTGTTTATTTCATAATAATTTTGAATTTTGTAAATTAGTAACTAAAAATTTTAGATTAACTTGTTTTCTATGGCTTTATTTATTTATTTATTTATTTGCTTTTTTAAATTAAAGGTGGGAACAAAGAAAAGATCCTCATGGTAGAACCTATTATGTTGATCATAACACTCGAACTACTACATGGGAAAGACCACAGCCTTTACCTCCAGGGTAATGTATTAGTTTTATATATCCACAGTTGTATTTTTTGCTACACATGTGGTTTTTAAATTTTATTTAATACAGCATAAGAGCATAATAGGCTTTAAAGATAGTTTCTGCCTAATTTTTTATAGTAATTTTAGTGAAATAAACCAAGGTTATGGCTCTCAATGGATGTTTTAAATGAATGACTATAGCATGGTGATTCTCTCATAGTTAAAATGAACATTATGGTTTGTTATATTAAAACACACGGGCCATCCTTTCCAGTGATAAGTTCTCATTTAATATCATAGGAGTAAGGCCTCAATACTTGCTTCCATTAAAAGGAAAGTCTCACAAAAATCTAGAAGGACAGAGTCCTGAAAACAGTAAGAAATATATTTTATGCATAGGCAGAACATTTGGGGAGGGGGCATATAGTATATTTCAACTAGCTATTTGTGCAATTTGTATGGAGTTAGGAAAGAACACAAAAGTAAAGGAAGATCAGTTTGTGAGTGATCTTGAAAGATAGTTTAATAGCAGGAACTTTATTTAGTACATTAAAAAAAAGTTTTAGATTTAAATTCCTTTATAATTTTATAATGTAGTACAAGTTTACTTGTATTCTTTGTGGATCATCATTTTCTATGTCTTATTTTATTTTTATCTATTTATTTATTTTTGGTCCTGGGAGTGGTGGTGAACCCAGAGACATTCTACCTCTGAGCTACATCTCTAGTCCTTTTTATTTATTTTGAAAGAAGGACTCACTTGAGTTGCCGAGGGTCTTGTTAACTCGCTGAAGTTGGCCCCACACCTGTGATCCTCCTCTCTAAGCCACCCCAAGTACTGGAATTACCAGCATGTGTTACTGTGCTCAGCTTCTTATATCATTAAATCTCATAACACAATATTGTGATCACACAATAGCTGTGGAGATTCAGACATATAAATTGCTTGACCTCATTGTATTTTTAATAAGCTTATAAAAGGAATTTAAAATTAGTTGTTGAAAGGATTTTGAGATATGCTAAAAATTATTGGCAAAAATTGGTTTAATAGATCCCAGGTATATGACAAAGGTGAGAGAGAAACTGAATCCTGGAGCCTGACTAAAATTCTGGTGGTAGAGAAAATAGGGAAGGCCATTCTGTTCTACAGGAAAGAATGACATGGCAGAATGAAACACATAACACACTTGGAACCAGCGGCAGTTGCTTTGGCTCTCCTGGGCCCTTGCAAAATCTCAGGAGCTGAAGCTGAAAAGTAGGTGGATTCACTCTTTGCCATGCCAGAGAGCCGTGGTGGGTGGAGTGGAATGGGTTTATCAGCACCTCAGGAAGATACTTGGCTGCATGTAGCCGTGGGAAGGTGAGTTAAAAAGCAACAAAACGAGTTCAGTTAATACCCTGAACACAAGCAGTGGTCAAAAGGCAGAAGGCGTGGCATCCACTCTGTAAATGCTTACCAAAAAAAAAAGGGAGAAAGGATAGTAGGCTTGAAACAAACTGTTCAATCAGTAGTCTATTTTTAGGCAATTTTTAGAAATCATGTTATTAATAGAATGGTAAAGTAATTTAGTTAAAATATGTATTTCATAGATTCATAGGTTTTTGAGGAATAAAAATATTTTATTTTCTATTTTGGACCTGATTTTTTAAAGTCACTTGAGTGAAATATTAACAATTTTTCACTCTTTAGTATTAGGAGATTGTTTTGTTTTGTTTGCTGTACTGGTGATTGAACCCAGGGCCTAAGGCATTGAGCTGTATCCCCAGCCTTTTTTTCTCCCTGTGGTACTGGGAATGGAACCCAGAGGCCTTTACCTCCAGGCTATCTCCCAGGCCTATTTTATATTTTATTTGGAAACAGGGTCTCACTAAGTTTCTGAGAGCTTCACCAAGTTGCTGAGGCTGGCTTTGAACTTGTGATCTTCCTGTCTCAGCCTCCCAAGTACTGGGATTGGCAAGCATGTGCCGCCATGCCTGGCCCTAACCTTTTAAAAAAAATTTATTTTGAGACAGAGTCTTGCTCAGTTTTCCAGGCTGGCTGTGCCCTTGTGATCCTCCTGCTTCAGCCTCCTGAGCAACTGGGATTATGGGCATGGACTACCACCACACTTAGCCTGTTTATTTCACTTTTTTTATTGGCTTTCTCATTTGTGGTAGTTGGGAAAGAAGAGTTGATGATCGTGGAAGAGTTTATTACGTGGATCATAACACCAGAACAACAACGTGGCAGCGGCCTACCATGGAATCTGTTAGAAACTTTGAACAGTGGCAATCTCAGCGAAACCAATTGCAGGGAGCTATGCAACAGTTTAACCAGCGATACCTCTATTCGGTAATTAGCTAATTATAAGTTGTTAATACGACTTTTTTCCTCAAGTATTTGCCATTCTCTGTTTTGGTGATATTCAAAAATGTCAAAATGTTTTCTTAGTTACTACTTAATAAGAATTGTCTTGACATAAGTACTCTTGCAGGTTTTAGAGGATTTCAGATCTCAGATATTTTTATTAGGGATCCTTAACCTGCATATAGTAAACAAGAGAGTATGTATTGTGTGGTTTTGTTTATGTGTGAAACATCTATATGTGTGAAATAGGACAGAATTAGCTATTAGGTGTGTTAGAGAAGTATGTTCTACTACACATAACAGAATCCTCTTTAAAGGATTGAAGTTCAGTTTTCTCAGCTGAACACCAAATCTGGGGTATGGTTTAAAAAAAATACTGTATTAGCTCAGTAACGCTGTCAAGTACCCAAGTGATAGGTACTATGGCATTCTACTTATAGTCATTGTTCAGAATTGGTCACTCTACTAAACTAGCTACAAGAGAAACAGGGAATGGATTATTCCTTATGGATACATTGCCACCTCAAACAAAATAATGGTTTGATTATCAAGGAAGAAGGGAAGGAAGCCAGGTGGGGTGACAAATACCTATAATTCCAGGATTTGGAAGGCTGAGGCAGGAGGATTGCAGCTTCAAGGTCAGCTTTGAACGTAGTGAGCTCTCAGCAACTTAGCAAGATAAAAAATAAAAAATAAAAAATTTTTTTCAAAAAATAAAAATAAAATGGTTTCAAAATAAAAAATAAAATGGTATAGCTCATAGGTAGAATTCTCCTAGGTTCCATTCTAGGAACTGTTGCTTCATGACATTTAGGATTTTGCATATTGAAATGACTACATATTCACTTGTAATATTTACGAAATGACAAGATATAACTGAATACATGCTTAGCTTATTTCTGCTTTTATATGTGGTTTCTTCTTCTCACCCATTTCTAATCAGGCGTCAATGTTAACTGCAGAAAACGACCCGTATGGACCTTTGCCTCCAGGATGGGGTAAGGCAGGACAGTGTTGGTGAGGTGTGTGTGTGTGTGTGTGTGTGTGTGTGTGTGTGTGTGTGTGTGTGTAAGAGGGAGGGAGGGAGGGAGGGAGGGAGGGAGGGAGAGAGAGACAGACAGACAGATAGACAGACAGTTACTAAGTGTTATGCTCACATTCTTTTTTAGAAAAAAGAGTGGATTCCACAGACAGGGTTTACTTTGTGAATCATAACACAAAAACAACCCAGTGGGAAGATCCAAGAACTCAAGGGTATGTTTTTCAGTGGCCTTACTTAAGTCATCTTGCCTATATCTGTAGATAGAATCAGTGAACCTGAGGTATCTAGATAATATTCACCTTGCAATTGTGACTTTTTTCTTTTAGCTTACAAAATGAAGAACCCCTGCCAGAAGGCTGGGAAATTCGGTATACTCGAGAAGGTGTTAGGTACTTTGTTGATCATAACACAAGAACAACAACATTCAAAGATCCTCGCAATGGGAAGTCATCTGTGTAAGTGAAAACCTGAAATTCTCTTTGCTTCATAATGAAGACATAAAGTTTAGTCTCTAATGAAGCCTCAAATTTATATTGGTTCAAGAAAACTTGTACAAGTAATACCCTAGTATAACGATCTTTACTTGGTCTTATCTCCAGAATGGATCTGTGGCATATAATTCCTTCAATTACATAATATATAGTAATAACAGTGGCAAGTATAATAATTATGATAGCTCATCTTTATCTTCCAATAACTCCTTGAGGAAGATACTGTTATTTTCCTCTTGCTACACGGGTGTAGCAAGCACATCTATTCCAAGTGGTAAGACAAGTAATGGCACTTGGTTTCAGATCAAGGAGATCCACCTTCAGAATCTGTTCTCTTAGCAGTCACGTCATGCTGCTGCAACATGAGAGAATGAGATAGACCCCTTAATTAAGAACTTGACAGATCTCTCCTTTGTCCTTACTCTTAGTTTGATGTCTTTGTATCACTAAGAAAAATAGAAGTAATAACATGTCTTTCACAAATACTGACCATCATATCTATCTACCTACCAGCATTCGTACTCCACCCTTATTTCTTGTTCCCATCGAGAACACATCTAAGGTCCAGCTACATATTACCACCTCCATGATCACCACCTTGGTCCAAGTTACCAGTGTGTCTCACCGGAGTGCTGTTAGAGTCCTCTGCTTTCTACTCACACCTCATATATGTTATTCCCTATAGAACAGGAAAACTGATTCGTTTAAAAATCTAAATATGCCATTTCTTAGCATAAAAGCCTGCAGTGATTTCCCTGTCAATTAGAGTGAAAAGCAAAGTCTTTACAATGACTTCTATGGCCTAAGAAAATCTGACCCAGATGCCTTCAGTTTCATCTCTGTTTTCTCATTCAGTCTGCACCAGCTTTTTTGGCCACCTAGCCATACCTTGAACATCTTAGCCTTTTACCTCTGAGTCTTAGCCCTTATTTTCTCTACTTGGTTTGTTCTTTCTCCAAATATGTATATGGCGTATGCTCTCTCCTTTATGTTTTGTTTTGTCAGTGGGTCCATGAATCCAACTCTATTCATCCTTTTAGCAATTTCAGAATTCTACCCTTATCACTCACTGCCCTTTTGGCAAGACTCTTTTTTAAGAAAGTTGAAAGACATTTATCCCCTTTTAACACTCACCATATATAGCTTATTTGTTGTGTTTTTGTCTGGCTCCTCCTCTGCTACATAAATTTCATAACAGTCATTTTTTGCTGTTAGCGAATAAAACTCTCACTGACTAGAGGAACATGAGGGGCATACCATGCATTGAATAAGTATGCCTTGGAAGAATGAATGAATTAAAGTGTTTCCTAAGATTGTGACAGTTCTTTTTACTGGTCTCTTAGGCTCTCAATAAACAAGAGACCCAGGCCCTTTCACTTTGAGCCAAACCATATTGTAAAACTACATACCTAGATGCTGACCACTCTAGGTGCTTCTTCTCTACTGACCTGCTGAGCCATGGGACCTGAATGTCACCTGTTTATAGGAATTTTATTCTCTTTGCTTATGATTTCTAGCAATATGTATGATTAAGATATGATATAATTTGCTTCCGTCTCTTATTTATCTAGAATCTCGGTCCTTCTTAGATTTAAAGATTATCAAAAGCTTTCTTTGAAATAATCTTTAGTAAACTTTAATATTTCATTTAGCTAATCAGCTAACAAAAGACTCATTCATACATGCATTCTTCCTTTCTGTGTGTGTCCTGTTGTTATAAAAGCCCTCATAGCTCAAACCTCTATTGGCCCACTAAATATTATTCTCTCCCAGAAATAACTTTAATTGTTCATTTATAGAACTCTGGTATACTCTGATTTTATACTGTATATTAAATATTTAATTTATTATGGGTTACTAAATAATTTGTTTATTTTTTCTTTAGAACAAAAGGTGGTCCACAAATAGCTTATGAACGCAGCTTCAGGTGGAAACTTGCTCACTTCCGTTATTTGTGCCAGGTACTAGAGTGGTAAATAAGTCTTGTCTTCATAATAATTTAGTCTTATCTTTATATTCTATATCTATTATGGCTAATGTGATATATTATTTTTGTTTTTAGTCTAATGCACTACCCAGTCATGTAAAGATCAATGTGTCTCGGCAGACATTATTTGAAGATTCTTTCCAACAGGTAAGGAAGATATCATTCGAATAAATAATACTATTTGTCTGTTTTACTCTATACATATAACGGGAGTTAAGGTCTTAAAAATTTAAAATGAGAAGAATGACTATAATTGCTTTAGTGACCATTTTAATAGTGGTCATATCAGACTAAACCACGTATTGAGTGATTGCCGCTGCTTGGCACTGGCCTCTTCTGGTTAATTCATTTTTCCTCACAGCTTCCCTTTGAGATAGCTCTCATCCTTATGTCCATTTTATAAGTAAAGGCATGATTTAGGTATATACTTGTATAAAGCTTAAATAGCTTTTTGAACAAGTTAATGTGTTTTGATACCTACTCCATAAGAATTTTTTACTTCAAGCAGAAAAAATTTTGATAATGCTAACAATTAAATAATTACATTGGTAGATACCATACTCCGTTTGAATATTCCATTTATAATACTTATGTTCATTTTCACCTCTAAATTTCTTTTTAAATGTTATGTCTGAGCATACTGTTTAAGGTGTCAGTTCCTGCTGGCCTCTCTCATGGTCACATTCTAGCCATTTTTGCTACTTTATTATTTTTATAACTAACTTCCATTTGATATATTTTCTTTCTTATTTACTATGATGTAAGCTTATAAGAGCAAGCTTGGACTATTTTGTTTATTGTTCTTTTGCCCAATATCCTAGGACACTGTCTTCTACATAGCACATACCCAGTAAAAATTCAGTGAATGAATAAATGAATGTAATATGTCTACCTTCCCTGAATCATCTACAGAATAAAGATTCAAAATCATAATGTCAGTTTTTGTTTTTGTGAGACTTCCTGTTCCTCTCTAAAGTATTGAAATGAACCAAACACAGAAGTTTTATATATTTGTATATGCCAAAATGTAATGATAATACTCTAAAAAGGTATGGAGATGTTCAAATCCAGGTTTAATTTATCATCTGTTAGACTTTGGACTATAGAGTTAATGTAACTATTATCAAACTTTTTTTGAGTTAATAACTTCTTAGCAAAGTGTTTCAGGCTTCCAACTAACTTGTTCCAAGCTTTATTTGAGTTAATTTTAGTAAGTGTGCATCTAAATTTATGGTAGACTACTTTGCTTTAAACTCTCTTGGGGAGAATCATTTCCTTCTGGATTTGTGGGATTGGACCCATGATTACCCCTGAAAGAGGCATGCTGATGATGTGTGCTCTAGCCCAGACTTAAGCATTCTTAGCTATGGTTCTGATATAGATGTGGTAGAAGTAAATTATTTTTATCCAAAGGTAAAATCTGCTTAGTAACTTGGATGTAAGCTACTTAGGGTTATGAAAATCTGATATAAGTACTATTATAATACTTATTATGATAAGACTTTATGTAATACTTAATGATTAAGGTGAGTTTCTTAATAAATGGAGTATTTTGTGTAAGCAGGATGCAGAACACGTTATTTTGCCTCTTAAGTGTTACTACTTGGAAAAAATATACAAGTCACCTGTTAGATTATGATACAGTTTTGGGGAGTGAGAGAGTAGAGATTATTATTTAACCTTAATAGATTTCTAGCTAGATGTGGTGGTGCATGCTTGTAATTCCAGTACTTGGGAGGAGTCTGAGACAGGAGGATTGTAGGATCAAGGCCAACCTCAACAACTTAAAGAGACTGTATTTCAACAAAAAAAGTAAAAAGGACTTGGGGTATAGTGCAGAGGTAGAATGACTCTGGGTTTAACCCCAGTACCAAGAAAAAAAGGAGCTTTCTGTGACATACTCTTTCTCTCTTACCATTAACTCAAAGTAGAACTAGAAGAGAAAACAGTTTAATTGATTGATGTGTCTTTAGATCATGGAACAAACCAATTGATCTCTGTAGTTAGAGACATTGTTGGCAAGAGATAAGAAAATGTTTATTAAATGTGTGGGTTAACTTAAATTTAGTGCCTGAAAATAAAATGTGCTATCTATGAGTGTTTAAATATTTGTGGTTTTTGTTTTTAATTAGATTATGGCATTAAAACCCTATGATTTGAGGAGGCGATTATATGTGATATTTAGAGGAGAAGAAGGACTTGATTATGGTGGTCTAGCAAGGTAACAAAAAATACATATCAGCTTTCAAATAAGCAAATTTTATTGCATGCAGTTAATGTATTCTTAAGAAGATATGTGAATATATTGGATTATATGTGAATATATTGGATTATTTTCAGTAGTAATCCAGATTTAATAACAATTCAAATATTGGTACAAGTCTAGAGGTCACCATTATTACTTTTCTTGCTTATCTCTCCATATAATTTCTCTGAATCTATACATATATGTAAATTTACATATACATATAGAATGGTACATATTTACATATTTACTGTTTCACAACAGAATTAATATAATACAATGTATAAAATATAAAAATTTGATTTGGGGGCTGAAGGTATAGCTCAGTGGTAGAGAGCTTGCCTAGCATACCCAAAGTCATGAATTTAATCCCCAGCAATGTAAAGCTAAAAAAGAATTTGTTTTTGTTATTTTATATACTATGGGCATCTTTCAATGTCCATGTATAGACAGCACTAATATCCTTTTTACAAATGGCTACACAATATTATATGTGCAGAAATTTTATAATTAATGAATCAGCATAAGCCTATTTCTTCATTTTTGCTCTTAAAATATTGTATGATGGTTATGTTTGTACATTTAATCTAATCTGAATCTGTTATGGTTTTTTACATTCAATAAATATATCATTCATAGAAGGTGTTTGTAAAACAATAAGTGAAAATTCCTTTAATTTTTAAATCTTTCCTTTAATTATATCACACAAACCCTAATTGGCAATAATTAATTTAAATTTTTTTTCTCAATAAGTCTTAAGAATTTTGCTTGGCCTTCATAGAAACAATCCTCTTTTGAACTGTTATTTTACTGGGGTACAGAATTACAAAATGACAGTTTACTACAACTGACAAAAAGTGATGCAGGACCAGGCAAAACTGGTGGGAAAACATTTATGATGGTATATGTGGGATTATCAGAGTTTTGTTTATATTAACATATTTTATCATCTAAAACATTAAGCTTTTTTTCATAAAGAAATACTGCCTACCATGGTAAATGTTTATACCACATCTTTTATGAAATATTCTCAATTTCAGAGATTTTTCAGACATTTAAAAAATGGTATATCACAGAAGTAAGCAAATGTGGGTATTATTTTCTGGTGTCTGAGTTTAAAACATTTATATTCTTCTTTCAACCCTTATTTGCCTCAACTTTTTAGATCTAGGTTTATTTTATTTTATTTATACATTTTTTGGTTTTGGTACTGAGAATTGAACACAGGTGCATTCTACCTCCCGGCTACTTTGAAACAGGGTCTTGCTAGATTGCTAAATCTCACTAAGTTGCTGAGGCTGGTCTTAAACCAGCCATCCTTCCGTCTCAGCCATCCCAAATACTAGGATTATAGGCATGCCCAGCTTAGTTTTATATTGTGTGGTGTGTGTTTTTTTTAATCCCCATTCACCCATCCCTACCCACAGTACTGGAGATGGAATCCAGGGGGCACTCGACCACTGACCTATATTTTCAACCTTTTTTTTAAATTTGCGACTTTCCTGAAGTTTCTGAGGCTTGCCTCCAATAGAATTGCCATACTCTTACCTCAGCTTCTTGAGTATCTGGGATTACAGACATGTAGCACCTCTTTTTTTTTATGACAGCTTAATGCATATAGTCAATTCCTCTATATCATGATTTTCTTATTTCTAAATTCTTTTTGGGTGGGAAGCAGGTACTAGGAATTGAATCCAGGGGCATTCTACCTCTGAGCAACATCTCCAGCCCTTTATTTTATTTTGAAACACTGTTGCTAAGTTGTTGAGGGTCTTGCTAAATTGCTGAGGTGGGCCTTGAACCCATGATCCTCCCATCTCAGCTTCCCAAGTACTGAGCGGGCCTTTGCCATCATACTTGGCATTCCTAAATTTTTTATTTGATTCATGTATTAGTGAGCTAGACTCATTTGATTTATTCAAGAGTCTGCAGAAGTAATATGTTCCTATAGTCTTTACACATTTGAAAATGTTTTCTTTTGATTTTACACACAGATTTTGCCTCACTGGATATGCATTTCTTGCACAAAACTTGTCTCTCCAATACTCTGTACAGACATTGTTGCACTGTTTTCTAGTATTGAATGTCAGTACTGTGACTCTGATGTTCTCCCTTTGTAGGAAACATTTTCTCTGGGTGCTCACGCAGTCCTTTTCCTTAAAGTTCATTAATTTCACTGTTGATTGTTTTATATCTTTTTTTAGGAACATATTAAGATCTTCCTTAATTTCAGGGAAGTTTTCTTCTATTGTATCTTTGAATATTTTTTTCTGTTCCATTTGTTCCATTTTTCTTCAGGAACATCAATCATGGGTATGTGGAATCTCCTTTGTCAGTCTTACGTGTCTGTCATCTTTTCTCTAATCATTTTTATCTTTGTGCTTTTCCATTTTGTTTTGAACTTTTTCAGGCCTATCCTCATGTCACTGTTTGCAGTATTGTCCTATGTTTTGCTGCTTCTAATGTGATTTTTCTTCATTAGTGGTTCTTCTGTTTTCTTCATTTTCTTCTCTAGGCTCTGCTAGTTCATCTGTTGTATCATGATTTTTTTTCAACCTTCTTGTCTCTTCATTTTATTTGAGAGTATAGAGAAGATTATGTTGAAAGTTAATTCTGCCTCTTACTACTTAGAATATTTTCTTCTTTTCTGGTAGTAGGGCCAGGTTAGGTGCCTTGTTATAGCCATTCTTCTTTTGAATGGGCTGCTGTTTGCTCAAAGTGATCTGAGAGTAACTGGTAATTTTATTCCTAATTTTTGTGTGAGTATCTAAATACACTCTAACTAGACCTACCTACTCAGTACTCTTTCCTGTGGTTATGTCTTTCTTCAGCCTTATCCTAGAAGTCACTTGGTTCAACTATATGTCAGGACTGGACTTTGTTTTAATAATTGATGTTTATTATTTCTTAGTTGTTTGTGGTAGAAAAGCATTTGTAAACAGGTTGCCAGGGCAAATGAACCTGCAGAGAGGTGGTTTGTTATGAGTTAAAATTTTGTAAATTACTTGATAACATTTTAAAAATTACCAGATTATGCTTAGGATGTTGTTAAAATTATGTCATTTTAAAACTTTAGACCCACATTTTCACCTTATTTGCATTAGTTGGCTGAATATGAGTAGCTATTTTCCTTTTAAGGTAGCATTCAATTCTGTTTCATTAAAGTGCCACGACTAACCAGATTAAAGACGAGGATAAGGTACCTAGAAGTTCTCCTTCCTTGTATCCAGTAATTTGATCAGGGCTGTAGTGAGGAATAAGGGATAATGGCTAAGCAAAGAATACAAATCCCACATACTCACTGGTAACAATAAGCATTTGAACTTGAAATCTTGCTTTTAAAAAAAGTTGCTGTTAAAAGTACCTTATGCAAATTGAATTTATTTTTTTTTATCTAATGGGATTTCATCTGTTGGATTTTTAGAGTGAGGCATAGTAGGTGATAAAAAGTAAGAGATTGCTTACTACCTTTAAAGTCCTTACCTTTTAAAGTTGTAGTTCAATTTTTAATATATTGACAACAAAATAAAACCGTTCCATAGCCACAGTGCTATATGCCTCAGTGTCACCAGCAAATATTTATTAAGACATATTTTGGTACTTGGGGTTTTAGTTTAGTGGTAAAATGCTTGCCTGGAATGTGTGGGACATTGGGTTTGATCCCTAGCATCTCTCTGCAAAACAAAGACCCTATTGGGTGTGTGTGTGTATGTATATATGTATATGCACACACACTATAGGATATATGTATCTCCTAAAGTGTTTATAAAGTTAAGGACACAATATATATATATATATATATATATATGTGTGTGTGTATTTATATATATGTATTATATATATGTATTTGTATATATGTATATATGTTTATATATATAAAAACATATGTATATATGTATATATGTTTATATATATATAAACATGGCTTTTGCCTTTGAGGAGATTGCCCTGGTGAATGGGGCAGGTCATGCATAAAAATAAATACTCTTTTGAAATTGTTACCACAAAATGTTATCACAAAATAGTACATGACTGATATAATTTAGTGAGATTGCTCCAGAAATTTCTGAAATAAAATTTAAGCTGCAGTGAAAAAGTGGGATTTAAGTATGAATTGAATTCAAGTTGAAGAGATGTATTCCTATAAAAGTTTTGTATAGAAATAAGCATGTATCTATGAGCAGTGATTTTGTAGTTTGGCAATGCAGGAACTAGCAGGTAACTTTAAATGGAAAGTCAGATCATAGATGACTTCAATGGAGAGCTGAGGAATTGGGTAGTGGAATGGTTAAAAGCTGTTGAGCTCATGTATGACATATATATACACACATATGTTTATTATATATACATATATATATAGGTGTATTTAAGACTTGTTTTTAAGTTCATATATATAGGAATGCTAAAAAATGTCTTGACTTATTTTCTTATAGAGAATGGTTTTTCTTGCTTTCACATGAAGTTTTGAACCCAATGTATTGCTTATTTGAGTACGCAGGCAAAAACAACTATTGTCTACAGATAAATCCAGCATCAACCATTAATCCAGACCATCTTTCATACTTCTGTTTCATTGGCCGCTTTATTGCAATGGTGAGTTCCTGACTTTCAGTTATTTTATTTAAATCTGTCTTATTTCAAAAATGTTTTATGAGGACTAGAAAGAGAAAGATAAGTATTATAGTTATTATTCATAAAATTTGTAACCAAGCATGTTTACTTAGGAAGAAATGGTCAAATATAGTTTATATTTTGATTACTTGTATGAAATCAAATAATGAGTATGAGAATTATTTATGTAGCTATGTAGCCTTTATAAAATAAAGCTTAATTCTAGTAAAACTGTGGTTACTTTTTTATAAAAGGAAAATCAGAATTATCTAATAACTGCTCTTGATTGATGTTTATGGAATTTTCAGAGCTTTGCCGAAGCTCTAGAATTAGTTTTTGAGAAATATTTTTATATATCATCTATTCATTGAAACAAATATTGAGATTCTACTATAATACTAAAGTATTCTAGACATTTGATGTTAGAAAAAGATGCAGTCCCTACTCTTAGGGAGCTAAATTCTTTAAAAGGGAGAGCAGTAATAGACATGTGCTACTAAGGGAAAGGGGAGTGGAGAGTGTTGCTCTTTTATAAAATGTGGTGAAAGAAGTCCTCTGATGGAAGACACATGAACAGAGGCATGAATATAGCAAGGGACTAATCACACAGATACCCTGGAGAAGAACATGTTAGGCACAGGGAACACCAAGACAGTGGCTCCAAGGAGGAAATGCATTTTTGGTTGAGAAACAGACCAACATGATTGGAGTGGAGTATTTGAAAGAGAATGTGGTAGGAGGTGAAATGCTATGTAAGACTTTTTATTCACTAAGAGAAAATAGGGCAGTGAGTGGCATGGATTAAGCAACATAATCTAACTTAAACTTTATTAAACTTGCTTTACTTCTCTGTAGAAGAGAGACTACAATTGGGGGCAGAGGAAAGGAAGGGCAGAGGCAGGAAGACCATTTGTAACAATCTAGGTGAGAGAGGATATAGTGGCTTGGGTTGGTGTGGTGGAACAATGGAAGAATGAGAAATGGTTTGGATTCTGCATATATTCTAAAGTTAGAGCTAAAAAGGATTTTCTGTGAGTTAAGTATAACACCAAAATTAATGGCATGTACATCTGGCTACAGTTGGCATTTCCTAAGATGGACAGAATTGTAGCAAAAGCAAATTTTGGGGTTGAGGGAAATTAAGAATTTGGATTTGACTTGCTTAATTTGGGATGCCAATAGACATCCATATGGAGATACAGAATATGTAGTTGGATATTAAATCTGGTGATGATGGGATGTCTTGATTAGGGAGGCATTTGGGAGTTCTGGGCATGTAGAAAATATTAAAAGGCTATGTGACTGTTTAAGGTATAGGTGTGGACAGAGAAAAAGGTTATAAATTGAGGAAATAAGGAATCATCAAAAGAGCTAAAGTAGAAAAATCAAGAATGATTCACAGAAGACAAGAAGAAAGTTTCAAAAAGGGAGATACAGTCAGCTCTGTCATATGTTACTGTCAAGATGAGCAATATGAGTCTTTAGAATTGACTATTTAGCGACAAAGTTAAAGATTCTCATGAGTGATGGGATAGAAAGCTTGAGGAGAGGGAAATGAAAAGGGAATGGAGGGAGAAGAGGACACAGCAAATATAAACAAATATTTTAAAGAAGTTTGCTGTAAAAGATCATAGAGCATTGGGCAGTAACTAGAAATGAGTATGGGGTCAACAGTGAGAGGAGAATAGAATATTTGTATTGCTGATAATGCTGATCAAATAGTAAAGAATTTGATGAACTCACTAATAAAAGGATTATGGAAGCAATGACTTTAAATTGGAGAGAGAGAGGAAGATATTTATTCACTGCACACAGAGGTTATAATAGAAAGCTTGTTCATAATACAAGTGTATGGATTCAGATGCTAGTAATGAACGGATTTGGTGAAATCACAGAAGTTCTCATCTGATACTATTTCCTTGGTGAAGTAGGAATTAAGACCGTCAACTCAAAATGAGAATTCGTGCAAAAGGTATTTGAGGGAAGAGAATTAGGAGTGAAATAGGCCTCTTAAGGAGAGTGGGAAAGTGACTATGGTAGGGCAATATCAGCTCCAGGCAGCACCAAGTTTCCATAGTTGTTTGTTGGTCATGAATGAGTTAGTTTGTACATGCATTTCTAGTATGTTCTACTGTGTAGATAAAGGCATTGAGTAAATTGAAAGCTGAATTTAGCTAGGCTTGGATTTTGCCTGATATACAGTGGAAGAAACAGGGTTTGAAGGTATACACGAGGGTAATATGAATGACTGATAATAAAATCTAAACTGAGCAAAGGCAGACTCACTTTATGACGAGGCCGAGAGACAATGATGAGGTAGGTTCACTGGATTTGTTACATCGTGATGGTCTCAAACACTGCTGGGGCCTCTGCAACTGAGACCCTCAGCAACATAGTGAGACCCTGTTTCAAAAGAAAAAGGGCTTAGGTTGTAGCTCTGAGGTAGAGTTTCCCCTCCTCCATCCCAGGATTCAGTCCTCAATATCTCTTGAAAATACTGCTGAGAGCCTGTTCTTTTTTATATATTGGCTCTTGTGAATAAGAATGAAGGTACAGTGATCCTGAAAACCCTTCAGGCAACTATTGAAAATAAGAAAAGAATAGGAATGGGGTCCTCCCAGGTGTACAGGGTACTTCATTTCTGTATTCAATTAGACTAATTTATAAAATATATTAGAAAGAGTATGGGGGTTGGTAATAAAATCCTTTACCATCCTATTTATAGTCTTTGGTAGTACATTGTATAGCCAAGTGTTTTACCTCCATAAAATAGATCTTTAATATGTTTTTCATACTTACCATTTTATCTAATTTTTAATATTCATGATTTTTGCTGTTCACTTGCAAATGTCTTGTTTATAAATCTTGATGATTTCTCTGATATTATTGTGTACCAAATAAATTATTATTTTGTAAGTTTTAAATAAAGTTTTTTTTTGTTTTTCTTGGCAGGCACTATTTCATGGAAAATTTATTGATACTGGGTTCTCTTTACCATTCTATAAGCGTATGCTAAGTAAAAAACTTACTATTAAGGATTTGGAATCTATTGATACTGAATTTTACAATTCCCTTATCTGGATAAGGTTTGAAGATTCCTTTTTTCAATAAAATACATTTTTGAAACCCATTAAATGTTTTATTGATTAGCACATACATAGATATATGTATATGTGTTTTTTTTTTTAATCCAGAGACAACAACATTGAAGAATGTGGCTTAGAAATGTACTTTTCTGTTGACATGGAGATTTTGGGCAAAGTTACCTCACATGACCTGAAGTTGGGGGGTTCCAATATCCTGGTGACTGAGGAGAACAAAGATGAGTATATTGGGTAAGGTGATACACTTTATGTAATTTAATTTCTAGAACTTGTAGAATGCACTAAAACAAACTAAATCTTCTGTCTGTACCTAAATCTCTTCTTTTTTTTTTTCCCCCTCCTTTGGGATGTTCTTAAGAGTTGCAATTTTCTTGGAATAGATTATGTGAGGACCTTTGTTTCCCTGTACCATTTCTTGTAAGCATTCTGCCTTTGGCGAGATCAAAAGTAGGAGAACATGGATGCTGAAAGGGAGCACTGGAAAAGCTGTAACACCCTCATTTGTAGGTGAAGGGACTGAGATTCTTGGGTAGATGCAAAACCAAATCTGCACCCAGTTCTTGGCTGTTGGTCAGATGTTCCTTCCCAGTCCATGTCTCTTCCCTGTTTGTGACTGTGCTCTTCACAGTGCTCCACCACCTCCCATTTGAGACCCGTGAACTCCTGGATTCCATGATGCCATGCCATCCTCATTTTCTTCATTTCCTCTGTCAGTGGTGTGCTCTAAATTTCTATTTCCAAAATATCTTTTTCCAAGAATATTGGTTTAACCTACTTCTCTAAATGGTATGCTACCATGGCTTCTGTTTTCGAATAAAGTAGTATCTAAACTTTAGAAATATTGTTCATTTGCCAGATAAATGCAGGTTTTTTCAGGATAGACTAGGGCAGTAAATATTTTAGATTTATGGGCCACATAGACTCTTATTTCATCTACCCAGCTCTGCAGGTATAATAGAAAAGGAGCCATAAACAATTTTTAAGCAGAAAGTGTGATTACATTTCAATAAAACTAAAATTTTATTTCATAATTTGTATATCACAAAATATTATTTTGGAGATTTTTTAATCTTTTTTAAGTTGTCATGGTCTACTCATCTTAAATTTAACACATCTAAAATAAAATTTCTTAGTTTTTCTACCCATTACTAGGGACACTATGATTTTCACCTTCATTTAGACTTAGATTCTAGTTATCATCTTTGTTTCTTCCCTTTAGTATTTGTTTGTTTGTTTATATGTATACTATTACTTTTTAGTTTTTCCATCTTTAGTTCAGTAGAGATAGATGTAACTTATTTTCTGATAGCTATACAAATTATAGTATATCTGTTTTGCATTTAGTCATTTCTGCTCCATGAGTCATCTGATCGTGTCCAGTGGGGCCACTACAAACAAGGTGGCAGAAAACCCCATGTGTCTTCTTACTTGTCTGTCTGGGAGAGATTAACAAAAAGTGAAGTTACAAAGTCAAAAGTATCTCATAGACATAACTGTGTTGTTTTCCCAGATGATTACAACAATCTTTTTCCCCCTTCCTAATTTGTAAATTTGCTACTGTCTTTGAATTCACATCCTTCCTTTCTCTTTGCCTTTAAGCTAAACGCAGCCTTCTTAGCATGGCATTCTCAGTCTCTTGCTCCCTAAACCCTTCAACAAGAGAAATTACCAATAATTAAGTTTCTTCTTTGTACATTTTTCTCTTTCTGAGATATTTTTGTTTGACTTTGTTATACTATAAACATTATTCTTATTGAGAAAACAAAGCTATTTATTTTTAATAAAATGTATTCACCCAGACAATACATAAGGCACTGGGTTTTCTCTGTTTCGTAAGCCTTATTAAACCTTTCACAAAGCCCAACAGTAAACATTATCTAGAACAACCTAAGCATTTAAACAATGCTGTAAATGGTGTCAAACAACAAATGTAGTTTAAGCAGAACTTTATAATACAAGGTTTTATGTTATCTTGGTTACTCAGAACTTATGTTTTGTGTTAAAGTAATCACTCTATTTTAAGATATTAACTGTATAGTACCTATTGTAAAAGGTTTGATAATCTAATCTGAATACAATATTTGGAGGAATTTTTTCAGTCTCAAACAAGAACAAACTTAAGTCTTTTCAATCTTGCTTCTGAAAATTGTGAAATAATAATCTTTTTCTAGTTGTGATACCTTATTTTTAGTGTATAAAATTGACCTTTAAGAAATCTAAAAGTAACAGAGTGGTAGAAATATGTATGAAGAACCATCAGAATTCAAAGCGGGAAGGAGTTATAGCTTTTGATTGGAAGGGTCAGGAAAGCTTCATAGGATGTTGTGCATGAGTTAGGTCTTAAAATATGCATGAGGGCATGCCTGGAGTTGAGCTTCTAGGGAGGTGGAAATCAGCAAGAGGAATTGAACTGGTATTAATCCTCCAGCTACTGTGCTGTAGGAATCTTCTAAGACTTCTAAGATGGGGAGAAAGGGCGGCTGGCTAGACAGAAGGATTGAATGGTAGGCAAAAGGCACCTTAATAGAGGGAAACTGTTATTCGAAGAGATCTGAGTTTTGCCTTAAATTACAGTCATCTAAAGCAAACCAAGGTGGGATGATCAGAACTTTTTTTGGAAAGGTAATTCTGCCATCTACTTTGAGGATGAATTAGGAGTACGGTGGAAGAGGGAATAATTGCGGACAGAATACTGGTTAAGTTTTGTCAGTAATCTAGCACAGCAAGGTATCCTAGGCTTAAAATAGGGCCAGTGCACTAGAGATAAAAGTGAGGGAATGGGTTTGAGGATATTACAAAATGGCATAGATTCAACTATTGATTATATGCCATGAGGAGAAGAATAGTAAATAGACATACTTGACAATTGAGGTTTATGGATTGGTTCACAATTGGATTGTGATAGAAGGATATCCAAGGAAAGATGATTGGTAAACATTCAAGTCTGAGTAGGGAAGCAAAATTGGGGATTTTAAGAATTACTGACTTTTCTGTGATAGTTGAAATTGTATTAGTTGAAAATATTTGTAGAGAATAAATAGCTGAAAGCAAAAATCTAAATAATAACAACCTTTACAGAATAATGAACCAATAAAGGAGACAAAAGAGTCTCCAAAGCTGCATCATAAATAACATTAATGGATGCAAGACTAATTTCATGAGACTAGAAATGCCAGTTCCCGGCCAGTGTTTATAACTAGTATAGCGAATTCCTTCTGTGTTCCAGGTAGTTCTAGCAGCACAAGCACTGAAAAGGGAGTGTTGGACTTGGCAGTTAGAAGTTGCTTGATGACACTTATGAAAAAAAGTTATTCTGTTTTTTCTTGGGAAAGAGATGTTGGAAGCAGACTACCATGGTTTAAAGTTTAGATCAACAGACCAGGCACGCCTGTAATCTCAGTACTTGGGAGGCTGAGACAGAAGGATCAAGGTTCAAGCACACAGCCTCAGCAACTTAGTGAGAGCTCTCAGCAGCCCAGCCAGGCTTTGTTTCAAAACAAAAAACATAAAATGGGCTAGGGGTATAGCTCAGAGGTATAATGCTCCTGAGTTCAGTCCATAGTACCAAAAAGGGGAAAAAAAAAGTTTAGATCAACAAGAAGTGAGAAAGTGGAGACCATGAATATAGTTTACTCTTATAAATGTAGAGGTAAAGGAAGGACAGAGAATAGTTCAATAAATCTCTGGGTTGAAGGAAGGTTTTGGGGGGAAGAATTAGTTTTAACATCTTTGTGGATAAATGGGGAAAAGAATAGGAAGGTAGAGTTGAGGATTTATGCAGTAAAGTGGATTTAGTAACTAATGAAAATTAACTTTTTCTGCAACACAGAAAGTGGAATTAGAATGGGAGGAGCGTGGATAAGATGGCTGTATTTTCACCTGGTCTTCTCTTTATCAGGTAGTATATGATGTTTTTCCAGAAGATCTCTCCAGACCTGTGACCTTTTGGAAACTTTGTGTCGCCAACAGATTTTCTTCTTTCTTTGAAAAGCTGCCTTATGCCTTCTTAGAATGGTCCATTGCATCTTAATTAATTTTTTTTCTATTTTGATTAGGAAGTCTTCATGGTCTCCAACAAACCAGCATGTAAAGAACCTGTTCTCCAGTTTTAAGCCTTCTCAAACTATAAATCTATACAAGCACATGGCCCATAGACATTGTCATTACACGTTACTGAGATAATCCTCGAGCCAGAGTCCTCAGGTTTTCTTTGCAAATGCATGGTGGGAAGAGAGCCTGTTAAATCATTAGCTGTTCCCTTCCTGTGTCAGAATACAGTATTTGGAATTACTTGTCCACCTATACAAAGAAATAATTAGTGCTAGAATTTGGTTGTCTTACTGATAAGTGAAAAACACTCTTAATTGGGGAAAAATCCCTTTTAGTATCTACTGATGTGCTAGAATTATTAACTCTAAAATTACCAATGTACATACATACACATATGTACATGTGTTGTATATATACGTGTAGTATATTTAGAATGAAAGAAAGAACCTTAGAAGTTCTTTTTTTAGAAGTTCTGGGGCTTTTAATCCTTTAACATCACATAAAAGCAACCTATTTTCAAATACCATCTTTATTTTCAGTTTAATGACAGAATGGCGTTTTTCTCGAGGAGTACAAGAACAGACCAAAGCTTTCCTTGATGGTTTTAATGAAGTTGTTCCCCTTCAGTGGCTACAGTACTTTGATGAAAAAGAATTGGAGGTTAGGCTCTTTTATTATGTTATTGTAGGGAATTTTAGTGGGGTGGAGGGGCCTTTTTGCTTTAATACAGTAATATCCACACATTTTTAAATCATGTAGCATAATCTCAGATATCTTGTTAATTGTTCAGGTGGCATTAATACTAGCATTGGGTTGATCTTGATTAATTCTCTGAATCATGATGATCTCATGAGCATTCATCAACCATTGACAGCTCTTAGGGATCATAAAGAATAATTTGAACATTAATAATTTTAGGAAATTTCTGAAATTTTGGTTTATTAATGAGTTGCGTAAAAGCTCAGTTTTTAAGTTATGAATTCTTAGTGATCCTAACTGTATTTAGGCTGTTAGAAGTATATTGTAAATTCTATTTATTGTGTATATGTGATAAAATGTTAAATTTACCATTTTAAGTATACTTTTCAATAACTTTAAATATCACATTCTTGTGTGTCCAATCTCCAAAACTTTTTCATCTGAAACTCTTCCTATTAAACAATAGCTCCTCATATCCCTCAGTCCCTGTAATCATTATTCTACTTTGTTTCTATGATTTTGACTATACTTGAAATCTCCTATAAGTGAAATTACGTAGTATTTATCTTTTATCTTTTGTGACTGCTTATTTTACTTAGCATAATGTCAGAGTTTGTCCATGCTGTAGCATGTGTGAGGATTTCTTCCTTTTATAAGGCTAAATAATATTCATATATATTTATATACACATACACGTATAAGTACGTATGTATATATGTACACACATACACACACACACACACTCACACACACACACTTAGCCCAAACTATGCTCAGGAAAATTAAAATAGATTTAGATAGGTGGAGAGATGTACTGGTGGGTATTGAAAGAGTTAATATTATTAAAATGTCAGTTCTCCCCAAATTGGTCTTATAAATTAAATACAATCCCAGTCAGCATCTCAATAGATTTTTTTCCCCCTGAAGTATTGAGAATTGAACCAGGGCCTTACATTATGCTAGGTAGCCCTCTAATACTGAGCTGCGGGCCTCAGACTTGCAATCCTCCTGCCTCAGGCTCCTGAATAGCTGGGATTACAGCTGTGGGTCACAGCGCCTGCCTCCAACAGAATTAAAATTTTTGTAGAAAATAACAGGCTGATTTTAAAATTAACAAGGAACATAGAGGCTTTGGAATAGCCAATAGAACTTTGAAAAAGGACAAATGTGGAGGATTTATACAATCTGATTTCAAGACCTAATTACTATAAAGATATATTGAGGTAGTGTGCTAATATGAAAGGATACACAAATAGATGAATACCAGAGTTCAGAAATAGCAGCACACGTATATACTCAATTGAGATTCACTTTAAATGAATCAGAAATGTGAAAGTAAACAGAAAACTTAAAAATTTTGGTATAGGAAGAAGTTTCTTAGAAGAAAAAAAGCAGTAACTATAAAAGAAAAGTACGGAGAAATTTTACTTCATTAAAACTAAAAATTTCTGTTCTGCAAAAGATCCCATTAAGCCATGCATGGTGTCACATGCCTGGAATCCCAGCAGCCTAGGAGGTTGAGGCAGGAGGACACAAGTTCAAGGGCAGCATGGGCAACTTAGCAAGACCCCATCTCAAAACATAGAAAGGGCTGAGGGTTTAGCTCAGAAATGGAGCCTCACTAAGGTTAGTCTCCAGTATCACAAAACCATCACTAAGAAAAGGAAAAGGCAACCCACATACTGGGAAGAGTCGAGACAATAGTACTATGTCCAGAATATGTTTTTAAAACATTTTATAAAAAGACAAAAAAAATGTTTTTAAATGGACAAAAAACTGACCCCTAAAAAGTTATAAATAAGCCAATGCAATGGTGTTCCTCTGTTTAGGAGACCAAGACAAGA
The DNA here is from genome assembly GCF_963383645.1 of Muscardinus avellanarius. NCBI lineage: Eukaryota > Metazoa > Chordata > Mammalia > Rodentia > Gliridae > Muscardinus > Muscardinus avellanarius. The sequence goes on along the minus strand of NC_137789.1, from coordinate 52,620,350 downwards.
GGAACACTTGAGCCTAGGAGTTTGAGGCCAGCTTGGGCAACATTAACAAGATCATGTCTTTAAAAAAAAGAAAAGATAGGCAAAAGTGCAAGTGAACACAATGGAAGATGACTACTAGCCATTGGGGAAATATAAATTAAAACTAAATGGAAGTCAGGCATAGTGGCACATGCTGTAATCCCAGCATTCAGAAGGCTGAGACCGGAGGATTGTGTTTTGCGACAGCCTCAGCTACTTAACAAAGCCCTCCGCAACTCAGTAAGACTTTGTTTCAAAAATAAAAAGACTAAAAAATAGGGCTGGGTGTGTAGCTTGGAGGTACAGTACCCCTGGGTTCCATCCCCAGTACCACAAAAATAAATAAATAAGTAAAGTAAATGAAATAGCAGTTGGGATAGTGTCGGTAGTTTCTTATAACAATACACGTACAATTCCTTTTGCCCTAGCATTTACACTATTGGGTGTCTACCCAAGTGAGATGAAATATATTCATACAAATACTTGTATGTAAATGTTCATTGCAACATTGCTCATCAAAGCTAAGAATTAAAAGCAAACTAAGTGTCCATCAACAAGTGAATAAAAAATTGTTACATATTCATATAGTAGACTGGTACTCAGTGATAGGAAAGAATGAAGTACTGGTATCCTCAATTATAGGGATGAATCTCAGAAATATTTTGTGAGTGGGAGGAGGGAGGGAAGCAGAAAGCAGTGTGTGGGGCCTATACATGACAAAAATAGGTATATATGCATATATGTGACATTCTCAAAAAGACAAATGTACGTGATAAAATCTTTCACCTAACAGAAAGGGACAGCATGGAAAGATTGCGGATCTTGATTGTGATGGTGGTTACTGAGGTATATCTATCTGTCAAAATACATCTAACTCTATACTTAAATTTGTGCATTGAGTGTAAGTTATAGCTCAAAATTGATTTATAAAAACTTCAGAGCCAGACATGGTGGCACGCGCTTATAATCTCAGCATTTGGGAGGCTGAGAGTGGAGGATCATGGTTTACGGACAGCCTCAGCTACTTAACGAGGCCCTTCGCAACTGAGACCTGTTTGAAAAAATAAAAAGACCAAAAAAAAAAAAAAATAGGGTTGGGGGTGTAGCTCAGAAGTAGAATGCCCCTGGGTTCCATCCCCAGTACTGAAAAATAAAAAACACTTCAGACATTACATACTATATTATACCTAAAATGTTTTTTATTCCATATACATAGTAAACTGGGGCTGTTTGAAAATCTCAGGTATATAGAAGGTCTTATTCCCAAATAGGCTAGATAAATGAATAATATGGTTAGGATTTTTTTGTTGTTGTTGCTGTTTTTTGTTTGGTACTCGGAACAAAGTTCTCAGGGGTTTTCTACCTTTGAGCTACAACCTGTTCCTATTTTATTTTTATTTTGAAACAGAATCTCACTAAGTTGGTGAGGACCGTGCTAAGTTGCTGAGGCTGGCCTCGAACCCACAATTCTTCTATATCAGCCCCCCAAGTACTAGAATTAAATAGGCATGTGCCACCATGCCTGGATGTTTAGTGTATTTTTTAAGTTTTTTTTATTTTATTTTATTATTTGTGTGTGTGTGTGTGTGTGTGTGTGTGTGTGTGGTACTGGGGTTCCTGGAAGCCCTTCTACCTCCAGGCTACACTCCCATCCTATTTTTCATATTTTTTATTTGGAAACAGGGTCTCTTAAGCCAGCGCGGCTGGTTTTGAATCTGCGATCCTCCTGTCTCCGCCTCCCAAACGCGGAGATTATAAGCATGCGCCACCACACTGGCTTAAGTTTTAACTATGTAAGATAGTATAAATTTTTAAAAAATTCATCGGAAATTTATGTTTGAAACTAATCAACAGCTTGGATACCTAATCATTAAGGACATGTACTTTTCAGTATAGCCGTTCTTGAAGAATAGCTATTCTATATTTTTAGTTTGAGTTCAGAAAACATGCATAAAATATCAAAGATACATAACTCTCTTGCCATAAAATTTGTCTAATCTGCTTACTGTGACCATCATTTGCTATGTACATAGCTATATTCACATAATTATGCCCTTTGCATAACTGGAAAATTTCAGTCATATAATTATTCTCGTCACTAAATCTTTATTGTGATCAGCTGTTGTATTCATTTCCCAGGTTATGTTGTGTGGCATGCAGGAGGTTGACTTGGCAGATTGGCAGAGAAATACCGTTTATCGACATTATACAAGAAACAGCAAGCAAATAATTTGGTTTTGGCAGGTATTTATATTTTTGAAATCAAGTATTCAAAGGAAATGTTTTCTAACAAAATGTGGTTTAAAAAGTTTCTGAGGTTTGGTTTTGTTGTTACTTTTTAGTTTAGAATGCTTTCGGACATGGTTTTTAGTCTTCAATTCTAAATCTGTAGTGAGAAGTGGAAAGACTTGGTAAACATATTTTTCATTGCTTTCTTCTTTTTTTTTTTTTTTTTTGCCTTAGTATTATCATTTTTATTTTTTTTTTTTTAGCTCTTATTTTATTTTATTTTTTTAATTAATTTATTTTTTTAAATTGGTGCATTGTAGTCATATATCAATCACATTGGAGTACAAGACTTGAGAGGATATACAAGCACACATCATCCAATTAGCCCTCCTCCAGCCCCCGTCCCATTCCCTCCCCCTCCCTCCATCCCACACTTCTTTGGTGATTTACTTTGATACATTTGTTTATGTACCTCCTGCATTTTAAAGAGGCTCCGTCCTCCAGTATTACATACCCTCTGATTGGTCACATTAGTTGCTTCACTATAGGGACCTTTCTATAGCTCAACCTCTTCCTGTTGCCCTTTTCCTCCTAGTTATTGCTGATTAAGAGAAGCGTCTGATTTATATTTTCTGCGATATTTCTCTGTGCATGCTGCGTTGCAAGTACCAATCTCACTCTTGATGGTCCCAGTAGTGGCCTGGCTACTCAGTGGACTGATCCAGACCTCGCTGGCTCAAGCAGCGGCCTTGCCTCATGGGAGGACCCAGTTCTGGTCTCGCTGGCCCCTGAACCGGTCAAACCCCTAAGCTGGCTTTGGTCCCGACCTTAGAGGCCGCAGGAGTGAACTTGCCTCACGCCAGTCTCCGATGCTGGCCATTGGCCCCTGCACCGGTCTAACCCCTTGGCAGGATTCCAATCCCGGCCTCGGAGGCCCCAACACTGGTAATGCCTCATGGCAGGCTCCGATGCCGGCCTCACTGGCCCCAGCACCGGCCTAACCCCTTGACAGGCTCTTATCCTGGCCTCAGAGGCCCCAGTACCGGCCTTGCCTCAAGGCAGGCTCCGATGCCGGCCTCGCTGGCCCCAGCACCGGCCTAACCCCTTGACAGGCTCCGATCCCGGCCTCGGAGGCCCCAGCACTGGTCATGCCTCAAGGCAGGCTCCGATGCCGGCCTCGCTGGCCCCAGCACCGGCCTAACCCCTTGGCAGGCTCCGATCCCGGCCTCGGAGGCCCCAGCACTGGTCATGCCTCAAGGCAGGCTCCGATGCCGGCCTCGCTGGCCCCAGCACCGGCCTAACCCCTCGGCAGGCTTTTATCCTGGCCTCGGAGGCCCCAGTACCGGCTTTGCCTCACGGCAGGCTCCGATGCCGGCCTCGCTGGCCCCAGCACTGGCCTAACCCCTCGGCATGCTCCGATCCCGGCCTCGGAGGCCCCGGCACTGGTCATGCCTCACGGCAGGCTCCGCTGCCGGCCTCGTTGGCCCCAGCACCGGCCTAACCCCTTGGCAAGCTCTTATCCTGGCCTCGGAGGCCCCAGTACCGGCCTTGCCTCACGGCAGGCTCTGCTGCCGGCCTCGCTGGCCCCAGCACCGGCCTAAACCCTTGGCAAGCTCTTATCCTGGCCTCGGAGGCCCCAGTACCGGCCTTGCCTCACGGCAGGCTCCGATGCCGGCCTCGCTGGCCCCAGCACCGGCCGAACCCCTCGGCAGGCTCTTATCCTGGCCTCGAGGCCCCAGTACCGGCCTTGCCTCAAGGCAGGCTCCGATGCCGGCTTCGCTGGCCCCAGCACCGGCCTAACCCCTCAGCAGGCTCTTATCCTGGCCTCGGAGGCCCCAGTACCGGCCTTGCCTCATGGCAGGCTCCGATGCCGGCCTCACTGGCCCAGCAGCGGCCTAACCCCTCGACAGGCTCCGATCCCGGCCTCAGAGGCCCCAGTACCGGCCTTGCCTAACGGCAGGCTCCGATGCCGGCCTCGCTGGCCCCAGCAGCGGCCTAACACTTCGGCAGGCTCCGATCCCGGCCTCGGAGGTCCCAGCACTGGTCATGCCTCAAGGCAGGCTCCGATGCCAGCCTCGCTGGCCCCAGCACCGGCCTAACCCCTTGGCAGGCTCTTATCCTGGCCTCGGAGGCCCCAGTACCGGCCTTGCCTCACGGCAGGCTCCGATGCCGGCCTCGCTGGCCCCAGCACCGGCCTAACCCCTCGGCATGCTCCGATCCCGGCCTCGGAGGCCCCAGCACTGGTCATGCCTCACGGCAGGCTCCGCTGCCGGCCTCATTGGCCCCAGCACCGGCCTAACCCCTCGGCAAGCTCATATCCTGGCCTCGGAGGCCCCAGTACCGGCCTTGCTTCACGGCAGGCTCCGATGCCGGCCTCGCTGGCCCCAGCACCGGCCTAACCCCTCGGCAGGCTCTTATCCTGGCCTAGAGGCCCCAGTACCGGCCTTGCCTCACGGCAGGCTCCGATGCCGGCCTCGCTGGCCCCAGCACCGGCCAAACCCCTCGGCATGCTCCGATCCCGGCCTCGGAGGCCCCAGCACTGGTCATGCCTCACGGCAGGCTCCGCTGCCGGCCTCGTTGGCTCCAGCACCGGCCTAACCCCTCAGCAAGCTCTTATCCTGGCCTCGGAGGCCCCAGTACCGGCCTTGCCTCACGGCAGGCTCCGATGCCGGACTCGCTGGCCCCAGCACCGGCCTAACCCCTCGGCAGGCTCTTATCCTGGCCTCGAGGCCCCAGTACCGGCCTTGCCTCAAGGCAGGCTCCGATGCCGGTCTCACTGGCCCCAGCACTGGCCTAACCCCTCAGCAGGCTCTTATCCTGGCCTCGGAGGCCCCAGTACCGGCCTTGCCTCACGGTAGGCTCCGATGCCGGCCTCACTGGCCCCAGCAGCGGCCTAACCCCTCGGCAGGCTCCGATCCCGGCCTCAGAGGCCCCAGTACCGGCCAACGAGGCCGGCAGCGGAGCCTGCCGTGAGGCATGACCAGCCTAACCCCTCGGCAGGCTCTTGTCCTGGCCTCGGAGGCCCCAGTACCGGCCTTGCCTCAAGGCAGGCTCCGATGCCGGCCTCGCTGGCCCCAGCAGCGGCCTAACCCCTCGGCAGGCTCCGATCCTGGCCTCGGAGGTCCCAGCACTGGTCATGCCTCACGGCAGGCTCCGCTGCCGGCCTTGTTGGCCCCAGCACCGGCCTAACCCCTCGGCAAGCTCTTATCCTGGCCTCGGAGGCCCCAGTACCGGCCTTGCCTCACGGCAGGCTCCGATGCCGGCCTCGTTGGCCCCAGCACCGGCCTAACCCCTCGGCAAGCTCTTATCCTGGCCTCGGAGGCCCCAGTACCGGCCTTGCCTCACGGCAGGCTCCGATGCCGGACTCGCTGGCCCCAGCACCGGCCTAACCCCTCGGCAGGCTCTTATCCTGGCCTCGAGGCCCCACTACCGGCCTTGCCTCAAGGCAGGCTCCGATGCCGGTCTCGCTGGCCCCAGCACTGGCCTAACCCCTCAGCAGGCTCTTATCCTGGCCTCGGAGGCCCCAGTACCGGCCTTGCCTCACGGTAGGCTCCGATGCCGGCCTCACTGGCCACAGCAGCGGCCTAACCCCTCGGCAGGCTCCGATCCCGGCCTCAGAGGCCCCAGTACCGGCCTTGCCTCAAGGCAGGCTCCGATGCCGGCCTCGCTGGCCCCAGCACCGGCCTAACCCCTCGGCAGGCTCTTGTCCTGGCCTCGGAGGCCCCAGTACCGGCCTTGCCTCAAGGCAGGCTCCAATGCTGGCCTCGCTGGCCCCAGCAGCGGCCTAACCCCTCGGCAGGCTCCGATCCTGGCCTCGGAGGTCCTAGCACTGGTCATGCCTCACGGCAGGCTCCGCTGCCGGCCTTGTTGGCCCCAGCACCGGCCTAACCCCTCGGCAAGCTCTTATCCTGGCCTCAGAGGCCCCAGTACCGGCCTTGCCTCACGGCAGGCTCCGATGCCGGACTCGCTGGCCCCAGCACCGGCCTAACCCCTCGGCAGGCTCTTATCCTGGCCTCGAGGCCCCAGTACCGGCCTTGCCTCAAGGCAGGCTCCGATGCCGGCCTCGCTGGCCCCAGCAGCGGCCTAACACTTCGGCAGGCTCCGATCCCGGCCTCGGAGGTCCCAGCACTGGTCATGCCTCAAGGCAGGCTCCGATGCCAGCCTCGCTGGCCCCAGCACCGGCCTAACCCCTTGGCAGGCTCTTATCCTGGCCTCGGAGGCCCCAGTACCGGCCTTGCCTCACGGCAGGCTCCGATGCCGGCCTCGCTGGCCCCAGCACCGGCCTAACCCCTCGGCATGCTCCGATCCCGGCCTCGGAGGCCCCAGCACTGGTCATGCCTCACGGCAGGCTCCGCTGCCGGCCTCATTGGCCCCAGCACCGGCCTAACCCCTCGGCAAGCTCATATCCTGGCCTCGGAGGCCCCAGTACCGGCCTTGCTTCACGGCAGGCTCCGATGCCGGCCTCGCTGGCCCCAGCACCGGCCTAACCCCTCGGCAGGCTCTTATCCTGGCCTAGAGGCCCCAGTACCGGCCTTGCCTCACGGCAGGCTCCGATGCCGGCCTCGCTGGCCCCAGCACCGGCCAAACCCCTCGGCATGCTCCGATCCCGGCCTCGGAGGCCCCAGCACTGGTCATGCCTCACGGCAGGCTCCGCTGCCGGCCTCGTTGGCTCCAGCACCGGCCTAACCCCTCAGCAAGCTCTTATCCTGGCCTCGGAGGCCCCAGTACCGGCCTTGCCTCACGGCAGGCTCCGATGCCGGACTCGCTGGCCCCAGCACCGGCCTAACCCCTCGGCAGGCTCTTATCCTGGCCTCGAGGCCCCAGTACCGGCCTTGCCTCAAGGCAGGCTCCGATGCCGGTCTCACTGGCCCCAGCACTGGCCTAACCCCTCAGCAGGCTCTTATCCTGGCCTCGGAGGCCCCAGTACCGGCCTTGCCTCACGGTAGGCTCCGATGCCGGCCTCACTGGCCCCAGCAGCGGCCTAACCCCTCGGCAGGCTCCGATCCCGGCCTCAGAGGCCCCAGTACCGGCCAACGAGGCCGGCAGCGGAGCCTGCCGTGAGGCATGACCAGCCTAACCCCTCGGCAGGCTCTTGTCCTGGCCTCGGAGGCCCCAGTACCGGCCTTGCCTCAAGGCAGGCTCCGATGCCGGCCTCGCTGGCCCCAGCAGCGGCCTAACCCCTCGGCAGGCTCCGATCCTGGCCTCGGAGGTCCCAGCACTGGTCATGCCTCACGGCAGGCTCCGCTGCCGGCCTTGTTGGCCCCAGCACCGGCCTAACCCCTCGGCAAGCTCTTATCCTGGCCTCGGAGGCCCCAGTACCGGCCTTGCCTCACGGCAGGCTCCGATGCCGGCCTCGTTGGCCCCAGCACCGGCCTAACCCCTCGGCAAGCTCTTATCCTGGCCTCGGAGGCCCCAGTACCGGCCTTGCCTCACGGCAGGCTCCGATGCCGGACTCGCTGGCCCCAGCACCGGCCTAACCCCTCGGCAGGCTCTTATCCTGGCCTCGAGGCCCCACTACCGGCCTTGCCTCAAGGCAGGCTCCGATGCCGGTCTCGCTGGCCCCAGCACTGGCCTAACCCCTCAGCAGGCTCTTATCCTGGCCTCGGAGGCCCCAGTACCGGCCTTGCCTCACGGTAGGCTCCGATGCCGGCCTCACTGGCCACAGCAGCGGCCTAACCCCTCGGCAGGCTCCGATCCCGGCCTCAGAGGCCCCAGTACCGGCCTTGCCTCAAGGCAGGCTCCGATGCCGGCCTCGCTGGCCCCAGCACCGGCCTAACCCCTCGGCAGGCTCTTGTCCTGGCCTCGGAGGCCCCAGTACCGGCCTTGCCTCAAGGCAGGCTCCAATGCTGGCCTCGCTGGCCCCAGCAGCGGCCTAACCCCTCGGCAGGCTCCGATCCTGGCCTCGGAGGTCCTAGCACTGGTCATGCCTCACGGCAGGCTCCGCTGCCGGCCTTGTTGGCCCCAGCACCGGCCTAACCCCTCGGCAAGCTCTTATCCTGGCCTCAGAGGCCCCAGTACCGGCCTTGCCTCACGGCAGGCTCCGATGCCGGACTCGCTGGCCCCAGCACCGGCCTAACCCCTCGGCAGGCTCTTATCCTGGCCTCGAGGCCCCAGTACCGGCCTTGCCTCAAGGCAGGCTCCGATGCCGGCCTCGCTGGCCCCAGCACTGGCCTAACCCCTCAGCAGGCTCTTATCCTGGCCTCGGAGGCCCCAGTACCGGCCTTGCCTCACGGCAGGCTCCGATGCCGGCCTCACTGGCCCCAGCACCGGCCTAACCCCTCGGCAGGCTCCGATCCCGGCCTCAGAGGCCCCAGTACCGGCCTTGCCTCACGGCAGGCTCCGATGCCGGCCTCGCTGGCCCCAGCACCGGCCTAACCCCTCGGCATGCTCCGATCCCGGCCTCGGAGGCCCCAGCACTGGTCATGCCTCACGGCAGGCTCCGCTGCCGGCCTCGTTGGCCCCAGCACCGGCCTAACCCCTCGGCAAGCTCTTATCCTGGCCTCGGAGGCCCCAGTACCGGCCTTGCCTCACGGCAGGCTCCGATGCCGGCCTCGCTTGCCCCAGCACCGGCCTAACCCCTCGGCAGGCTCTTATCCTGCCCTAGAGGCCCCAGTACCGGCCTTGCCTCAAGGCAGGCTCCGATGCCGGCCTCGCTGGCCCCAGCATCGGTCTAACCCCTCTGCAGATTCCAATCCCGGCCACGGAGGCCTCAGTAGTGGCCTTGCCTCACAGCAAGCTCCGATGTCGGCCACTGGCCCCGGCGCCCGCCTAACCCCTCAGCAGGTTCCGATCACTGTCTCTGTGGTTATTATTTCAAAGGTTCCAGTTGTAGTTTATCAGATCTCTGCCTCCCCCGAATATTGGCCACTGGCATTGCCACTGCCTCCACCGTTTCAAATCCTTCCCAGGCTCTTTTTCCACTCTGAATGTTGTCCAGTGTTCCTAAGCATGCGTGATGGTAGCATTCGACATTTGGTGTAATTTCTCCAAAAAAATATAAAGTTGGTAAGATCCGGTTTCTGCTTCTCCTGAATACAAGTCTCCACCACCATCGCGAAGAACTCTTTCAACACCGCATTTCTCCTTGGTCTCCGCTAAACTCTCTCCTTATATGTGATGTCTGAGATTCTTAACAATATAGAGAAATAGCAGTCCTCTTTCACGGAGAATTTTTCCATAAGTTCCAGTGCATTTAGATAAGTTTTGTCTGCATCTCCAGTGTCCTGGCATCCATAACGGCTTTCTTACCACCTAACCGATATTTTTCTTTATCTTTTTCTGTTCTGGGCCCGGTTTCTCCAGGGGTCTGGCGTGCTACTCGCAGTTCGGCCTGGGGCCCAGAGTCCCGCGACCCGGGCCCCATCTGGCGTGCCCAGCCCGCGACCCCAGCCCAGAACCCAGCGTCTTACTTGGCCTGGTTTCTCCAGGGGTCTGGCGTGCTATGCACAGTTTGGCCTGGGGCCCAGAGTCCCGCGACCCGGGCCCCATCTGGCGTGCCCAGCCCGCGACCCCCGCCCAGAACCCAGCGTCTTACTGGGTCTGGTTTCTCCAGGGGTCTGGCGTGCTACGCGCAGTTCGGCAGGGGCCCAGAGTCCCGCGACCCGGGCCCCATCTGGCGTGCCCAGCCCGCGACCCCCACCCAGAACCCAGCGTCTTACTGGGTCCGGTTTCTCCAGGGGCCTGGCGTGCTACGCGCAGTTCGGCCGGGGCCCAGAGTCCCGCGACCCGGGCCCCAGCTGGCGTCCATTGCTTTCTTCTGAATGAGGGAATACATACTAGTCTTGCTTAAGTAATAATTTAATGGTAATGGTTATAGAAACAGCATTTTTTTCTAATTGTATCAAAGTATTCTATGAATTTTTCACTTATTTCATAGAATTTCACTTAATTCTAGAAGTAAATGAGAAAACATCTTTTTAATAAGAACATCAGTACAGGTGCTTTAATTCATCTGAGGCTGATAACATGCTAAGGAATTAGAATAATCCAAGGGATAATGTTCAGTAACAACCTTATTTATTTATTTATTTATTTATTTTTGTTTTGTTGGTATTGGGATTGAACCCCAGGGCATTCACTGAGATACACTGCCAGCCCTCCTTTTTGTTTTTACTTTTGAAACCAGATCTTGCTAGGTTAAGGGTCTTACTGAATTGCTGAGACTGGCCTCCAACCTGTGATTCTTCTGTTTCGGCCTCTCAAGTACCTGGGATTCCAGTTGTGCACCCCACACCTATCTATTTTTTGTGTTTTGACAAAAACTGTAATAGGGTAGTCTCTGAAGATCCACATGCATACTAATCTTGAAGCATATTTTATTTTCCTTGACTTTTTGCTTTGTGTATTTGAGAGTTTTAAAGCCCTAGTCCTGGAATATTTTTCACATATATTTTACTAATTGAAACTCATTTGAAAAATTTAATGATTAAACTTGTAGTTTATTTTTAACTGTTTCACTTTTGGGTGAAAAGCAGACATTTTATATTACTATATAAGGATTTGCACAGGGCTGTACTTGTCATGCATTTAATATTTTAAAGAAAGACACTTTTAGAAATCTGTCTTAAAATATACTTCAACATGACAAACCATTTAATGCAACATTGTTGGTATACCAACAGAATGAAAATAAATGTCCATGAGTAAATAAGCCATAATAAGATATATATTCTGTATAGTGAAACTGTATAAATATATAGTACATGCATATACCATCTCTGAAAAGGTAGGGAAAAAAAACAGTAAGCAGTTCTGGAAGGGAGCAGAACCAGTTGGAGGCCGTGGTGAGAAAGCGCTTTTCACATGGTGCACCCTGTATTGCCTTAGAAACTCTCTTCTGTTAGCTGGAGTTGGGGTGGGAGAGATTGCGAGAAGATAGACAAAAGTTCCTTGCTTTGTGTTACACTCAAAGCAGTCAAATCAGTATTTCACATTTCCCATTTATGTCCCTCTTTCAAAGGAATTTGTCACTAAACTATATAATTTTGGAAGAATTTGTACTTTGGTTTATCAGATAGCAGAAAAGAAAAACCAGAGCAACTGGGAAAATGCTTAGTGGGAGAAAATACCACAGACTGTTGAGGCTGGCAATAGTGAAGTGTTTGCTTATGGTTTTGTAACTTAAAAAGGAGAGGGTAGATGACTTAGGAAGAGTAACAATGGTTTAGAGGTCAACTTCCCATGAATTCAAATGTTAGTTTTATCACTTGTAGGCTGAAAAGGATGAGTTATTCATACTCTACAGGCCTCCATTTTCTCACATGTGCAGTGGTGACGCTAATGATCCAACCACTCTCATAAAATTACTGTGAGGTCTAAATGAATGAGAAGCCTGTGGCGTGGTGCTTGGCAGAAACCCTCAATAGATCATAACTGTCATATAACCCACCAACATCCACGGTAGTTGTACCTTTCAGTGATGACTGTAAATAAGTGATTTAATGTTTCTAAGCTTCTCATTTATTTCTTTTCTATAAGATGCGTATAATGATAACAGACCAATCTGTAATGTTATTGTGAGTATTCTGTATACTTACCATAGTGCATAACTTGAATGATAAATGTGCCAGGTGTGGTGGCTCAAGCCTGTAATCGCAGTACCTGAGACCAAAATAGTAGGATCATAGATTCAAACCAGTGAGGCCAAAATGTGATTTAAAATGGGGGGCTGCTGGGGGTATAGGTCAGTGGTAGAATGCCCTGGGTTCAACCCCCAATACCCCCCACACACACAAAGAAATACTACAAAGACTTTAGCACATATCTTTTTTTTTTTTTTTTTTTTTTTTTTTGGTAGTACTGGGGTTCCTGGAAGCCCTTCTACCTCCGGGCCACACTCCCAGACCTATTTTATACTTCTTTTTAATATTTGGAAACAGGGTCTCTTAAGCCAGCGCGGCTGGCTTCGAACCTGCGCCATCCTCTTGTCTCCGCCTCCCAAGCGCGGGGATTACAGGCGTGCGCCACCACGTCCGGCAACACATATCTTTTGAATGAATTTCAGTAATGAATATTAACTTAGCATTTACTTTATATTAAAGTATGTTTGGTTTGTCACAGTTTGTGAAAGAGACAGACAATGAAGTAAGAATGCGACTATTGCAGTTCGTCACTGGAACCTGCCGCTTACCTCTAGGAGGATTTGCTGAGCTCATGGGTAAATGCCGTTTCACTGCAATTTCTCTATAGATAATTTTGTGGCAGTAATAGTCTTTTTACATACAATAGACATGAACCTAAGGATTACAGTTCTGGGACTCTATAAGACTTCTATAAAGAAAGAAACTGGAATGGCTAATATCAAAGGCATTTGAAGATATGAGTCTCCTCACATAGCCTACATGGCCATTTCGTTTTGCCCTGGTGGGACTGTGATGGGAGCAAGCAAGATACGGTAGAAATCCTCGTCTGCCCATGGATATAGTTCTTACGGCTTGATGTCTGCAGCACTAAGAATCTTCTCCATGCAGAAGCATCTTACACTGGAAATGTCTTCAGTTTATTCTGTACCATTCATATGACTGTGTGACATGTTCTGTTATTTAATCAGTTGTCAAATTCAGAAATATTGTTTTGAATGATTAGATTATTTTATTTTCTGATTTAGGAAGTAATGGGCCTCAAAAGTTTTGTATTGAGAAAGTTGGCAAAGACACCTGGTTACCAAGAAGCCATACATGGTAAGTTAAAGAACCCTAAATAGGAAGATGAAAGCCATAGGAAATCGTTTGTTTTATAAAAATCTGTAAGATACAATATAATTGCTTCATTATAGTAGTCAGAATTTTGAGAACAGACCAATTATAGCCTTGTGTAACTAAATACATTAGAATGAGGATTTATTGTTTAATAGAAGTACTTACCTATTTAGAGTACTCACTGTGTATAAAATAAAACTGAATTAACCCTGCCTTTGCACTTGATAATGGAAGGGCACAAAAGACAAACAGGTAAACAGCTATAGAAAGTGTTGTAATCTGGAAGAACTGAAGGGACCTTACTCTGGATTAGATAATTAGGGAGATTTCTTAGAAGGGGTAATGTTTTTAAGTTGAGCGTAATAAATAGCGTGATGTGGGAAGAAATAGGGGAAGAGCATTTTTGACCCAGAAATGCTAAAGTAAGCAAAAATCCTGAAGTAAAAAAACCAAAGAAATAGGAAATAAAAGATTGATATGATTATATTTGGTGAATCAGAGATGAAAAGAATTTGGAAGCATACGTAGGGACTATATTTTATAGGGTATTATTGCATGTTATAAACAATTGGGATTCATTCTAAGGGCAATGGGCCTTTGAAGAGTTTTAAATAGCAAGTCACGGGACCTAAGAAAAACCATTCTGGCAGTAGTGTAGAACGGGACCTAAGAAAAACCATTTTGGCAGTAGTGTAGAGAAGGAATCAGATTCCAGGGTGAATGCAGGGAGATTAGTTACAGAACTATTAATTACCAGGCTAAGATAACAGCTTAGAGATACGTGGTTCTTTCAGGAGGTTGAAGCTATTTTCATCCTAAGCCATTATTTTACTTTTTATTGCTTTGACATTTGTACTTAGGATGCAAAAGCAATAGTTGTAAAAGCCTACAGGTGCCTCAGTAAAAGTCAATGCAGTGGCACTAAGTAGCTGTGTCTGTATTTGACACCAGAGTTGCTGTTTAAAGGATGAAAAAGAAGAAAAAAAAGCTAGGTTCACTGATGATTGCTCTTTATGACACACTAAAAATCTTAAGTTTATTAAATATTGATGCTTAAGCATATTTTTTGACATTCTGTGTTGACAAAATATAAGTTTTACATAAAGCACTTCTGCACACTAGAGAATGGTACTTTTCTTGAGGGAAAGGAAAGCTCTTGGGCAGTTGTTTTTAAAAAGCTGAATTAGCTTGTTATTTTTATGAAAGAACTATTTTTATTTCAAACAATGATAGACAAACTGTATTCACTTGAGTACTTGGCATTTTCTTGAGAAGTGATTAAATAATGCAGTTGACATATGTTGATGATGATAAAAGCAAAATTAGAGTTTTGGAAAAATTTGTATGTGCCATAATGAACTTGAATGCTTCCCCAAAATTATTGATTAGTGCTGTTATTAGCAAATATTTTTCCTATTGTGTAATTAAATATCAATATATTATATTTAGAAATATAAACATATATATTTAGAAATATATAACTTGGTGAGCTAACACTTTCAGTGATCAGTGCATGATGTTACAAAATCATGCATGGGTAAAAGATCCATTCTAAATACAAGAGGGACCAGTGGATTTTTAACAAAATACAAAATGTTCTTTGATATAATTTCAGGCCAATATTGTGTATAACTTTTTTAAGTTTAATATAATATAGTATCCAAGAGTTATATCCATGGTTATCTGAAGATGGCTGGAGTACATCTCCATTTACTAACTACTTAACCAGGAGAGAAGATTTTTGTGTAATTAATTTACATTTTTATATACTTAACCCAAAACAATAAACACAGTGCAACACATTAAGTACACAAGATGTGCTCAGTCAGATTTTTTTTTTTTTTAAGATTCATAGCTGGGCGTCGTGGCTCATGTTTGTAATCCCAGCATTTGGGAGGTTGAGATGGGAGAATCGCGGTTCGAGAACAGCCTTAGCTACTACTTAGTGAGGCCCGTTGCAACTCAGTGAGACCCTGTTTCAAAACAAAGAAAAGAAATAGGGCTGGGGGTATAGCTTGGAGGTAGAATGCCTCTGAGTTCCATCCCCAGTACCACAAAACAAAAATAAGATTCATAAAAATATAAAACAAGATCATTCCATGATTTTTTGAAAATTGTTTTATATGTTTATTTCAAAATTAAGTTCATTTTTAAATAAATTATTTCAAAATGAATTAAATTTTTATTTATTTATTTATTTATTTTGGTGGTACTGGGGTTCCTGGAAGCCCTTCTACCTCCGGGCTACACTCCCAGACCTATTTTTTATACTTTTTTATTTGGAAACAGGGTCTCATAAGCCAGCACACGCGGCTGGCTTCGAACCTGCGCGATCCTCCTGTCTCTGCCTCCCAAGCGCGGGGATTACAAGCATGCGCCACCACGCCCGGCTGAATTAAATTTTTAAATTTTCAGTTCTAATATGGTAAATATTAGTAGATATAAGTCATGTAAACAAAGAGCCCTCTGGAGTTCTCAATATTTTTAAGAGTAAAAGAAGTTACTGTGACTTAAATATTTTAGAACCTCTGACTTAGATTAAGTGGCATATCCATTAGAGAAGGAGAAATTATTGAAGCAGGAGAGGAAGATTTTAGTTTTTGTAAAGGGAAAATAGTTACTCACTTAGTTTCTCTATTCTCAAAAGTATAAGGTGAGATCACTGGCTGTGAGTAAAGAAAGGAAAAACTAAGTTGAAAGAATAGGGAGAGTTTTCAGAGGATAGACAAGTATTAGAGAAACATGGCTGAATGCTGGGTAATAATGGATTGCTCACATGGATTTACTAGTTCATTTAAAATGACAACAATGTACCTAATTATATGATATTCTCCTGAGGAATTTTCAACTATTAAAGTACAAGGTTCACGAAACCATAAGGTGGGATTCATTCAGGATTTTTTTTTTTTTTTTTTTTTTTTTTTTTTTTGTGTGTGTGTGTGTGTGTGGTACTGGGGGTTCCTGGAAGCCCTTCTACCTCCGGGCTACACTCCCAGACCTATTTTTTTTTTTATTTTTATTTGGAAACAGGGTCTCTTAAGCCAGCGAGGCTGACTACGAACCTGCGCAATCCTCCTGTCTCCGCCTCCCAAGCACAGGGATTACAAGTGTGCGCCACCATGCCCGGCAAGATTTGGGTTTTGATGAGTTAATTCAAAAGAAGGAGAGATGGGATTTAAAACTATTTACAAAGTAGTGATTATAAAGATCTAAATTATAATGATCTAAGATCTAAATTATAAGGATGGTCTGTGGATAATTACAAAATTAAGGACAGGAACAGAATGAGGACAGGAGAGGACAGCGATAGAGTGATAGGTTAACAGGAACAGTGGACTAGAAAAGTCTGAGAGGGAGGACAGGGGTTGGGATTTAATTCAGACCAAGGGAAATACAGATCAGTATTGAGCATTAGGATGAAAATGTATAGTCCAGAAAGACTTGGATTTTTAATAGTTACTAAGGTGAGCAGTGAGCTAATCTGTAAGGAAGTGAGTCTTGCTGCCTCTCAGATGGAGAGGTACAGGTCTTACTGTTTTCCTCTCCAGTGGTTGACTTAGGGAGACAACAGCTTTAAGCTTTCCTCAAGTTATGTTTAATTGGCAAGTCAATAGCATACTGTTCCCTCAGACTACATAGAAAATATATTGCTCACTCTCTACCTATTTAATATATAAGTATCAAATTTTATTTTGTGTACTTGATATATACAAGAGACTCAGAAATATATAAAGAACTAAAACTTTATACAGTACTTTGAGATCCGCAGTAGTGGACACTCAAATATACAGCTAGTCAAAACCATATTTTAGAAAATTAAAATATTATAATTCTTTTGTAAATTGAAAAACAGTATATTGCTATTTTCATTATTTCTGTTTTTCATCATTTAATCCCAGAAGGTAATTGAATCTGGCAAGATTTGAAAAATGGTAGTTTAGAAGAGGTTGTGACCTCATATGGTGAGGAGACTGAGGAGACAAAGTAACACTCATTCACTGATTTTCTCTACCCCAAGAACTAAATTCCATGAGGAGAGACTGGTTTTTCATTACTGTACCACTAGCTCCTGGAACCCTATGTTGCATATAAAAGATCCTCAGCATATAACTAATGAATGAATGAGTGAATCAAATAAATGGACTCTTCACCCAAGAGAAGTTAAGGGGACTTATGACACTATTTACTTCAGGAATAGTAAAGAGAAAATCTGGATGTTTTAAAAAAAATTCCAGAGTCTTTATCCATTGCTATAATTACTTATAATAGCTACTTATAATTCTATTTTTCTCTGAGAAGCATTACATTTTAATACATCTAGTCCTTAACTTTGAATAGATTTAACTAAGGTGTTTGGATATGTAAGCATACTGAGAATATTGTAGTAAATTATTAGAATACTTTTGTCAAAATTTTTACATATATGGCATACTTCTGTCTATTCAGCTTTTAAATGTATTGAGAATACTGTATTGGAAATCTTTTCCGTTTATTTTATTGAAAATATCTGGTTTTGTTTTTGTTTTTGTTCAGTTTTAATCGCTTGGACCTACCACCATATAAGAGTTATGAACAACTAAAGGAAAAACTTCTTTTTGCAATAGAAGAGACAGAGGGATTTGGACAAGAATGAATATGGCTCTTGTCTTGGAGGAGCTCTTGCATTTAAAACCCCAGCCAAGAAAATCGCACAGATAGTGTATATACGCTGTTCATTCTGTACAGTGAATTTTCTGAACCTCTCAAAGTATAAATGTTTTCCGTTCTTCCACAGAAATATGCAAAACAGCTCATCATTTTTTACTTTATTTATTGTTCCCTTGAAATGACTGACCAGAAAAAAAAAATCATCCTTAAATTTTGAAGCAAGAGACTTTATTAAAAATAAGAATATATCTATATAAGCATATATGATAGTGGCTCTAGTTTTATAGAGCTCCAAGTGCATTAAACACAACAACTCTTCATTCACAAAGATCTAAACTTGCTTTACCTTGTTTCTATTATCCAGGGGAAAAGTGCAAATTGCTCCATGTTCTCTCTTATGTAACATCTCTTGAGGGTGTTTAGTTGCATGGCTGTTCAGGAAGGTATTAAGGGCTTAGGCCAAATCTTACTTTGAGAATATTAAAAAAATGCTGCTGGCTTTTCTGAAGACAGGTGCTTGAACCTGTTACTTTGTTTTAAATAAATACAATAGTTAAAAATTTTTCCCTCTTTGCTACATCAGTAATAATAGAGTAATGAGTGAAACTATAACTTACATGGAAGACAGACAGTAAATCCAATGCAATTACTTTATTTATAGACTGGAAATAATTCTTTGAACAGCATAGAGGTTTGTTTACATGTTTCCTTTGGGATGCTAGTTATTTGTGGGATTTTAAAAAATCAGGTACTTCTATACTTCTGTTTTTTAGAATTTGTGATGTTCTTCAAATTTAACTCATAATAATTGATGTAGTTTGATACATAGGAACACATAAAAGGTAACGTGAACTTTGCTGCCTTTGTTTGTGTTCAAAGTTTTGGTCTTATAAAACCAGATTGATTGCAAAAAGTTATATAAACATTGAACACTCTTAGGAAACTAATGATTTTCTATTAGTGTTTTTCATTCCTCATATTCATAAAAAGTCTATATATCTGAACTAAATATACATACATAAAAACCCTTTTATACAGATCAGGTTATTTTTGTCCTAATAACACTTTTTCATCTAGAAGGGCATTTGCTGAACTACAAAGATGTATATAACAAATTAAAATCTGATATGAATATTATTAATGCTGCTTTTAGCAAACTGGGCTTCCTATTACAAAAACTACCATTTGTATCATGTTTTCAATATGCATTGTAAATTTTATTAAGTTAAAAATTTTTTTAACCATGGAACTCATGTCTCAGAATGTGTTACCTGTATATATTCCACTGCAAAGTGCAGATGGAAAATACTAGTATATAACCTAACTTCCATAAACACTAGTTTTTGTTTTGCTAAGATATTTTTCTACCTATTAGATTATTTTGCATTTTTACTCAAAATTCATAGTAGAGGTAAAATAAGGCATAGTAAAGGCAGTGACCTGCTTAGTTAAATAAGACTACTTTCCCAGATCCTACTTACTATCTTGATATTTTCAAGCCTAAAGAATTTTTAAGTTTCTAATATGTATGACAAGTTATTCAAAAGGAGGTGACCATTTACTCCATAAGGAATAGACAGAGCTCCACTACCACATGAACTGTGACAGAAGTTATGAGTATCATTCAGAGGTGATAGATGAGAATATCATTTAGCAGATGTGGCTAACGGGGGCTTTCAGCTAGTTTGAGGGTGCTAGTCATCCTAGTAAGAAATTGTAAATGCACTGGGAAAATTTACAGATCAGACCAGCTTTCTGGGAGACTGATTTGGAGACTTCACCAGAACCTTCTACTTTTCATACCCAGTTATAAACACCAGAGATACAAAGACATACTGATTTATCTACTCAGTGGCGTCAGAAAACACATGAATGTGTCCCCTTCCCCTCACCTTTTCTCCTTCCCATCCCTGTTCTGAGCTAGACCAGCCACAAAGAAATTAGAAGTATGAAGCTGCTGTACCTGAGCACAGCTCATTGCTCACAACTCTATTTCCGGGAGATGAGAGGGAGGCTGGGAGGGTTCATAGTGCCACTTCATTTTGGTGACACTCCTTACCACCACAAATAAACTGAGCCCAGGAAAATGGGTCACAGATGACACACAATCTCATCGATCAGGTCACTAGTCTGTCTTCCAGGGAAAGAAGCTACCAGTATTTATATTTTTCTAACTTCCTAAGTAGCCAAAAGTGAAAATATAAACACAGCCTTTCACTTGCTGACTTCAATTAACCACCCAGCTCTCACACTGAAAACTAGATCAGATGGTTATATGTCAATTTTGTGTCAACTGTATTGCTAACTAATTTCTATTAAAAATGACCCTGACTGGTAAGTTGTACCTGAACTGAGAAAACTCCAGATACATAATAGGAAGCTCTTGACTTTGGGCTCCCTGAGTATGAAGACTCTTGAAACTATATATCCTTTAGGAATCTGGGCTGTCACTTAGGGAGATGATGGTTCTTTGATAGCTGTATGGATACCCTGCTACAAAGACTACTGTTACAAGATCATCTTCTGAAAGGAGGTCCAACATCGCCCTGCTGGCCAGTTGTAGTTCCTATCTTATTGCTCTTGAGTAAAATGATGCCAAATATAGCCTATTGACTTGAGTCCTAATGTTTGATTGAACCTATGAGCTGGTGGATCTTGCAGAAGTAAAACTGAAATCTCTTGATAAAATACACTGAGAGCCAGATATGGTAGTGCACCCTTGTAATCCCAGTGTGTGGGAGTCTTGAGATAGCCAGACTGCAGGTTTGCACCAGCCTCAACAATGTAGTAATGCCCTCTGCTACTTAGCGAGACCCTGTTTCAAAATAAAAAATAAAATAAAATGCAGCTGAGGTGTAGCCTGGAAGTATAATATCCCTAGATTCTACCCCCAGTACCACTAAATAAAAAAAGAGAAGATAAAAGCTCTATAACACTCACCCCTTTTTTAATCTGTTGAACCTAACATACCAAGCTTGAAGTCAACTGAGAACTGGTATGTCTAAAAGCAGCATTTCCTAAGTCCAAAATTTCTATTCTCTGTCCCAACGAAGGAAAATGCAGTCAGATAGTAATTTTTAAGTATTCACTGATACAAAATCTTTTACATATTCTCTTGATCCTCACAACTTTATGAAACTGGTATTTTAAATGATGCTTATTTTATAGATGAGAGAAAATGAGCTAAGAAGTCATTTCTATAACATTCATGATCACATTGGTTCCTGGTTGTTTCCCACCTATGGTGAGACATGCTAGTTCTGAGACTGAACCCCTGATTAAAAAGCAAGTGGGAAAATTTCACCATCAAGAAGCAAGGGGCCATGTGTGGTAGCACACGCTTGTAATCCCTGCATTCCAGAGGCTGAGACCGGAGGATCGCCATTCATAACTCACTGAGACCCTGTTTCAAAAACTAAAAAGACTAAAAAATAGGACTGGGGGTATAGCTCAGAGGTAACAAAGCCCCTATTTCCATCCCAAGTACTACAAGAAATAAAAAGAAAGAAAGAAAAGAAGTGAAGGAGGTTGAGGCAGAAGGATTACAAGTTCAAGGCCAACCTTGACAACTTAGCAAGACCCTGTCTCAATTTTAAAAAAGGGCTGGAGTAGCTCAGTGGTAGGCTGCCCCAGCGCCACACTCAATACCTGTACTTGGGAGGCTGAGACAATAGGATCTCAGGTTTGCAGCCAGTCTCAGCTACTTCGTGAGGCCCTTCACAACTTTAATGAGACCCAGTTCCAAAATATGGAATAAAAGAATAAAAAATAGGGTTGGGGGTGTAGTTCAGAGGTAGAATGCCCCTGGGTTCAATCCTTAGTGCCGCGCAATGCAAAATAAAAAAAGTATGTGAAGAAATAAAATAACCTCAAACCACTACTTGGCTCTGGAATGCTTTTAAGAACAGTCAAGTGGAGACTGCACAGGAAGGAGAATGTAATAAACTCCAAGGGATCTAATAGCCCCAAATTGGAAAATACCTAAATACCCTACAATGAGTGGTTAGTGGCATATCCATATAATAAAATACCAGGCAACAATAATAAAACCACTATTACTAGAACTTAGATGGATCTCAAGAAAGTTATACTGATTAAAAAGGGGGAATCTTAGCTGGGTGTGGTTGTGAATGCTTGTAATCCCAGCATTTGGTGGGCTGAGATGGAAGGATTGCAGTTCATGGACAGCCTCAGCTACTTAGGCCCTTTACAACTCAGTGAGACTGTTTCAAAATAAAGAGTACAAAATAGGATAGGGGTATAGCTCAGAGGTAGAATGCCCCTGGGTTCCATCCTCAGAACTGCCAACGAAAAAAGGAAGCCGGGCATGGTGGCACACACTTGTACTCCCAGCATTGTAAGACCCTGGTTCAAAACAAAAAGGGCTGAGGTGCAGCTTGGAGGTGGAATGCCCATGGATTCAATCCCCAGTAACATACGAATAAGAAAAAAAAAACCTCATTTCACAAAAATAACTTACCCGCTTCTTCCTTGTGTACATGCACATGCATATACACACTGGGGAACGGGATCCAGGGCCTCAAGCATTTTAAATACAAGCTCTACCACTGAAGTAAACTCTCAACCCCTGAGACCTTATTCTTTTACTAACCCAAACTTCTCATTGCACTAGAGAAAGTATACCCAAAGTCACTCCAAAGAGAAAACTGAAAATGAGGGGGGGGGGGCTGAGAAACTACCTCTGGTAGCACTTTTCTACCAAGCATGAGCCCCTGGATTCGACCCCCAGCACTAAGTGAAAAAAATGAGCAATATTCATAGGATTTTATAACAATATGCAAATATGAATTAAGTGAGTTTCAGATATGGAAAAAATCCAAATTAGAAATTAAACTCAGAACTGGACAAACATGAAGATGTGAAATGTCTGCAGACTGAAACTGGGAGAAATTTAAAAAGACACTTCAGAAACGAAGGCATTATAGTGTCTAAGGAAGAATATACATCAACCAAGATATGGAAAACAAATGAAAAGATCTAAGAAAATGGGAAAAAAGCTAAAAATGAGAAAAAAAAAAAGATGACTATAAAACAGGACTTAATGATGGTTCTCCAAGTGTGGTCAATTAAGCCAATATGGAGTGTGGAAACACTGACAAAACAACTGGACTAGACTTCAAAAAATGTGTGGGAATAAAAAGATTAGGGAAATGTTCTAGAGTAAAAGTAGCTAAGCAGCAAATCAAATGTATTGTGCGATCTTTGGTCCTGGTTTAAAAAGGTATAAGACATTTTTGGACACTTGAAGTTTTAATGTAGTTTGATATTAGATGTTGTTAAAGAACTATTAACATTTTTAGTTGTGATAATGGATTTGTATTTGTTTTCAAAGATGTCCTTAATTCTGAGAAAGTACAAGATGAAATATTTAGAGGTAAAATATTCTGCAATCAATTTCAAAGGTTTAGAAATAAATATATGAACAGAAACACACATATAAATACAGTATGACAAAGGATTACTAGTCTCAAGAGATGAGTATATAGAATTCATTACCTGGGAATTTTATGTTTGAAAATATACATGACAAAACAAACAGCACACACTCAAAGAATTTACATTATAGTTCTCAAATCCTTTTGGGGGAAAAATATCACCTTCACACCATCCCATATTTATCTGTGGTATTCAAAAAGGTCCTCTTAGCTGTGCATGCTCATGCCTATAAAAAAAAACCTGGGGGTTTAGCTCAGAGGAAGAACGCCCAGTTAAATCCCCAGGTACTAACACACACACACACACACACACACACACACACACACACACACACCGTTTTACAAAACTTGAGATTTTGCAGTGGTGAAATCCCAGCCTCAAGTAGCACTGTCCTGTCTACTTAAAGCATCTTAATTTCCACTTCACCCTTAAGTTCTGTGTTCCTTTCATCCCACTAGGGAATAAAAGTTGGGTTGTCTAGTGACAGATCCCAAACACTCACGAGACACATTTTAAAAAGGAAATCACTTTCAATCCTCTCTTAAATTCTCTCCTTATGCAGGCTGGCTGGAATTTACCTACCTTATACCAAGAACCCTCAACATCCTAATCACCTAGCTTTCACTACACCTTCTCTGCAAGATCTCAACTTTGAATCAAATCCAACTTGAAAATCTTCCCCATATGCCACCTTCTCCTAAAACTTTCTTTTCTCCATATCCTCTCATCTTGATGTGATCAATACTTAAAAATCTCACACTGTTTTGTATTGTTGGTGTCTCAGATACAAAACAATCTCTGAACCATGGGAATTTACTGCTACTGCCCTTATGAAAATATGGCAGTTATTTCTTTTACATTGTTATATGTGAAGAAATCTAGTATTTTATATATTTAATCTCTTAAATGGCCACAACATTGAAAGAACTAAAAAAAAAGCCATGAAACAGTTATGGTTACTATATTTTTTATAATTTAATGAAAAGGCAAACTTTACTGGATATCTAATATATTTTTCTCTCTGGAAAGGCCTCAATTCTTGTCACAAACCTGTAAGCAACTGAGCAGCTTCTGTCTGTATCTAAAATGAAAAAATATATGATATAAATAAACAGTACTGCTAAGAGATTAAATTATAAAATTTATATTTATAAAGTAGACTTTGGTTTCTAAGAGTTTCCAAAAACCAAGATATAGGGCATTGTAAGCAAATTTCTCCACCATGAGACTGGATGATACTCTCAGTGAAACTCTTCCACTTTGGTCCACTTCCCTTATATGTTCATGTTCGAAATCCTATTTGATCTGTTAAACTTGTCAAAGAGGAATCATTCTGTATTGTAGCAGGCAACTCATTTATTTGGTGACTAAACACTTACTATATAAACATAAATGTAAATAAATTCACATGTGAAGTGAATACTATTATGTTTTCAATAATGTTTGCATTTAGACAATTACGCTTTTGAGGAAGTTCTTAATTCGCCTTTATTTAACAGTGCCTCAATGAAAATCTGCCTTATTATTTTGGAGGTGCTTTACCTGTTTATCTTCCTCTGTGTGTGCTGGGTAATCCCTGGCTTTCGTTAGCCACAAAGCAGCAAGCTTTTTGTTGTTAAGTTTCAAGTACGTCTTTCCTAAAAGCAGTAAGTTTTTGCTGTAGAAGTTTGGATCCACTGTATATAAGAAGGAAAAATGAGTTTTAGGTCAAGAGAAATACAAAAGTTTAATTTTTGGTCTAAATTATTATTTATCTTTGTGGTACTAGAATTAAACTCAGAAGCATTCTACCTCTGAACTATACCCTAGACCATTTTTATTTATTTGGAAACCAGGTCTTACTCGGTTGCTGAGAGCTTCACTAAAGGGCTGAGACTGTCCTTAAACCTGCCATTCTCCTATCTCAGCCTCCTAAATATTGGAATTACAAGCATGCATCGCCATGCTCAGCTAGGGTCTAAATTCTAATAATAAAATTGGTCACTAAGTGGGTAGGCTCACTAGTATCTTATTTTGTTCAATTGTTCCTATTTTAAACATCTGCAAAATAGTACTTATTGAATGTTCTATCTGCTAGGTACTGTATTATAAACATTTCTCATTTTCACAGTTTTCTGAAGTAGGTATTATTTGTTTTACTGATAAGAAGCTGAAGGTCCTCATTGAATGTAATAAGCTACATGAGGATGGCAATTTTCTTTTTAATCTTCTTTTCCAGGTGCCTTGAGAACAATGCCTGGAACACAACATGTACTCAGGACATTTGCTGAAGCAGTGAAATCACGATGCAACACACACACACACACACACACACACACACACACACACAGGATTAGCATTTTCTTAATGCCAGCTATACTTGGGCATTGAAAGAAAATTTAACAAAGTCTCTGCTCAAAAGAGCAGATTTATAATGAAAGGGAGAGACATGAACACAACTAAATGCAATATAAGAATGAAGGGCTAGGGATGTAGCTGCAGTGGTAGAGCCCTGGCCTTGTGTGCAGGAGGTACTGGTGTCCTGGATAACTTGTGCTTATATAAGTCCCTTACTTTCCTACTTAGTGTTATTTATATTAAAATGATAATTTTTTTAATTTTTTAAAATTTTTATTGGTGCATTATATTCATACATCATATTGAGGTAAAAAACTTGTGTGTGATAAATGTACAGGATGGACTGGTGACAGTAAGGCTGGTCATTTTTTCAAATCAAGAATAACATGAAACTTTTTTTCACAGAGTATTCTGCAACACACCAGAAAACCAGCCTGCTTTAAAACTAGTTACCATTTTAGTGCCTCTCATTAACTATATAATCTCAAGGCATTCAACCTGTCTGGGAAGCCTCTCAAAAAGAAAGGTTGAATTACATTAAATGAAGGACCTTAAATTCAGAAGTGAGTGACCTATTTCATATTTAGGAGAGTTTTATTAAATAATGATTTAAACTTTTTGTAATAGCTAGTATAAAAATAACAATTTAATTTTAAAAGTCCTATTACACATTTAGCATCCATGCAATTTTAATTATATTAATGTGTGAAATAAAAAATTGTTACCTTGTTCTGCCCTGTGAAAGTAGCCCAAAGCCTGTTAAAAACACAGAACCAAAACAAAATGAAAAGGATTAAAACAAACCAAGTATCTGTATAAAAAGAATTTTTCTCAAAGATCTATTCTTGTATTAAATATGCCAATAATGATCAGTTCTTTAAAAGTGAGATTAACAGCCTGATTGAACACACTATTAAATCATCAAAAAATAGAATATATGAACCATTTCTGGTAATAATTCAGTTGCTATTTAGAACTTGCACCAAATTATCATGTGCAGAAAGGAAAATTATCATTGTAACTCAGTAGTTTTGACCTCTGTCTTAAATCATAACAGTGACTCCTTGGAAAAACTAAACATAATCAAAAGCTGGATTTACTCAGTTGAAAGGTTGTACCAGTGACTTTTTCTGTTTGTTTTTGTTTTTGTTTTTGTTTTTGTTTTTTAATGGGGCTGGGGAACAAACCCAAAGCCTTGCTCATGCTAGGCAGAGGTTCTACCACTAAGACACAACCCCGGTGGCCATATCAGTGCTTTTTAAATGATTTATTATTGAAATTTCTTATACAGTGTTATTGTGAATCAGAAATTCAATATTAATTTTTATTGTCCCACTTAAACTACTATTCTGATAGTGCATTATTTAAGTCAGGCATGCAGCAGGTGCCTATAATTCTAGCCCTTCAGGAATAACACATGTTCAAAGCTGGTCTCAAACAAACAAAACTACCATTTTATTATCTAGTGACACTTCATTCCTTAGAAGCAACAGATTATTATAGTTGAACTAACTATATCTTTTTTCCTGAGAATGTATTCTTTTTAGTAACAATATTTCCCAACTATATTCTAATTACATATCTAAACAATCTTTACAGCTAGTACTATACTATAGCTTCCCAGGAGTAAACAACAGGAAAAAGCCCTTGCTATGATATAAATACTGGGAGAGCTTTTTCAATTGCCTAATTCCTCTGTGACTGAGTCAATGCAAGATGTTTACCCAAGGGGCTGGGAGTGTAGCTCAGTGGTACAGTACCTACTTAGCATGTAGAGGCCCAGGGTTTAATCCACAGCACCATAACAGACAAAACAATGTTTACCTAGTAATCCCTTTTAAATTTATTAACAAAAATCCAAAAGGCTTTGAAAGTAGGATATGAGCCTTTCAAAGTGATTTTATAAAAAGTTATAATTACTGTTACTATCAAATCAAACATGTACTCTATTTTCCTGAATGACTCTTATGTAAAATATTTAAAACATACTGGGTAATGGTTGTTGTATTTCTTCTTCTTCTTCTTCTTTTTTTTTTTTTTTTCAGTACTGGGGATGGAACCCTGGGGCATTCTACCTCCTAGCTACACCCCCAGCCCTATTTTTTATTATTTATTTTGAAACAGGGTCTCACTGAGCTACAAAGGGCCTCACTAAGTAGCTGAGGCTGTCCAAGAACCACTATCCTCCTGTCTCAGCCTCCCAAATGCTGGAATTACAAGCACGCGCCCCCAAACCCAGCTTGTGTTTCTTATTCTATCTTAGGATTGTTGTTATGGTGTATATTTCAAATAATGAATTAAGGTAGATTTTTGCCATGAGCTATTTTTAGCTGAGAATATACCAGCCATTATCAGCCACTTACCTAAAGGGAAAAAAAGCACTCACCAGTCATGGGTAATAAGTATTAAGCCCTTGTGATATGATAGTTGAATTGGATCATTAGAAACTTGATCAAGTCCCTCACTGAATCAGAGTTCCTTATGTGTGGACACTGTAGAACAGCACTGCAGTTAAGAAATCGGTACTAACTTAACAAAGGACATCATACTACCTCCTCATAGGTGGAACTAGGAGGAGTTGCAAACAGCATTTTAGCAATTCTTCTTTGATACCAAGGCATTTCAGCAAATGTATAGCACCTATAGGAAAATAAAATAGCATTATACACATTCAAATTGTATATTTTTCTTCTTACGAAAAGTGAGAACATGCTAATAGGTATTATAAAATGAATTTTCTATTGTACCTTTAATCATTTTGTATTTTGCATGATATCCAGTTGCTTTATATTCACACCAAATTATCTAGAGACTGACTTTGTTCATTAGATGTATTTTGTAACTAAATATAAAAAGTAAGCAATACAAGTGATGATGACACAGTATATCACCCAGAGTTGTTTGTTCACTTTGTACCAGGTGCTGGAATAAATGATTCTCTCTCATCTGTTCCTTACAATAACTGAGACAGGATCAGTACTCCACTTTTACATAAAAAGAATAAAAATGCATGAGAAATTTTCAGAGAAGTTAAACTTATCCACAAAATAAAAAAGTAAATCTAAGTATGAATAACAATAACAAACAACAATTTAAATCCATTTTTAAATGGGTGAAGCATATGACTGATATACAGAAATCTTTACAATTTTCTGATGTTGGGAAAAAAGTTAAAGATCTATGTAGGGTCTGGATTGCTTGAGGGGAAGGAGTATATCTTGGTTGTTTACTAAGTGTCCCTCAGTTAGCATTACTCTTTGGTTAATTTACTGTGTCCATTTATCTTAAAAAATATTTTAAGAGTTTTGTGTGTGTGTGTGTGTGTGTGTGTGTGTGTGTGTGTGTGTGTATGTGTGTGTGTGTGAGATTGGGGATTGTCTCTCCAAGCTATAACCTCAGCCTACATTTTAGTTTTATTTTGAATCAGGTTCTCTCTAGGTTAATGAGAGTCTCACTACTTTGCTGAGGCTGTCTTTGACTTGCAATCCTCCTGTCAGAGCCTCCCAAGCACTGGGATTACAAGCATGTACCACCACATCCAGCTTTTTTTCTTTTTTTTTTTTTTTGGTGGTATTGGGGTTCCTGGAAGCCCTTCTACCTCTGGGCTATGCTCCCAGACCTATTTTATACTTTTTTTAAAATTTGGAAACAGGGTCTTTTAAGCCTGCGCAGCTGGCTTCAAGCCTACGCAATCCTCCTGTCTCCGCATCCTAAGCGCGGGGATTACAAGCCTGCACCACCACGCCCAGCTCACATCCAGCTTTTTTAAGAGCTTGATACAGGACTATTTACTCTGTTATCTGTATTAGATGATGATTTAAAAATTTTATTTAACACAGTGAGAACAGTCATTCCCAAATAAGGAAATTTAAGGGTCTACCAAAGTTTGAAGGGCTTTTTAAGTTTAAGTACATGTTACTAAATGACCTGAATAACAAAGTTTAACATGATCAGTGCTCTAAAAATACAGGCACAAATGCCAGTTCGTGGGTTTAACACTCTGAATTTTGCTGAATATTTTTAAATGTTTTTGACAGTTTTCTTTTGTATGTACAAAAAAATATATTTATACATACTATAAAATAAGATCATACTAAATAGCACAATTCAAATTTTAAATAAATTTTCTTACCAAATACCCATAAGGTGAATTGAGGTAGCATCCTTAGGGTTCAGCTCAATTGCTTTCTACCAAGAAATGAGAAAATCATTTGTTTTCTAAACACAAGTTTTTTTACTGTGTTTGCTGAAGAAGCCAGGATTTTAAAACAAAATTACCATCCCACATGTTAATTCTCTAATGTCAACTTTCTTCCTCCTGATTCTTTAATCAATTAATTAAATTTATTTCAATATACTATTAATGACTTGTAGGAAGCTTACCATTTAGTAAGGTTCAGAAACTGATAGGATTTATTAAGATTAAAAAACATAAAATCTACAAATTAATTCTGAAAACATTAATATCCTACAGATCTCAATGTTTCTATCATCTAGATAAAAGGGAAAACAATCTTAATACTGAAAAAAAAAAGCATTCTTTCCTAAAAGAACTAAAATACATAATTTTGGAAAGTTCCTTCTCATTTGCACTTTGTTCATATTCCCCATCTGTACTTACTTAACAAAAAGTAAATATTATTTATTCATAAAATACATTAGCAGAATAATTATATGCAATATTGATGTCTTGACAAAAGTAGTCCTGATTTCTATCTACTCTGTCAGTTTAAAGCATAAATGACATGATGACTTTAGAGGAATTACTCCTCTTATATCACGTGTTGAAAACCACTATGGAAACCTCACAGATTAATATTAATCCTAATAAAAATAAAGACTATTTAAAAAATGAAGACTTTCTCATATATGGTGTTCTGTAAGTCCATACTTTAACTTTCAGTTTAATAATTTTTCAGTTTGGCAATGTGTAAGACAATTTCAAAGAATTATATAAAATGATTAGAAGCATGGTCTTTGAAGCCAGACTTTTAGTGTTCGAATCTCAGCTCAATGAACTTAAACTCACTGACCTTAGCAAGTTCTATATTCCTGCTGTGCCTGAGTTTTCTCTTTTATTAAAAAAAATAATAAACCAGCTAGACTTAGTTCAGTGTGTAGCTCAGTGGTAGAGCCCTAGCCTATCACGTGAGAGGCCCTGGGCTCCAGCACTTAAAAAAAAAAAGGGGGGGGGGAGGAAAAGAATATACCACCTTCATAGTCATAGTAAGAATTAATTGAGTACGTAAGAGAAAGTGCTTAGTAGTGAGATCTTCTATCAACACCATCACTGTTTTCACTTCTCATAAAATAGTATAAGGTACTTAATTTAATGCTACCACTGATGTTAGTAATAATAGAGACAATGGCTAAAATTAGGCTAGCCAACATGACTTGCTTTAATAATATGGATAAGAATCAATGCAGAGCTAATTTTCTCTTTCAATATAGTGGTATGATTAATAGTAAAATGTATTTTAAATTATTCATATGCAACCTATATTCTAAGCAAACTCCCAATTGAAGCTCTGCTAGAAGAAAACTGATCCCTATAACAAAAAGTATGAGTAACTCTTTTCTCCATTCTCCTAATACCATTCCAGAAGAATGGAAAAAAATTAATTCATCATATATAATAGATGCCTTGTGGCATCAGGGTTTTCTTATGGGAGTGATTAAGAGGGCTACTTTCAAGAAAATCATCATAATCTTCCTGCCATCCAATTTTCTTCAAAAACAATCCATAAACATGAATTCTTTGCTATTTTAGATGAAATAAGGAAATGCGAAATAATAGTATAAATGACTATTTTAGTCATTTATAATTAGTGTTTTTTATTCCTTTTTTTTTTTTTTTGGTACTAGGGTTATTTGAACCCAGGGGCAGTCTACCTCCAACTACACCTCAGCTCTATTTTCAATTTTTTTTTTTTTTAATTTTTTTTGGTGGTACTGGGGTTCCCGGAAACCCGTCTACCTCTGGGCTACACTCCCAAACCTATTTTATATTTTATTTGAAAACAGGGTCTCTTAAGCCAGCGTTAATTCTCCTGTCTCTGCCTCCCAAGTGGGGGGATTACAAGTATGCGCCACCACACCCAGCCTGTTTTCTTTTTATATTTTGAAATAGAGTTTCACTATATTGCCAAGACTAGACTCAAATCTGTAATCCTGTCTTTCAAGTGATTACAGGAGTGCATCACTGTGTCTAACTTAGTGTCTTTTGTAATGTACTGAAAAATAAATACTTGTAAATTTATATAAAACATTGTTCTGGCTGGATGCAATGGCACAGTCCTGTAATCCCAGCTACTCAGGGGGCTGAGGCAGGAGAAGCACAGGTTATAAACCAGCCGGGACAATTTAGCACGACCCTATCTCAAAATGAAAAATAAAGAGACATGAAATATTGCTCAATGGTAGAACACACCTGGGTTCAATCCCCAGGAGCACAAACAAAACAAAACAAATGATACTAGGGACTGAACCCAGGGCCTCATGTGTGCTAGGCAAGTGTTCTACCACTGAACTATATCCGACTGGGGAGTTGGGTTATTTTCGTTTTTGTTTTGATAATCTTCAACCTTCACTGTTCTTTATGAACCTCAGGTTTTTTGTTGTTTGTTTGTGTGTTTGTTTTTGTTTTTATGCAGTGCTGGGAATTTAATCCAGAGCACGTGTTTGGCAAGCAGTCTACTACTGAGCTACACTCCCCAGCCCATTCACTGATTCTTTTTTTTCTTTTTATGTGATAAGTATAATGGTGGACACAATGGTGCACATCTATAATCCTAGTTATTCCAACAGCTGAGGAAAAGACTAATAAGCTTTGACAACCCAGCATCACTGGGTTCAATCCCTAGTACCAGAAAAAAAAACATATATGTGTGTGTGTGTGTGTGTGTGTGTGTGTGTGTGTGTGTATTATATATACATACATATATAATTTGTTTTATAATTACAATGAGAAGTATATACTAAAATATTCTCTGCAACTTTTCATTACTCATATTGAAAGCTGTACCATGTATTTCTATGTCCTGATGCACAGGGTAATTAAGTAATTTATCTAATGCCACTGAAAAAATTACTGTATTTTACTAAATACAAAATACTCAAAATGGAGCAAGGTATGGTGGTACATACCTATAATCCCAGCACTTTGAGGCTAAGACAGGAGGGTCACATGTTGGAGGCCAGCCTCAGCAACTTAGCAAGACCCTGTTTCAAAATAAAAGGTTAGGTTTGTAGCTCAGAGGCAGAATGCCCCTGGGTTTAATCCCTAGTACAAAAAAAAAAGAGAGAGAGAGAGAGAGAGATAGGATCTAACTATGTTTTTGCTCAGGCTGGTCTTGAACTACTAGGCTCAAGAGATCCTCATGCCTTAGCTTCCTATGTAGCTATGTAGAGTATAAGTACACAACAGCACACCAGATTTTAGGTCAGTAAGTTTATGTGGTTTGCTGTATAGTAATTGATCACTGAAACAAATATGTTAAGGAAAAAAATTGACTTTTTAAATTCATAAACTTAATTTATCAGTACCTCAAAATGTTCCTTGATGATGTAGGCATTTGCAATTTTAACCTTTATTCCTTCATAATCTCCAACATCACTAATGCAGATTGCATACCACTAAAAGTAGGGAGAAAAAGGAGTGAGATTCATACTTGTAATAGTCCATTCAATTGTATACATACATACATACATACATACATACATACATATTCCTCAATGTGTTATTTTCATTTAACAAAAAGTTACCGAGGACTAAAACTATTAAATGCAATAGAATACACACAAAAAAAAGTAATATGGCCCTCTAGAAATTCAAGGATAGGACATGCTTGTAGATAACTATAATACAGGGTAGGAAGTGGTGAATTATCTAAGAGAACTGCTAACACAATGAAGAGATAATGGATGATGTTTATGGTCTGAGTATAAATTTTTAAAAAACTTGTAATTGAATGCCCATCATTTTATGTTCTCATCACCTTTTCTAGGATCTGCTTCTCCAACATTTTTATTGTTGCTTTTTTGTGTGTATGGTACTGAGGGTGGAACCCAGGGGCTTTTCTACCTCCAGGCTATACTCCCAGACCTATTTTATGCTTTATTTGGAAACAGGGTCTCACTAAGTTGCTGAGAACCTCACTAAGTAGCTGAGGCTGGCTTTGAACCTGCGCGATCCTCCTGTCTCAGTCTCCCAAGCACCTGGCCAACATTTTTATCATTAAAGTAGGAAAGCCACGACTGTGGATCATGACATTGTCCCCTTAGGTATAGTTGAACAACAAACTGAGAAATCTAAGTTTCTCCCCCAAGAACTGATTTTAAAATATCCACACTTTATAAATCTAGGCGCTATGAGAAAGTCACAAGACTCAGGATAAAATAACACATTAAAAAAAAAGTCTGCTGTGAAAACATGTGTGGATAATAGCTTAGAGGAATAATAATTAATGAAGTTTTAGAAAAATTAAGCCAGTTTTCTCCTGTGAAAAATACACTTTAAGAAAAAATGTTACTGGAGAAAAAGAACATTATCAAGAATATTAAACATATACACAATAACATAGCCCTAAACGATATAAAGAAAACCTAAGATACCTAAAGAGAAAAATAGATAATTGAAAATTAATAGTTGGAGATTTCAATACCCCACTTTCAACAGAGAATAGAAACACCAAACAAAAAAAAAATCAACAAGGAAACAGAAGATGTGAAGACTAAAAATCAATTGGATGTAACAAACATCTACAAAACACTGAACCCATCAACAACAGAATCATATTCTTCTCAAATTCATATGGAACATCTTAATGGTGAATGGTATGTTAGGCAATATATAAAGTTTCAATAAATATTAAAAGATATAAACCATAAAAAGTACTTTCTTTTAAAGAAAAGTTATAAAAATAAAATAAAGCAGTTTTCTTCCTTATATAAGTTAGGGATAATAGATAAGTCTAGACCAAGGTACTTCTCAGTATATGATAACAGCTTAGGTACTTTAATCAGCTCACCTTATGAGCGGCAAAACTTGATTCATTTTTTTCTAGTGCTCGTTTTGCATACTCTAGGGCTTCATACACAAAAAGTTTTTTCTCCTCTTCTGAAGTGCTGCTACGCTGAGCCATATCACGTGACGCCCGTGCCAAACGCCACAGTAACTCTGCATCTTCACTAATTAGAAATAAAATATAAAAAAAAACATTTTAACTCACATTTAAAAATAGATAAGGTGACATCAATAATGAATGGTTTTTCAGTTAAGCTATAACAAGCAAAATAATATTAAAATCCATTATTAAAAATGCTCAACTTATTCTTTCATAAAAACCTTTTTTTGTTAAGATTTCCTATTAAAATATCCATATATTATCTATAAATATGAGCTTACTGATGGTATCTAAAATGCTAACTTCCTTACAAAATATCTTTGTGTTTCAGTTTTCAAAACACTCGCCCAATACTTGGGAGCCTGAGACAGAAGGATCACAGGTTCGCAACCAGCCTCAGCTATTTAGGCCCTCTGCAACTTAATGAGACCCTTTTTCAAAAATAAAAAAAGAATTAGCGGACAGCCTCAGCTACTTAGTGAGGCCCTCTGCAATTCAGTGAGACCCAGTTTCAAAATAAAAAATAAAAAATAGGAGAGGGGGTGTAACTCGGAGGTCAAATGCCCCTGGGTTCCATCCCCAGACCCACAAAAAATAAAAATAAAAAAGTAAAAAAATAAAATATAATAAAGAATTTAAAAAAAAATAGGGCTGGGGGTATAGCTTAGAGGTAGAATGCCCCTGGGCTCAATCCCAGGTTCTGTTAAAAAAAAAAAAATGAAAAACACCTACAAAACTCAACATTTAACTTGAGGCTTTACTTCACTGAAACTATGCTCATACAACCCACTAACTGGTGCAGCAAGTAGTACAAAATATATAAACTCCATAACAGGGTCATGTTCTAAAAAATAAACTACCAAATCTGTGGCCCAAAATGTAGCACTTGGCACACTACAGTTAAATGATAGGATTTGTTAATGAATGAATGACTGAATTTAAATAATCTCAAAATAAGTCCTCATTTCAAGTAAAGGTACTGGACTCTGAAGACCTGCCATTTATATGTACTTACTTATAATTAGGGTTGTAAATAACCATTTACTCTGGTTAATAAATTAATAGCTATAATTAATAAAATACTTTTAAACTAAGTTTGTATTGTATTTGCCTTTAAGATTATTTTATGATTTTTTAAATTTTTTTAATTTTGGGGGGTACTGGGGATGGAACCCAGGGACCTTCTACCACCAGGCTATAACCCCAAACCTATTTTTATATTTTATTTGGAAACAGGGTCTCACTAAGTTGCTGAGAGTCTCACTAAGCTGCTGAGGCTGATTTCGAACCTGTGTGATCCTCCTGTCTCAGCCTCCCGAGTACTGAGATTACAAAGCGTGTGTAACCACGCCTGGCTATTTTATGATTTTTAAAACAAAACCAAAAAAAATAGTATTTTCAGAAAACTCTGGAACCAAATAGTAAAAGTATACTTATTATTCAGTTAATATAGAGTAACTACTCAATCAGTATAAAATGCCAAAATAGCAACTTCAAGATACTGAATATAAAATGGAGAAAGGTTGATCATGTATATACTTGTTTAATGTAAGAAATAGTATACTACAAATTAAATTCTAAGAAATATTACTTTGAAGTAAAAAATGCAATAATCCCCAAATCTCAAGTACCAAGGATCATTTAATTGTTAAAGAAAGGTCAAACCCAGGCCTCTCAAACATTGCCTACCTTTCCTTGTATTGGATTAGTAACTGGTAAAGTTTTTCAGTTTCTCCACTTTCATACAGGTAGTCTGCTTTTTCAAGGATTTCTCCAACTTCCAAGATTATAAAAGAAGAAAAGATATAAAAAAGTAGGTTTTCCCAAGTCAAGTGGTAATAAATCTAAGTTACAAACACTTTCATATACAAGCTAAAGAATCAGATACAGAATTAATCTATGGTCAGGAATTCTGAAGAATCTAAAACTATTTAGGAGTATTACAGAATTAAGTATTGACCTATTATAATGCTAATATAAGATTAAGACAATGGAAAATAAAACTGAGTATTTAATTTGATACTGATTACATATAAGCAGACTTTTTTTTTTTTTTTTTTTTTGGTGGTACTGGGGTTCCTGGAAACCCTTCTACCTCCAGGCTACACTCCCAGACCTATTTTTATACTTTTTTATTTTTGGAAACAGGATCTCTTAAACCAGCATGGCTGGCTTCGAACCTGAGCGATCCTCCTGTCTCCGCCTCCCAAGCACAGTGATTATAAGTATGCACCACCACGCTCGGCTGACCAGATGTTTTTTAAAAGTGAAAAAAGCAGCTGGGCATGGTGGCGCAAGCTTGTAATCCCAGCGCTTGGGAGGCTGAGACAGGAGGATCGCGAAGGTTCAAAGCCAGCCTCAGCTACTTAGGCTCTCAGCAACTTAGTGAGACCCTGTTTCCAAATAAAGCATAAAATAGGTCTGGGAGCATAGCCTGGAGGGAGAAAGCCTCTGGGTTCCACCCCCAGTACCACCAAAAAAAAAAAAAAAAAAAAAGTGAAAAAAGCAATTTTGTTTTAGAGATTTATGGTACATAAACCTCAATAGAGGCAATCTTATTTATTTATTTTTGAGGAAGGGGGTAGTGGTGATTTAACCCAGGGGCATTTTATCGCTGAACTACAACCACAGCCCCATTTCACTTTTTATGTATGTATGTATGTATGTATGTATGTATGTATGTATGTATTTTTGTGGTACTGAGGATGGAACCCAGGGGCATTCTACCTCTGAGCTACACCCCCAGACCTTTTATTAAATTCTTTATTTAGAAAAGGGTCTTGAACCTGCAGAATTCTCCTGTCTCAGCCTCCCAAGTATTGGTAGTACAAGTGTGTGCCTCCACTTCTGGCTTATTTTTTACTTTTAAACAGTTTCATTACTTTGCTGAGGGCCTAAGTTACTGAGGTTGGCCTCATACTTATGACCCTCATTTCTCAGCTTCCCAAGTACTAGGATTACAGGCATGTGTCACCACACCCAGTTGGGAAGTCTTTTTTGGTACTACTGTTAAGTACCAGCCATTGGAAAAAAGTGATATTACTCACCTACTTGAAGCACTGAATATTATTAATCTGCATGAACTGAACCACATTATTTTCCTATATTTCTTCTGACCTAACATACATACAGATGATGTTATGGAAAAAGTAAATCTCATCAAAAGCTTAGTTTCAGTTTACTATATAGAAAATCTGAAACTTACCTTATCAGCAGCAACTCTTACAGCCACACTATACATGACCACAAAATACATAAGCCTTATTATCATGTAATACCCTAAAAAACTGATTACTTACTGGAAAAAAGAAAACATTAAGTCTGTATTTCTGGAAATCTCAATTACTATTATGAAATACACAATGAATTTTTTCTTCTATGAAGGTTATGTATTAGTTATCCTACCTATAAGCCAATGTTACAATATATTACACCATTTTATTATCTTGCTATAGTTTAACCATAATAGATTTGAACTAAAAGTTTAAGCTTTTTAAAAGGTGAAATTTTTTTTTTTTTTGGGGGGTAGTACTGGGGTTCCTGGAAACCCTTCTACCTCCGGGCTACACTCCCAGTACCATTTTTATACTTTTTTATTTGGAAACAGGGTCTCTTAAGCCAGCACGGCTGGCTTCGAACCTGCGCGATCCTCCTGTCTCTGCCTCCCAAGCGCGGGGAATACAAGCATGTGCCACCACACCTGGCTAAAAGGTGAAATTTTAAGACAAGCACTAAAAGAAAGATAACATGAATTTATGACCACAACCATTAAGTGAAGTATTATTTAAGTTAACATCATCACATAATTACACTAGTTAAGGATTTAAGTAACAGTAGCAATAAACCCTTATAGATTTTTTTCAGTAATCATACTACAGTTTGAATAGGTAACAGAGTTTAATACAAATACTCATATGGCTGGTTAATTTCTGAAGTTTGCTTCCCTTCTATTTTACATTTTTATCTGATAAGTGGCTGATTTTCAAAGTTCAGGTTTTAAACACCCAAAGATTCTCACTTAGAATAAGGACTCATTTCAGCATCCCTATTTGATATCTGGGGTAGGAAGAATGGCCCCAAAGATGTCTATATCTTAATCTCTGGAATCTGTGAATATATCTAGTTATAGGGCAATGAGAATTTGTGTTTTTTTTTTGTTTTGTTTTGTTTTTGGACTGGGGACTGAACCCAGGGGCATTCTATCTCCAAGCTATACCCCTAGCCACATTATCTTTTTTTTATTTTAAAACAGGCTCTTACTAAGTTGCTGAGGCTGGCCTTGAACGTGTGATCTTCCTGTCTCAGCCTCCCAAGTACAGGGATTACAGATGTGTTCCACAATGCCTGGCTAATAGAAAATTATAAATGGAATTAAGATTGCTAATTGGAGGCGCCCCCCCCCCACCCGGAAGGCTCCAGAGGTCCCGGCCTCATGGCCCCGACCCCGGGAGTGTGGGCGGGACACCCTTAGGCGACCCCCCCAAACCCGGAAGGCCCCGGAGGTCCGGGCTGCATGGCCCTGACCCCGGGCTTGTGGGCAGGCGCAAGCGGGACACCCTTAGGAGAAAAAATTTTCATTGCTACAGAAAGCCTGATCCCACATCCTCCCCAAACCACACACACACTCTTCTCTTATTTAAAAAAAAAAAAAAAAAAGGGAAACGAAAAAAGAAAAATATTCGAGAGGGGTTAAGATGGCCCCTGCAGCAGCTAGAATATTGGAGATGCAGACAAAACATATCCATCTGAACTGGAACTTTTGGAAAAATTCCCTGCGAAGGAGGACTGCTGCTTCATTACATCGTTAAGAATCCTGGACATCACCTGTAAGGAGAGAATCTAGTGGAGACCTAGGAGGAAGGCGGTGGTGGCAGCGGTGGTGGCAGCGGTGGCCAAGATGGCGGTGGAGACTTGGATTTGGGAGAGGCAGACATATGATCCATCCCACCCTGATCCTTTGAAGAAATTACCCCAAAGGTCGAATGCTACTGTCGCACATGCTTAGGAACACTGGACATTATGCAGTATGGGAAAAGAGCTTGGGAAAGATTTGAAATGGTGGAGGCAGTCGCATTGGCAGCGGCAATTACTCAGGGGAGGCAGAGATCTGATGTAATACACCTGGAACTTTTGAAGAAATTACCTCAGAGGCAAAATACTACCACCATGCACCCTTGGGAACGAGGGACAAGCTGCTGGGTGAAGAGGGTGCTCGGATCAGAGCCTGCCGAGGGGTGAGGCCGGTGCCGGGGCCAGCGAGGCTGGGATCGGAGCCTGCTGAGGCAAGGTTGCTACTGAGGCCTCCAAGGGTGGGATCAGAGCCTGCCAAGGGGTTAGGCCAGTCCCAGGATCAGCGAGGCCAGGATCGGAGCCTGCTTTGAGGCAAGGCTGGTGCTGGGACCTCCGAGGCCGGGATCAGAGCTTGCCGAGGGTTTGGGCCAGTGCCAGGGCCAGTGAGGCCGGGATCGGAGCCTGCCGTGAGGCAAGGCCAGTGCTGGGGCTTCTGAGGCCGGAATCGGAGCCAGCTGATGTGTTAGGCCAGTGCCGGGGCCATCGAGGCCAGGATCGGAGCCTGCCACGAG
Organism: Muscardinus avellanarius; assembly: GCF_963383645.1. Classification (NCBI taxonomy): domain Eukaryota; kingdom Metazoa; phylum Chordata; class Mammalia; order Rodentia; family Gliridae; genus Muscardinus; species Muscardinus avellanarius. The sequence goes on along the minus strand of NC_137789.1, from coordinate 52,580,258 downwards.
GCAAGGCCAGTGCTGAGGCCTCCAAGGCCAGGATCGGACTTTGCCAAGGGCTTAGGCCAGTGCCGGGGTCAGCAAGACTGGGATCGGAGCCAGCCTTGAGGCAGGGCTGGTGCTGGGGCCTCTGAGGTCGGGATCGGAGCCAGCTGATGCGTTAGGCCAGTGCCAGAGCCAGCAAGTCTGGGATCGGAGCCTGCTGCAAGGCAAGGCCGGTGCTGAGGCTTCTGAGGCTGGGATCGGAGCCTGCTGTGAGGCAAGACTGGTGCTGGGGTGCCGCAAGCTGCTCAGTCGAGATTGGGATGATCCCACTCGCAATTGAATCAATCTCAGAAAAGATGGGTGAGGATAGGGTGCCGTACTGCAGCCACTTATCTGCAGCGATTATTTCCTGGATATGAGCCTGCTGAGAGGTTAGGCCGGTGCCGGGGCCAGCGAGGCCAGGATAGGAGCCTGCCTTGAGGTATGGCCGGTGCTGGGGCCTCCAAGGCTGGGATTGGAGCCTACCAAGGGGTAAGGTCAGTGCCGGGGCCAACGAGGCCAGGATCAGAGCTGGCCGTAAGGCAAAGCTGCTACTGAGGCCTCCAAGGCAGGGATCAGCGCCAGCCAAGGGGTTAGGCTGGTGCTGGGGCCAGCAAGGTCGGAATCGGAGCCTGCCATGAGTCAAGACCAGTGCTTGGACCTACGAGGCCGGGATTGGACTCTGCCGAGGGGTAAGGCTGATGCAGGGGCCAGCGAGGCCGGGATCGGAAACTGCTCTGAGGCAAGGATGGAGCTGGGATTTGCGAGACCAGGATAGGAGCCTGCTGAGGGGTTAGTTCGGTGCGGGGGCCAGCGAGGCCAGGATCGGGGCCTCCCAGGAGGCAAGACCGGTGCTGGAGCCAACGAGATCAGGATCAGAGTCCTCCGGGTGGCCAGGCCACTACTGGGGCTGTCAAGAGTGGGATCAGAACTTACAATGTGGTATGCACAAAGAAATAGCACAGAAAATAAAATCCAGATGCTTCCCCTAATTAGCAAGAACTAGGAGGAAAGGGGTAACAGGAGGAGGTCGAGTAGTAGAAAGGGCCCTATTGAAAAGCAATTAAGGTGACCAATCAGAGGGGAGGAGATTGGGGGAGGATGGAATCTCTTTAAAACTCATGAGGTGCGTAAACAATTATATCAAAGATAATCACCAATTAAGCATGGGATCGAGGGAGGGAGAGGGAATGGGATGGGGATTGGATGAGGGCCTATTGGATGGATATGTGCTTATATATCCTCTCAAGTTTTGTATTCCAAAGTGATGTACGATTACAAAAAATAATAATAATAATTGCCACCAAAAAAGATTGCTAATTGGCTCATATTAAAATAGGAATTATAGCCGGGCGTGGTGGCGCACGCTTGTAATCCCCGCGCTTGGGAGGCAGAGACAGGAGGATCGCGCAGGTTCGAAGCTAGCCCCGCGCGCTGGCTTAGGAGACTCTGTTTCCAAATAAAAATGCAAAAATAGGTCTGGGAGTGTAGCCCGGAGGTAGAAGGGCTTCCAGGAACCCCAGTACCACCAAAAAAAAAATATATATATATATAGGAATTATCCTGGATTATCCGAGTTGGCACAATATACTTACAAGGGTACTTAAAAGTGGAAGAGAGCAGCAGAAGACAGAGAAGGACACATGATAATGGAAACAAGATCAGAATAATGAGAATATTGGCTTTGATCATGAAGAAACAAGGCCTTTAGCAAGAGAAAGTACAATTTCTAGAAGTTAAAAAAAGGAATGAAGAAGATTCTTCCCTATGGGCTCCAGAACCCTGCCAAGACTTAAACTATAAAGATTAAAAACTACTGGTTCAAGTCACGTTATATTTATTATAGCAGCAATAAAACACTAATGCAGTTTTAAGTTAAATATATTGATCTGGCATATTTAAAAGTGTACAGAGTACATATAAGTAGCAGTTACTTGTATTGCTTATTCTTATTCGCAAAGGCTTATTATTGTACTTAAAGAAATCTTACATCTCATTATCCATGTAAATAAATATGATAAATCTTTTTTTGTGTTATTCTGTCATAAGCTCTTTCTTTTTTTGTGGTATTGGAGATTGAAATACTGGCGCAGGGTCTCACTGAGTTGCTGAGAGCCTTGTTAAGATGCTGAGGGTGGTCTCATCTACAATCCTGTCTCAGCCCCCTAAGTATTAGAATTACAGGTGTGCACCATCATGCCTGGCTTATAAACTCTTGAATCACTTATCTCTAATTCTTTATACAGTACAAGTTATAGTATCTAGGCTTTAAACTATACATGTAATATCCTGGCCATTTTTCTACTCCCAGAAATGGATGGACCATTCCTAAGCCTTTCTCTGGAGCATAACTCTCTACCATGGCCTTCTTTTTATTACTGTGCCCCCCTTGCCTAAGTCAGCCTCTTATATTCATATACATATGTATAAATATATTCATATATATATGTATATATATATAATTTCCTAATCCTAAAAAGAATTTTTTTAAATAATAAAATATAAAATTTATTTTAAAAATACACTTAAAGAGTACCTCAGACTCACATAGGCACTTAGGTAGGAACATGCCCAGCATAAAAATAAATTATTATTATCTTTTGTGATACTGGAGATTGAACCCAGGGACATTCTATCTCTGAGCTTCACCACCCCACCCCCAGTGTAATTTTTTTTCTTAAGTTTTGAAACAGGGTTTCCTCAAATTGCTGAGGTTGTCCACAACCCTGCAATCCTCCAATCTCGCTTCCCAAGTACAGTTATTATAAGCATGCACCACCATATCTAGCCAAAAGAAATTTTTAATAAAGAGCTGATGAGGTAGACTAGAAAAAAATTAAATTTTAGGTAGAAAGGAGGCACAGTGGGAAGGAAAAAAATATATATGGTTTTAAAATTTGAAATTTTCAGTTTAACAAAGCTTGGTTATTCTTAAAAAGCCAGGCCCATACTTTTAAATCACAGTGGGCTGGGTCAGGAAATTCCTGAGGCAGTTAAAACTCATCTTCTGTCTGCCTCCCGGAAGATACCCAGAAAAAGTTACACATTTTGTTAAAGAGCCTGGAAGCCCCAGCTTCCTGTCTAAGCTCCCAAGAGTCCTGTCCCAAAAGGAATTTTCACCTTCTGTGAACCAGAACTCTTCAAAGAAGGAGCCCATCATCCCATGTGCCCTGACCACCCCCTCTCTAGTAAGCCCTATAAAAAATATAGCTCTGAGGAGCTCTTGGCCATTCTGGGCCATTTTAGGCTATATTGGGGGCAGCTTTTACAGCTCTAGCCCCTCTCTCCCTGGGCTACTCTCATGCTTTCAAGATGGCCCTTATTTCCCCTGAACTTGTATCTTTACTTGACTTGAATTAAAACCTCTGCTTTTATCTGACTGGTGTGTGTTGAAATTCTTTTCGCCATGGAAGCCAAGAACCCACAGAAGTTATCCTGTTGCCCATGACAGAACCACTAAAGTGGCCAGGCATGGTGGCATATGCCTGTAATCTCAGTTGTTGGAGGCTAAGACAAAGAGGATTGCAGGTTTGAGGACAGTCTCAGCAATGTTCTGAGACTCTCAGCAACATAGTGAGCTCCTGTTTCAAAATGTACCATGGGGAAAAAAGCCCATGAAGTTGCTCACTTGCAATTAATTTATCTTTTAAGCATTTTACAAGTAACCTGTTACCAAGTGGAAGATTTTTATATTGCACAAAAACCTCACTTCCTGCTTATCTGATTGGAAAGCATTCAAACAGAAAGCACGAATGGGGAATACAGAAGGTTTAGTTAAAGAGAAGGCCCCTTATAAGAAAGGCTGTGAAGAAAGGGGAAGGGCTACATGCCAGAGGATGGTATTGAAAGTGGCCTGGGGCCTGCAGTTTCGATCCAAAGATGTCCGTTTCCAGGAACAGAAAGTGGTGTGGCATTTCCCACATGTTGGGTTTGGATCCTTCTTTTCTCATATGTATTACATTTGGGGTGACTGCCCTCTGTGTGTGGCACTTCACTTTGTGTTGTTCTTCCTCCCTTTCCCAGAAGGACTGGATCTAAGTGAGAAGTTAGGCTCTGCAGGTAGACTTTCACTCCATCCCAGTTGACTCCATCTGCTAACGTCTAGCTAGATACCAAGCAAACTCACGTACAAAACAGTACTCTCAATGTATTAGAATACTTTTTTTGTTTTCAATACTGGGGATTGAACCCAGGGGATTCTATCTCTGAGCTACACACTCAGCCCTATTTTTTATTCTTTATTTTTAAATAGGGTCTTGCTAAGTTACGGAAGGCCTCACTAAGTAGCTGAGGCTGTCTGCGAACCATGATCCTCCTATCTCAGCCTCCCAAATGCTGAGATTACAAGCATGAGTCACCACACCCAGCTTTAGAATATCTTTCTTTATGGAACTTTATATTCATTTATTTTCTTTCTTAAGTTTATTCTGTTCCTTCAGTTATTGATACGAAACAGGTATTTGGCACCACCTTGTGGTATATATAGATATTGTCATTTAGAAAAATCAGTCCTAGGTTGAGGCGTTAGCTCAGTGGTAGATAAAGCATGCCAAGTATGCATGAGGCCCAGCCCTGTTGAGAGGGTGGGGGGAGGATCAGTCCTATTATCTCATTCCACTGAAATGTCAGTAATACATAGGCCCTTACACTAATTAAATTGCAAAAAGTTTTTTTAAGGTACTGGGGATTGAATCCAGGGGCATTATACCTCCAAGCTATACCCCCAGCCCTATTTTTTATTCTTTATTTTGAAAGAAAATCTCACTAAGTAGCTGAGGCTGGGCACAAACCTGAGATCCTCCTGTCTCAAGCCTCTCAAATACCAGGATTACAAGCGTGTGCTACCACACTTGTCTGAAAAAAACTTTTACGCTGACTTCAATGAACATGAAGCAGATATAAATAGAATTAAGCATATGTTCTGAAAAATAAAATTATTCTAAAACTTATAGTCTGCATTTATAATATCTCCCTGACCTCATGTCCTACACAAGGCAGCCATGTTGGAGGCAAGGCTTGGTTGCTGAGGAGAGATCCCCCAACCTCCATGATGTAAGAGTAGTCTCTGTTCTCTTCTCACTCTCTGCTTCCTCCACCATGCCCTGAGCTCCAGTCTTCACCATGCCTAACATGGATGTAACCCCTGAAATCTCCAGTACTGTGAGCAAATAAAGCTTCCTTCCTCTAAGCTATGGCCATCAACTATTCTGAGTCTCAATAGTGAGAATGCTGACTAAAATAGAACTTGGTAGCAGAGGAGTGGGGTCAATGCTGTTTTAATGTCTGACCATTTGGATTGTAAATGTTTGGAACTGGTTTATGAGCGGATGTTGGAAAGGCCAGAAAGCTGACAGAAAAGTGGGCAGTAGACACTGAGACAGATTTCAGAGGACAAAGAGGACTCCACAGAGAAATACAATAAAGGCCACATGTGTAACATTCTGGTAAAGAACTTATCAGCATTTTGCCCATGTCTTGACACTTTGTATGAAGCCAAATTTAAAGGTGATAGACTGATTAAGCTAGGGGAGAAAATCTTGAAACAGCAAAGTATCTAGACTGCGTTATGATGTTAATGTCTGTGAACAGTTTGCTGAACTATGAATATCAGAGGCAGAAAGCAAAGCATAGAGATTTTATAATTTGCAGTAAGGCCAGAAAGGTTTGTGTGAAATTCAGGCCCAGAGAGATACTGTTGTGGAAGAAAGTAAGATGGCTAAAGTGATATTTAATGTTTTGCATAGGAGCAAATAAAACAACAAGGTCAGGGCAGTTCAAGCCCAAGCTCGAGAATGGCTGTTTTGAAAAAAGGCACTCATATTCTGTCGTGGAAACCACAATTAAGGAATTTATGGTGTCCAACCACCATGATTGAGGAAGGTATAACTATCTTTCCTACTGGCAGCTGATCTTGGCAATCAAATAATGCTGGCTTTACTGGAGTAAAGAGATTATGGAGGCATCAGCCCAGATTTCAAAGGAAGGCTTAGGAGGCCAGGAAATGTATGGTAGGGTCAAAATTCCCTACAGGCTGGCCCAAAGGGGGAATTTGTGAAGCCAAGGTTGCAAGGAAAACCCCACAATTAAGAAATTCTAAAAATGTGGAATAATACCTGAAAAAGACTACAAGCTGCAAAACAGGGAGCCAAGCTAACAGAAAAAGTACACAGTAAATTGTGACTAACGAGGCCATAGAAAAGGGGCTGCAAAGGCCCTCTGATCACACCTCACCACCAGGATGCCAGAAGTAAGGCTGCACAACTTACCTTGTTCCTTGCTGGTTTCTGTTCTGTTCTGTTCCCATTCCTTAGTTCTATGGCCCTATTCCTTCCTTTTAGAATACAAATGTTTATTCAATACTATTGCTAATTGGATGTATGTAAATTGCTTTTTATTTTTACAAGGACTCAAGCCAATTGTTTACCTTGAGTCTTAGAGGAGACATGAGACTTAGGAGCAGTGCTGGAACTGTTAAGATTATCGCATTGTGACATAGCCATGAGGTCTTGGGGACGATATGCAGTGATATAGTTTTGATTCAGAATCTCTCCTTGACCTCATGTCCTAGACAAGTAGCCATGTTTGGGAGTGTGGCCAAAGGGAATATATATGTCTTCGCTCTGCTTCCAGCCTTTATGATGTGAGGGCAGAGCCCTTCCCTGATTCCCATGCCATGCCCTGAGCTCTGCAGACTTCATCTGGCCTAAAATGGACTAAATCCCTGAAATTTCCCGAACTGTGGGCAAATAAATCTCCTTTCTGTAAGTTTTGGTTATCAGGTACTCTGAGTCACTGCAGTGAAAATGCTGACTAAAACAAAAGACCAACTCCTAAAAAATATATAGCAAACAGAAGAGAGATATATGATAAAGTCAAACTTGTCAAGATCAATAAATTTATATTTTAAAAAAAACATGTGGATTCTTTTTTTCTCTCTCTCAGTATTGGGGATTGAACCCAGGAGAAATTACCTCTGAGCACTACCAGCCATATTTTTTTATTCTTTATTTTCAAACAGGATCTCACTAAGTTGCAGAGGGCCTCACTAAATAGCTGAGTCTGACCATGGACCTGCAATTCTCCTGTCTCAGCCTCCCAAGTACTGGGATTACAAGTGTGAGCCACCATGCCCAGCTGGATTATTTTTCATGTTAAAAAAAAATTTGTTTCTGTATTTTATCAAATGATGTTTCCCATAGTCTCACAAGGTATATGAACATGCCAATCAATTATAATGGGAGGAGTCAAACATAGACACACCTGTAGTCCCAGTGCTTGGGTGACTGATACAGGAGGGTCAGAGGTTGAAGTTCAGCCTCAGCAATTTAGGAATATCCTGTTTCAAAATAAAAAATAAAAATAGGAGTATAACTCAGAGGCAGAACATCCCTGGGTTTAATCCCCAGTACTTGAAAATACAGTGAGAGATCCTCCTAATTTCCCAAGATTTTTCTGTATTCTTTTTCAAATATGAAATTTTATAAGGCCTACAATTCAGTTCTCTCCAGGATGCCAGGAATTCTTCAGGACACACACACACAAAATCCAAATTATAACTAGTTTCAGTAACATAATTTTGGGGAAATGCATTCAATATCCAAGATATATAAGCTATCCAAATGGATTAGAAACTATCAGTTTCTAGTAGGGACTGAATTGGGTAATACTGGAAATCATTAATTTAAAGATGGACACATTTCACTGGACTACATCAAGGTACGTTTCTCCTTTTCCTAAAACATTCAGATGTTGTGATAATCAGTGTGCTAGAGTTTGCAGGGACTAAGTAATCTTTGCTGAAAACAATAAGAGGCATCATCATGAAAAAAAAATGCCATGCTGAAGATCTACTGTCTCACTCTTTAATTTGCCTTCAATAACACCCACGGAGGTGAGGTCATCACTCAAGCCTTTTAAAAACATGTACATAGCACAAGTATGCCAACTATTCCAGCTTCTAAAATGGAGATCTTACTATGATGTGCTCCTTGGAAGTGAAATATTTCATTTTACTCTCAACAGTCGCCATCTTGGAAGCAAGGTGAAGAGCCAGCTGCCCCTGAGTGGGACGTATGCTGCCTCACAGGAACACACACAGAGCCAATCACTGGCAGTGGAAATCTGCTCTTATAGCACCTACAATCTGGCTTGTCTGCAGGATCCCCTCAGCTCAGTTCATGGTTGCTCACTCAAGAGGTAGAGGAAGAGAATGGAGAGAAGTGACATCAAAGCTCAATGAAGTGTAAAAGAAATCATTGACCCTTTGACACCCCCTCAACCCTTCTATTGTAGATGCTCCCAGCTAGAGTAGGCCTCAAGAAGTCCTATTATCTTAAAATGTTACTTTCTATTTTAATAAACATAACAGTTGATTTTGTATGTTATTAAGACACTTCTGAAAAAGTGTGCTATGATCATTAAAACTAAATATAATTTTGGCTTTGCTTTTCAAAGTATATTTTATTGCTTACGAAAACACTAAGTCATTTCTGTAATAGTAATAAAGCATAATGAAACTAAGTACGATAGATGCAAAAAGAAAGAGATTTGAGTTCTAATCTCTGCTCTGAAATTTTGACTTTGAAAAAGTTTATGAGCTTCTTTTCAAAAATTAATATACTGTGAACAAAAGATAAAATAAGTACTTTACAAAGTTACTGTGAAAATTAAAATTATAGTGAAAAGTCTATGGAACCTAAAAAGATAATTATCTGTCAAAATATTACAAAAGAAAAATTATCTGCCTCATCCTTCTTTATAAAAATAATTCATCAAATAATAAAACAACTATAATCTCAGTTACTAGGGAAACTGAGATAGGAGGATCACAGGTTAGAGGCCAGCCGTAGTACTTTAGAGAGGCTTCAATTCAAAGTATAAAGGGCTTCAGGTGTATGTAGCTCATTGGTAGAATGCCCCTGGGTTCAATCCCTAGTACTGAAAAATAAAAAATTATTCTCAATTATTTATTTAAAGATAAGATATTCATAGATAAATTATAGCAATAGGCAATTTGTCATTTTAGATAATATCCTCAATTTCTTATTCTATCAGAACTTTAAAGGAACATCTATTCAAAATCAAATGTTTCTTTCCCAGGTCACTTTTTCCTTTATGATTTAAAAATGAAGAATATGAATAGAATGTGGTGGCACAGCCTATAATCCCAGTACTTGGGAAGCTGAAACAGGAGGATCACAGGTTCAAGGCCAGCCTTGGAAACTTAGAAAAATCCTCAGCAATTTAGCAAGACCCTGTTTCAAAATTAAAAAATAAAAAGTGAAGGGCCAAGGATGCAGCTCAGTGGTAGAATGCCCCTGGGTTCAATCCCTAGTACCAAAAAAAGTGGTAGAGGAGCTGAAAAACACAAACTACTCAACCATAACTTAAAATACTATTCTTTATTAAAATGAAATTTCGGCTTTTTCCACATTGAATTGTTTTTAAAATTGGCAAGTCTTAAATATATTTACTATTCATGTTATAAATAATAAATATGATAGGATTTTTAAATTTTTCAGTTACTAGTTATGTGATTTCTGGTACCAAGTTGCATTCTGTTTGTAAATAAAACACTACTATCTCAAAGTCCTAGGGCTAAAGACTTTATACATTGTGGGTCATAGATGGTCTGATATATTTTTCTTTCCCTCTACAATCCATTAACGTCTACTCCTTAAAAATCTGAAAAAACATTCATAAGGCTGTAGAAAAATATAAAGTACTAACAGGTAACAGGATATCACTGACAGAGTTTCAGTTTCTAAAAAAAAAAAAAAAACTTATATATATATATATATATATAAACTGACAGAAAGGAACAGAAAATAACCTGCACATATCTGTTAGTTTTATTATACAATCAAAAATAACTATAAATTAGTAACAAAATATCAAACAAAAATAATTATAAGTCCTCTAGATATTTAGCTTATGCTTACCTTTGGCTCTGGCATGAACCACAGCAGCCTGAGAAATGACTTGGTAAGTTCCAAAACCCAAATAAGACAAGGCTGAGAATAAAAGTCCTCTTTTGAAAGTTCCTGGGTTTCCTATCACCTACGGAAAACAGTTTGCAAATTATCAAACTTAGAACATTACATGAAACTACTTCCCAAAGAAATTTTACATTAATTTTCTATAGCCTCCAAAGCAATTAGCCATAAAATGCTAGAAACTCAGGATTTAACTGTGCCAGATTCTTCAGTAAAACAATTTCAAACCTCTCTGTATGTACCCTATTAAGAAAGAGACCACCTAGAAGAGAAAACTCATCTAAAAATCAGACATTGACTAGGGGTGTAGTGGAACACTTGCCTGCCATGCCTGATGCCCTGAGTTTGATCCCCAGGACCATAAAAATAAATAAATGAAAATTACTGTCATGCTGGCAAATGTTAGATTAGAGGATCTACAATGTATTTGTTGAGGCATAGATAATATAAATTGTATGAAATAAAATGAGACAGCAAGATATAATAAATACCAATCCTGTTAGTAAGATAAAGAATATCAAGTGCAGTAATTACTATGAATAAAAAATATACACAGCTTTATGTGAAGACATCTCCAAAACCATCCATAAAACTGACAGTTTTTAAATAAACAATGAATAAAATAAAAAGCATATTCAAACAAATCTGGAAATCAATTTTTATAAATATGCCCAGATTATTTCATTTCATTTTTCCTTTCCTTTTCTTCCTTTTCCCTTTCTTTTCTTCTTTTTTCTTTGTGTTACAAAAGGTTAAACCCCAGGTCTTCTATCACTGAGTTACATCCCCAGACCTTTCTATCTGTTTTGAGGGAGAGTTTGGCAAAGTTGCCCAGACTGGCCTTGAACTTGCAATCCTGCTGCCTTAGCCTCCATAGTAGGTGGGATTACAGGGTGTTCACCACTATGTCTGGTTATTATAGCTAGATTCTGAAGACCAATGACAAAAGAAGAATTTATGAATATCACTCTAACAATTTTTCCCTTATCCACATTTTTTAACATGGCATCATTTTTTCTTTTCTGCTAATTCAGTGCCATCATAAAATAAGCTGTGCAATTTTTGTTGAAAAACCAGCTGTAGCATCTTGCTAAAAAAAAAAAAAATAGAGCTGGGTATGATGGTGCAATCCTGTAATCCTATAATCCCAGTACTTGTGAGTCTGAGACAGGAGAATCTCAGGTTACAGAACAGCCTTAGCAATTAGTAAGATTCTCATCAGTTTTGCAAGATCCTGTTTCAAAATTACAATAAAATAGGGCTGGGATGTAGCTTGGAGGTAGAATGCCCTGGGCTCAATCTCCACTAACACACAAACCTCTTAAAAAAAAAAAAAAAAAAAAAAAAAAAAAGCTTTTCCTTAACTCAAAAAAAAAACTCTTCAGCTCTTATTTCCAATAAAACATTTTTTTAAAAATTCTACATTGTTTTCACTTCCTCCTTCCCATGCTCTCTTGAACATACACAAATTCTTTTATTACAACCCCACTGATGGTATTCCAGTAAAAGACACCAAAAATGCTGTTATAGGAATAAATATATGAGATTCTTTTGGGGGGGACCAAAGTCTAAGCACTAAATTCATTTATATTTTATGTACACTTTATCACATAGCCTGAAAGCAATTTTATATAACATTTTTAATTTGCCTGTGTTTTGACTTTGACCTATCACATGAAGTCAGGTTTGGAATTTTCCACTATAGCATTCAAAAATTTCAATTTAAAGTATTTTATTTCAATTTTCATATTGCCTATATGCAATTCTAAATTTTTATCTTATTTGACCTATCACTAGCATTTAAAAACTTCCTCTTTAAAAAAAATACAAATGTGCTAGGAGTGGTGGCGCACACTTTTAATACCCGCCCTTGGGAGGAGGAGACAGGAGGATCGCACAGGTTCCAAGCCAGCCTCGCTGGCTTAAGAGATCCTGTTTCCAAATTTAAAAAAAAAAAAAAAAAAAAAAAAAAAAACACACATTAAAATAGGTCTGGGAGTGTAGACCGGAGGTAGAAGGGTTTCGAAGAACCCCAGTACCACCAAACAACAACAACAACAACAAAATACAAATGAGTGTTTGAATTTTAAAAACAGCACTGAGATATAATTTATACATAGTATAATATATATAATAAACTATATAAAGTATATAACTTAAATGTGTATATAAACTTGGAAAATTATTATCACTGTAATCAAGATAATATATCCATAAATATGAATATTATGAATATTATACCCTACCCCCCAAAGTTTTCTCTTTGTAATACCCTTTTCTCAGCACTTACTGAGCAATTACTCATTATTCTTCTTTGTTGGTATTTGCAGTGCTGAGGATATAACCCAGGACCTACCTGTTCATGTTAGACAAGTGCTCTACCACTGAGCTGTCGCCAAATGCTTACTTAATCTTGAAACACTTCACTTTTGAAATACTACTTTGATTTCCATGTTCCTTTTGTTATTTCTTCATCTCTAATATGTCATTGTCCCCATGTATCATGAGCTTAGTACTGTTCTTCTATTTGTGATATTTCATATCATGGTCTTAAATTTTACCAATATGCCAAACTCTATACGTAGTCTGGATATCTCCTCTAACTTAATAATCATACATCCAACTACCTACTCAACATCTGCCTCTAAATGAACTCTAGTAGGCATCTCAAAACGACTATTCCACCAAACCCACTCCTCTCATGGTTTTCTTCAACTTGGTAAATGGCAACTCTGTACTTCTAGTTGTTCAGTTTTGTTTTGTTTTGTTTTGTTTTGTTTTGTTTGTTGTTGTTTCCAGTACTGGAGATGGAACCCAGGAGCATTCTACCTCTGAGCTATACCCCCAGCCCTACTTTTTATTCTTTATTTTGAAACAGGGTCTCACTGAGTTGCAGAGGATCTCACTAGGTAGCGGAGCCTTTCCGCCAACCTCAATCTTCCCGTCTCAGCCTCCCAAATGCTGGGATTACAAGCATGTGCCACCTGCACAGCTTAGTTGTTCAGTTTTTAAAAAGCAAAAGAACAAAACCCTGGCTTTATTCTCAACTCTCACAGCCCACATAACAAACAATTCCTGACTTTCTTAGCGGGGATAAAATGCACCACCATTGACTGGATGGCTATTTACTTTTCTTATTCATTTTATGAAGTGACAATCTACTAGCAAATTTCTTATCAGTTTGGTCAATGTGAAGCACCTCTTTGTTCACCTGGGAAAGTAGACAAAAATCATATATCTGGACTTAAAAAAATAAATAGACCTAGGACTCAATGACACCTCCAAGATACTGATAATTTGTGAAAATGTCTGAGACAGCTAAAACACATCATTTCACTTTGTACCTCCAAAGCTTAGCTTAATGTTTTAAAGAGTTCTCAGAAAATATTTGTTGAACAAGGTAAGCAGACTCTCTCTTAGCTGTATGTCTTTTTTTCAAAATTGATGGTGCCAAAATGAATTTAAAAATGCAAACTCATCAATATATGAAAAGGAATACATCACTACTCTTTTTCCTCCTAAACTTTTGCCAGTTTCTCCTCCTCTTCTTAAATATTAGAACTTTTCCATAATAGGTACTAGGCCTTCTTTATGGTCTACTAAATACTTTTAGTCTCTACTATGGCATAATTTACAATTACAGGGTAAAGGGGCTCTAGAACACGAACACACACACACACACACACACACACACACACACACATATATATATATATATATATATATATATATATATATATATATATCCCAATCTACATAAAGTGATCACCAGACCTATTAAACAACTGCCTATCCATAAGTGAACCTGGTTATCTTATCACTAACACATATCTCCCTATGTCCCTCAAATCACTTTCTGTAGTCTTATCACAGTAAGTAGTTCCACCTTTATCCTGCTGCTCAAGTAACAAAAGAATCTTCCCTGACTCTTTTATTTTAATCCCTAGACTAAATCTATCTTTTAGGTCCAATCCATGTCCTTAATATTCTTTCAATCCATCCACTGGTCTACATTGTACTAAAGTTCAAACCACAACCTCTGACCTATCCTACAGCTATATCTTTTTTTAAATTTTTTTATTGGTGCATTGTTGTCATACATTTTAATGGGATACAAGATGATGGAGACATACATGCACACACCACTCAACTAGCCCTTACCCAATTCCCGCCCCATTCCCTCCCCCTCCCTCCTTCTCATGCTTGGCTTAGTGACTGGCTTTGATATGTTTGTTAAAGTACATCATATGTATTAGAGAATTTCCCTCTTCCTCCCTCCCATCCCCTCAGAATGATGTCTTATCTGATCTCCAGAATCCATTCCAAACTAAAAACTTCCTTAATGACTGCAAAAATTTGAGCAAATGACTGTTTAAAATGATTAATGGAAAAGTATGAATAAAAATAAAAAATGGTTTCTCTTAGCCTTTAGACTTAAAAAAAAGTTAGCAGGGTGTGGTGGCATGGTGGCACATTCTTGTAATCCCGGCATTTGGAAGGCTGAGACAGGAAGATCACAGTTCAAGGACAGCCTCAGCTACTTGGTGAGGCCCTTTGCAACTCAGTGAGACTGTTTCAAGGTAAAGAATAAAACATAGGGCTGGGGATGTAGCTCAGAGGTAGAATGCCCCTGGGTTCCATTCCCAGTATCGCCAAAAAAAAAAAAAAAGTACTTATAGTTTATAAGGTTTTGGAACCTGGTTGAGGTTCCAAATGGTCCCCTTTTCCTGTCTTCTGATATTCACTTCCTTGTATATTACCCACCCCTTAAACGTTTACTGTATTTATTTAACTCCTTTCCAAAAAAGAATTACACAGATATGTCACTTCCAAGATTAGTTTATAAATAAAAAAAAGAAAAATCATAACTGACACCGACGCTCTCATTTGTTCTATTTAACTACTTGCCTTCCCTGGGGGAAGCCAGCTGCTAGGTGTTGCTGGTGGCAGCAGCCACTGGAGAAAGCTGAGGACAATCACATGAGCAAACTTGGAAACAGAACCTCCCCTCTACCCTCAAAAGTTTAGCCTTCAAAGGACATCTCAACAGCTGACAGCTTGACTCAACCTCCTGAGAGACCTTCAACTCTAGAGGAACTCAGCTAAACTGCACCTGGATTCCTGACCAGTAGAAAGTATGAGAGAATCTCTGCTTTTCTAAGCAGGAAGCTAAAAATATTAATGCAGAGTTTAATAGTGAAAAACTTAGTTCAAGTTGAATATGTCATATGCACCACTACCATCTCCAGTCCCCAATTCCTTTTCAAGAATAAACAGGTCTGGCATAATAGCACAGGCCTGTAATCCCAGTACTTGGAAGGCCCAGACAGTGGATTACAGGTTCGAGGCCAGCCTCAGGAATGTAGCAGGCCCCTGTTTCAAAACAAAACAAAAAATAGAAAGGGCTAGAGGTGTAGCTTGGAGGCAGAATGTCCTGGGGTTCAATTCCCAGTACAATAAATAAATTAATTAATTAATTTCCAATTTAATGGAAATGCCAGAACTAAGACTACAATTCAACATCGCGACATAATTCCTTAATGTTATATGCAGATTAAAACAAGCAACTTAGAAATACTTCAATAGTCGTATTTGGTCTGGCTAAAAGTGAAATTTTTTCATAGCGGTCAAAGTCCCTTCCCCTTCCAGCTTTCACACAGTAAGGACAGGCATGAGGCAGCTTCACAGGGGAGAAGTACTCACTCCATGTCTCGCCCAAGCCCAGTTTCACGGACAGGAGAGGGGGCTTGTGAAAAGTAAAGCAGGAGTCCCTGGCGGTCCCCGGGAGCGCTCCACGCTCGCCCGGCCCTGCGCTCCTTCCTCAGTCCCCATATCCATAGGCTACGCGGAGCCTCCAACCCCGGAGGGCTGGGGAGCCC
The DNA here is from genome assembly GCF_963383645.1 of Muscardinus avellanarius. NCBI lineage: Eukaryota > Metazoa > Chordata > Mammalia > Rodentia > Gliridae > Muscardinus > Muscardinus avellanarius. Next base: position 52,564,369 of record NC_137789.1, on the reverse strand, counting down.
GTCCCCTCTGCAGAGAGGAGGCAGGAGCCGGGACCGCGGGGTTACCTCGGAGCCACGGAATCGCCGGGCGCCGCACTGCCCAAGACTGCCCCAAGTGCTCGTAGGAAACCGAGTCCCCGGGGTGGGTCCATGTCTCAGAGATAGAAAGCGCCAGAGTCGCCAGCCCAGAGCCATGACCTACAGCTCCGGGGCCTAACCCTTCGAGCTGTCAGATCGCTTTGGACCAGGGCCGGACGAAAGGAGTCTCCGTATTTACCGCGAGAACTGTACTGCGTACCGCCGCTTCCGGCCCAGCGCCTCTTATGCCCCACGGCTTCCGATCGGCGACTTCCGGGAGACGGGAAAGACTCCGATTGGGTGGGGCTTCGCGCCTTCTGCGCCTGCGCCCGGCGGGCTGGGCACCTGCTAGAGCTCTCTCCTGGCCGCTCGCTGCGTTCTTTCCGCTTTAGTTCTAGGGTCTTTAGTGGTTTGGGCAAAAGGGTAGAGCACAAGAACAAAATTGAAAGCTCTGAAAAAGACACAAAAATATATGTATAAAAGAAAAAAATATATATGTGTCATTTATAATTCTCTGCAGCCTTCAAAAATAAGGTGATTCCTGGCACTAATGGTCCTTTTTGGAAATAAATGCTTGCAATTAAACTGCCCAACATTAGAAAGGAAAAGGAAAATTAAGAGGCTGGAGGGAGAGATTCAAGAGGGGAAGAGGGACGCCAGAGAATACAAAAACATAAGGCAAAACATCAGCTAGTTTTACTCTAGGGAGAGTAAAATGAAGCTCTTAACTTGAAGCTGGTGCTAGGCTGGGGTTATAGCTAAGGAGCAGGGCTCCTTGTACAGGAGATAAAACTTAGGTTCCAGCCCCAGAGCCTCCAAAAAATAAGAAGCAAGTTGGCACTGTTAAATGCTCTGGAATATGCAGTGTAAAACCTGATTTCTTCCCAAATCGTCAATGTTTCTCAACAGAGTAAAATTACTTAAAAGGGAATAAAGAGATTTTGAGCCCTACTTCGAAGTCCCTGTGGGGCTTCAGATGGCAAATGGAGTACCTACGATACCGTGTGGATCCATGAAAAATATTCCTAGGCAAAAAGAAAAAATAGTCATGGTGGTAAAAATAGGTTGTATTTATATGTTACTTTTAAGACTACAAAGTGAATTAACATACTTATTTCATTTGATTTTCCTAAATACTTTTTGAAATAATTGACATCCCAACAGCCTCAGCTACTTGGTAAGGCCCTTTGCAATCCAGTAAGACCCTGTTCCAAAATTGTATCAGTATTGGGAAGAGACTTCTAAATGTATTAATGTACCAGTATTAGGAAAGATTTTCAATTTTAAAATATATCTTTGGTAGTGAAGAAAGCCAGGAGCTGTGAGGAGAGGGCAGCAGATTTCCAGGCACCATGGGTAATTAGCAAGAGAATAGAAGAAGCCCAAGAGCCAGAGGACCTTTTTACATTTCTAAAGAGAGGCAAACTTCCTCAAGGATGTGAGGAAATCCCAGATTCTGGATAAGCAACTTAACACATTTTGGAGTGCAGCAAAAGGTGTGAGGGTCTGTGTGGGAGACAGAACTGTACCCCCTGCCCCAGAGGGGACAGATCTGGTTGGGTTAGAGATAGGGCAGGGTATCTACATATCAAACGACCTGCTGCACATCTGGTTGGGCTGGCTATAAGAGTACGCTGTGTCCAGGAATCTTCAATGACTGCATCCTTGGTCATCCATCCCACTATGTCACTTTGTGGCATAGTGCTTTACTCTAAGCTCTAGCCTTCCCTTTTTCTAATGGGGCCATAACAATTACAACCTGTATTTTGTCTTTGCAATAATATTTTTATAATAATAAACTCCTTTATATCTTCAACAAGCATCTGGGCTATTGCATATTTATCCTTAGCTCAGGACAAGAACCCGTGGTTTTTTTGAGGGGAATTGTTTCTGGGGGTCTAACAAAGGTCCCCAGGGACAGTTTCCCAAGCCATAACATCTCATACCATAACAAAAATAAAGAATAAAGAGTAGGGCTGTGGGTGTAGCTCAGAAGTAGAATACCCCTGGGTTCCATCCTGGTACTAAAAAAAAAAAAAAAATTACGATCCCGGGCTGGGAGTGGGCGGCCCTACCGGCTCCCGGGAGGGCTTGGTGTCAGGCTGGGGTCCTGTAGCCCGGCCTGCTCCCGGGAAGGCCAGGTCCCAGGCTGGGGGCAGGTGGCCTGGCCCACTCCCGGGAAGGCCTGGAAATGGGTGGGAGGCCGAGCCGCAGGTACAGAAGAACTCAGCATTGCTGTGCTGCGTCAGGTCGTGATGCGCTTAAAACAGCAGATCCTGCTCTGCACAGTGAGGCTGTGGGACTCTGCTCTTAGAAGGGAGAAAAAATTCATTGCTACCAAGTGCCTGATCCCACAACCTCTTCAAACCACACATACTGCCCTCTCTTATTCAAGAAAGAAAGATTGGAGAGGGGTTGAGATGGCCGCAGCGGCAGCCAGGATTCTCAAGATGCAGAAAAAACATATCCAACTGACCTGGAACTTATGGAAAAATTCCCTGTGAAGGGGGACTGCTTCTTCCTTACATGCTTAAGAATCCTGGACATCATCTGTAAGGAGGGAGCTCAGCGGAGACTTAGGAGGAAGGTGGTGTTGGCAGCAGCAGCTGTGGTGGCAGTGGAGGCTTATATTTGGGAGAGGAAGAGATCTGATCCAACCCACCCTGATCTTCTGAAGAAATTGCCCCAAAGATGGAATGCTACCATCATGCATGCTCAGGAATACTGGACAACATGCAGTGTGGGAAAAGAGTTTGGAAAAGAATTGAGACGGTGGAAGTAGTGGCAATAGGATCGGCCAGCACTTAGGAGAGGCAGATATTTGATGCAACACACCTGGATCTTTTGAAGAAATAAACCCAGAAGCAGAACGCTACCACCGCGCACGCTTGGGAACTTGGGACAACATGCTGTGTGAAGAGGGTGCTCGGAATAAAGCCCGCCAAGGGATGTAGCTGGTGCCAGGGACAGCGAGGCCGGGATTGGAGCCTGCCATGAGGCAAGGCCAGTGCAGCAGCCTCCAAGGCTGGGATTGGAGCCTGCCGAGGGGTTAGGCCGGAGTCATGACCAGTAAGGTGGGACTGGAGCCTACCGTGAGGTAAGGCTGGAGCTGGGGCCTCTGAGGCCGGGATCAGAGCCTGCTGAGGGGTGAGGTCAGTGTCAGGGCCAGCCTGGTCGGGATTGAGGCCTGCCATAAGGCAAGGCTGGTGCTAGGGCCTCACCGGGATTGGAGACTGCCAAGCGGTGAGGCCGATGATGGTGCCACCAACTGGGGTTGGAGCCTACCATGAGGCAAGGCTGTTTCTGGGCCCTCTGAGGCCGGGATCAGAGCCTGCCTACGGGTTAGGCCAGTGCCAGGGCCAGCTAGGCTGGGATCAGAGCCTGCTGTGAGGCAAGGCCAGTTCTGTGGCCTCTGAGGCCAGGATTGGAGCCTGCCGAGGGGTTAGGCCGAAGCTGGGGCCAGCAAGGCTGGGATTAGAGCCTGCCATGAGACAAGGCTGGGACTGAGGCCTTTGAGGCTGGCATCGGAGCCTGCTGAGAGGTTAGGCCTGTGCCGTGACCAGCGAGGCCAGGGTCAGAGCCTGCCGTGAGGCTAGGCCGGTGCTGGAGCTAGCGAGGACAGTATCAAAGTCTGCCAGGTGGCCAGGCCAGTGCCGGGGCTGTCAAGAGTGGGAAAGGAACTTGCAATGAGGCATACACAGAGAAATATCACAGAAAATAAAAAACCAGATGCTTTCCCTAATAAGCAAAAACTAGAAAGAAATAGGTAATACGAGGAGATCTAATTGAAGAAAGGGCCCTATAGCGGAGCAATTAAGGTGACCAATCAGAGGGGATGGGATGGGGGAGGATGGAATCTCTTTAAAACTCGTGATATACGTAAACAAATGCATCAAAGTTAATCACCAATCAAGCATGGGATCGAGGGAGGGGGAGGGAATGGGATGGGGATTGGATAAAGGCTAATTGGATGATGTGTGCTTGTGTATCCTCACAAGTCTTGTATTCCATTGTGATGTATGACTACAATGCACCAATAAAATATATATGTTAGATGATAATAATGCCAAAAATAAAATTAGAAGGGATAAAAAGTATATTTTCTGGGCAGGCGTGGTTGCATGTGCTTGTAATCCCAGCACTGGGGAGGCTGAATCAGGGGGATCATAGTTCTTTGCAACTATGAGGCCCTTTGCAACTCAGTGAGACCCTGTTTCAAAATAAAGAATAAAAAATAGGGCTGAGGGTGTTGCTCGGAGGTAGAATGCCCCTGAGTTCCATCCCAAGTGCTGCAAAAAGAAAAAAAGCTTATTTCTGTGTAAGAATTGCGATTTTATTTATTTGTTTTTTTCAGTGCTAGCAATTGAACCCAGGGCCTCCTGCATTCTAAGCAAGTGAAGTACACCCCCACCCCAGGCACTGAGATTTTTTTTTGTGTGTGTATGTATAGTAGTAGGGATGGACCCAGGGGCTTTCCACCTCTGGGCTACATTCCCAGACCTATTTTTATACTTTATTTTGAAATAGGGTCTTACTATGTTTCTGAGAGCCTCACTAAGTAGCTGAGGCTAGCTTTGAACCTGTGTGATCCTCTTGTCTCAGCCTCCCAAGTACTAGGATTACAAGTATGCCACCATGTCTGACTCAACTTTGTGATTTTAAATAAGATGAGGCCAGAAAAGACCTTAAAGAGAACTTTTTAATAGAGTCCCAAAGAAGAAGTGAGCCATGGGGATGTTTAGGAGAAGAGCATTTAATCTAAAGGAAAAAGTGCGATACGTTATCATTACTTTCATTTTTCATGTATGCCCTCCATAAATGGAGGAGAGTGAGCAGGGAGGGAAATTATAAGAAAGAAGTTCAGAAATGAGAGGGAGCCAGGTAGTTTAGGACGTTGTAGGCAATTATAAGAATTTTGAATTTTTCTTTGTGTGATTTAATTCACATTTTAATTAGAGCCTTCTGTTTGTTTTAAAAGGAACAAACAGAAAAGCACTTGCTAAGATAATATAATAGTCTAGAAAGAAATAGTGGCTTTGACGAGGCTGCAGTATGCACCTGGAAGATAGGAGTGGTCGGACTCTGGATATGTTTTGAAGGTAGAGCCGACAGGATTAGCTGACAGCCCACACCAGATGGGATGGGATATGAAAGGAAGCAAAGATGACTCCTGGTATTTCAGCCAGCCAAGCATCGGGAACGGGGCTTGGCCATTATTTGAGGTAGAGGAAAGTATGGGAGAAACAGCTTTAGGGAGAAAGAGCAGGAGGTTACATTTGTATACTTCAGATTTGAAGTACAGATTAGATAAGTATGGTCACCAACCTCTAAATGGCTCCCAATAATTCTTATCTCCTGGATTCACATTGTTTGAAAATTCCTTCCCATATTAAGTGAAGGATGGTTTGACCAAAAGAATATTGCAAAAGTGATGGCAGGTGGCTTCTGTACTTAGGTCATGGAAGCTTCAGCTTCAATCTCCTGGATTGTTTGTCTGGGGTAGGGGCACAGCAGAAGCCACACCATGGAGGATCAGAGGCCTCCCACTGACCAAAACATACTCTGCTGGCCAGGAAAGTGAGCCACTTTCAATACTGATCTTTCAGTCCCTGTCGAACCATCAGATGACCATGAGGAATGATGAGCCAGAACTACCCAGCTAAAGCACTCCTAACTTCATGAGCCATAGAAACTAGCAGAAATAATAAGTGAGTCTTTTTGTTTTCAGATACTAAATTTGGGTCAGGTGTGGTGGCACATACCTGTAATACTAGTACTTAGGAGGCTGAGACAGGAGGATCACAGGTTTGAGGCCATTGCATGTGAACTTAGTAAGACCCTGCTTCAAAACGAAAATGAAACAGGGCCAAAAGTATAGCTCAGAGGTAAAATGCCCCTGGATTCAATTCTCAATATTACCAAAAAGAAAATAAGAAAAGAGCTATAAATTTGGTATATTCTGTTATAGAGTAAAGAATAAATAATACAACATCCATGACTACAGGTGGAATATGGAGTTTCAAGAGAAAGATGTAGAAGTTTGTTAGTCTTTAAATTACAGATAAAGCCAGACAGGGTGGAGCACACTTGTAATCCCAGTACTTAGGAGGCTGAGACAGGTTTGAAGCCAGTCTCAGTTACTTCGTGAGTCCCTGTTTCTAAATTAAATATAAAATAGATCTGGGAGTATAGCCCTAAGGTAGAATGCCTCTGGGTTCCATACCCCAAGTACAGAAACAAAACAAAACAAAACAAAACAAAAAAACCCAAAACAAAAAACAACCCTGATGAAATCCAAAGCTGTGAAACTTGATGAGGTAAGTATGTGAGTGAAGATTAAAAAAAAAAGCAAAGGTCTCAGGACTATACCTGGGGCATTCTGATGTTTAAAAACTGAGCTAGAATAAAAAAGCAAAGGAGATAAGAAAGAATAGCTCATGAAATAGAACATCTATTATGACTGACTGTAGAAACCTGCCATCAGGAAGACCTATAATGCCCAGTCCATAACATGTATTCAACACAAGTTGAATTAATTGGATGAATAAGAAAAAAAAATGGACCCTGGCTTCGAATGAATAAGTACATTAAATAGCTATGACGTTATGCGGTCAAATTTTAGCTGGCTTTTTTTTGGTAAGAAAGGTACAAAGTTGTCTCCTTGTCTCTACTCCCTCTCTGCTTTAGTAGAGATAAATGTTTTGAAAGTTAGGTATAGATATTCTGAAACTTTTGAAACTTGCAATTAAGTTAGAGGCGCCTGAGGATTTCCATGTAAATATAAAATCAATACAAATATAACCAGTAACCTTTAGTAAAGAATAACAACAAAACCCACCTCTCTACCCTACTCCACCAAAGAGGCCTTATTTCAGTGCTTTGCAGTTTGCTCTTTGTTCTTGCCTTTGTCCCTGATAGATTTATGTCTAATTGAGGAGATAGAAAGGAAATAGGCAGATAGGGAAAAGGCCTCGGTAGAAAAAAGTTAATTTCCTGAGTTTCCTGAGGGGCGACAAACCAAAGGCTCAGAGATAAGAAGGCCAGAGCTTCACAAAGCCATTCTGAGTTTCCTAATCAACAAACCCACCTAGCAAGTCTGGCATTCTTGAAAGAAGACCCTTCAAAGGACTTGCAAATGCCCTATGCAAATTCTCCTTGGAATCCCAAAAGTCACCCTAACCATAAACGGACTTGCAAGCGGTCAGGCTTTGGCCAGTCAGATGGCAAAGGGGGGACTTTCCCACTCTGGACCCCCTCCCCTTTTGGGGAGCTGTTCTCTCTCTCGCAGGTCGTGTTGGCCCTGAGAGAAGGCAGAGTGCATCTGAGGGCACGTGGCTCGAGTAGTGACCTGAAGGCCTCTGCTGGACATCATGGCTGGCCAGGCCCCTAGGGGTGACCTATACCTCTTTTCTGGCAGATCGCATGGACTCTGGGAGAAAGTAGTTTGCAACTGAGGGGCACTTGGCTCGGGCGACACTCGGGTAGTGACCCTGAAGGCAGCTACTGGGCCCCGGAGTTCCGACCGCCCCTATGGGGTGTTCGGCCACTTTTCTCTATTTTCTTCTGGCAGATCGTGTGGACTCTGGAAGAAAGCAGCCTGCACCTGATAGACAAGAACTCCCCCGTTTCATAATCAATCAGCAAAACAGGCCCTTGTTTTGTCAATCAGGTTCTCATTCCTCTGCCTGCAGACCTTTGCATGACAACTCCTTATTCTTTCTTTTTTGGAGGGCCAGAGGGGCACTTGGGATTAAACCCAGGTCCCTGCACATGCTAGGTAAGCACCGAACCACTGAGCTGCACCTCAGCCCTTTTAGCCAGGGTTCTTGCTAAGTTTTCTTGCCTGGCTTCAAACTACTGTGCTACTATTTCTGCTTCAGCCTCCAGAGTAGCTGGGATTACAAGTGTGTGTTGTTTTGCAGGATTTTTTTTTTTAACCTCAGATCAAATAACATCACTTTCTAGAGGCATTCCTTGATCTGGAGTCTAAAGAAGCTCCCATTATTATCACCAAGTCCTCCTCTATCACAACAGCCTGTGTTACTTTACTCATCCCATGTACTGCTGTCTGAGATCACTTGTCTTTAATAATTTACTTATTACTTGTTTTTCTCGATGAATAGAAGCACCTGTTCTGTTCATCTATTTGCTATAAGTCTAGAAGAATGCTTGACATATAGTAGGCACTTGGGATGTGGTTGTTGAATAAGTGAATTCATTTTCACTTGCACAGATAGGTTTTTAAAAATGTTTAATTTTAGCCGGGCGTGGTGGCGCACGCTTGTAAATCCCCGCACTTGGGAGGCGAGACAGATGGATCGCGCTAGTTTGAAGCCAGCCGCGCTGGCTTAAGAGACCCTGTTTCAAAAATATAATATAGGTCTGGGAGTGTAGCCTGGAGGTAGAAGGGCTTCCAGGAACCCCATTACCACCACCACCAAAAAAAAAAAAAAAAAAAAAAAATGTTTAATTTGCATCTATTGGAGTAAGAATAAAGTTTTTACTTAGGAATATCTACGTTTCTTCATTTGTTTGCATTTACAATTCTTCTATTAAAAAACTATCCTTTGATAATTTTCTTTTCCATGTACTCCCCCATTTATCAGTTTAAATGAACTTATGATACTCTCTGTCAGGTTTGTGGCAGCTATAGCCTACCATGTTCTGCCTATTCATTTTGTCCCTGTTTTCTTCCACAGGTTCTAAATTTGCAAGCAGTTCAATGTAGAAATATCTTCCACAGAGGTTTGTTTAGTTAAGTAGCAGTGTCAACAAGCAGGATATCTGAGGTTAGTTTACTTAGTAGAATCTGTGACTTTAGGCAAATAAGCCAGTTACTTAGCCAGCAAACCTCATGTTATGCTTTCTCAAATATAAAATGGGGATAAGCTTTCTCAAATATAAAATGGGGATAAGGCACTAAATATGTCACAAAAATGTTGCGAAGATTGAATGAAATTAAGGATGTGAAGTAATCCTGGTATAGCTTACGTGGAAAAAGTATGGTTAAGAGCTAGATTTCACTGTTTTCATGTGGTTTTCCTTGGCTTAGATCTAGCATAAATTTTCTCAAATATTTTAATTTTGTATCCTTCCGGAACTTGTTTTGGGGCAGCAAACAACTTACTACTATTATTATTTTTTTTGCAAACAACTTATTTTAATGCCTAAAGTCAACTTTGGGTTTTGGGTAAACAAGGGACACCCAGGGCAGCCTTAAAACGTCAGCCTGCAGGCAGCCAACAAATCTGCAGCCAGGGGCAGGGGGCGGGCTGCGGCGGGGTGGGCGGGGCGGCGCCGAGGCTGCGAGTGGGCGTGGCGTACACTGGCCCCGCCCCTCCGGCCGTCCCGCCCCAGGTTCCTGTGAATCCCGTGCGGCCCCAGCAACCTTGCCGACGTTGTTAGCCAGGTCTCCACCCTCGCCCGCTTCCATCCTCAACACCAGCGTGTGAGTGCGGGCCTCTAGCCGCCGGGGCCGCTGTGCCCGGGCCCTCGCAGCCCACCAGCGTCTGGGGGGATGAGGGGGATCCTGGACCCGAGAGTCCTGGCCCGCGGCTCGCGTTGCTGGGCCGGCTCGGCCCGGGCGCGGGGAGCGCAGCCCGGGGTCGGGGGGCGCGGCCCGGCGTCCCGAGCCTCTGCTGGGGAGTCCGCTGCAAGAGAGCCGCCTCCTGACCAGGCCGGGCCGGGCCCCTCCGAGGAACCGGCTCCGGCTCCCTGGGCCGCGAGGCGCCGCCTGGGCCTGGAGCTCGCGCACCTGAGCGGGCGGTGCCCGGGAGCCTCGGGCTGGGGAAGGGAGGGTCGGCCCGCAGCCCCGCGCCGCCCGCAGCCCCGCGCCGCGCCGCCCCGCGGGCCGGAGGAGCCCGGGCTCCGCACCGCCGAGCTGCATCCCGCCCCGGATCCTGAGGGAACGGGTGACTTCAGAGCAAGGCGGGACGGGATGCGAAGGGGTATCCTAGCAGCTCCCTTGGAGTTCCAGTTCCGAAATTTTGTTCGTGCTTTGGGCTCACTATACAAGGGGTGTGGAGGAAGTGCAGTTGCATTTATTTTGGGTGCCCGAAACTAGCAAACCGACCACTAGATGATCATGGGCAACTTTTGGTTCTCGTTACTCGTATGATCAGATAGGGCGAAGAGTGGGATTAAATATAGCATTTATTGATTATTATAACTGAACAGTTTGCCAAATCACACAAGTAATAAGTAAGGGGTAGCATTAGTTCGGGTCTGTAACATGATTTTTAGGGCGCATGCTCCATGGTTTAATGTAAAAGAACATTATTCTTTGGGATACGATAGGTATGTATGCTTTGAGGCTTGTTAGCTGTCTGACCTTGGGCAGGAGAATACTTAGCCTTTTAGGACCTATTTCTGCATTTGTAAAATAGAGGATTTGTAAAATAGAGGATTAAACAAAATCGTATTGGTTAAACACTTAGCGAAGTTAGTGGTAAGGCTTGTATGTTTGCACACACCCGGCTGTTGTCATTAGTGGGCGCCAGCAAACTCCAGCTAGAAATGCTGCCATCCAGAGCCAAACAAAACGGGTGCAGGTAGAGCCCAGGTAGAAGGAAGCAGCAAAAGATAGGAAAGGAAGAGGAAACTGAGAAAAGGTGACATATGTGATGGCAATTATAGTGACACATATAGATATCTCAGGCATTTATTTGTGGTGTGACACACAGGACCACGTTTTGCCTTTATGAGGTTTTTTTTTTTTGTGGGAGTGCTGAGGATTGAGTACATGCCATACAAGGAGTTGAACTGCTTAGCTACATCCCCATACCCTTTGTGAGATGTGTGTGTGTGTGTGTGTGTGTGTGTGTGTGTGTGTGTGTGTTACTGGGGATTGAACCTAGGGGCATTCTACCTCTAAGCTACTTTATTTTTATTTTATTTGTTTCACTAAATTGATGAGAGTCTCACTGCTTGCCGAGCCTTGAACTTGTGATCCTCCTGTCTCAGCCTCCCAAGTACTGGGATTACAAGTGTGCGCCACTAAGCCTGCCACCTTTTTGAGAATTTTAAAAAAGGTATTCCCTTTTGGCCAATAAATTGGAAAATTGTATCCCACTCTGGGGTGAAAAATTTCAGAGCCAAGTTTCCAGGATTGGATCATCATGCCAAAGCTCTCTGGATGTGAAGTAGAGTTGAATTCTAGGTCCAGGTCCTCACAGACTAAAAGGTGTCTGGTAGAAACCACACAATGTGCAGTTCTCTTTCAGGATATTTTTTGTCTAGCCTGTGAAGAAGATGAGGTTCCAGGATGGGGATGACAAAGGGATTCTTTGCTTCTAAGGGTATCATGTCTGGGCACTTCTCCTAATTATACGTATAAACTATGAATTTGTAGAAGATAGTCTTCATTTCCACAAAATCTTAAAGCATATATTCTTTTTCTTTTTTCTTTTTTTTGGTACTAGGGATTGAACTTCAGTGCAGTCTACCTCTGAGCTACACCTCCAGCTCCCTTTTCTTTGTTTTTATTTTTTATTTTTCATTTTGAAACAGAGTCTTGGAGCTGCTGAAGATCTTACTAATTTGCTGGGACTGGACTTGAACCTGTGATCCTGCAGTGTCAGCCTCTTAAGTTCCGGGATGACAGGCATACTGTACCTGGCCACAAATATACATTTTATTGAACTTAGGATGTTGCTCAGTGCCAGAGCTCTAAAACAGCATCCTAGAAGCCCTGGGTTTGATCCTCAGCACTACAAAATAAATGAGTAAAATATTTTATTAGTATGATTTACAGTGCTATTACTACCCCAAATTTTCTTTTAGCATCACTGAGATACCCAGTTCACACTGTATTCTAGCTCCTGTCAGTTCTTGATACACTTTTATAGAGAGTTTTCCTTGTTTTTTTATTTTTTATGCCATCATCGGGCTTCTTTTACTACAATTTGAGGTTTTTTTTCTCTTTCCCCAAATTTGCTTTTTATCAGTGATTTATTATGCTAGAAAGAATACCTGTTAGCAAAACAAAGTTAATGCTGGATATGAAAAAATGATTATTTGACTTTTTGACCACTGCTCATCAGAGTATGATTTTCCAGGTAAATCGTTTAGTAAGAATCAGTGCCATTTCCATTGGCGGCACTGGGCAAGCTTAGAGAGTCTAAACTAGGGCATTCCTATTGTGTCCTGACTATTACCTTTATCCTACAGTCTAGCTTTTTTCACACCACTGTTTTCCCTTCATATTCTTTTGTTTCCTATAAGGATTGTTGACTAGGTTAAAATTAAACAAATTAGGTAGGATATTTGGTTTAAGATATATGAAAAGATTGTCCAAGAAGGTTTAAATGACATGTATTTTATTTTATTTAACAGCATTAAGTTTCTGATAGTCATAATCAAAAACAGTGGTTATGTACACATTTTGATTTGATTTTGATAACTAACTACATTTAAGCCAGTTATGCTAGTTTAAATGTCTTTTAAGAAGCTTGGGAGTGGGATGGTATTGTGATTCTTTTAAGGACTGTTCTTTTTTTTTTTTTTTTTTGCGGGTTTGGGTATGGAACCCAGGGGCATTTGACCTCCGAGCTACACCCCCTGCCCTACTTTTTATTCTTTATTTTGAAACTGGGTCTCACTGAGTTGCAGAGGGCCTCACTAAGTAGCTGAGGCTGCTGCAAACCACGATCCTCCAGGTCTCAGCCTCCTGAATGCTGGGATTACAAGCGTGCGCCACCACGCCCGGCTTCATTTTTTAAAATATATAACAACTTCCCAGAATGCAATTATAAATTTTAAAGAGACATTAAAATTAGTAAAGTGCAATTCCAGACTTACCGATATGCATTAAATAGGTAGCAGATTAGTACAGTTTCCCCCTGAAAAATGAAAGGAAACATTACATAATCACTTTAGTCAATCATTTTTGAAATATCCTCTTACCAAATGGACATATTATGTCTAATTCCTGTGCAAATTAGCAAAGCAACATTGTGGTTGCAGTTTGGTGCCCTCAGATTGCTTAGGTGTTTTGAAGCTTTAGTTCTCCATCCCTCTAGATTTTTATCCATGATAATTTTTTTTTATTTTTAGTTATCCATTCCTCTGGATTTTAAAGTGATGATCAGATGTCTGCACATGGAAAGAGAAACTCAGAGACCCACATTTGCGTCTGTTTAGGGATTGGAACTTTTTTTTAAAAAAGAAGTGAAAAAACAAGTATTCCCAATGGTGTTGTCAAAATAAATTTATAAAATATCTAAAATTATACTTCACATCCAGTATTCTTTCGTCCTTCCTTTTCCTGCTTTATTTTTCTCCTTAGCACTTACTATCACCTAATGTACTATTTATTTTACTTATTTATCTCTGTTGTCTTCTGTCTCCCTATAATAGAACTTATGATGGCAGGGGTTTTCCAGCATCTTAGAATGGCATAGTGCCTAGTACCTAGAAGTCCAGTATAGGTGTTTGTTGTGTTTGTTGTGTGAGTGGTGAATGAATGAATAGTGCTATTGTGGTCAAAAAATAGAAAAGGGTTTTCCAGAATGTTAAAAATAAGCTAGATGTGGTGGTGCATGTCTGTAATCCCAGTCTTGAGAGGCTGAAACAAGAGGATCTCAAGTTCAAGGACAGCCTCAGCTACTTAGTGAGATCTTGTTTTAAAATAAAAAAATAGGGCTGGGAATGTGGCTCCAAGGTAGAATTCCTCCTGGGTTTAATTCCTAGTATAACACACACACAAAGTAGCTGAGCTATATGTGCTTAGCAACCATGAAATGAACATTTTTGAAATCAGAGAACTGATAAACATCTCAACATAGTCTTTGCTCAATATAAAACATTTATTTATTAGTTTTGGGATTAAACCTAGGGCAGTGTGCAGGCCAAGCACTTACTCTACTACTGAGCAATAAATAGCCCCGCCCAACAAAATGAGAATGAAAGTAGTTGTTGCAACATTAAACTGAAGGAATTTTTGTATCATTGTTCACCATAAAGTGGAGAGGAACACATGGTGACAAAATGTGCGGTGACTGGGGTGACTCTTGTCCAGTTAAATATTACACATGCCCAGGGAAGAGGAAAAGAGAAGCCGAGGTTTGCAAAGTATGCATTTAGAGTCAAGGCATAGTGGTTACTAAGGCAGGTGAGACACCCTGATGGTTCAGCATCCTGGAGATTCCAGAAGGTGTGAAGTTCTTTAAGTGCTCTGAAGGGAAGGAGAACCCAAGGGATGTTAGTCTCAGAAGGATGATGCACCTTCATATACTACCCCTGCTGCCTTTTACATGGCTGGCCAGCAGCTTGACTTGAGTCTTTACAATTTTAAAACTTTCAGCTGAACATCCTGGGGTTTTTAGCTGTGGGATGCAACTTTTGATTTTTATTGAGGGTAAAAGGTGATTTATTTTGTACTTTATAGCTACCTTTGCCAAGATGCTTGCTTCATGCAGTGAGACAATATTGAGATTTATCATCGTTTCTCTCCCTGCCCCCCCTCTCCTTACCTGGGATTGAATCCAGGGCTTTGCACACGCTAGGCAGGTGCTCTACCGCTGAGCTCTATCCCCAGCCCCTGTTGTCACTGCTTCTAACTTCTAAGTGAGCTTTTTTTTAGTTTTGTTTTTAATTTGCAGTGCTAAAGATTGAACCCCAGGGCCTTAAACATGCGAGGCAAGCACTCTGAGATGTACCTCTTGCCGTGCTCCTAACTTTTAATACCTCACTCAATGAATGTATGGTGAAATGTTTCTTTGATTGGCTTGAAAAAAAAATTGGTGACATTTCTAAAATGGGTGTACAATGGCTAAGGGATTAGAAAAGTAATATAACATGAAACATATTAACTGAACTCTGTAGCCTCTGAATCATGGGCTAGAATAATACATCTTGAAGCAGGGGGTGATGACACACACCTGTAATCCCTGCTGTGGTGGAGACTGAAGCAGGAAGATTGCAAGTCAGGTCAGCCCTGGCAATTTAGCAAGATCTTGACTCAAAGTAAAATTGAAAGTGGCTGGGGATGTAACTCAGTAGTAATGAGGCTCTGGGCTTAAACCCAAGTATTGGGGGTCAGGAGGACAGAATATTGTATTTCAGGATTTTTTAGAGAAACTAAGGAAGGGATTTGGTTGGTTGCTCACTTTGTAGCAGTACTGACAAGATCAAACTGTACATACTTCATATTTTTAAAGTAAGAATGGTCCAGTGTCAACACTTTTGTATTAACTCCTGCTTTCCCTAATTCTGTGTGTCTAAGTATTAGGATTGTGTCACAATTTAGCTTTTATTCTTGATAGTTCAAGAATATGGAAACTTTTTTTTGGATATGAATGTTGGGGATTGAACCTAGGGCCTTAGGCATGCTAAGAACATTGCTCCACTACTGAACTACATCCCCAGTCCTATTTGTCTTTTTCTTTGAGGCAGGATCTCCCTAAGTTGTCTAGGCTGGGCTTGAATTTGCAGTACTTCCACCTCAGCCTCCTGAGTTGCAGGGATTGCAGGCAGGTGCACAACTTCCCGCAAGCCTCTATTTTTTTTTTTTTTTTTAATGATGTCCAAAATCAGATACCTTTTTTTGCCATGTTATATACTGAGAGCTTAATAATGTGAGATTTCATAAGGTAGTAAAACTCATTTCCTTATTATGCTGCATCTACCTAAATGACTAGGTCTTATATTTTGTTTGCTGAAGTGCATTATTTTTTCAAGTCATCTGAGAATTTAATCACATTTTCAAGCTAATGTACCTAACTAGTGGAGATCTATCTATCTATCTATCTATCTAATCTATCATCTATCTGTCTACCTATCTTTATCATAACAGCTTTTTTGGATAGTGGGAGGTAGAGGCTGAATTTGGGAAGGTTGATCCTTTCTCTTTCATTTCTCCTTTTTTGGTTCTTAAAAATAAATATTCTGGCCAGGCATGGTGGTGCACGCTTGTAATCCCAGCATTCGGGAAGCTGAGACTAGAAAATAGAGGTTCATGGACAGCCTCAGCTACTTAGTGAAGCCCTTTGCAACTCCGTGAGATCCTGTTTCAAAATAAAGAATAAAAAACAGCAGGGGGTGTAGCTCGGAGGTCGAATGCCCCTGGATTCCATCCCTAGACCCCCCAAACAAATACGAATGCCCCTGGATTCCATCCCTAGACCCCCCAAACAAACAAACAAATAAATGTTCTGGTATTTGTTCTTTGTTTTCTGAATCTTTTCATACCTCTTCCTAAACATGTTTCATATTCAACGTAGTTAAAATTAGTGTCATAGAACACTAACTGGAAGAGACATTACGAGTAATTACCTAAAGAAAATGACTCAACTCTTAAATTTCTAACAGTTGAGAATAACAAAGGCCTGGAGAAGTCCTAGTGCTCACCCACCTGGACACCAGGTGTGCTGAAGAAACAGAGTCCAACTTTTCTCACCTCTAATCTTATGATTCTCCTTGTTTGTCTCTTTTATGTGCTTTTAGGCCTGACTCCATACTCCATTCTCATTTCTATTACCTCCTGGCAGGGATCAAAACAAACCAACAATCTAACCCTCTGGGTGTCACGTCTTTACTAAGTGCAAAACAGGTCTGTTTAAATTCCTTTTAAGTAAGACTTTCACTCTCAGAGTCTGGTTGGTTATTTATTCATTTAGGTGTTGGGGATTGAACTCAGGGCTGCTAAGCTTGCATTCTACCTCTGAGCTACACTTCGACCAGAATCTGATTGTGAAAGGCATGTATCCCTGAGGATAAATGTTGCTGCTCTGAGATGGTCCGGCTGAACCCATGTGATAGGCCTATTTGTGCCGAGACACTCTAGCAAAGAGAAAAATGCTTCGTAGCCTTAAGTAATTTACAAGCTAGCGAGCTATCTGGAAGAGGAACTTCTCTGACATAAATTTAAGCCATTCCAGTTCTTCCACTCCTTTGGCAAGTTATTGTTATTCTGGTTCCATTTGTTTAAGAAAGATATTAGCAGCCTAAATATTAACCTTGTAATTTTTTAAATCATATTTAAAATCATATTTTATTATTAACTTGTGTCAGGCTAGATATTACATTTGATAGACTGACTTACAAGCCATAAGGGAATCAATTAAAGAATATTGTTATTATAGTATGTAAATATTAATTAGAAGTCTTAGTGCCCTGAAAGCATTTTGGCATGGAGAAAAGAAAAGTCTGGGCTCTGGCCCTGGTGTTGCCACCTATTAGCTTGGTGACCTCAGGTAAGTAATTTAACCTTTTTGAAGAAGCTCATTTTTTTTCGAATAGACAGTATGATTTTTTAAAAATTAACAAGATATTAAAATTATTCTAGGACAATTAATTATTTGAGTGCTTAACATTATAGTCATAGCAGTGATATATAGTTAGTTCTCTTTATTTAGGCCAGTCCATAGGACTTTTGAAGTTTCAGAGATAATACATTATTTTATAAGCACTTTGAAAATTGTAGAAAAAAAACTAGCCATATGTATGGAATCCTTTACTATATTTCCTCTCCTTTTTCCTTTTAATTGCTCCAGTACGGTTGCCCCTCCACCCCTTTCTGGAGATTGAACCCCGGGGTATTCTACCACTGAACTACATCCCCAGCCCCTTGAGGCCAGCTCACTAAATTACTCAGGCTGTCCTTGAATTTGGGATCCTCCTGCCTCAGGCTCATGAGTTGCTGAGATTACAGGTCTTCGCCATCAGACCCAGCATCTCCCCAGGTCCGTCCTTTCTTTCTTTCTTTCTTTCTTTCTTTCTTTCTTTCTTTCTTTCCTTCCTTCCTTCCTTCCTTCCTTCCTTCCTTCCTTCTTTCTGTAGTGCTGGGGATTGAACCTCAGGGTATTCTATTTCTGAGCTATAGCCCCAGCCCTATTTTATTTTTCATTTAGAAATAGAGTTTCACTATCTTGCCCAGGCTGGCTTCAAATCTGTGATCCTCCTGTCTCAGCCTCACAAATACTGAGGTTACATGTATATGATACCATGCCCAGCATTTCTCTCTATTCTTATATTTAAGAATTAAAAAAAGAATTAAAATCCAGGCATGGTGGCACACACTTGTAATCCCAACATTGGGGAGGCTGAGACTAGAGGATAGTGGTTCACAGACAGCCTCAGTTACTTAGGCCTGCCACAACACAGTGAGACCCTGTTTCAAAATAAAGAATAAAAAATAGGGCTGAGGGTGTAGCTCAGAGGTAGAATGGCCCTGGGTTCCATCCCCAGTATGGGGGAAAAAAATATGAATGGTCAGTGACATCATGAGTGTGAGTTCTTTTTTATTTTGTTTTTATTTTGAAACAGGGTCTTGATAGGTTAATGAAAGTCTCAATAGTTGCCGAGGCTGTTGTACAACCTGTGATCCTCTTGTTTCATCCTCCCAAGTACTGGGATTACAGGTGTGCACCACCATGCCTGGTTCATGACTTATTTCATCGTAGATCATGGTCTTGATCCTCAGTAAAAGCAGGCCTCTTCTCCAGGGAGCTTCTCCAGCTCCACAGGCACTTGGCCCCTGTTGACACCACTGTTATATTTTTTTGTATATATACACAGTGAGGTATTTGTTTTGCTTACATCTTCTTCTCTCCTGTGTTCAGAGCACCTACAAGGTATTCAGTAAATAATTGTTGAATGAATGAGTCTCCTCAATATGATTACAGTGAGCTACAGGACCTTCTATTGCTGTATCACTGCCCTTAGCATAAAAATGGGGATACACTAACCTTTTAATGCACGTACTTATACTTGCCAGTTTGACCTGGGATCCCCAAATAGTGTGGAGGTCTTGGATTTATGGCCATCCTGCTCCTCCCCCACTTTTCTCAGAAGGGATGCCTTTTACTGTTCTGAGGAATCTGGTTTGAGAAGTACTGCATAGGATGTTTACTGCTAAGCTTTCTGGGCCTCTTTTCAGCTGCCCCATTACCTTTCTAGTTCAGTATCCTTCATACAGGGTGCACTGTGGAATAGCAGTTAGTGAATCATGGGATTAGAACCAGAAAAGATCTCAAATATTTCTAATGTAGGACAATGTTAAATCAGAATTCTTGAGACAAAAAGCTCTTTGCATATACATATTTATTGAGCTATAATAGATGCTAGCCAGAAAGGACTGTTTCTGTGGATGGAAGTATAGCTCAGAGGTTGAGTGCTTGCCTAGCAAGCAGGTGAGGCCCTGGGATTGATCCTCAGCACCTGTGTGGGGGGTGAGGGGATTGATCTTGGGATACTTGTTGGAAAAGTCTCAGTTAATCTAAAAAGAGTATTTTCTAATGAAAATTTAGGAAAAAGAAGTCTAAATTGCTTAATTTGAACCTATATTGCCAACAGAGAAGAGAGCTATTGACATGCAAAATGGGTAAAATTTGGGGATATGAGGATCAGCTACGAGGTACTTGCTGCTGCTTGATCTGTTGGGGTTGTTATCTGAACACCATGGGTGCTGTGAAGCCTCCTCCTGCGGTTTTGGGTCAAAGGTTTCAACCCATTAGTTTGTTGTCACTGATTTGGCTCCAAGTTGTTTGCTGAATAGCGTCTCTTTTCTCTTTTCTCCTCTATCTACAGGTTTTGTAAAGCGAGTTTAGAACATGTCAGTTTTTCTCCTATCAACAGATTTCACATTTTGTAGCTAAAGACTATTAAACGTTTATTAAAGGCATTGATGGGTGGGCACTGACTTCTCAATTATTTAAAGACAAATGAGCCGCTGAGATTGGCCTAGGTTTTCTTCCCTCTCCTATGCACAAGCTATGAACTGTTTGTTGTTCCGGTTTAAAAAAAAAAAAGTCCTACTGACACAGTTTAGGAAAATTTCCAGAGCCAAGGGTGACTGCTTTGGCAAATGAATTTTCCATAAATCCCAGAGATTCTCTTATTATTATTATTCCAAGTAACTCTTCACAAACAAGGACGAGAAAGGTACTTTGTGTTTTACTACTTAGAAATAAGCCATATGCTGAGATAATCGATTAAAACATTTGAGTAGTTAATAAATAATTGCTGTAATTTATGGAATGTTAATATATGCTGAATATGCCACAAACATACAGTTGACAGTTTTTTTGTGTGTGTGATACTGGGAATGAAACCCAGGGGCATTCTACCTCTGAGCTACACCACCAGCCTTATTTTTTATTCTTTATTTTGAAACAGGATCTTACTAAGTTGCAGAGGGCCTAAGTAGCTGAGGATAGCAGAGAACCTTCCCAAATCCTGGGATTACAAGCGTGCACCATCACGCTCGGCTTGGGTGTTTTTGTTATAGGAGAAGAGCGATATCTAGAAGGGGGTCCAAGAAGTTCAGAGAGAGGGAGAGGGAGAGGGAGAGGGAGAGGGAGAGGGAGAGGGAGAGGGAGAGAGAGAACGCCACTCAGGACTAGTAGGGTCCTTGACCTATGTGACGGAAAAAACTTTCTTTAGTAGATGCACAGAGACTTATTTAGGAAAGCAAGGAATACACATTCCAGGTTAGATGCAGGCCATGGAGGGAGGGAGAGAAAGAGAGAGACCTTTTGTGATTTTAAAGGGAACTTGGTGACGGGTAGCATGGGAAGCTGTGTAAGGGTGACATCTGCTATTAGATAATACAGGAAAGTCTCTCATTACAGGTTTCTCAAGGTATAGTATCTTTCTTGTTTAAACTTATTGGGAAAGCCGGGTGTGGTGGCGCACGCTTGTAATCTGCGCACTTGGGAGGCTGAGACAGGAGGATCCTGCAGGTTTGAAGCCAGCCTCAGTTACTTAGTGAGGCCCTCAGCAACTTAGTGAGACTCTGTTCCCAAATAAAATATAAAAATAGGTCTGGGAGTATAGCCCGGAGGTAGAAAGCCTCTGGGTTCCACTCCCCACTACCTCAAAATATAATAAATAAACTTATTGGGGATTAACAGCATGCAAGGTAATTATCACAGGTGAGTTTTGGTTAATGTTAAGATTTACAAAGCTGGGCATGGTGGCGCATGCTTGTAATCCCAGCATTTGGAGGTTGAGACCAGAGGATTGCAGTTTACAAACAGGCTCAGCTACTTAGGCCCTCCGCAACTTAGTGAGACCCTGTTTCAAAATAAAGAATAAAAAAAATAGGGCAGGGAGTATAGCTTGGAGGTTGATTGCCCGTGGGTTCCATCCCTAGACCCGCAAAAAAAATAAAAATAAAAAATAAAAAAATTAAAAGATTTACAGATTTCCTAGGAAACTGGGAGTGACAGACTTGAGAGACTGAGACTGGCATTGGGAATGATAGGCCTGGAAAAGAATGTAGAACTACTGAATTAAAATTTTATTTTTTTGGGTAGGGGTTACATCAGTGATGTGTACATGTATGTACACACAAGTTTTTTACCCCAATATGATGTATGAATATAATGCACCAATAAAAAATAAACAAAACAAAACAAAAACAAAAACAAAATTTATTTTCTTCTACTTTTTCTATCTTTCTATGTCTCCTTTCTCACTCTCTATCTCTCTTAATCTCTCTCTATCTCTTTTGGTACTAGAGGTTGAACCCAGTGGCATTCTACCTCCAAGTTATACCCCCTGCTTTTAAAATTTTTATTTTGAAACAAGTCTTGCTAAGTTGCTGAGGGTCTCACTAAATTGCTTAGACTGGCCTGGAACTTGCAATCCTCCTGTCTCAGCCTCTTAGGTACTGGAATTACAGTTGTGCACCACCATACCTGGCTTCTATCTATTTTTTAAAATTTCTTTATCCAATCTCATTTTTATTCCCACTTATCTACTTGTTTATTATTTTGTGGTGCTAGGGATTAAACCCGGGGACATTCTACCACTGAGTTACACTCCTAGCTCTATTTTATTTTTTTATTTTGAAACCAGGTCTCACTAAGTTGCTAAGGGCCTTGCTAAGTTGTTAATGCTGATCAAGAACTTGTGATCCTCCTGTCTCAGCCTCCCAACTGCTGGGATTACAAGTGTGCACCACCACACTCAACTTTATTCCTGTTTTGTCGATGAGGACCTTAAGGTTCAGATAGATAATTTGGCAAAGGTGACACATCCAAGTAAATTGTGGGAAAGAATTTTTATGTATGTACTCTGACTTCAAAGTTGTTTCACTTGCTGCTGTAGATGTCCTGGGCCAGATGGCATGTCTTAGCGAGGCAAAAGGAAGCAGCGAAATTTGGTTGCTGCCTTAGCTAACAGTATATAGGCAGGGCAGTGAGCCATAATTACAAGTGACAATATCAGA
This sequence comes from Muscardinus avellanarius, assembly GCF_963383645.1. Lineage (NCBI taxonomy): Eukaryota > Metazoa > Chordata > Mammalia > Rodentia > Gliridae > Muscardinus > Muscardinus avellanarius. Next base: position 52,542,138 of record NC_137789.1, on the reverse strand, counting down.
AAATAAGATCAATGCTATAATGGTATTGGGGAATATCAGTATTGGCTTTATAGAGGAAGTATCATTTGAAGCAGATCTTGAAGAACTCAAAGGGGCAGAGGGAGTCAGACATTCAGGTAGGCCAGAGACTGCTGTGGGCAGAGCCAGGAATTCCATGCTTAGCTCATTGGACTGTGGCAGGCCTGGGCAGCCAATAATGATTCTTTTTAATCAGTTGGTGGTAAAATCATGATGTAAATGGAGAGAGGATGGTAATAGGATACCTGTTAGGAGACTATTATATTGAGCCAATGAGAGATACAGAAGACATGATGTAGGTAGGATTGTGTCTATGGGTGTAGGGAAAGGTCTCTAATTCAATGTATGTGAGAGATTTGGGATTGTAGAAGGCACAATCTCCATGGCAGCCTTGTTGAATAAAAGAGTAGATCTAAGGGGTGATGGAAAAGTACAAAGCTGATAAGATTTCAGAATTTTCAATCAGAGCATTAAAGAGACCTTGAATTTCACATATCAGACTCTACTTCAAGTATTAGGTCTTGAGCTAAGCATAGTAGCACATGTTTGTCATTCTAGTAGTTGAGAAATTGAAACAGGAAGATTGCAGGTTCAAAGCCAGCCCTGGCAACTTAGCAAGGCTCTCAGCAACCTAGTGAGACCCTGTTTGCAAATAAGGTATATAATCAGACTAGAGGTGTAACTTGGGGGTAGAATGCCTCTGGATTCAATCCCCAGTATCAAAACAAACAAACAAACAAACAAACACCCAACAAAATAATAACCCACCAAATATCAGGTCTTATTTTTTTTATTCTTTATTTTGAAACGGGGTCTCACTGAGTTGCAAAGGGCTTTACTAAGTAGCTGAGGCTGTCTGCAGACCTGGAATCCTCCTGTCTCAGCCTTCCAAATGCTGGGATTGCAAGAGTGTGACACCATGCCTGTCAGGTCTTAATTTTTAATTCCTTTTGAATAATTTGTATTACAATGTTGATTCAGAAAATTAGGGAGACTAGGGAAATGGTTCCCCATGTTTTTGGTATTTCTAAGGGTTATTTGAATTTCAGAAAGCTGTTGAAACCAAACAGTTCTCTGGGACTACTACTAAGTGAACTGTTGTCTAATACTAGTGACTGCTTCTGTTTTTCTTTTATCGTACTTTTTTTTGTTTTGTTTTGTTCTTATTTTATAGTACTAAAGATTGAACCCAGGGGCATTCTACCTCTGAGCTACACCCTCAGCCCTATTTTTTATTCGTTATTTCTTTTTTTCCTGCCAATGATCTCATGATTTATTATTTGTTATTTTTATGTGGATCATTTTGAAAATGGCATACATTCAGACTGTGCTTGGTGCCCCCCCACTTCCCCTTACTCCTCTCCCAACATTGTGTCCAGGTTAACCATGCTACATTCATACTTTTACACATATTCAGGTGTAGCTCCTCCATTAACTAACCTCAATCTTCTTCCTCTCCTGCCCTTCCATTTCAGCTTTGTTGAGGTTTCCCCTCCATTATCTGGAGTCCCACTGGTATTACTAATACTCACTAGTTTGGGCATATTAGAAAAAACATATGTCCCTTCTCTTTCTGTACTTGGCTGATCTCATTTAACATAATGTTCTCCAGGTCTTTCTATCTTCTTGCAAATGCCATGATTTTGTTCTTCTTTATAGCTGAATAGAATTCCATTGTGTGTATTTCCCATAATTTTGCAATCCATTCATCTTTTGACGGAGACCTAGGTTGGTTCCGTATTTTGGCTATTACGAACTGTGCTGCTATAAACATGGGTATGCATATGTTACTGTAGTTCTTTGATTTCAACCCCTTTGGAAAGATACCCAGGAGTGGTACATCCAAATCGAATGGTGGATCCATTCCCGGTTTTCTAAGGAATCTTCACAGTGTTCTCTTCTACTTTATTTCAAAACAGGGTCTCACTAATTTGGGGAGGGCCTCTTTAAGTAGCTGAGACTAGCCACGTGCCTGTGATCCTCCTGTCTCAGTCTCCCAAGTACTGAAATTACAAGGGTGTACCACTCACGCCTGGCTTATCCTATCCTTTTGGGAGTGAAATTCATAGAATCTTTCCTTAGTTGCTCCACCATTCTTTTGCGTAAATGCTTATTCTAACAAAATCATCTCTTTTCTATACTTAAAGGGTATAAACCACTTGTTTTATATTTTCCCATCATAATTTATAGATGAGATATCCTATTTCTCTTTTGAAAAATGATATACCTGTACTGGAAAATCACTAAGAAGGAAATGAAAAGAGCATGTCATGAACGTTGCTATCAAGAAGGTTCCAGCCTGAGGGCTCATGTAATTTCTTCCATTTGCCCTTCAGTCATAATGGGTTTCTAAATAAATGAGAGGCTGCAATCAGATTCATTTTCTGGGGTAAGGGGAATGCTGCTAATAGAGGAAAGTTGCTTACTGGCAACAGTGCAGTAATGTAACCATCAGCAATCTGCTAAAAAATCTGCTGTGTCCAGCATACTGTTTTTGTAACCTTTCTATGAGCATTTTTAAGGAAAAAAATAATGCTCCACTGATAATGTTGTATCTCTGTTGTGACACTGATTTGCAAATAAATCTGGACATTCTCTGTTCAGAGTTCTCCCCATTCTTAGAGGCTCAAAGGCCTTCCTAGTTAGGTGGTAGAGAATCCTCTGCTTATTGTTTTTTGGGAGCTTTCTCAATCCCTGCTCTATGTCTGTCTGCAGAATACTGCTGACATACAACTTACATGACTCCAAACTCTCTTATGCAAAATAAAAGGGATCACACTACTAACATTCCACAGATTCTGTGTTAGAAAGGAAAAGCAAGATGCCTTGCATATGCCAGATTTGGAATTTACTTGCAGTGCCTCCATTTTTACTGATGAGGAATGCTAGGCTGAGGAACTTGAAGTCACTTATGTATGGTTTCTCAGCTAGCACCAGAGGTAGGATTCAACAGGAATATTCATTACTCCAAATTTGATCTTATTCCTGTACTGTATTAATCTGTTAACTGTTAGTGGAACAGGAATACAAAAGAGCAACTTGACGTGGTTTGAAATAACCAGAAAAATTATCATGGAATGAAATAGTAAAAAATGTGAAGCATAGGATAGATAAGAGAGGAAACAGAAGCTGGGTATGGTGGCGCAGCTTATAATCCCAGCATTTGGGAAGCTGAGACAGGAGGATCACAGTTCAAGAACAGCTTCAGCTACTAGGTAAAGCCCTTTGCAATTCAGTGATACCCTGTTTCAAAAAAAAAAAAAAAAAAAGAATAAAAAATAAGGCTAGGGCTATAGCTCGGAGGTAGAATGCCCCTGGGTTCTACCCCCAGTACCACACACACACACACACACACACACACAAAAAAAAAAAAAAAAAAAAACAACAACAACAAAAAGAAAACCTGTGTGTACTTAACATGTACTAGACACTGTTTAAATATATTAATTCATCCAGTCCTTACATCAGTCCTTGCAGGTAGAGACAGATACTTTTGTAGGTAAGAAAACTCAGAGGAAATAGATTAAGGTCACCTCCTAAAATCTTGTATTAAGTGGTGGAATCCGGAGGAGAGCTCAGGCCATTGATTCTATAGCCTGTGATATAGAGTAGTAAACAAGAAGAGCAAATCAAGGGGAGATGCTTCAGGACTGAATACAATAGATGCAAAAAAAAAAAAAAAGTAAAATTGTACAGGGAAGCAGGCCTGAGGGATGCAAGTTTGGGGAACCACAGTGGTGCACGCCTATAATAGTAGTTGGAAGGCTGAGACAGGAGGATCGCGGGTTTAAGGCCAGCTTCAGCAAGTTGGCAAGACTCTGTAACTTCAGCAAGTTAGAGACTCCGTTTCAAAACAAAAGGACTAGAAGTATAGCTTGAAGGTAGAATGCTTTTGGGTTCAATCTCCAGGAAAAAAGAGAGAGGGAGAGAGTGGGGGGAGGGGAGGGGAGGAGAGGGGAGGGAGGGAAGGGAAGGAGAGTAGAGGAGAGGAGATAAATATAGACAAAGACTGGCCTTAAGGGATGCTCACAGTTCCTTGAATGGAGGAAGAAGAGGTACTTATAAGAAACCCAAAAGAAAATAAGGGTGGAAATCATCTAAGGAAGAACTGATTGAGGACAAGATCCTAATATTAGTATGTCAGATTTCATGGATTAGGAGATCTTTAAATAAATTGTTATTTTGGTTTTGTGTTGTTTTCTCTCTCTTTTTTTTTTTTTACCAGTTTCATCTTGCCTCTTGTTATATTTTTAGTACTTTTAATTTTTTGATAAATCAAGGTGAATAGGAATGATTAATGTATTAAATCTATTAATAAAAATGCCCTCCAGTACTGTATGTATGCACTTCAGAAAAGAAATAATCAAGCCGGGCGTGGTGGCGCATGTTTGTAATCCCAGCATTTAGGAGGCTAAGACCAGAGGATCGCGTTTTGCGGACACCCTCAGCTACTTAGTGAGGCCCTCTGCAACTCAGTGACACCCGGTTTCAAAATAAAGAATAAAAAATAGGGCAGGGGGTGTGGTTCGGAGGTTGCATGCCCCTGGGTTCCATCCCCGGACCCCGAAAAAAAAAATAACCAAGCTGAATTGGATGGTTTGAAGACATGCTGATTTTGGTGCTGAATTCTGTATCTTGTTTATTACTTCATAAAGGGACTGTATTCTAACTTGTAAGACACCATAGAATCAGCAGGTATTTGGCAGGTGAGATTTTAAAATAAGCAATTTCATCTTGTTCTCTTCAGTGTGTGAATTTGCCGTAGCATCTTTAGCCTCCCTCAGGCTGGCTCTCTGGATACTCACACTTGCCCTTGACCTGGCCAGCTCTGCCTATCTCCACCTAACTCACTTTTGTGACACAGGATGAGATGTCCTCACTGTCCCTTCTAGTGTCTGGCTCTCTGCTGCCTATGTGCTATCTGCCATTCACCTGTTGGAATTGAACTCTTCAAAGTCTGCTCCCTTGGTGTCTCCTTGCTCTTAATACTCTTTTTTTTTCTTCTTTCTTTCTTTTCAATACTGGGGACGGAACCCAGGGGTATTCTACTTCTGAGCTACACCCCTAGCCCTACTTTTTTATTCTCTATTTTGAAACTAAGTGGCAGAAGGCCTCACCAAGTAGCTGAGGCTATCCACGAACCTGGTCCTCCTGTCCCAGCCTCTCAAATGCTGGAATTACAAGCGTGCGCCACCACTCCTGGCTCTTAATATCTTTTGCACATCTTTTCAGTAGTGTGTATTTTAGCATCTATTTTGATGTGTGTTATAATGGCAAAAAAACTGAAACCAAACCAAACCACCAAAAAACATGGCCCCATGAAAGGATAGAGTAGTTTTTGTTTTACTATAGTGTTACTGGGCAGAGGATTTAGGAGGCAGATTGGAGATTTGGAGGAATTTTGTCATTTATGAAAGAATGATTTTCTTCCTATGTGAAGAGCAGGTTTTAATTTTTTATTTCTTCGAGTAATATAAGCTTGCATTTAAAAGCAATTTCTAGGTACTACTAAGACCAACCTCATGACTGTCAGTCCCCATTAATCTAGACATCTTAAATGCAGTATTGATTTTTTGACATGCATTGAGGGTTTGTAATGTTTTTAGAAAGTCCATTAGAACAATAAAAGAGTTCTTATAAGACATGAGTTGTTTTTTGGCATTGTCTACAATAGCAGTTTTTTTCATACTTGATTAGGCATTTTATACAGCACTTATAAATGCTATTGCCATATTTAAGTACAGTAGGATGGTGAGTAGATCTGTTCCTGTTGTCATAGAATTTCAGCTAAATCTCACAGTGGAGGGCAAAGGACATTGATACTTTGCATTTTAAGGATGTTTACCAGCAGCTCTAGCATAGGAGGTACTTTTCCACCTCCAGAACCTTCTCTGCTTCCATGAACCCTTGCTCAGTCTAGTCAGCTGGCTATCTGGACAGCTAGCTAGGGAACGCAATGCCAGCCTCCTCTTCTTGGTGACAGCTACAGTCCCCTTTCATTCCTGGATTTACCCTAACACTGCATCCTTTCTCAAAGCCAGCCCCTGACAACTGCTTGGCCCTATCCCCAGGGCTTTTCATATATCGATTGGAGGTTGGTTAGGGTAACTCTGGTATTTTTTAGCAAGTCATGAGAGGAGGTGGGCCATACAGATTTGCTGGGCTCTCTGTAAAACAGCAGATTTGCCAACTTTTTCTAAACATTAGAGTCATCTAAGGAGCCAGCATACAAATTGCACCCTAAATTACTTAAGTTTCTCTCTGTGGGACTATGGCATCAGTAGCTTTGTATCATCAGTATCCTCCCAAATGATACCAGTAAGCAGCCTGCATTGAGAACCACCACCGAAAGCACCAGGTAGAGTGAGGAAAGGACAAAGTTGAGGTCTTTTATTCCTCTGGTTTGAGCTTAGCAAAAATTGTTTGAAAACAGAAAATGTACTTACTATTCAGTATATTGTTAAATAAACGAGGAAAAGTAAAATTAAGGTTGTTATTTAATCTGTTCTGTTTTATAAAAATGTTTACCTTTAAGTCAAGAGTCAAGATTATGCTTTCACTTTTTCTGAATGGCAAAATATATAGTAAGGTGGAAAGAAAAGTATTAAATATTAGTTGCCATCTTAAAAGCTACATTATATTGTTCTATAGTAAACAAGTTTTATTTTAACAGGAGAATAAAACAGTAATATCACTAGGATGTACAAATAGACATTCAACTCAGGAGGTTCTTATAATGAATGATCTCATTGTAGAACATTCATGCTGTGAGCCCATTCTGAGAGTTTGTGTGAAGAATTCAGCTCATTCCATTAGGAGTAAGTGTGCTTTTTTTTTTTTTTTTTTTTGTACTGGGGATGGAACTCCCCAGTACTCCCATTTTACCTGGGAGCTACACTCCCAGCCCTATTTTTTATTCTTTATTTTTTTCCCCACAGTACTGGGGATGGAACCCAGGGGCATTCTACCTCCAAGCTACACCTTCAGCCCTATTCTTTATTCTTTATATTTTGAAACAGGGTCTCACTGAATTGCAAAGGGCCTCACTAAGTAGCTGAGGCTGGCCGCAAGCTGTGTTCCTTCTGTCTCAGCCTCCCAAATACTGGGATTACAAGTGTATGCCACCCCGCCCGGTTTATTCTTTATTTTTGAAGCAGGGTCTCACTAAGCTGTGGAGGGCCTCACTAAGTAGCTGAGGCTGGCTGCAAACCCTTGACCCTCCTATCTCAGCCTTCCAAGTTACTGGGATTACAAACATGCACCACCATGCTTGGCGTAAGTGTGCCTTTCAAAAGCCCCATTTCACTTGCTTTCTCTTCTCCTTGGTTTCTTCACAGCTCACAGCTCAAGAGATGGCGGCACAGTGTGTTACGAAGGTGGAGCTGAATGTTTCCTGTGACAATCTTTTGGATAAAGATGTGACATCAAAATCAGACCCTTTATGTGTACTATTTTTGAATACCAGTGGTCAACAGTGGTATGAGGTAACATTATATATTTTATGTGGAAAGCAATCTCAGTTTCTCTTTTGACAATGTGAAAAGTTTATTAAAGATGTTTAAAACCAATTTTATCTGCTAATACAGTGTTTTGGACAAGTTTGCCCTTGATTGTGGAATTCCTTAGACACACAGAAATATCCTTTTGTTTTCTTTCATATATTTATGTTTAATTTATAAAGTTGTTAAAATCCAAGTATACCTTTAATCTGATGATATTTTTGTTTTATATTTTGGGGGGGCTATAGGTTGAACGTACAGAAAGGATTAAGAATTGCTTGAATCCAAAATTTTCTAAGACATTTATTATTGATTACTACTTTGAAGTGGTTCAGAAGTTGAAATTTGGGATTTATGACATTGACAACAAAACTATTGAGCTGAGTGATGACGACTTCTTAGGAGAATGTGAATGTACCCTGGGACAAGTGAGTATAATAGCTGTTATATTCTATTTTGTCTAAATATTAACCAGAGAATTGGGTATTGTTGGTAAGGGTTCATTAGTTTAATTTTTAAAGTTAATGGATGTAGTCAGTTTAAACACAGAGCTTATATATTAATATGGTTGAATTGAACATTGTAGAGTGTATTTTGATTTTCATAAGGGCAAAGGCCATGTGTTTCTGGCAAAGCCTGTTAAGTCTTTTGAATTCCAGGTGCTTCACTAGGTGTTTCAATAAATAGTACTTACGCTCTAGCTGCTGCAGAGTTCAGGACAGTTGTATTATGTTCAAATCATAAATTCAATTGAAATAATGCTATAACATCTATGACATTCTAGCCAGTATGACCGGTACCTTTTGGCCTCTGATGCCCCAACACCATCCTTTTACCAGGCTTGCTCTTCTTCCTTTTGGGTGTGTTTTACACCTCATTTCCCCATGTGCCTTCTCTGACCCCTTAGACTAGTTTGGTGCCCTGCCTTGATCTCATTTTGGCACTCTCTCCTGCCACTATATTTGTATAGTTGTCTTATTCTTTCTTCCCACTGTATGATTGGTTGGAGTGGCTCACTATTTCACCATTAGCTCAGTCAGATTTCTCAAGAGAGATCATGACCATTTATATAAATTGAAAAAGGCATCAGGAAAAAAGGAGTATTTTTTCAATGAGTGACATTTATCATTTAATTTGTCCTTCATGAATTTATTTTTTAGGGTTAAATTGTTTGGAGGTCATGATGTTTCCTATGTCTCAAGGACAATATAGGACTGATCACTTTGTGAAATTTTTACAAATAATATTGGAGAGAAAATTAAAGAAGTATCTTTTTTGGGAGGAGAATCACAGTACAGTTAAAATTCTAGTGAGTGTAAGAGATATATCAGTTTGAAAGTACCTAGATATATATAATTTTAAGCAAAATAATATTTTGCAGAAGTTAAATATTGAAGTGTGTGATAGTTGAAAAATTGAATCTCATTTAGTGAGTGTTTTGAGGCTCACCTTTTGCCTAGAGGGGTTTTCAGCTCAGTGAATTGTGTCAGAGATGAGAATCTGGCCTTGTTTTTTCCATTACAAGGAAAAAGTTAAACTTTGAAGTAATTAGTCAAGAAACAGGTTGGTAGGGAGATTGGATCTACCTGAGTAGTCTCTTTGGAAATCTTTTCCAGGGGGTTTTGAATATGTAGATGCATTTAAGTATCTTTAAAATCTCTAAATTGTTCAGGAATAGACTTACTGTTTCTATTCCTAGTGATTTTATACTCACTCTTTTTCTTTCTTTTAACTATTCAGTTTAAATTAGAGTAGCTCTTGGTTTACCTTTCTTATTTCAACAGATTGTTTCCAGTAAGAAGCTCACTCGACCACTGATGCTTAAAAATGGCAGACCCGCCGGGAAAGGGAGCATTATGGTAAAGATATTTGTCTTTTGCCTCCAAAGATTTAGCAAAATTGAACATGCTGAAACTCGTTGTATCATATAAATATTTAGTCATGCTTTATCATTTGATCTTGAATGTTTCCTTCTATCCACCCTTGCCTTACAGTGAACACAAATGGAAAGTGTGTTATGCCAGAAAAGGAGAAAAAAGGCAATGTGGGAATCTCTTCAGTTTTTTAAGTTGCCCATAGAGGTCAGGTACACCTTGATGAAACTTGCTCTTGCATGAAATGTTAATTCCCCAGTTAGAGAGAAACTTCTTACTAATCTGAATGGATCAACTCTACAAAGGAAACAGTTCTCTCAGTACATATATTAGTCAGGGTTCTCTAGAGGAATGCAACCAACAGGAAGGACAGGTGTGTGTATGACTGTTAGTGGGGATTTATTAGGTTGGCTTACATGGTCAGAAGCTGGATGGTCCCACAGTGGCCATCTGTAGGCTGGAGAGCTGGACAAACTTGTTTGGTTTAATAAACTGGAGCCTCAGAACTAGAAAAACCAATGAGTGCCTTGATCATCCAGTCTGAGGTGGAAGGCCTGGAAAACTCCCTGGAAAATTACTGGCCAGGGTCCACGTTGTAAGAGTGAAGGAGCTGGAGTCCATGGGTGATGGCAGCAGCAATAGACACACTTGTGTAAGAGGAATTAAGCTTGTACCCACAGCGGCTTTCTCCTTCCATCTGTTGTTCCCTCAGGGCCCCAGCCTGTTGGTCAGAGCTGCCCACACTCAGGGTAGATTTCCTTCTGCAGTCTGCTGTCCCACATGCCAGTCATCTCTGAAAGCACCCTCGTGTACACCCAGAAGTCTCTTAATCCCGAGTGTTCCCGAGGCATCTCTTAATCTATATTTACCATCACAATATGACAGCAACCTTCCCTAACGGATTTTATTCCAGATATTATAACATGGCCTTTGAACCAATAAACTCTTTACTATGCCTTTTTATTCTTGCCATCCACCTTCCTACCTAGAGTTTTCATTGCTGATTACTGACCCTGAGCAAACATATTTTGAATTTCCATTTATATAATGGCATGCTTTCAAACACTTTATCTTCTAGAATTTCTGTCCAGATATCCACTGAGTGAAGCGATAGTGTTCTAAATATAGCTATCCAAAAAGGGAAGTCTGCTTGCTGTGAGAACCTTGTTTGAGTGTTCTTACTGTCATTGAGTATATTTTTATGAGTAGCTGTTTGGCTTTTGGTTAGATTTCTAAGGAGATTAGATTGTTCATACTATTGGAATTAACCTTTGTGGAGCAAAAGACAAATTCAATAGTTAGTTTTAAGCTGGATGTGATGGTGATCCTGGTACTTGGGAGGCTGAGACAGGAAGAGCTCAGATTTGTAGCCAGCTATAGCAATTTAGTGAGGCCCTCTGAAACTTAGTGAGACCTATTTTCAAAATAAAAAATTAAATAGGGCTGCGGGTATAACCCAGAGATAGAATGCCTCTGGGCTCAATCCCCAGTGCCATAAAAAAAAAAACAAAGTTAGCTTTATTGCTTTACTGTGGCAAGGTAGACAAAATAATTAGGTGTGTATGTGTGGTATACTGGGGATTGAACTCAGATCTGCACTCATGCTAGGCATATACTCTACAACTGAGCTGCATCTCTACCCCATGGGAATTTGTTTTTGTTTTTGTGATATTGGGGATTAAACTCAGAGGCATTCTACCTCTGAGCTATACCTCCAGTCCTATTTTATTTTTTATTTTAAAGTAGTGTCTTGCTAGGTTGCTGAGAGTCTCAACTGTGCTGCTGAGGCTATCTTTGAAGCTGCACTACTCCTGTCTCAGCCTCCCAAGTACTGGGATTACCAGTGTATGCCACCATGCCTGTCTGGAACTTGTTTTTAAATAGAATATGTTTTTTTATTTATGGTGGGTGAAAAACACTTATTTAGGACTGGGGATGTAGCTCAGTGATAGAGCACTTGCCTAGCATGAGCAAGGCCCCGGGTCAGTCCCCAGTACTGCAAGGGGGGAAAAAGTTGAAACAATAAAACACTGATCAGATATTTTAGTTTATAGAGTAGGTATGATTTATGCATGCCTTATGATTTACACAGTGTTTGGAGGATTCTACCTAGTTTTGTACAGAAAGTATTCTTCAATCTTTCTGTGCAATTGGAAAGACTCTGTTTGGGCAATGACATTTTAAAAAAAAGTTGTATATGGATATGTGGCATATTTGGAAAAACATTTATTTACACAAAACAAATAATGATAAGTCTTTCTTAATGTACCATTTTCTTATTTAAATTTAGAATTCATTTATATTAGGATTAAGTATTAGATTATAACATACTTAGTTCAGGAGAATATCAGAACCCCCCCCAAAACATATTTTCTTTCACTTATCTATTTACAGATTTCAGCAGAAGAAATAAAAGATAACAGAGTGGTCTTGTTTGAAATGGAAGCCAGAAAACTGGATAATAAGGTAGGTATATTATGTAGGTCTCAACAAGGATGTCATGTTTTTCCTCACTTTTATTCCTTTTGGAAAAAGTAATGCAGTTAACCCAAATTCTATTCCTGAGCATGGTGAAAGGTTGTAGTTACTTCCAAATTCTGCTTTTCTCTGTGTGTGTGTGTGTGTGTGTGTGTGTGTGTGTGTGTGTGTGTGTGTTTAAGAAGAACCCACTTCCTTTTGCTTCTTTCATTTAGATGTAATCAATTATTTTGTCTAAATACAAAGAAGAGCTGGGCGTGGTGGCGCACGCTTATAATCCCCACGCTTGGGAGGCAGAGACAGGAGGATCACACAGGTTCGAAGCCAGCCTCGCTGGTTTAAGAGACCCTGTTTCCACATAAAAAAGTATAAAATAGGTCTGGGAGTTTAGCCTTTGGAGTGTAGTCCGGAGGGAGAAGGGCTTCCAGGAACCCCAGTACCACCAAAGTAAATAAATAAATAAATAAATAAATAAATAAATAAATACTTACAAAGAAGAGTTGAATACAAGAATTAGCGTAACTGTAAAAATCATGAGAGTACTTGGATTACTTTTAGGTAGGGGAAAAAAGTCCAAGGGATCGCAGTTCTTGGACAGCTGTAGCTACTTAGTAAGGCCCTCTGCAACTTAGTGAGTGAAACTCTGTTTCAAATAAAGAATAAAAAATAGGGTAGGGGGTGTAGCTCGAAAGTTGAATGCCCCTGCATTCTATCCTCAGACCCGCAAAAAAAAAAAAAAATAAATAAATAAAATAAAAAGTAAAAATAATAAGTAATACATGCTAAGGAGTATATATATTTCAAAATGGAGATGAGCAAAAATGAGAAAATGAAATTATTTGTGGCCTTAACACATGATTTTAACCTCTACATGTGATTTGTACATCATTTCAGAAATTCGTGTGCGTGTGTGTGTGTGTGTGTGTGTGTGTGTGTGTGTGTGTGTTTTGTGTTTATAGAATGGGAGTAAAGGTACTTTTGACCATTCATAGCACTTGAACATTTTATAGAAGGGCCCTGGTGAATTGCAGAGGGAATAGGATATAGTTTGTGCCCTTGAAGTCTATTTTTCATGAACTCTGTATATCTACCCCTGTTCCCTTTGTGTTTAAAAAACTTTGGCATTAAGTCAGGCGTGGTGGTGCATGCTTGTAATCCCAGTATTTGGGAGGCTGAGACAGCAGGAGGATTGGAGTTCTTAGACAGCCTTAGCTACTTAGTGAGGCCTTCTGCAACTTAGTGAGACCTTGTTTCAAAATAAAGAATTAAAAAAAAAGTAGGGCAGGGAGTGTAGCTCAGAGGTAAAATGCCCAAGTTCTATCCTCAGTACTGAAAAAAAAAAAAATGGCATTAATGAAATCATATTGGACTTAGAAGAGTGGGATATAAAGTCAAGGCCCAGATGGACCAATTAATTTGATATGTGATATTAGGGAGTTGTTTAACATGTCTAAATCCATTTTCTTACTGGTAATTGCTCTTCCCTTCATAGAGTTGGTATGGCTAATACTTGGCATTTTATTTATATAAAACTACTTAGTGTTATGTGAATGAGAACTACTAATGTTAACAAGAAGCCAAAAACATATTTTATAGTTCATTGGATCAATTTAATTATTTATTTATTTATTATTATTTTTGGTGGAACTGGGGATGGAACCCAGGGGCCTTCTACCTCCAGGTTACACTCTCAGACCTATTTTATATTTTATTTGGAAACAGGGTCTCTTAAGCCAGCACCACTGGCTTCAAACCTGTGCGATCCTCTTGTGTCAGCCTCCCAAGGGCGGGGATTACAAGCATGCGCCACCACGCCTGGCTATTATTTATTTATTTTTGATATTGAGAATTGAATCCAGGGATATTATACCTCCAAGCTATACCCTTAACTCTTTTCATCTTTTTATTTTGAGATAAGTTCTTATTAAGTTGCTGAGAGTCTTATTGTGTTGCTGAGGCTGTCTTCCAACCTACAATTCTCCTGCCTCAGTCTCCCAAGTACTGGGATTATAGGTGTGTAACACTGAGCCCTGCTGAAAAATATATTTTAAAACTGTCATGTATTTAAGAAATAAAGGTATGATGCACAGTGTTATGAGCACTTATTACAGATACCTTAATAATTCTCACAAGTAGACTTAAGCAAGTTTATAGGTTAGTGAAAATGGTGATTAGATTTATATTTATAACCAGTATACCCATACTTTGGAGTCAGACTCAGGTAGTACTAACTTGCATAAAGTGGTGAAATTCATGGTTTCAGAGGAGGATGGATACTGTTTCTTTTAAATGTAGGATCTATTTGGAAAGTCAGATCCATACCTGGAATTTCACAAGCAGACATCTGATGGAAACTGGCTAATGGTTCATCGAACAGAGGTAAATATATGAATTTAAAAAGTTAAATGGAATTAATCTCAATTTTTAAAAAAATATTAATTTGATTTTAGATTAATATACAGCCAGAGAAACATGCTTACTGTTTTTATTTTTTAATGAGGTGGTGCTGCCAAGCTTTATTATTTTTACTTTGAAAAACTTTTTTAAACCCTATAAAGAACACTATATATAGTCCTGTGTAACCCTCACTGACACTCGTCAAGTTGTCATACCTGCACACACTTGTGTTCATAGTCTCTTGTGTCTACTCACACACACTTAAACACACACATATATATTCCTTTTGCAAAACCATCCTAAGTAGGCTACAGACATCATGACACTGTGGCTTTAAATGCTTCAGCCAGAACTTTTCTTTTCTTTTTTTTCTTTCTTTTTTTTTTTTTTTTGGTGGTACTGGGGTTCCTGGAAGCCCTTCTACCTCCGGGCTACACTCCCATACCTATTTTTACATTTTTACTTGGAAACAGGGTCTCCTAAGCCAGCGCGCGTGGCTGGCTTCGAACCTGCGTGATCCTCCTGTCTCTGCCTCCCAAGCGCGGGGATTACAAGCATGCGCCACCACGCCTGGCCAGAACTTTTCAAGAATAAGAATTTTATACAACCATGCTTAAGAAAATAGCATTGATTTAGTAGCATCATTCTGTCTCTGCCTCCCAAGCACGGGGATTATTACAAGCGTGCTCCACCACGCCCGGCCAGAACTTTTCAAGAATAAGAATTTTATACAACCATGCTTAAGAAAATAGCATTGATTTAGTAGCATCATTCAATATACCATTCCTACTGAGATTTTCTCAGCTGTTCCATGTGTTTTATATATATATATATATATATTTTTTTTTTTTTTTTCCCCTTTTGTCGTATCCAGGATCCACTGAAGGCTCATGTTTTGTGTTTGGCTGTTATGTTCCTAGAATAGGACACTTCTATTTCCTTTCCTATACTTTCATGGCATTGAATCTCATGAATAAGACCTGAATGTCCAACATGCATGGTTCTTCTGTTTTCTCACAGCTAGCACATACCTTCCTGTGCATCATTGTTAGGGCACTCATGATGCCAGGATGCCCAATATGGATGGTATCATGCTTGGCTGCTTTGTTGAGCTGATGACCATGAGATCTTGGTATTATAAAGTGACATTTATTTCTTTTTGTAATTAGTAAGTTACTTGTGGTGTGATAGTTTAAGTCTGGATGAATTGCCTGTTTTCTAGCATTATACCCAATGTTTTCAGCATCCATAGATGATCCTTCCCTGAACTAGCCATATGAAGGGCTATAAAATAGTGAATTTTTTCAACTTTTTCACCCTTTTTTCTTACATTAGCAGGCATTCCTTTTTCATTATTTTATTCTCACCTCTCTGTTTTAATGTGGTTTCACATGCATGAGTTATTAAAATAATATCATTTTTGCTACCCCAAATTAATTCAAATTTGATGAGGAAGAGCTTCTTCGAATGATTCCTGGGTTCTTTCATGATAAAGTATGCTCTTAGTTTATTTTGTCCTAAACCTGGAATGAGCCATTTCTTTGAAGAAACCCCTTTCTGAAAGAGGTAGTAGTATTTAGATACCAAGATATGAATGCTAGATGAACTTAATGTACTAGGATGTCATTGCATTTAGGCCTTTTCAGTGAACATGGCTAGGAAATATAAGTGTGTATATGGTTGTTATACATACATATATATATATATATATATATATATATATATATATATATATAATTTTAACATTTGTAAATTGTGAATTTAGACTTTATCCAACTCACATCCAACAGCAAAGTTTGTTCATATCTTTTCTTATTCCATATTTGAATCTTCTTTGCCCTGCAGTGAAATCCCTGGTTTCCAACAAAATCAATAGGTGGCAGATTCTAGCATACCTTGTATTAGGTTGATATGTTTTCCACATAGCTTTATTTTTCCCTCAAAATATACTATTTTTTTTTTTTTTTTTTTTTATTTTATTTTATTTTATTTTTTTAACAATTTTTTATTGAACATAAATAGTATACATTTACACTATATTTGGTGCCCTCTCCCCCCGCCCCCATTTTCTCCCCCCCCCCCCACCAATGGTTGGCCAGGTTAACCATGTCTTATTCATAATTTTACACATGTTCAGGTGAAGATGCTCCTTAATCAAGATCGGCCTTTCTCCTCTCCTATCTTTCCATTAAAACTTAGCTAGTATTTCCCCTCTAATATCTGGGGTCCTACTGGTATCCTTTGTGTTTTCTAGTTTGGGCATATTAGAGGAAACATGTGTATCTTCTCCTTCTGTGCTTGGCTGATCTCACTTAACATGATGCTTTCCAGGGCTTTCCATCTTCTTGCAAATGATAAAATTTTGTTCTTCTTTATGGCTGAATAGAATTCCATTGTGTGTATTTCCCACAGTTTTGCTATCCATTCATCTGTTGATGGTGATCTGGGTTGGATCCATATTTTGGCTATTACAAATTGTGCTGCTATGAACATAGGTATGCATATGTTGCTGTATTTCTCTGAATTCAACCCTTTTGGAAAGATACCCAGGAGTGGTATAGCTGGATCATATGGTGGATCTATTCCCACCTTTCTTAGGAATCTCCACACAGATCTCCATAGTGGCTGAACTAGTTTGCACTCCCACCAACAGTGTAAAAGAGTTCCTCTTTCCCCACATCCTCGCCAGCATTTGTTGTTGTTTGATTTCTTTATGCTTGCTACTCTCACTGGGGTTAGATGGAATCTCAGTGTAGTTTTGATTTGCATCTCCCTGATGGCCAGTGATGAAGAACATCTTTTCATGTATCTATTAGCCCTTTGTATCTCTTCTTTTGTGAAGTGTCTATTTAGTTCATTTGCCCATTTCTTGATTGGGTTGTTTGTTTTGTTGGTGTAGAGCCTTTTGAGCTCTTTGTATACTCTGGATATTAGCCCCCTATCAGAATGGTGGCTGGTAAAGATCCTTTCCCATTCTGTAGGCTTCCTCTTTAGGTTATTGATAGTTTCCTTTGATGAGAAGAAACTTTTTAGTTTAATGTTATCCCACTTGTTTATTCTTGCTTTAATTTCCTGAGCTTTGGAGGTTTTGTTGAGAAAGTTACTGCCTGTGCCAATATGTTGTAGTGTTGAACCTATGTTCTCCTCTACTAACTTCACCGTCTCAGGTCTAATTTCTAAGTCTTTGATCCATCTTGAGTTGATTCCTGTGTTAGGTGAGATATAGGGGTTTAGCTTCATCTTTTTACAAATGGCTAGCCAGTTCTCCCAGCACCACTTGTTGAAAAGGCTGTCTTTTCTCCAGCGTATGTGTTTGGCCCCTTTGTCAAAGATTAATTGACTAAAGATGTGTGGGTTTGTTTCTGTATCTTCTATTCTAATCCACTGGTCAGTATATCTGTTTTTGTGCCAGTACCATGCTGTTTTTACTACTATTGCTCTATAGTATAGTTTGAAGTCTGGGATTGTAATGCCTCCTGCGTGTTTCTTGTTATTGAGAATTGCTTTGGCTATTCTAGGTCTTTTCTTTCTCCATATGAAGTTCATGATTGATTTTTCTAGGTCTCTGAAGAATGTCACTGGTATTTTAATGGGAATTGCATTGAACCTATAGATCAGTTTTGGCAGAATGGCCATTTTGATGATATTTATTCTGCCTATCCATGAGCACGGGAGATCTTTCCATCTTCCAAGGTCTTCTTCTATTTCTTTTTTTAATGTTTTATAGTTTTTGTTGTAGAGGTCTTTTACATCTTGGGTTAGGTTTATTCCTAGGTATTTTATTGGTTTTGAGGTTATAGTGAATGGAATTGTTGTTTTTGTTTCCTTCATTGTGGATTCGTTGTTGGCATAAAGAAAGGCCACTGATTTCTTTAGGTTGATTTTGTAACCTGCGACTTTGCCGAATTTGTCGATCAGCTCCAGAAGTCTTTTGGTTGAGTTCTTTGGGTCTTCCAGGTAAAGGATCATGTCATCTGCGAATAAGGATAATTTCACTTCCTCTCTTCCTATGTGGATTCCTTTGATTTCCTTCTCTTGTCTGATTGCTGCAGCAAGAGTCTCAAGGACTATATTGAAAAGGAGAGGTGAAAGTGGGCATCCTTGTCTTGTTCCTGACTGTAGCGGAAATTCTTGCAGTTTTTCCCCATTCAATATAATGTTGGCTTTGGGTTTGCAGTATATTGCCTTGATGATGTTGAAGTACTTTCCTTCTATCCCAATTTTTTGCAGTGTTTTTAACATAAATGGGTGTTGGATTTTGTCGAATGCTTTTTCAGCATCTATTGCTATGATGATGTGGTTTTTGTTCTTGGTTCTATTTATGTGGTGAATAACATGTATTGATTTGCGTATGTTGAACCAGCCTTGTTTTTCTGGAATGAAACCGACTTGGTCGTGATGAATTATTCTCTTGATATAGTTTTGAATGCGTATAGCTAGTATTTTGTTTAGAATTTTTGCATCTATGTTCATTAAGGATATTGGTCTGTAGTTTTCCTTTCTTGAGGTATCTTTATTTGGTTTGGGGATTAATGTGATACTGGCCTCATAGAAGGAATTTGGAAGAGTTCCATCTCTTTCAATTTCCCGGAACGTGTTATGAAGTATTGGTATTAGTTGTTCACTGAAGGTTTTGTAGAATTCAGCTGGGAACCCATCTGGGCCTGGGCTTTTCTTTGGTGGAAGAATTTTTATTGCCGTTTCTATTTCTTTGGTTGTTATTGGTTGGTTTAGGCTTGCTATGTCCTCTTGGTTGAGTGTAGGAAGGTTAACTGTGTTTAGAAATCTGTCAATTTCATCCAGGTTTTCAAATCTATTGGAGTATAAATTTTTAAAGTAGTTTCTGATAATGTTTTGAATTTCTTCACTATCAGTGGTGATATCTCCTTTTTCATTTCTAATTTTGGTAATTTGAGTTGATTCTCTTTTTCTTTTGGTTAGGTTGGCCAGGGGTTTATCAATTCTATTAATCTTTTCAAAGAACCAACTTTTTGTTTTATTGATTCTTTGAATTGTTTTTTTGTTCTCTATTTCATTTATTTCTGCTCTAATTTTGATGATTTCTCGTCTTCTGCTGGCTTTGGGAATGGATTGTTGCAGAATTTCTAGATCCTTGAGTTGTTTCATTAGGTTCTTTACTTGGTGGTTCTCCATCCTTTTTATGTGGGCACTCAATGCGATAAACTTTCCTCTTAGTACTGCCTTCATGGTGTCCCATAGGTTTTGGTGGGTTGTGTCTCTGTTTTCGTTTGTTTCCATAAATTTCTTTATTTCTTCCCTAATTTCTGCTCTTACCCATTCGTCATTTAGTAGTGTATCATTCATTCTCCATGAATTTGAATACTTTCTTTCGAGTTTCCTGTTGTTGATTTCTACTTTTATTCCATTGTGGTCTGAAAAGATGCATGGGATTATATTACATTTTTTGAATTTGCTGGTATTTTCTTTGTGTCCCAGGATGTGATCTATTTTGGAGAAGGTTCCATGGGCTGCTGAGAAGAAAGTGTATTCTGTAGTTCCTGGTTGAAATACTCTGAAAACGTCTATTAGGTCCATTTGGTTTATGGTTTCCTTTAGTTCTAGAGCATCTTTACTCATCTTTTGCCTCGAAGATCGATCCAGTGGTGTGAGAGGCGTATTAAAGTCTCCCAGAATTATTGTATTTGGGTCTACTTGGGATCTTATGTCCAGAAGGGTTTG
The DNA here is from genome assembly GCF_963383645.1 of Muscardinus avellanarius. Classification (NCBI taxonomy): domain Eukaryota; kingdom Metazoa; phylum Chordata; class Mammalia; order Rodentia; family Gliridae; genus Muscardinus; species Muscardinus avellanarius. The sequence continues at coordinate 52,522,172 of NC_137789.1, read as the reverse complement.
TTTTACGAATGTGGTTGCACCCACATTTGGGGCATAAATATTTACTATCATTATATCTTCTTGGTGTATTGTTCCTTTTAATAAAAGGAAGTGCCCTGATTTGTCTCTTTTGATGTGTTTTATTTTAAAGTCTGTTTTGTTGGATATCAGGGTTGCTACCCCTGCTCTTTTTCGGTCACTGGTGGCATGGTATATCTTTTTCCATCCTTTCACCTTCAACCTGTGAATGTCTTTGGCTGTGAGGTGAGTTTCTTGCAGACAGCATATGTTTGGATTATGTTTCCTAATCCACATTGCCAGTCTATGTCTTTTGATTGGTGAGTTAAGTCCTTTGACATTAAGTGATATTATTGAAATATGCTTTTTGTTTTCTGCCATTTTGTGTTCTGTCTACTCTTGGGTGTTGTGATCTTTCTTCTTTACTTAAATGGCCCACTTATTAACTTCCTCGCTTCTCTGATTCTGGAGTCTGCTTCTTTTTTCTTCCTTATGATTTATTTCTTTAAGAATTTTCTCTAGTGTTGGCTTTGAATTCATGAATTTTTTGAGATTCTGTTTATCCTGAAAGACTTTGACTTCCCCATTGATCTTGAATAGTAGTTTTGCTGGGTAGATTAATTTGGGCTGGAAGTTATGTTCTTCCAGGGTCTGAATCACGTCATACCAGTCTCTCCTAGCATTCCTGACCTGGGTTGTATAGTCTGGGGTGATTCTTATTGTTTTGCCTCTATATGTCACCTGTCCTTTTGTTCTCACTGCTTTTAAGATTCCTTCCTTGGCCTCTATGCTGGTCAATTTGGTTATTATGTGGCGTGGAGTGGTTTTTCTTTGGTCCTGTCTCAGTGGAGTTCTGTATGCCTCCTGTACTTGAAGATTCAAGTCTCTTTCCATATTTGGAAAATTCTCTGAGATTATTTCCTTGAAGATATTACATATGCCCTTGGTCTGTACCTCTATCCCTTCCTCAATGCCTATTATCCGTAAATTAGGGCGCTTCATATTATCCCATAATTGCTGGATGTTTAGGTTTTGTTGCTGTAAAGATTTCTGTATATCGCTGACTGTGTTTTCGGTTTGGGATGTACTGTCTTCTAATATTGATATTCTGTTTTCCATTTCATCTAATCTTCCAGAGTTTCTTTCTATTGCTGTCTTCATTTCACTTATTGCCTCTTTCATTTCATTCCAGACCTCTTTCTGATTCTTTTTTAGTGTTTCTATTTCACCTTTAACCTCCTCTATACTTGTTTTAAAACCTTTCATCATATTGAACAACAAGATTCTGAACTCCCCTTCTTGCATTTCTAGTAGGTCAGTATTCGTGATTTCTGCTGTCTCTTCATAACTCCTGGTTCTCATATTTATAGTGTTCTCTGTCCTGTTTTTCTGATTTCTACCCATCGTTCGTGAGTAATGTGTTTAGTCAAATCTTAATATTAGGAGTTTAGGAGTATCGGCCAGTCAGCAGAGCCTTTCCAGTGTTGAAAGTGGGTGATGTGGGAGGAGCTGGGGTGATGGGTAAAGGAGTCAGATTAGGTGGAGGATATGTTAGGTTGAGAAGGACTTTAAGTATGATAAAGTAATAACTTGCTATGAATGAGAGAGAGTTAACTACTAGGACTCTTGTTGTTAGTAGAGTAGTTATGGATATAAAAAATACTTTGAGTTTTAAACCATGAGGTATATTATGGGGAAAAGTTTTGGGGGAGAAATGTATGTAGGTTAGTGTGGGAAGGTTTGTAAATAGGGATGCTGGTAGGAGCAGGCAGACATAAAAAAAAAAAAAAAAAAAAAAAAAAAGAATCCGCTCAAGATACCAAGACTATTATGTAATCCAAGAAAAAGGAAGGTAAACCAATCAAAGGAGGAGAATGAAAGAAAAGGAAGGAAAAGGGAAGAAAGAGGAAAAAGGAAGAGGAATAAAATAAAAGGAACTAGTAGCCGTGTGAAATAAAGAAATAAGGCAAACTATCCAATGTATATATATATAAAACAACAAGTTAAAGTAAGAGAAGTTTGGCTTAAAAGAAGAAAGAAAAAGAAAAAAAAGAAAACAGCAATAACCATACTAAAACAAAAGCACTTTAAAAGCAAAAGAAAACATAACATCCACATTAAAAGTAAAACAAACAGTCCTACTTATTTACGCATATGGGGTCAGGTCCATATAATATGTGTGTATCTGATTGCTTGGTAGCTTTCAGGATACCGTCCAATGTCTCTTAGTTTTCTTTGTACTCTATTTTTATCTTCTTAAGTCACTCTGGGTGTTTGGACACCTTTTTCTCCTTTAGCTGCTTTAGGTTTATGTGTCCGGGTGTCTGGTTTCACTGTTATTTGATTCTGTACAGTTCACAGATTCTGCGAAATTCTAACCTGTGGTCAGCACATCTGCACTCACCACCCTCGCCTCCAGCCTGTGCTTCCCTACAGCAGGGGTGGAGAGTGACTAAAGTGTAATTGGCACTTCCCCCTGAGGTCCTGAGCAGATTTTGTGGCCCGATGGATTTTCTTGTGTCTCTGGAAATTCCAGCTGGGCTAGCCAGGTGTGGTCCCAAGATGTGCCCTGGGCAAATGAATGCTGGTTCCTGGGTGGCCACACTTACTGCCAGAGCTCTGCCTATTCCAAGAGTGCAGGCTGGATGCCCTGTTAATACTGGACCCTAGTGAGAGTGGGTGCAGCTGTCTATTGCTGCTGGTATGTTCTTCCAAGGTGTATTGAGCTGTGTTCTCACTTAGAACTAAGCATCTGGCTACCAGGAGGTTGGGAATACCCCGCGGTGGGCCAGGGGTGCAGGGTAGGTGCTCAAGGGTCCAGTGTGCGGTGTCCAGCAATGGTCTCTGCGTCCCGCGGGACGTAGAGGCTGGGGGTGCCCCAAGGAGATTTCCGGGTCTCCCAGTGCTTTTGCAGCCTGGAGGGTAGGCTCTGGCAAGGTGGCAGGGGTTAGCCACAGAAGCAGGCTCCAATTTAGGAGGGCAGTGTACAGGCGCTGATTACTAGTAGGGGACAGGCAGGATGCGCGAGGAGAGTGCTCTGAGGCTTGAGCCCGTGGTGGGGGTTTGAGACTGCGACTCCGCACACGCTAGGACCCCAGTTACTAGGGCGCCCTCAGGTACCTGTCTTGGTGCAGGAATCCGTGTGAGTCTCTGTGCCGATGTGATCCGGTCGCTGGTGGGCAGACAGAGTTCTGGAGGGTGCTGCTCGCTGCTTAGGATGCGGTCCTAAGTCCGTTTTTATTCCCGGATTATCTTGCCGTGGAAATATCGGGCAGGCAGCTCCTTGGACAGCTGCCAAAGCAGCCCGCGGCTCAGCGTTCTGGTCCGCGGTCAGATTGTATCTGCAGCAGGTCCCGTGTCCGATCTTTGTTCTTCTTGTTCAAGTTCAGGGTTCCGCCGAGGTACAGGATGTGTTTTGGTTCCTGGTATGTATTTGTTTTGTTGATTTAGACACTGCTTTCTCAGTATTTAAACTTTATTTACTTCAGCTACTGAGAGGTGCTGTGTCCCTCAGTCGCCATTTTGAAAAAAAAAAAAAAAAAAAAAAAAAAAACCAAAATATACTATAATTGGACAGTTTATTGCATTTTCTATCACAATTACAAAATAATATTCTAACCAGTTTTTCATTGAAATACCTGAGTGGTGAGGAGATAAAGGATTTAATGGTAAGAATACAGCAGGTACCTTGGGAAAGCAAGAGTAAAATGGGAATGAACTGAATGTTCTAATGGATCCTTCAATCTTCATCTTTATAGGTTATTAAAAACAACCTGAATCCTGTTTGGAAGCCTTTTAAAATCTCTCTTAACTCCCTGTGCTATGGAGATATGGATAAGACCATTAAGGTAATTTGAAATTATATGTAGAGACTGCTTGACTTACAATGGGGTTACATCATGATAAATCCATCATAAGCTGAAAATAGGCTAGGGGGTGTAGCTCAGTGGTAACTGTGCTTGGCATGTGTGAAGCCCTGGATTCAATCCCCAACACTTAAAAAGGAAAAAGAAAAGCCAGGTGTGGTGGTGAACGTTTATAATCCCAGTACTTGGGAGGCTGTGACATGAGGATCACAGGTTCGAAGCCAGCCTCAGCTACTTAGTGAGACCCCGTTTCCAAATAAAATATAAAATAGGTCTGGGAGTGTGGCCCAGAGGCAGAAAAGCCCCTGGGTTCCATCCCCAGTACCATAAATAAATAAATAAATAAATAAATAAATAAATAAATAATAAATATAAACTAGACATGTGTTTAATGAACCTAATTTACCACCATAGTTTAGCTTAATTTACATCATAGCTTAGCAGCATGGTACACTATAGAGTGCTGGTTGTTTACCTTGGGGGTCTGTGGTTGACTAGCTGCCTGGCTCCCTGCCGCTGCCCAGCAGTGCAAGAGAATCTAACATGTATCACTAGCCCAGGAAAGACCCAACTTCAAAACTCAAAGTAGTTTCTACTGAATGCATATCTTTTCACAAAAATTATAAGTGAAACCATCATAAGGACCGCATATAATACACATACAAATATACACACTTTTATACAGTTAATATATAAGATGATATATTTAAAAAGTAAACAATATAATAGGTACTTTTGAGTTAGGTATATATACATATGAAATAATGCTAAAATAGAAAGGCTTCCTGTTAGTAAAATAGTACATTTGAAGGAGTATGCATGTTGGACTCATGTGTTGACATAATGCTTAATCCATGTAATTTTTTTTATTCTTTATTTTTAAAAATAAAATGTCCAATTTCGTTTTTTTCTTTTAATGAGATTCCTTTTTTCAGTGCATAAGAACCTTTAATTACATTCTTTGTATTTTTAAAAAATGTTTATGAAAGAAACCCAATGAACCAACCAACTAACCAAATATATATATATTGTTGGGCAGGTCACTTAACTTCTTTGCTTATATAACAGAATAATTCCTACCGTACAGAAAGGTAAAGACAAAATAATGAAAGTGAAAATTTTGCAAACTGTAAAACACATTAGAGATGCTTTTATGGTTGAAAGTACCTTTATTTCTGAGATATATAAGAAATTATTCCCAGTTTATAGAGAACTTTAAAAATTATTATGTGAGCCAGGCGTGGTGGTGCATGCTTGTAACCCAGCATTAGGGAGGCTGAGACAGGAGGATCGCATGTAATTCGCGATCAGCCTCAGCTACTTAGTGAGGTCCTTTGCAACTCAGTGAGACCCTGTTTCAAAATAAAGAATAAAAAAATAGGACTGGGGTGTAGCTCGGAGGTAAAATGCCCCTGGGTTCCATCCCTAGTACCATACACCAAAAAAAATTAATATGTGGATTTGATTTATATGGTGCCAAATAGCAGTAAAAATCTAGGTACAATATAAATAATAAAAAGTAGCTGTAAAATTTACTTTTATTGTTAGACAAAACATAGAACTTTTGCTTTTCACATGCAAAATAGTAAAAGTCATTAGGGCTGAGAATGTAGGAAAGTCTGGGGGAAAATGCCTAAGGCATAGCTGTTTGATTGTTTGCAATGATATGTTAACAATGAAACAATGTTTTTAAACTCTTTTGCTCACAGTGTCATGCTTACAGGGCTATTTTATTATAGTAAGTAAACAGATTTTCTGAGTTTTCTCTGATGAATGTCTTCCATTCTTAAAAGTTTCGCAGTTTGTTTTGAACTATACACAACCTGGTTTGCAACATCATCACTCACTTTATTTCTCTAGTTCTATGTTTCTTTGCAATATCAGATAGTCATGCATCTGTTATTCACTTACTGTTTGGAAATTACTTAGAAGAATAGTAAAGAACTATAGAGAATAAAGTCAGAATCCATAGTATTTTCTTTGCTGCAGTGTGTTATCAGTCTAGCATGTATTATTTCCATAAGATTAAATGAATAAAAGAAATAATCATGCATGCTGCCATCTTCGGAAAATGGGAATGTTGTGAATGTAGCATTGTGTGGTGTGTGAATTCTCTTACATATATACATATATTTATATGTATATATGCATATATTTAATTGAATACATTTATATCCTGCTGATACTGTTTTTAAATACCCCATCATACTTGTCTTTGAATTCTTGAGAAGAGAGAAATTAGTGATATAAATCATCCTACCCCAAATTCTATATGAACATATGCCAGCATTATAAATGTCACATATGTTTCAAAGGGACAAAGAGAGCTTTTCCCATTTATTTATTAGAGTGAGTCACTAGAACCTTTAGTTTCAGATTAAACATATGTTCAGTTTTAGTCCTTTAAAAGGCTTGTTTAAATAAAATCTAGGCTATATTCAAAATCAATCTTGCTTAGATTTAAATTGGTTTTCCTTGAATGCAAATCTAAAATAAAATGTTCTGTATAATTGGAAAGTATTTGCTAAAAATGATCTTATTAAAATATTAAGTTAGTTTGATTTCTACTTCATCAAATTTTTACTTCCTCTAGAAAAAAAAACATTGGTTATCAATTTACTTTTCCCTTGACACATTCAAGAGTCAGATAAAGGGCTTTTGGTTTTAAGATTGGATATTGAATATGTAGGGCAAGAGTCAAACTCTCAGATGTGGTCTGTGATCAAAGTGCCTGCAGAAGCATTGCTCATACTAACAGACCACATCACCTTTGTAGAACTTGCCGGTATTTATTGAATATTGATTTTTAGTGTTCCCAAAGAATAATGAAAATAGTAAGAAATGAAAGACTTCCAGTGTGACAAGCACTCGGTGTATAAAACTGAGAAAGAAAACACTTTGCCAAGCGAATGTGTCAAATTCCTGAGCACTTTAGGGTGGTGATTAAGATAATCTTGTGAAGGATGGTAGCAAGATAAAGTTTGTTGCCTGAAGGCAAATATCCCTTGCTTCTTGGTTAGAAGGTTTGTTTTGAAGCACAGCTTCTGGAAGTTCTCCAAAGCAGTTTTTGCACAGTTTTCCATACCTGTGTTGTTTCCCACCATACTGAGTCATCTTCTAAGGGATTATTCAATTTCTCTAGTTTTGGTTCTGCAAAATGAGAATAATAGTGACAGGATCCCACTCTGTTAACCTTGAAAGGCTACTTACAGAATGTGCATGGTGCACATAATGAATGTTCACAGAAATGGAATAATATTTTGGAATTATCATGTACTATAAAATATTGGTGTTCAATGTTCACGATCATTATAGTCAGTTTTCAGCTTCCCTTGAGCAACTCTGCTTGCTAATAGTTAATACCACATTTTGTTTTTCTCACTGGAAAGAATATTTTTAGTATTCTGGTAAATATTTCCCTTATAGGTATAATTATCAACCTAACCCAAAACTATGTTTAAATCAAATACTCTCACATTTCTTCTCTCTGTTTTCAGAGGGAGCATTTTTAATAAGAGCTAGACGTAAGACCAGAACTTACCTTGTTTTACATGGGATATGAGTACCTGTGATCCAGGGTAGAAAACTTCCTTAGTGGACCAAGTGCTCTCATCTGGAATTTTCCTTCCTATTCTAAGAATTGTAACCATCAGAAACATGCAAATCTGCCTTTATCATATCTGCCTGGTAATACGAGCCTCACATTACCAGACTGCAGCTTAATGAAATATATTTCCCATATTTCTAAATTTATCTAAGATTTAATTGTATAATTCCTAGTTATCTTGGATATTGACTTCCTTTCTTTCTCCAGATAATGGCTTCTAGCCATTGTGTAGTGATAAAGAAGGTAAAGAAGCGGATGAGAAAGCAGATGTAATTCATTTTCCCCTTTATCAGCACTTATAGAGGATATGATAGAGGGCTGGAAACTGCTTAATGTGGAATTTGAACAGTATTTGCACTTTTTCCTCTGCCTGTGATTTAGCTCAGAGTCCCATTCCAAGGTCAGCTGTGGTTTGAAAGTGTTCTTCCACTTGTCTAGGATATTAGTTTCTACTTCTCCAAGTAGCATATTAAACATTTTCGCTTATTTTGGGTCATATTTATTACAGCTAATAATTTTAAGTGATCCTGTTATTACATAGTTTTATTATACTTCCTTCTAGGTAGAGTGTTATGATTATGACAATGACGGTTCCCATGATCTCATTGGAACATTTCAGACTACCATGACAAAACTGAAAGAAGCCTCTCGGAACTCACCTGTGAGTTACACCTTTGGATTGTATGTACTGTGCAGTTTAGCTGTGTGTTGATTGTTTTATTTTTTCCCTTTGGCACAGCAGTTTACCATGTTTTTGCTCTACAGTGTATAATGCTCTGAAATCTATGCGTTTGTTTAGTAATCAGAAAATGCAGAACTCATATTTGGGTTGTGAATTTTGTTGCGCAGAACAGCATCTAATTGTTACCGATGTCAGGTAAGGACTTGATATAGAAGAAAGCAAAGATCAGCATAATATCAGTCACTAGAAGTGGAATCTAAACATTTTGCTTCCATTGTACCTTGGAAAGGAAAACATAATGCAGTCAGACACTGAATGGAATACTACTTTATTCATATAGAAAAGAGACATAGCAGCTTCAAAAGTAAGCATGGCTGTCGGGTTGCCAAGCAAGGCAGTTTCCTGTGTGCACCACTCTTGTCCTTCTGTGGAAGGTTGCTGCTGCTCACCTGTGGAGTTTGGAATGCTGACAGCTGGGGCAGGCCTGAGAGACATTGGTGCACTGGTTTAGGCAAGACAAAGGGGCACTCATTGAGTCTTGAACTGGGGAAAGATACTGTCACACGGACAAAGAGCCTAGCACAGGGTGTGAGGATTCTTCTCCTATGGTAAAGAATTGTTCCAGGCCCAAGGCTTATCCTTCTGTGTCCAAGAGGATGTCAAAACTATGTGCATGAGGCTGCCTTTCTCCCTTAAGTTTCATTTATACCTAGAGGTTTGATTTCCTTTGGTTTAAGACAGCATATATGGTTGGATTGAAAGTCCTAGCCACAGTATCCACACACTGCTCTTGAATTGTACAATTATGCTACTTACCCTACTTCTGGTTTTACAGGTTGCCCTATAAGGACAAACCTTAGGTCATGGGTCTTAAAATTATGTAATATTAAGGTGTAATCGAATGGAATTAATTTTGTTAAGATTATTTGGCTTCTTTAACAACATGTAGTTTCTTATTTAGCATTCCAAATTATTTATAAAACTGCTTCTATGATTTTTTCCATCTATAAGCTAAGGTAGCCAAAACGTAGAGTGTTTTATTTTCACTTCTAGAGTATTTTATTTTCACTTCTTGTTTGAGTCAGTAGTTAAGTCTCTTTGTGGCTTTCTTGTAACAGAATAATATGAATTGTTAACTAGCTGCTAAGGGACCTGAGTAAAGCCCATGTAGATAACATTGCTTTTGAGAATACAAACATGGTGTTTGAGAGGAAAAAGATTATGGTCAGATGAGAAGGTTTACTTTACCTCATCATGAAGTGAAGTGACCTAAAAAGATACAGATCATTTTAGGTCCAAACTTAAACACAAATAAACAACAACAACAACAACAAACTGAGTGAATACATAAAGCATATGAGCCATTTGGTTTAAATAATTGGGGGAAATGAGTTTTGAGCACACATAATGTTTTAGGAATTACAGTAGGACATGTAGAGATACACAGTCCAGTTCCTACTCCCTGGTCACAAAGCCCAGGAGCTAGAAGTAGCAAGTATAGAAATGCTTGTGTGGAAGAGGAAAGACTTTTTAAATAATACTTACATGATTTAAATACAAAGATTGAATTGACTTTAACACTTTTTGAATTAAAACACAAGCTTCAGCTATAAATATTCTATTAAAAAATTTTACGGTAAAACTTTCAATGATGAAAATCTAATCTGGGCATGGTAGTACATGCTTGTAATCCCAGTATTTGGGAGGCTGAGACAAGAGGACCACAGGTTTGCCACCAGCCTCAACTGTTTAGTGAGACCCTGTTTCAAAATAAAAAATAAAATAGAGCTTGGGTATGGATCAGAGGGAGAATGCCCCTAGTTCAATCCCCAGTAACACATACACACACATACACATACACACACACTAAATGTCTGAAACCTTGAAGATAAGCAAAGAACTAATAAGTAACTAAGTACGGAATGGTCCAGATTGTTGCTGTACTGACTTTAGTTCATCATTTTATTCTAGAATCAGTAAATAATCTCCTTTAAGAACATAATGAACTAGCTGGGTGTGGTGGCACACGCTTTTAATCCCAGTACTTGGGAGGCTGAGACAGGAGGATCTTGGGTTCATGGCCAGCTTCTTAGTGAGGCCCTCTGCAACTTAGTGAGACCCTGTTTTGAAAGAAAGACAAAAAAAATCAGGCTGTGGTGTACCTGGGGGGTCCAGTGCCCCTGGGTTTCATCCCTAGCACCACACACATACACATACACACAGAGGAACATAATGAACTACCAGCTATATAGTACTCGGTGGGTCATGCAAAGCTTTCCTGAATCTAGCTGATTTAATCCTTTCACCCTCTGAGACTGAACGAGGCTTTCGCTGTTGCAGCAGTGACTAGACTTGGCCAGGGCTCTGCTTTATGGTCCTTCATTCTCAGTGTCCTACTGGCACGGTGCCTGCCACTTGGTAGACACTGTAAAAGGGTGAATGATGTAACCTCACTGTTTTTCATTGAGAATTCTATTTAGAGCATATTTGCATCTAATTTTTAGGAGTGTCCTAATTTAATTGTTGGAAATAAGACTGACAAATATTTTGCTTACTTAGTGTATTTATAATTGTTTCAGAGTAATATTTTGCAACAGAACTGTTTCAGTAAGTGGATTGATTCCAAGAGGAAAAGATCATTCATTTAAATTCATGTTTGCATTTCTAATAGTGCTAGCAAAAACTAACATTTTGTTCTCTCTTCCTACAGATTGAATATGAATGCATAAATGAAAAAAAGAGGCAAAAGAAAAAAAGCTATAAGAATTCGGGTGTCGTCAGTGTGAAACTCTGTGAGGTCAGTTGGCCTCGGCTACTTTTGATGAAGTCTCATTTCCAGTTTTCCTATCAGTACAGCTTATGTCAAATAAATACTTTAGGTAACTAAAAATCACAGGCACATCTGGTCACCATTCAGAAAAAGAATAGACTGGGAATTAGTAACTGTGAAGCAACTTTGCTTCTAAGATTTGACAACTTTTTAGCAAAGGGTAGGAATATTAAATTTTTTCATTAACTTAGGCATGGTGAGATTTATGATATTTTTCCAGCCATAAGTGAAAATGGCCGGACCCAATGCATCGATCCTGGTTATGATTTCAAGATGAAATAGAATGAATGGAGAGGAAAATTCAAAATTTCTTACAGTAAAGAAATGAGAGGCTAATTTTTCTATGATCTTTTAATTACTATGCTTTTTGATATATTAGACTCATTACTGTCTCTTCAATTGTGCATATTTTATCTTTGGCCTTTAATATTCTAATGTTAAAATTAATTATCGTGAAGTAAAATCTTGACATTTAGGGACAAGAATGGCTTTTATTGGAATGCAGGAGTGATTTCCATATGTTTATATCATATGCTATTCAATTTACAAACTTTTTTTTCTTCTCTTTTATGGTAAGAGAGTTTGATTTTAACAGTGTGCTGTTTGTTTGTAGATTACAGTAGAATGCACATTCCTTGACTACATCATGGGAGGTTGTCAGCTGAATTTTACTGTAAGTGACACACTGAATTTTCTAACATAGGCTATAAAGTGTTTCTCTTTTCCTCCTTTTTACAATATTTTTTTCACTGCCAAACTACATTATCTATTTAGTATAATCTCCTTAGAGACTCCTGTCAGGTTGTATAAGTTCATTTTGGAAATTAGGGATTTGTTGATGAGAGATATCTTCCTCCTGAGAGAACAGGTCTGTACAATGAGCAGCTATCCTGCAGTGATTTAAGGAATAGAAAACATTAGTCCAACAAACTTACAAAAAACAAATCCTAAGTATGCGTCATGGGTAAACTGATTCAAGATTCCTGGTAGCTAGAAAAATAACAGCAGCTTGTTTTGTGTGTCCATGGGAATATTGGTAGCATTTTATTATATTAGATCCTGGGATGTGTTTGTATCCCATCTGATGAAGTTTTCTTGGATGTCAAATGCAGGCGACGCTGCCTTCTAACGGATATTGTTATTTGGCAGGTGGGAGTGGACTTCACCGGCTCCAATGGTGACCCAAGATCTCCAGACTCCCTCCACTACATCAGCCCTAATGGTGTTAATGAGTATTTGACAGCCATCTGGTCAGTGGGGCTGGTCATTCAAGACTATGACGCGTGAGTCTGACTTTAGAAACACTAAAATATGTTTTGATATTTCCCCAGAAAGGATAGTTTCTACTTTGTTTTCTAATACTCACTTTGATATAAGTAATAGGAAAAGGGTGCTTGGGGAGTAGCTTTCTCTCTAAATTTCTTATCTTTTCTATTCTCTTTGTGACAATATTAGTGCTTACCTGTGATCTCTCATCTCTTGCTGTGATTAGTTATAATATGTTTTATGTAACTTGCTTATGCAATAGCTGACTGATATCAGCAAGACTCTTGTTACTTTTATCTGGTTTTCTTGATGTATATTCATTAGAGGTAAGTTTTATGTATGACTAAACTCCAAATATATTTCGTAAACAATAGCAAAAACTATTTCTTAATATATATATTTCCTTGTCAGTCATTTAGTTAGTTAGTTTATTTAATTATTTATTTATTTATTTATTTATTTATTTATTTATTTATTTATTTATTTATTTTTGGTGGTACTGGGTTTCCTGGAAGCCCTTCTACCTCGGGGCTACACTCCCAGACCTGTTTTTACATTTTTATTTGGAAACTGGGTCTCCTAAGCCAGCGCGCGGCTGGCTTCGAGCCTGCACAATCCTCCTGTCTCTGCCTCCCAAGCGTGGGGATTACAAGCTTGCACCACCACTCCCGGCTCATTTAGTTTATTTAAATAATGCTTTTAACAAGAGTAATAATCTAATTGCTATAAATATTCTGAATGTACTTGCAATATTTATATTTTGAATAGATTTGGGGGCTGAGGATGTAACTCAATGGTAGAATGCATGGTTAGCATATGTGAGAGTTGGGGTTCAATCCCCAGCACTGCAAAAGGAAAAAAACAGTAAAAAGATTTTGAATAAATCTTCTTAAAGATTTACTAAGCAGTAAAGAAAATCTGTAGTAAGTAAGTTTTTTTTTCTGTGTCTGTTACAGCACAGGATAAATTTTCACTTTCTTGCCTATTGTTATGATAAAAGCCCTTGAATATTGATACAGTTCTTTATTAATCTGTCACAGCAAAATTTAGAAGCTGAGATTGCAGGTGAATGCGAACAAATCTGAAGAAAAGATGGCAATTCTAGTATCAGACTAGTAAACTTAAGGAAAAAGTCATTAAGTTACTTTATAGAATACTTTGTTGAATAATTCAAAACAAATATATAACCATGGACCTATTTCATAACAGTATGAAAGTATTTCAATTTAAAAACATCTAGAAGTATAATAAAAATTCCACAGTAGCACAATTATAATGGAATTCTTATATAAAAAGTAGAAAATTTACAGTTACTTTCTTAGTCTGCCAAATAGAAGTTAATAACAAACGGATACTAAATTAAATTTACTACATGAAAATGAAAAAAACCTCAAGTACTTCTTAGATCAAAGAGGAAATCAAAGTATAATAATAGACTATGTAGAAGTAAAGGACAGTGAGAAAATGACCTAGTTTTTTCTCTATGGCGAAACAAAGTTTCTGACTTTACATGTTTTCATTGACTGATGGGTTAATTGATTGAGATGGGATCTCATTATTGGTACACAGACTGATCTTAAATTCCTGGAATTAAGTGATCCCCCGTCTCAGTCTCCCAAGTAGCTAGAACTATAGGTAGGTGCACACTACCACATCAACTACTGCTCTTATTTTTAAATAAGTATTGAATGTTAATAAACTAAACTTTTAAATGAAATATAATAATAATAATAATTCCTTATGCATTAGCTATTATGTGTAAGGGACCATTTAAGGTGCTTTTGTGTGTGTGTGTATGTGTATGTGTTGTTAGAACTGGAATTCACAGTCTCATACACAATACACAAGTGCTTTGCCACTGAGCTACACCTCCATCCCCAAAGTACTTTGTATTTAGTATTCATCTCATCCTCACGTTTCTCTGTATGATATATATCTCTATATATCTATATCTATATCTATATATAGTGTGATGGGTAGTATTATTTGCATTCTATAGATAAGAAACGGAGGCAAGTTCAACAAAGTTTAAGTGAAACTTTAGCAATACTCCAAAAAACAGAAAATATATGCAGAATATTAGTAATGAGACAAAGATTATAATAATAAATTTAGAGAAAAACCAAAAGTTAATACTTTGTAAAATTTTATGCCATTGCATTTCATTGGAAAATTCAGATTAAAGGATAATTCCTTAGGAAACTTGTTGTTGTTGTTTTTTTAACCCAGGGTAACTTACATTTTTTTTTTTTTTTTCAGTATTGGGGATGGAACTCAGGGACATTCTACCTCTGAGATACATCCCAGCCCTATTTTTGTATTCTTTTTTTTTGCATTTTTTATTTTTTCAGATTTTGAAATATAGAAAGCTTTTAATTGCCAAAGCTGACTCAAAGGCAGAAAACCTGAATAGACCAGGAACCATGAAGGAAAAGGACGAGAAGTCAGAGAGCCACTCAGTGGTGCAAGGGCACCAGTCAGGACAACTTTCCTACATAAATTACAATAAGCCAATAAACCCAGAAAGAAGGAAGGAATTCAAACCCCAAAGGATCAACTGGAAAAATTGTTAGAAAAGGACAGATCGGAAAGGTGGTCAGAGACAATGTAAGATAAAAGTTCAGCTTCTTACTAACCAGCAATAATTGATTGAGAAAATTACAGTGGAGAAAGGTGACAAGTCATAATGAAACAAAAAATGAAAGTAAGAGCCAGGCGTGGTGGTGCACGCTTGTCATCCCAGCGCTTGGGAAGCCGGAACAGGAGGATCGCATAGGTTCCAGGCCAGACTCAGCTACTAAGTGAGGCTCTCAGCAACATAGTGAGACCCTGTTTCCAAATAAAATATAAAAAAATAGGCCTGGGAGTATAGCCCAGTGGTAGAAGGCCCCTGGGTTCCACCCCCAGCATTAAAAAAAAAAAGTAAATTTAGTAAAAAGGTCTAGGATCTTTAGTGAGGAAAACTACAAGACTATTAAAGAACAAAGGACAAAGTTTGTTTCCATGGAAAGATATATCACAACTTCTAGATAGGCATATACTATTTAAAAGTGAATTTTCTTTTTTCATTTAATTTACTTAATCAAAATTGTAATGAAAGCTGGGCGTGATGGCCCACACTTACAATCCCAGTACTTAGGAGGCGGAGACAGGAGGATTGCAGGTTTGTGGCCAGTCTCAGCTACTTAGTGAGACCCTGTTTCACACACACACAAAAAAAGAATAAAAAATGGGGCTGGAGGTGTAGCTCATTAGTAGAATGACCCTGAGTTCAATCCCTAGTTACACACACACACACACACACACACACACACACACACACACACAGAAATTTTCCAGAAAGAAAAAAGGAGCGATGGGCAATTTTTTTAGCAGCTATATTGAGATTTATTTTAATGGTAGTGTGTGGAACTTGTGTGGGGACAGTGGGACAAAGCAAGTAGGCCAGAGGTAGACCCACATGTACATACATGTAAACTTAGTGTATGATAGAGCCAGCATTTTAGAAAGGAGAAGGAAGGAATTGTAGCAGCTGTCAAACTGGACACCAGTTGGGGCCCCTGCATCATACATGTTAGTGTTGGGATACTATTCTAGATAAATTATAGACCAAACTACTGAAATGGACACCTAAAAGCAAAGCAGCTTAGACAGAATGGAGGTCAGTAGGTGGGGAGTGATAGGGCCATTTTGCCCTTCTCAATTTATTGCTTCCATTCCTGAGTCCAAGGCCGCTCCCCTGGTTTTCACCTTCTGTAGCCAGTGGATAGGGAGAAAGGGGCCTGAGAGCATGTGCATTCCCTTGTAGGGTCAGGATTCAGAAGCAGCTGACAGATCCCTCTACTTGAATCCCCTTGACTAGAAGCTAGCCACCTGACCACATCCATCTCAGAAAAGCTCAGAGGCACAGTCTCCAGCTCGAGTATTTTATTATTAAAGAAGGAAGGAATGCTATCAGCAGGGAGCAGCAGTTTCTTTTCCATATCCTTCTATAAAATGCTTCCCAGATGAATCAGAAGCTTAATAGCAAAATCAAGCCTTCAAAGTTCTAGGAGAAAATATGTATGAATTGTTTATAATCTTGCAGTGGAGAGAGGCCTTTAAGCAAAGACCACAAAAAAAGAATCATGAGAGAATTTTTATGTGTTCACATTAATATTAAAAGTCATGAAAGAAATGATACTCAAAACAAAGTTAAAGACAGACTACAAACCAGGAAAAATACTTCTGACACAACATAGGTTTCATCTTCCATGCAAAAAGAACCATTAACAATTTAGTATATAGCTGGGCGTGGTGGCTCACGCTTGTGATCCCAGCATTTGGGAGGCTGAGACTGGAGGATCGCAGTTCATGGACAGCTTCAGCTACTTAGTGAGGCCCCCCGCAACTTAGTGAGACCCTGTTTCAAAAAATAAAGAATAAATAATAGGGCAGGGGGTGTAGCTCGGAAGTCAAATGCCTCTGGAATCCATCCCCAGACCCGCCAAAAAGAAAAAAAAAAAAAAAAAAAGAATATACAAAGAGTATCCCTAGTAGAAAATTGAATATGTTCATTCCAGTGTTTTATGATAGCAGAACATTATTTGACTGTCAGTGTGGATATGTGAGAATAACCCACACTGGATTACTGGATTCACATGATGTTGTATATTCAGGTCCACAGTCCCTATCTCTAAACTCTTATAGCCAAATAGTCATACATTTTGCCGCAGAAACCTGAAAGTTTTATGATATTTTCATTTGCACCATGTTTTTGTAGCCATATGTATGAATATTCATATTAAGTGGCATAAATAAAATGCTATAAGTAACCTCATCAGTTGAGGTCAGGTTTTACTGCCAAATTAGTTTGCTATAAACTAATGAAAAAAATGTGGTTTTTAGGGCTCGATGGATTTATTTACACATTTTACAGTGAACTGATACACACGGTTTAAGTAGAAAAGAGTATATTATAAACCATAAATATAAATTTCATTTTTATAAAATAAAGATAATCTTTTTTCTCTCAATGCACAGAAAAATATTTAAAATGAGATTTTTCAAGTGTTAACATTAGTCCTGTCTGGTAGTTATGGGTAATCTTTGTTTAGCTTTTATAACTTTCTAAGATTTTGAAATTTTTATTTTAATGAATTAAATAATTAAATAATTTTTGGTGGCACTGGGGATTAAACCCAGGGGCATTCTACCTCTGAGCTACACCTTCAGCCAAATTTTTTATTCTTTATTTTGAAGCAGTGCCTCACTAGGTAGCTGAGGCTGGCCACAAACCTACAATCTTTCCGACTCACCCTCCAATGTACTGGGATTACTAGCGTGCACCACCATACCCATCTTGAAATTTCTTTATAACAACTCATATTGATTTTATAGTGAGAAAAAAGAAAGCTCTTTCTTTTGAAAAGAAAAAATACTTGACTTTTTTCAAATCTCCATTTTAGTGATAAGATGTTCCCAGCTTTTGGTTTTGGAGCTCAGATACCACCTCAGTGGCAGGTAAGAGGAAATCCCATTTGAAATCTTTGCTTCTTAGAAAAGGAAAACAGGCCTCATCAGTTTCTCTTTTGCCTTTTGACAGGTGTCACATGAATTTCCTCTGAGCTTTAATCCATCCAATCCCTACTGTAATGGTAAGTTAACAAATAGACATGAGGACTTTAAACTGAAAACCTCAGTAGGTTTTCTTACTTGTCTTTTTTTTTTTTTTAATAATTTAATGCTACTCAAATTCCATCTCTAGGTCTTATTTTGTGACATACTCTGATATACAAAGTAGAAGAATTTTACCAGGTTGATATTTAGGGTGGTAACAGTGATTAAGGGCCAGATCAGTATTATGATAATGAAAGTGGTAGGTTAAAAATTTTCTACCTTATATTCATATTAAATAGAACAGAAAATTTAATAGAACAAAATAATGCACAATCTTAGTAGATTGATAAAAATCATCATCCATAAAAGTATTTTTGCATATAAATTGATTGTAAAATTAAGCTTTGAATAAAATGAGTGATTTGGTATTATAGTCCTTTTGAAGCCTTTTCTAGAGTAGTAGTCACACAACAAAGAAAATGTTTCCAGTATCTAATTATTTGTCACTCACACAATATTCTGTAAGTAGATGTGTGGGTGAAAGAAGCAAGGAATGGAGCTCCTCAGAGAGCAGGAGTGGGCCTTTGTCTTTCATTTCACTTCTTATAGACCTCAAATGTCCATGTGCTTCCTTCTTTTGTCACACTGAACAATCAAATTAAAAGATTTCACTTTTGAATGAATTATTATTATGTAAGTCTCCCACTAAATCATTTAAGACTAAAAATTGGAGAAGGAAAGATAGGGGTGGGGTTTGAGCATCATTTAAAATTCTAGACAATAATCTTTTTCTGAAAAGGGTCCTTTTAACAATTACAAGATGTGTATCTTTCTAATAGAAGAAGGTGTTCTTTTCTAATACTCATAGGTGGAAGAGCATTGGGCAGTTTTTTGGGGACAGCTTGTGTGAGGTTTTTTTCCCATATGAGATACTTTTCCCATACTAATTTAGTGTTTCTTTGAGGTGCTTTCAATAATAGCTGGTTGTGACTTATTTTGTCTCTAGCTGTTTGAAACTGGGAGTATTATTCTTTTTAAAGAAATTTGCTTCTTTCTTATGATGAAATTGGAATAGTTTTATGAAATATGGATGACTTAGGTCATGGAAAATTTTATTTTAGAAGTTCATTTAGTCTGTGAGTGATATGAACCCAGCTGTGGGCTGCTCACCAAGAGCATTTTTTTTAAAAAATTTACTTTTGGTCTATAGTCTGGAAAAAGAATAAATTTGGTTTTGGATAAAAAGAAAGACTGCATGAAAATAATACAGTCTTATTTAAGTCAAGGAAGATTATTTCTTATTTTAAACTAATCATTGAACTTATCTACCTAGAAATAATGTCTCACTTGTTTCTTTTAAACTGAGGAAGGATTTTGGTATAATTCATTTTTATTTGAGAAATTGAAGGTTGTTCGTGATTGGGAAAACAATAAATGAATTGTTTATACCTTCAGTTTGAAAAGCAAGCAGAAATGATGAGAATGGGAGAGAATATTATTACTGTAGCTATAGGCTTAATTTTTCTATAGTATATATCATTGCAATGAGAGATCCTGCTACTAGCAATATTAATGTTATTAATTTTTATTACTTTGGATTGACTCCTAGTTATAGCATCACCTTATACATGTAAAATCATGAATTAGTTGTATTTGCAAAAGTTACTCCTACAACAATTTTTTTTTTCTCTGTGGAATCTGGGATGGAACCCCGGGGCATTCTACCTCTGGGCCACACTACCAGACCTATTTCATTTTTTATTTGCAAACAAGGTCTCACTAAATTGCTGGGAATCTGGGATGGAACCCCGGGGCATTCTACCTCTGGGCCACACTACCAGACCTATTTCATTTTTTATTTGCAAACAAGGTCTCACTAAATTGCTGAGAGCCTTACTAAGTTGCTGAGGCTGGCCACAAACCTGCAATCCCCTTATCTCAGCCTCCCAAGTACCAGGATTATAAGTGTGCACTACTAAGCCTGGCTAATACTACTTGTTTCTAAATTCAACACGACCAAGAAAAGTTTTTGGAACTGAAATTTTAAGAGGAGAGAGTGGGTCTTATGAAGGCTTTAGGCCAAATATATGATTCTTTCTCTTTTTTTTAAAATTTATGTTCTAGTTGATATTTTAAAGCAAGAGACCTAGTTTGGTTTATTTATTTATTTGGTGGTACTGGGGTTCCTGGAAAGCCTTCTACCTCCGGGCTACACTCCCAGACCTATTTTTATATTTTTTATTTGGAAACAGGGTCTCTTAAGCCAGGCTTCGAACCTCCCAGGCGCGGGGATTACAAGTGTGCACCACCACGCCCAGCTAAAAGCTTCACAGTACTTGGGAGGTGGAGACAGATGATCACAGGTTCATGGCCAGCCTTAGCAACTTAGTAAGGCCCTTAACAACTTAGTGAGACACTGTTTCAAAATAAAAGAATAAAATAGGGCTGGGGGTAGAGCTCAGAGGTAGAATATCCCTGGGTTCAATCCCTAGTAACACACACACACACACACACACACACACACACACACACAGTTTTTTATGGCAAATTTCCATGATGATCTCAGCAAGTATTGTAAGCAATTATTAGGATTTCTAGTATCCTACCTGCATCCTAGTAACATCTCTGTTCCTGAGGACACATTCAATAGGTATTTACATAGGATGCAAGGATCCCCAGAGGTGCTTTCTACCAGGAATGCCAGTCAAGTTTCACTAGGTTGTGCTGTTGTAATAAAAAAAAAAATCTAATCTCAGTGGTTTATATTGAAAGCAGTTTATTTCTTGCTCAGTTTATATGTGGCTAGATTGCACCTCTGTTCTGTTTCTTATTCAGGAACTTAGGCTGAAACAAAATCCTTTCTCTGAGATGTGTTGGCTTCCATTTCAGAGGGAACAGAACTATAGAAATCAGACAGTTTTTAAAACATCTAGCCAGCTGTGGTGTGGCACATGCTTGCATTCCCAGTACTTATGAGACTGAGAAGGAGGATTCTAGGTTTGAGGCCAGCCTCAGCAACCTTCAGCCTCTTAGTAAGACCCTGTTTTAAATAACTAAAACTTTTTTTCAAAAGGGCTGGGTATATAGCCCAGAGGTAGAATGTCTCTGGGTTCAATCTCCAATAACACACGCACACACGCACACATTATCTCTCTTTCTCTGCTTAGACATAGATGTCATGCCCATTCATATGTTTCAGTCAAAACTAATCAAATGACACTGTCCAACTTTCTACTATATAACACACTGTTGGTCCAGGGGCAGTAGCTCATAATTTCATTAGTGTTTGTATAACAAGATATAACCAATAACCAAGTGAATATATGGAACTAATATAATCTGTAACATGACTAATCTTTAAGTTATTGAATAGAATAACTATTTGTGTCAATCAATTAACTCTAATATTGGTCTCATAACCACATGTTATTTTTATAGCACTGTGGGCCATTAAGAAAAATAATTTTCATTTTAGTAATTTTTTTCCTGCCACTTATTATCAGTTGTGTGACACAGCACCTTTCTCATGATTCTTTACATCAGAACCCAGTTCAGAGTCATCAAAATTAAGCACAAATGTCACAATCCTGCACACTAATTAATAATTTCACTGAGATGAGAAAACATGACTTCTGTTGGGGAGGGCAGAGTTTGTAGGTTTTTGCAGTGAGCATAACTGGAGTTTTCTAACGTACACCTTAGAGGAACTCCTGAATATGTAATATTTGACTATTTAAAGTACTATATGTTGATATAATTGTTAGTATTATAAATCACACATTGTACTTGAGGATTTGAATACTACATTTCCTGGTCTAGGAATCCAAGGCATTATAGAAGCGTATCGGACCTGTCTTCCTCAGATAAAGCTCTACGGACCGACTAACTTTTCTCCAATCATTAACCATGTGGCCAGGTTTGCAGCTGCGGCCACACAACAGCAAACTGCATCTGTGAGTGCTCTGTGGTTGGGAATGGGAAAGATGGGGATTGAGAGTTGCTTCTGCTTTTATACTTGTACTTATTTGGTCTGTTGTGATACAGAGTCGGGAGCAAGAAGTAATGGTACAGTTGTCATTAATTTGGGAATAAGAGCTGGGCATGGTGGTGTACTCCTGTAACCTCAGGACTTGGGAAGCTGAGACAGGAGGATTGCAAGTTTGAGGCCAGCCTCAGCAATTTAGTGAGACCCCATTTCAAAATTTGAAAAATAGAGCTGGGGTTACAGCTCAAAGGTAGAATGCCCCTGGATTCAACATGTAGTACTGAAAAGAAAAGAAAAGGAAAGAAAAGAAAAGAAGAGAAAAGAAAAGAATAATTTGGGAGTAATATCTGTTACTGTTAAATTGGTGATCATTAAAAATAAGATAACAAAATAATGCTTGCAGTTATGATTTTTTTTCTCTTATATTTTGAGTTCACTTTCTTAGTTTTTACAAAAAAAGAGCTATTGTCTATTTATTTGAAGTAGACTTCACAAATGAAGGCTTGAGAGGCTGATATCAGTTGTGGTTACAAGATTATTTACTGTACTAAAGAGGTTGTTTGAGTTAGCTAACTATTACCCATTGCACCTTGGATACTAGATCTCTTTTAGCTGCAGTATATTCAGAAGTAAGTTGCCAGGCGTGGTAGCGCACGCTTGTAATCCCTGCATTCGGGAGGCTGGGACCTGGAGGATCGCGGTTCGCGGACAGCCTCAGCTACTTAGTGAGGCCCTCTGAAACTCAGTGAGACCCGGTTTCAAAATAAAGAATAAAAAATAGGGCAGGGGGTGTAGCTTGGAGGTCTAATGCCCCTGGGTTCCATCCCCAGACCCGCAAAAAAAAAAAAAAAAGTAAGTTGGGGGAAGAAACTACCTTATATAGTTGTTGAAAGGGTTGAATAAGATAATTGATATAAAGTGCACAGTGCCCAGATCAGAGTAAACACACAGTACATGTTAACTACCACTAGAAATCTTAATCCATTTTACTTAAATGGTCCAAAAGATAATCACAACTTTAAGTAACATTTTGCTAGTTTCTGAAAAAAAAATTTTTTTTTTTCGTGGTACTGGGGTTCCTGGAAGCCCTTCTACTTCCGGGCTACACTCCCAGACCTATTTTTTTTTATATTTTTATTTGGAAATAGGGTCTCTTAAGCCAGCGAGGCTGGCTCTGAACCAGTGCGATCCTCCTGTCTCTGCCTCCCAAGCGCGGGGATTACAAGCATGCACCACCACGCCCAGCTCTCTGAAAAATTTTTATCAGCGATGACAAAATGGAGAGAAAGATTTACTACCTTCAACCATGTCCATTTTTTAAAAAGTGTATTTCATTTGGCAAATAACTCTACTACTTCCATATTTATTTGATCTTTTGAGAATGGCATTGCCACTTGCTTCCTTGATCCATACCTTGACACATTTAATGTTTCAATTAAGTTCTACTTATTGAAAGGTTAATCTTTGACATTTAGATAGCTTACTTGTGTGTATTTTGCCAACCTTATTTTGTGGTGTGCTGCTTTTAATGAACCTGCAGTTTTTCTAAGAGTCAGTTTCCTTGCCATCAGAGAATCATGGAATATTTTATGCAGACAGTATCCTGGGTAGACTAGCAAGGAAAATGAGCAAGAAAGAGAACAGTGACTCATGAAGCTAAAGATGCCCTCAGTCATTGCTGTTACTGTCAGGGGCTTGATCTGCTCAGTGGACATCCTTTCTCTTTTTGGCAGCAATACTTTGTGCTCCTGATCATTACTGATGGTGTGATCACAGACCTTGATGAAACCAGACAGGCGATAGTTAATGCTGCCAAGCTGCCCATGTCCATCATCATCGTGGGCGTTGGAGGAGCCGACTTCAGTGCCATGGAGTTCCTGGATGGCGACGGGGGCAGTCTCCGTGCCCCATCGGGCGAGGTGGCCATCCGAGATATTGTCCAGTTTGTGCCTTTCAGACAGTTCCAGAACGTGAGTACTACTCTACCCTGTTTGAACACAGACCTTTCTAGTCTACAGCTAAGCAGTTGAGTAAGGGTTCAGGGTTAAGGGGCATGTGAATGCTGGACCTTTTACATAGGAGAGCTCAGATTGGATTTTGTACTGTGTTTGAGGTACTTCTTGCAGCTTGTATGATAAATTATTAAAATGATATTGTTGTGACTATCTTAAGATATATTTTTTCTTTACCTTCGTAACATCAGAATGAAACCTTGTGTAAGTGTATAAAGAATTTATCAAGTGGGAAGTTGGTTTGATGAAAATCCTTGGGAGACTTACTCAGTTTGCTCTAGGGGTAACATCGTGTGAAACCAAAGTGCAGACTCACAGGATATTTCCTTTGGCTTAATCAAGATGTATCACTACAAGGGTTCCTCATGTTGCATCTTTCTGTAGTCACATCCACTCCCTTCCTACCTCTGTCCTCTTTAATCCATGGAAACTGCTGGTCTGTTCTCCATTTATATAATTTTGTCATTCCAAGAATGTTACACAAGCTGGACATGGTGGCACATGTTTGTAATCCCGGTACTTGGGAGACGAAGACAGAAGGTTCTCAGGTTCGAGGTCAGCCTCAGAATTTAGCCAGGCCCTCAGCAACTTAATGTGATTCTTTTTTAAAATAAAATAAAATAAGATGTTAAAAAGGCTGGGAGTGTAGTTTAGAGGTAGATTTCACTACATTGTGAAGGGCCTCACTAAGTGGCTGAGGCTGACCTTGAACCTATGATCCTCCTGTCTCAACCTCTCAAGTACTGAAATTACAAGCATGAGCCACCATGCCCAACTTAAACATTCATAGATTTTTTTTTAACATTTATTTTTGTTCCTTTGGATAAATACCAAGGAGTGCAATTGCTAAATCTTATGTAGTTGAATATTTAATTATTAAAGCAATGTCAAACATAGAGTGGCTATCCCATGTTATAACCCTGTCGCCATTTTAAATTCTCACTAGCAATATAAAAGAATAGTGTGTGTGATATACAGTGCTAATGTTAGCGATCTTTATAGTGAAGAAACAGTTTTTATTTAGATTGCTATAGTTATGCAGATCTTCCCAGATGATAATATAATTGCTTAGACACACACACATGTGCACGCATGGCGCGCGCACACACACACACACACACACACACACACACACACACGAGTGCACTTAAAACCAGTTTTTACTTATTCAATGAAATCTGAATAAGATCTATGAATTGTGCTGATGTCAGTTTCCTATTTTTAATATTCTACAGGGAATATTCTTCATATTTAGATTCTATATAATTAGAATATTCTACATAATTAGAATATTATTATAGAAATTAATGTAGAAATATTGTACATAATTAGAATATTCTACATAGGAAGAAGCTAGGTGAAGGGTACTTGGGATCTCTGCCTTACTTTTGTACCTGACCATGAATTTATTATTACAAAACAGGTGGTTAAAAAATTAATACCAGTGAATAAAAGAGTTACATTTAAAAGCTAAAGAATGAGCTGGGCGTGGTGGCACTTACTTGTAATCTCAGCATTTGGGAGGCTGAGACAGGAGGATTGCAGTTTGTGGACAGCCTCAGCCACTTAGTGAGACCCTCTGCAATGCAGTGAGACTCTGTTTCAAAATAAAGAATAAAAAATAGGGCTTTCGGTATAGTGTGGAGGTAGAATGCCCCTGGGTTTCATCCCCAGTACTGAAAAAAAAAGTTACAGAACGACAGCAACGCCAGGCATGGTGGCGCACGCATGTAATCCCTGTGCTTGGGAGGCAGAGACAGGAGGATTGCGCAGATTCGAAGCCAGCCGTGCGCG
Source organism: Muscardinus avellanarius (assembly GCF_963383645.1). Classification (NCBI taxonomy): domain Eukaryota; kingdom Metazoa; phylum Chordata; class Mammalia; order Rodentia; family Gliridae; genus Muscardinus; species Muscardinus avellanarius. The sequence continues at coordinate 52,496,535 of NC_137789.1, read as the reverse complement.
CTGGCTTAGGAGACCCTGCTTCCAAAACAAAAATGAAAAATAGGTCTGGGAGTGTAGCCCAGAGGTAGAAGGGCTTCCAGGAACCCCAGTACCACCCAAAAAAAAAAAAAAAAAAATATATATATATATATATATATATATATATATATATATATATATATGTATATAAAATGACAGCAACAAAAATTACCAAATTATAAAATGCTGGTACCAAAAAAGGACTTGACATATATTATCAGAGTTAATAAATCAGTTGTAATTAACACTTGTTACTTAGCTTATTCCACATTTTGTGGATTTTTCATAAGACAAACGTACATGCCTAGGAATTAGAATTACTGCCTTTCAGTGGCTGGTGAGATACCCCTAGTCTTTTATCAAAAAGACAATAAATCTTTGGTTGCTAATAGTCACTTGATTTTTTTCCTCAAGGCTCCAAAAGAAGCACTTGCTCAGTGTGTGTTGGCGGAGATTCCCCAGCAGGTGGTGGGCTACTTCAACACATACAAACTCCTTCCGCCCAACAATCCCGCTGTGAAATAGGAGGAGCTGCGGCTACTTCAGCAGAGTCCTGATGCTGCAGCAAGGGGAGCCATCCATCTCTTACACAGAATCATGTAATGACGTATCTTCAGTTTCATGTACTTTTCACCCCCAGCATTTATAATGTAACCCTAGTTCTTTTGGATTGTATCTGTTAAAGCATAGTTTTTAGTTTTTTATACTTTTTAAGAGGACAGTGCCAAGTCCTTCTTTGCCCAATCAATTCGGTGAGTGCTAATGATTTATAGTATTTGCAGCAAGGCTATTTGGATTAGAACCTAGTGGGGGTAAAGTTATTTTTTTAATTGTTTTTGCACAATGAAATTGCCATTGTTAAATGTTCATCAGTAAAGTAATGAAAACTCGGGATGATGTAATTTGCTGTACTTTGTTCACAGTAAATGTTTTATAAGCCACTGTCTGTACTATTGATTAAGAGCTTCTTAGATTAGATGATAAAGAATATGTTTCTATAACTATCCCTCCCTTTTCTATGTGGTAAAAAACTATCATTTCTATGTACCTGGTTTTTGCTGCATTTAGACACTGAGCAGTTTACAAAACAGCTGAGGACTTCCTGAGAAGGAAAGGCATGTACTCAATTTTTAAAATGTACAATCAACAAGTGAAAAGAGCCTCATTTAAGTAAGCCATTTTTAATTGCCTTTCTGGATTTTTTTTTCACTGTGGAATATTGTAAACATGGTTAGATTTGAGCTTCCTTTTCATTAACTGAATTTGATACTCAGGATTCTGTAGATGATTAGAAGATAGGGTGTTATTTGATTATTTTAATTGAGGTTTTCTACATAGGATAGGATTGCTTTTTTCCATAAATCTATGAGGATTGAACATTTAAGGTGAAATTCAGAATTCTATTTTCTTCTAACTGATTAAAGGCTTTACTTATTAAAAAAAGGAGAAGGAGGGGGAGGAAGAGGAAGAAGAAGAGAAGAAGAAGAAGAAGAAGAAGAAGAAGAAGAAGAAGAAGAAGAAGAAGAAGAAGTAGTTTAGTTTTATACAGATTTATTTAGATATTTTCTTTTTTAAAAATAATATTTTGCCTGATTTTTTGATGAAAGCAGTTATCTATTAGTCAAAATTATACTTTACATTTTAATAATGTGCTGTTTTCTAAGTCCAAACTTTATTCTGGTAAGCATAAAACCTAATGTAATTTAAAAGAAAGAAAAAACAAAACTCCATTTTTTAACTGCTACATTAGGATAGAGAGGACTTAATATTTTTTTAAGAATAGAATTTATTTTCTATTACCTTTTGAACATATTACTTAGTGAGCACTACATTTTCAGAATAGATTGAGTAACATTTGATGGAGGAGAATCTGTGTGCCAAGCACTGTGCGTAGCCATATGCTGGCCAATTATCATTAACATCATTTAAAGTTGTGTATTTTTCACATATCCTTAAGTGGATACACACAGCGCCATGTCAACTTGCCTCTTAGTGTTACTGAAAACTGGCACCATAGCCTGTGCTTCTAGTTCCTTGCTGTGTCTGAAGGAAGTCAGCCCTGTGCTGTCCACCTGGAGGTACCCACCTAGCAGGCTGCCACTGTGCAACACAGCTCATTAGCTAACAAGTAATTTCAGTTATCAATAGAGAAAATGAAAACTTACCATCCTTCCATGTTTGGAGCTATTAGGGTCTCAGAGGCCCTAATTCCAGTTCTCTTTCTGTGCTTAGAAGGAGCACAAATATGTTGTAGTCTGCAGGATTTTCTTTTTTCAGATGCAGGAAGCCTTTTAGAATTGACTTAGGCATGTCTCAGTGTGTGGGAAAACAGGTAGGCATGGAGCTGGTCCGTGCACCTGAGGCAGGCGGCACCGGGCCTGCTCCTCCTGCTCCTCAGCCCCCTTCAGTGGTGTCAGAGGCATTTGCACAGACCACCGGTGAACCACTGTGGTCGAGAGCAGCTGTTGATTTCATTGGACAAGCAGCAATCACCACTGTTGGTTTGAATCAGTCTTCATAATTTTGTATTCTGGTTTCACCAGAATTATCCCTTTTAAAAAATGATTTTCTTTAAATTACTGATTCTTTATCAGGTTTATCAGTAGGTATGTTGTTCCTAAGGGCTATGATTCTAGCTAGTGAAGGTAATCGGCACCTTTCCACAGTTTAAAATAAAAGCATTTGCAGTTACTAAATTGTCATTTTATAAAATTCTTACACTTTGAACACTCACCTCATCACATGGTGTTCGGATACTATTTTATATTAAAATAGTCCTTTTCCCTACTGTGCCACCATTCATTCAAATGCCCTTCATTTTTACACTGTATTTAAAGAAAAAGTAACCAAACTGATTTTTATACATCATATAATCAGATATAACAAATATGTACTGTAACATCCAGTACCCTAAGTAGACATAAATATTTTTCACATATGCATGTACTGAGGAAATAGTGCACCCACTTGCCTCACCTTATGGCTACAATTGAAATTGTAAGAGCATTAAAAATTTCAAATCTGACCAAGGATTTACAACTGCTCATTTTGGGCAGTGCTTTACACAGCCTTTCTAAAGGAAACTGAGAGCCCAGTTAGTGCTTATGCTATACTTTGTCTTTTTCATTTTGTAAATTTTTTTAAAAGCCATTTTCATTTCTTCTATTCATTCTACTTTTTCATTCTACATTCATGACATAGAATGTAGGCCATAGAAGATTTGGTTGAAATTGTGAGAGACTGTTTTGTGTTTTTATAAATGTCTTTGATAGCATGAGTATAACTTACTAATATATGAATTGATATTAAAAATGTCTTCCATGTGAATTCCCTTTGGATAAAGTTGCTTCTTGATGTGACACAGGAATGCTTTGTTTTTATTTTTATTCTTTCTCCACATATCAAAAGAATAAGAAAGTTAGAAATAAAGCATTTTCATCCATTTTCTGGTGCTATAAACAAATACTGCTGGGTGTGAACCAAGTGGACCTTGTTTTATCTCAGAAGTTCAGTGCCCCGGGTTCAATCTCCAGTACCACATATGCACACAAAACAAAACCAACCAACCAACCAACCAAACAAACAAACAAACAAAAAAACAGCGTCAGCTGTGTTTGGCGGCACACACCTGTAATCCCAGTTCTTGGGAGGCAAACAGGAGGATCACAGGTTCAAGGTCAGCCTCATCAAATTTTTTTTTTTTTTTTTGGTGGTACTGGGGTTCCTGGAAACCCTTCTACTTCCAGGCTACACTCCCAGACCTATTTCATATTTTTATTTGGAAACAGGGTCTCTTAAGCCAGTGAGGCTGGCTTCGAACCTGCGGGATCCTCCTGTCTCCGCCTCCCAAGCGCGGGGATTACAAGCGTGCGCCACCAGGACCGGCTTAGCCTCATCAATTTAACGAGATCCTCAACAACCTAACAAGATGCTCCGTTTCAAAACAAAATAATAAAAAAATAGATGGAGTGTAGTTCAGGGGTAGAATGTCTCTGGGTTTGTTCCCCAGGACAGTGCACACATGCGCGCGCACACACACACACACACACAAACACACACTCTACAGATGGTAATTTATGAATAATAGAGGTGGGAAGTTTAAGAGCCTGGTGCCGAGGGTCTCCATGCTGTGTTGTGTATGGTGGAAGAGCGAGAGAGCACACGAGACTCATCCTTTTTTATCAGGAACCCACTTCCACAGTAAAGAGCTGGCTCCTGCAATCGCAGCATTAATCCATTTGCAAGGGCTCTGCCTAATTACCTCTTAAAGGTTCCATCTGTTAGTGCTGGCACAGTGGCAATTTCAACATAAGTTCTGGAGAAGATGTACAAACCATAGTCTAAAGTAGATTTTTAGATGGTTTGTATATCATACTTTACTAAATAAACATTTGGGAGGACATTATTATCTTATGAGATTTGTTTAGAAGATATTGAACACCCAGGTATGGTGGTACACACCTGTAATCCCAGTACTCGGGAGGCTAACAGAGGAGAAGCTCTGGTTTGAGGCCAGTGTACAGTAATTTAGCAAGACCTTTCAAAATAAAAAGGGTTAGGGGTATAGCTTGGATTCAATTCCAAGTACTACAAAACAATATTTTTTTGAATGGGTTCAAGATACTGTTCTGGGTACAGTAAAGGAAGGCTTCTTAGCTTGTAGTAAGTATGGTCTGAAACATATAAAAATGCATATTTATTTATTTATTGCATTACTGGGGATGGAACCCAGGGGCATTCTGTCTCCAAGCTATACCCCAGCCTGATTTTTTTATTCTTTATTTTGAAACAGCATTTCACTAAGTTGCAAAGGGCCTCACTAAATAGCTGAGGTGGTCTGCAAACTGTGATCCTCCTGTCTCAGCCTCCCAAATTCTGGGATTACAAACCACCATGCCTGGCCAGAAACAACTTTAAAAGTTAAATGGGCCAGGCGTGGTGGCGCACGCTTGTAATCCCCGTGCTTGGGAGACAGAGGATTGCGCAGGTTCGAAGTCAGCGGCTGGCTTAAGAGACCCTGTTTCCAAATAAAAAGTATAAAATAGGTCTGGGAGTGTACCCCGGAGGTAGAAGGGCTTCTAGGAACCCCAGTACCACCAAAAAAAAAAAAAAAAGGAAGAAAGAAAAAAAAGAAAAGGAAAAAAGAAAGTTAGTTAAATGGACATACTGTCCTGCTTAACATGACTGATAAAATATAAGTTTCAAAGCCAGGCATAGTGGCATGCTTGTAATCCCAGCATTTGGGAGACTGAGACAGGAGAATCTGGGTTTGTGGACAGCCTTAGCTACTTAGGCCCTCTGTAACTTCATGAGATCCTGTTTCAAAATAAAGAATTAAAAAATCAGGCTTTGGGAGTAGCTCAGAGGTAGAATGCTCCTGGATTCAATCCTTAACAACACACACACACACACACACACACACACACACACACACACACACACATTGTTTCTGTTATGTTCTTCCACTTATTGGGTATGGCTTTAGGAATACAGTAGTATTCCAAAAGGCAGCCACCATTGCTGCCTTCATAGAAATAATGGCCGAATGGAGGAGAGAAAATATTAAGAAGTAATGAGAGACATGAGGCCAGTGTATGAGGTGACATGTGGTCAAGACCTGAACCCGGCTAGGAGGCGAGGCGCTTCGGTGAGGATGTGCCCTGTAGGCTAAGACCTAGAAGTGGCTGGTGACAAGGGTTTAAAATCACCCATGTTAGTGTCAGGTCGACAGCAAGTATGGAATTAGATGTTTTGGGAGTGGAAAGAAGTTTGAATTTGTGGGAATACAAAGTGTGAGGGGGAAAGTGGAGAGAAGAGGTGGAAAGTTTGGTGGGGTTTGCCCACCAGAGTGGCCATCTGGGGCACATGAGGGTGTTTGACCTTAGGACTGGGGTAGGAATGGGATGCACCTGAATAGACTTCACCAAAAGAATGATGTGATCCTATTTGGATTTTGGAAAAACTAGAAGATCTTACATTTTGGCCCAGAGAGATGAACTCTGAAGCCCACAGGCTGTGGCCAAACTTGGGTCTGGCCACAATGGCCTTGCCTCAGTGAAGCCAGGTTGCGGCTTGGTGGTGGTCACCTTCTGGTGCAAATGCAAATCTCTGGTCACTCATTTCCTATGGATCTGATTCTTGGTGTGTTTCCAATTTTGTTGCTTTTCCTGCTAAAAACTTGCCTTCATATCAAATTATTAGGTCCGTATCTCATCAATTTCTTAATGGCTCAAAGGCTGTATTACACTTGGTAATAGATAAGATAGATCTAGGACTACCAAAGCCATGCTGGAAAAGACCATAACCCTTACCATGTGTCATCACCAATCACAGCTGTCATGGTTGGTGTCCCCAGATCAAGCAGAATGTCCCCATAAAAGCTGATGTGTTAGCAATGCAGAAATGTTCAGAGGTGAAATCATTGAATCAGGACTTTTTTCTGGTGGTGCTGGGGTTCCTGGAAACCCTTCTACCTCCGGCCTACACTCCCATACCTGTTTTATACTTTTTTTTTTTTTTTTTTTTTTAATTTGAAACAGGGTCTCAAGCCAGTGAGGCTGGCTTTGAACCTACGTGATCCTCCTGTCTCCTCCTCCCAAGTGCGGGGATTACAAGCATGTGCCACCACGCCCGGCCTGAATCAGGACTTTTTACCTCATTAGTAGGTAAATTCATTTAATGCATTGATGATTTGAATGGGCTTCCTGGGTGGACAATGTAGGCAAGTAGGGTATGGCTAGAGAAAGTAGGTGGCCTTAAGGACTCTATCTGTCCCTGGTCCCTTCCCCATTACCTGCTGCCTGCTGCCATTAACTGAGAATCTTTTCTCTGCCACATGCTGCCCCACGATGTCTCTGCTTTAGAGCTGAAAAACCACGGGCTGAACTTCTGAAACTATGAACCAATAGACCTTTTCTCCTCCAAGGCGTTCTTGTCAGGCATTTTGGTCACAGCAACTAAAATGACTGTTTGGCCACATCCTCCAGAAAAGCCACAAGGAGGTTGCAGTGTTCTTAAAGAATCAAGCTTTGGCTTGGCTATTGATATTTTCCTCCCCCAAAAGAAATTATTGGTGAGATAAGTATTGTTATGAGCAGAATTTTGGCGTCATGGGTTGGGAGTGGAGAGCTGGATCTGTATACTTTTCATCAGCACCAGATTTTGTGGTAGCAACTGGTCTTCCAGAACCGGACTCAGAAGAATTGATAGAGTTGGAGAGCTTTAGGGAGTTTTCAGAGAAGAGACTGAGCAGAAAATAATTAGTTGTTTTCAACTATCGTTTCCATCTTCAAGAAGTATTCACTTGCCCCTTGAACATATGCTTGCTGAGTAGCTTACTACAACAATAAGGAATTCTAAATTCAAAATTTATGCTGTAATGTGGAAGGAAGATAGTATATGATACTAAAACAAAACAGGAATGAGCAAAGCGAGGGGTTCTCTGCGGTGGGAGAAACACTGTCTTCTCGTGTCTTTAGGCATCTAGAGGACCCCAAATGTTGCTTCTGAAAGGACAGTCTTTCCTCCCTCCTTCAGCATTTGTTGTTCACTCCTTTACAGCCAGAGCCAAGAAGAGGCCTTGGCATTTAATAAGCACTCTTTAAACACAGATACCTGAAGAATGAGTGAGAAATATGCTAGTGCACTAATAAGGTAGAAATTAACGCATATGAGAAAACAGAAAAATTGTCGATTCGATGCATGGAGCGTTGGAGGCATTGGGGGTGGGGTGGGGACTGGGAAAGCTTTCCGATGTGTTTGCATTTCCTTAGGACTTGAAGGTTTTAGAGGGTGTTATCAACAGAATTGGGGTTGTTGATGGCATGAAGTGGGTAAGTAGGGTGGGTTAGTGAACACTGTTAGGAGAATGAGATGAAAGTGTTTGTCTTTATTTCTTTTTTTCTGGCACTGACAATTGAACTCAGGGGTATTCTACCTATGAGCTACACCTCCAGCCCTAATTTATTTTTTATTTTGAAACAGGGCCTCTCTAAGTTGCACAGGGCCTTACTAAGTTGCTGAGGCTGACTGCAAACCTGTGCTCCTCCTGTCTCAGCCTTCCAAGTACTGGGATTACAGGTGTGTGCTACCATGCCCAACTTAACCCTTTTGTTTTATAATTGAATCTCTTTACTCATGTTTATAAATTTGATATTTGCTATGTAAATTTGAGCTGTATCAGTCTTTCACATATTCCTATTTTAGCACGAGCTCTGGCTAGTTCCTTTCAAAAGGGCAAGCTAAATCTGAATCTTTATTCTTAGATTTGTAATATAAATATTGTCCTAATATGACAAATATAATCATAATTTAACCCCATGGAAACATGAGAAAGGTACTTGTGAAAAGGTTATTTTTTGTAGATACCTTTTCTTTTTCTTTCCTTTTTTTTTTTTTGTTTTTGGTACTGGGGATTGAACCCAGGGGCATTCTGCTTTCAAGCTACACTGTTAGCCCTTTTATTTTTTTGTTTTGAAACAGGGTCACATTAAATTTCTGAGGCTGGCCTCAAACCTGTGATCTTCTTGTCTCAGCCTTTTTCAAGCACCAAGATTAGAAGTCATGTGCCTCCACACTCCAGCAGATGCTGCTTTTATCAAGAAGCTATGTGGTGTCTTGGAACCTTTATTTCTACCATACTCTATGTTAACCCTGGGGGGGGGAGCATCTTTATATTTTGTAAAATGAGTACTTGGAATAGGAATCTCTGAATTCCCTTTCAAGTTTATGATTCTGGTATAAACAACAAAGCTTGATTTATTTAACAATAGATGCAAGAAACAGCATTATGAACCTCTTTAATAACCCTTAGCATGCACTGTGTGTTGAATCCTGTGTAGCTTAGGATTCCCAGCAGAGAGAGAACTCATAAATTTGCAGCAGGATCATTGTACGCAGTGGGCAGAGATGACTAGAGGTGCAAAGGGACAGTGAGAGGGGCCGTGACCTTTCAGGTGTCTCTCCCTTCCCTCATCCAAGGGAGTTATCTAGAAATGTCAGGTTGTACTGCTTAATGATGCACATTTATTTGACCTTTGCACCATCAGTTCTAGTCACAAAAGTTATAGGAGGAAAAATACAGCCAGTCATAAAAACTCAAAGAGGAAAACATCAAATTTTACTATAGTGTTACAGATAAGGTACTTAAAACATGAATTTCAAGTATCCTTGGTCTGATTAGATCTAATAAATTCCAGAATAGCAAGGTGATTAATATCTTCTGACAATTTTTAAAATTCCTCATAGGAAGGTAAAAGAATTATTGCAATACAGAACGGGCTCAAATTACAGAAAGTACAGAATCTTCTCTATTGGTGTGCTGTGTAGCACTTTTTCATTGAATACATAATTAACATGAAACAACTGGCTATATATTATTTTAGGTTTACTTATATCAGTATTAAGCCAGAATGGTGGCAACAGAGAGGACCAAGTTACTGCTTCCTTGGGTATGCTTAGAGCTTTTTATTCACACTAGTACAACATTTGGTGAAGCTATACATTTTAAAAGTAATGTCTGAGCCAGGCGTGGTGGGTGCATGCCTGTAATCTCAATACTTGGAAGGCTGAGATAGAGGGATCACAGGTTTGAGACTAGCCTCAGCAACTTTTGGCAACTTAGACTATTTCAAATTAAAAATAAAATTGATTTGGGCGTGATGGTGCAGGCCTGTAATCCCAGCATTTGGGAGACTGAGACAGGAAGATCGCAGGTTCTCGGCCAGCCTCAGTAATTTAGTGAGGCCCTTCACAACTTAGTGAGATTCTGTTTCAAAGTAAAAAGTAAAATAGGGAGCCAGCGCACACTTGTAATCCCAGTACATGGGAGGCTGAGACAGGAGGATCTCAACTTTGAGGTCAGCCTCAGTTACTTAGTGAGGTCCTTTGCAACTTAGTGAGACACTGTTTTATTTTATTATTTTATTTTTTTATTTTTGGTGGTACTGGGGTTCCTGGAAACCCTTCTACCTCCGGGCTACACTCCCAGACCTATTTTATACTTTCTTTTTTATTTGGAAACAGGGTCTCTTAAACCAGTGCGGCTGGCTTCCTACCTGCGCGATCCTCCTGTCTCTGCCTCCCAAGTGCGGGGATTATAAACGTGCGCCACCACGCCCGGTGCACTGTTTTAAAATAAAGAATAAAAAATAAGGCTGGAGTGTAGCTCAGAGGTAGAATGCCCCTGGGTTCAATCTCCAGTACCAGAAAAGTTAAAAAAAAAAAAATAGTGCTAGTGGTATAGTTCAGGGATAGAATGCCCCTAAATTTAATCCCCAGGACCACAAAATATGCAAATGAATACATGAGCGAGTGAATGAATGAATGAATGAATAGGGCTGAGGGTGTAGCTCTGTGGTAAAATGCCCCTGCATTCAAACCCTAACAAGAGTAAACCCCCCAAATAATAATACTAGTAATTTCTTGTTCAAAGTTCTTTTTCTTTTAGATGAAGAGACTTAGCTTATTTTTGATATGGTCTGAATACAAGTTGCCAGATTTGGCCGACAAAAATATAGGTCATCAAATTAAATTTTGATTCCAGGTAAACAAAGAATTTTTTTTTTAGTATAGACATGTCTCAGATATTGAACAGGATATATCTACACCAAAGATTGTTCATTAACTTGAGTCCTGTATCTTATTTGACAATACTGTCTGAGTGATATATTGCAAAAAACAGCCACTATTTTTTTTGGCCACATCCAAGCCACAATCCTTCCGTTCTCTCTGGATCACTCCTTTTGCAATGTGATTTTGCACTCCTCCCTTGAGAAGTGGGTTTTATTTCACTATTCTCTCAATCCGGGCTGGTCTCATAACTTACTTTGGCTCGTAGAGCACTTCTGAGCCACACCCTCCAGAGTCTTGTTCACTCTGCTTCCCTCGTCTCTCGGAGGCCTGTGCAGACTTCAAGCCTGGTTGAATCCTCTGAAGAGCGGGAGACCACATGGACTAGAGACAAGCTAAGCTCACTTGAGATTTTCCTGCGGACCCCAGTCAATCTAGAAGCTCTTTAGTCAAAGAGCATAAACTAGCTAAGACCAGGCCAGAAGAACCACCAGTTGATTTCAACCTAAATTGGCAACATTGACAATCACGAGCTAATAAATGATTGCTATTTGAAGCCACTAAGTTTTAAGAAGTAAATCAGTGAAATCTAACAAGATAAAGCGGAGCTGGGCCTGTGTGTGCATGTGGTGCTGGGGACTGAATCCAGGGTTCTGTGCATGCTAGGCAAGTGCTGTACCACTGAGCACACTTCCATCCCTGAGCTAAACATGTGTTTTCACAACTAGAGAACAATTTATAGGTTGGACTATGTTTTGAGGGCCAGCCACAGAGAAAAGTGATACGAGATAATTTTTTAAATAAATTTTGAACATGTAATATTTGGGTATAACTTCAGTAAGTCAGAAAAAAGATGACTCTTAAACATTTGTGCTCACCTGAAAGGGGGGATTACTTCTATAAAAAATGTTTTGTTTCTTTATGTTTAAAGTTTAGATCCTTTGCTAAGTGGCTCTCAATTTCTTCTTTCTCTAAAGATCTTCTCAGGATACACTCCTTTTAATCAGCCCATTTTTGGTCATCAGTTATTGAGAACAGATCTGGGGGATGGGGTTGGGGGAGAACTTTTATATATCTCTACACTGTCAATTAGTCATTAGATGCCAGAGACAACTTTTTGCTTAGTCAAATGACTAATGAACATGGACTGTAAGGTGTCCAGAAAAATAGAGATATTTGAGTTATCACTAGTGGAGGAAAAAACAAAAATAGGAAAAAAGGTCAACCTTTCTCTACAGGATTCACTGGATATCTGGATTTGGACTTTGCCAAGATAAGGGAGATTGGATTTATGATGTGACATTTGAGGTACTAAACTCTGGTGACCCCAGAGTCAGTTTCTGCACAGAAGATTTTCTAACAGTGTAACTGGTTAATCAGCCTGTCTTGTTGTATGGCTAAAGGAATTTAAGATGACCCCACCCTAGGAACTTGAAGTATAAATTCCTTGCACAGACTTTAGCGGTTCAATCCTAAAATGCAGTGAGGTTAGATTTCCGTGTGGGCTCTAATTATGGGATTCTAGCTCATGGGATGCCAGTTGGACCACAGTACTTGCCTGGGCTCTTTTCCTCTTACTGCATTGATTCTATGGCATTGATTGATTGTTTGGTTGTTATTGGAGATTGAACCCAGGGGCATTCTACCTCTAAGCTACAACCCAGTCCCCCCTTTAAATGGGTTTTTGTTTTGAAACAGGATCTCATTAAGTTGCTAAGTCTGGGCTTAACCTGCCATTCTCCTGTCTCAGCCTTCCACGCACTGGGATTGTAGGCGTGCACCACCATGCCTGGCTTCCTATGTGAGTATGACATTCTTTGTGAAGTGTGCTGATTCCTCTTCAATATTCTCACACCGGATATTGTGTTCCAAGTCACACTCAGTGATTTGGAACTGTGTCTCATTTTCTTCATCTGGAAAATGGTGACAATGATAAAAGTAACTGCCTCATGGGGTTATTATGAAGATTAAATAAGTTAATGGAAGTGTAGTACTTAGAAGAGCATTGGCACCTAGTACATGCTTATGCTAGTCAGCTTTCTGTCACTATAACAAATATCTGAAACAATAAATTTAAAAAGAGAAAAGGTTTATTTTAGAGTTTTCAGTCGATGATCAGTTGACCCCATTGCTTTTGTTTGTGGCACAGCAGTACATCAAAGTGAGAGCACACGGAGAAGCAAAATAGCTCGCTTCATGTCTGGGAAGGGAAAGAGGGAGCAAAGAGAAGGCCAGGGCCTCACAGACCTCTTTGATGACGCATCTCCAGTGATCTAAAATCCACCTACTGGGCTTTACTTTTTGTTGTTGTTTTTGAACCCAGGGATATTCTACTTCCAAACTATACTCCCAGACCTATTTTATTTTTTATTTTGAAACAGGGTCTTGTTAAGTTGCTAAAGCTGGCCTTGAACCTGTGATCAGCCTCCCAAGTTCTAGTATTATAGGCGTGCACCACCATACCTGACAGGGGCTTCACTTCTTAAAGTCTCTACCATCTTCCAAAAGCCCCATGCTGAGGGCCAAGCCTTTAAAACCTGGGACTTTGGAAGACATTTAAGATCCAAAGTATAGCAATGCTATATAAGCGCTATTAATGTAAACCTATTTCAGGCAGGCTTAAGATAATAGGCCTATTCAAAACCTTAGTATGAGAGATTTACTTCTACTCTTTTTTTAATGTATGTGTGTGATAATTGCTTCCTGTCTTTTAACTTATTAAAAATATATTGTTTAAAAATTGTTCGTTCTTAGCTGGGTGTGGTGGCGATGCTTGTAGTCCTGTCTCAGCCTTTCAAGTATGAGGAGGATGAGACAGGGAGACAGGAGAATCACATGTTTGCTGCCAGCTTTAGCTACTTGGTGAACTCCTTCATAACAGTTTCAAAATAAATAATGAAATAGAGCTGGAGGTATAACTTGGAAATAGAATGCCCCTGGGTTCCATCCCTAGGGCCCCCCAACAAATAGTCAGTTCTTAATTGTTCATATTAATGGGTCACCCTGTGATGGGGTATATAAATTGAAAACTGGCATTATTGTTCTGTAATACAACATTTGAACAATTTTATTTGTATATTCTAATTATACATGATAATGAGGTTCAGCATGGTAGAAACATACATGCACATAAAACTTGGTGTGTTGCCCTGTGGATCCCACCCTGTTCCCTCTCTTTCTCTGTACATAACACCAAAATTGGTATAGATAACTTCATATATGAACATGGCATTATTTGAACTGTTTCCTTCATTAAATCTCTCCTTCTCCTTCCCTACCTCCTTCCCCCAATCCCCTTCCACTATTCTACTGGTATCTCCCCTCATTTACCTAAAGTGCTTTTTGGTTCCCAATTTCTCTCTAGCTTCCACATGAGTGAAAACATAGGGCCCTTACACTTCAACTGTTGATGGGGCAATCCAAATACCTTAGTTAACATGTATTCTGATATTAGTAGCTAACATGTAAAGAGTAATAACTGTTTTACTATCTTAATGACTGGCTTAATCTAATGTGAGATTCAGTTTGTATTTTCTGGAGAGCACATTGTTTAGGCAAGGAAATGGGTAGGGGAAGGAATTAGAAATTTACAGAAAGAAGATACAGAGGAATTACACCAATACATAGAGATTGAATAATATACTTTTGAGTAGAAAAAGAAAATGTAGTATATACATACAATGGAGTTTTACTCAGCCATAAAGTAGAGTAGACTTATGTAATCTGTAGGAAAGTGAATGGAACTAGAAAATATGCTGAGATCAGCCAGTCTCAGAAAATAAAGGGTAGTATATTTGTTCTCAAGGTAGAAGCTAGAATAAAAATAGAAAGCAAAAGAAACTTCAGTCAGAGGATGAGAGAAACCAGTAGAAGTTGAAGGAGAATTAAGGGAGAAAGGTGGGGTGGGAAAAATGAGTGTTGAGGAAGGAAACAGTTCAAATAAGGTTATGTCCCTATATGAAGGTGTCACTACCAATCTCACTCCCATGTATGGGGAGGGAGGAAGGAGGAGCAGGGTGGGATAGGGAAAAAATACCACAAGTGCTTTGTGCGTGTATTTTTGTATCACTTTGAAACTCATTATGATGTATAATTACAGTATACCTGTAAAAATATAAAAGTTACAATGCACCTGTAAAAATATAAAAATAGAATTGTTTTATTTGTGTTATAGATTTGCCTTTAATTTTAAGCATTACAGATTTCTAAAAAATATTTTCATTGACATAAAGATTGTACATATTTATGGACACAGTATGAATATTTGATACATGTATACAAAGTATGCTAGTCAAATCAGGGTAATTATTATTTCCCTCTTCTTAAGTATCTTTTCTTTATGATGGGAAGCTCTAAACTCCTCTCTTCTAGTGATTTATGAAATGTATGGTAAATTGTTGTGAACTATAGTCACCTTACTATGCTGTGAAACACTAGAAATCATTCCTCCTAGCTAACTGTATTTTGGCACCCATTTTCTAGTCTCCCTCTCTCCTCCATTTCCCCACTGCTTCTGTTCTCTGGTGCTCACTCCCACTCGCTATTTCAATAGAATTGAGTGTTAGGTTTGGATCTAGAATGCTCCCCAAAGGTTTGTGTGTTGAATGCTTGGTTCCCAGGACTCTGGACCTCATCAGGGATACTCTTGTTAATCAACAAAAGGCCATACTGCTGAGAAACTTTATTTCCTAAAATCAGACATTGTTGGAAACTTTGCTGTCTAAAATCTTATCCACCAGACTAAAACATTCCACATTTGCCTGGAGGGGATGAGTCATTTTGACACAGAAAAGCAGCCAGGTGCATAACTTGAGATAAGAGGATTTGGACACAGCATTCTGTTTATCTTAATGTAATAGTTTCCAAGGAAACAGGACCCTGAATCTGCTTCTTGACCTAGGCCTGATATTATACCTGTATATACAGTCTTGACTTAATTTGAGCCATCAATATTACTCCCCCCCCCCTTTTTTTTTTGTGGTACTGGGATTCCTGGAAACTCTTCTACCTCCGGGCTGTACTCCCAGACCTATTTTATATTTTTTTATTTGGAAACAGGCTTCGAACCTGTACAATCCTCCCATCTCTGCCTCCCAAACATGGGGGATTACAAGTGTGAGCCACCATGCCCGGCAATATCACTCCTTTTAAACTGAATCTAAACTCTCCCATTCCCCAATATATCACACTGACCTTGTTCTTACTAAGGTTACTGGGACACGGGTATTTCCTCTGGTAAATGTTTCCCCTTGTGGCAGCAAATTAATAAACTTGACTATATTGGACTGTGATTCTCTTCTCGATGGAATCAGAAAGAGTTGTGGAATGAAATGAGTCAATAAATGAAATGAAGACAGCAATAGAAAGAAATTCTGGAAGATTAGATGAAATGGAAAGTAGAAAGAGAGTATCATTGTTAGAAGACAGTTCATTCAAAACCAAAAACACAGTCAACAGTATACAGAAGTCATTACAGCAACAAAACCTAAATATCCACCAAATTTGGAACAACATGAAGCGACCTAACTTACGGATAAAAGGCACTGAAGAAGGGATAGAGGTATAGACCAAGGGCATCCGTAATCTCTTCAGATAAATAATTTCAGAGAATTTTCCAAACATGGAAGGAGACTTAGATCTTCATGTCCAGGAGACATACAGAACTCCATTGAGACAGGACCAAATAAGGACCTCCCCATGCCACATAATAACCAAAATGACTAACATAGAGGCCAAGGAAGGAATCTTAAAATCAGTGAGAACAAAAGGATGGGTGACATATAGAGGCAAAACAATAAGAATCATCGCAGACTATACAACCCAGGTCATCAATGCTAGGAGGGACTGGTATGATGTGATTCAAACCCTGGAAGAAAATAACTTCCAACCAAAACTACTGTATCCAGCAAAACTACTATTCAGAATTGATGGAGAAATAAAAGTGTTTCAAGATAAATAGAATCTCAAAAAATTCATGAATTCAAAGCCAGCACTAGAGAAAATTCTTAAAGAAATTAACCATAAAGAAGAAAAAAAGAAGCAGACTTCAGAACCAAAGAAGAGAGGAAGTTAATAAGTGGGCCATTTAAGTAAAGAAGAAATACCAAACCACCCAAGAGTAGACAGAACACAAAATGGCAGAAAACAAAAATCATATTTCATTAATATCTCTTAACGTCAAAGGACTTAACTCACCAATCAAAAGACATAGACTGGCGATGTGGATTAGGAAACATAATCCAAATATATGCTGTCTGCAAGAAACTCACCTTACAGCCAAAGACATTCACAGACTGAAAGTGAAAGGATGGAAAAACCTAACCAAAACAAAAAGAGAATCAACTCAAATTATCAAAATTAGAAATGAAAAAGGAGATATCACCACAGATAGTGAGGAAATTCAAAAGATTATAAGAAACTACTTTAAAAATTTATACTCCAATAGGATTTAAAACATGGAAGAAATTGATAGATTTCTAAGCACAGTTAACCTACCTACACTCAGCCAAGAGGATATAGCAAGCCTAAACCAACCAATAGCAACCAAAGAAATAGAAATGGCAATAAAAATTCTTCCACCAAAGAAAAGCCCAGGCCCAGATGGGTTTCCAGCTGAATTCTACAAAACCTTCAGTGAGCAATACTTCATAACTTTTTCTGGGAAATCGAAAGAGATGTAACTCTCCCAAATTCCTTCTATGAGGCCAGTATCACATTAGTCCCCAAACCGAAGAAAGATACCTCAAGAAAGGAAAACTACAGGCCAATATCCTTAATGAACATAGATGAAAACAACTTCCAACCAAAACTGCTATATCCAGCAAAACTATTATTCAACATAGATGGAGAACATAGATGGAGAAACAAAAGTATTTCAGGATAAACAGAACCTCAAAAAATTCATGAATTCAAAGCTAGCACTAGAGAAAATTCTTAAAGAAATAAATCATAAAGAAGAAAAAAGAATCCAACTTCAGAACCAGAGAAGAGAGGAAGTTGATAAGTGGGCCATTTAAGTAAAGAAGAAAGACCAAACTACCAAACACAAGACGGAACACAAAGTGACAGAAAACAAAAATCATATTTCAATAATATCTCTTAATGTCAGAGGACTAAACTCACCAATCAAAAGACATAGACTGCTAATGTGGATTAAAAAACATAATCCAAATATATGCTGTCTGCAAGAAACTCACCTTACAGCCAAAGACATTCACAGACTGAAAGTGAAAGGATGGAAAAAGATATACCATGCTATTGGAGACCAAAAAAGAGCAGGGGTAGCAACCCTGATATCCAACAAATGAGATTTTAAACTAAAACACAGCAGAAGAGACAAATCAGGGCACTTCCTTTTATTAAAAGGAACAATACACCAAGAAGATGTAATGATAGTAAATGTTTATGCCCCAAATGTGGGTGCAACCACATTTGTAAAACAAACCCTTCTGGACATCAGATCTCAAATAGACCCAAATACAATAAGTCTGGGAGACTTTAATATGCCTCTCACACCACCGGATCGATCTTCAAGGCAAAAGATGAGTAAAGACTCTTTAGAACTAAAGAAAACTATAAAGCAAATGGACCTAGTAGACATTTACAGAATATTTTAGCCAGGAACTACAGAATACACAGTCTTCTCAGCAGCCCATGGAACTTTCTCCAAAATAGATCACATCCTGGGACACAAAGCAAGCACCAGAAAATTCAAAAGATGTAATATAATTCCTTGCATATTTTCAGACCATAATGGAATGAAAGTAGAAATCAACAACAGGAAACTCAAAAGAAACTATTCAAATACATGGAGATTGAATGATACACTATTGAATGTTGAATGGGTAAGAGCAAAAATTAGGGAAGAAATAAAGAAATTTATGGAAACAAATGAAAACAGAGACACAACCTACCAAAATGTATGGGACACTATGAAGGCAGTATTAAGAGGAAAGTTTATTGCATTGAGTGCCCACATAAGAAGGACAGAGAATCACCAAGTAAAGAACCTAATGATACAACTCAAGGACCTAGAAAGACTGCAACAGTCTAATCCTAAAGCCAGCAGAAGGCAAGAAATTATTAAAAACAGAGCAGAAATAAATGAAATAGAGAACAAAAAAAAAATTCAAAGAATCAACAAAACAAAAAGCTGGTTCTTTGAAAAGATTAATAGAATTGATAAACCCCTGGCCAACCTAACCAAAATAAAAAGAGAATCAACTCAAATTATTAAAATTAGAAATGAAAAAGGAGACATCACCACAGATAGTGGAGAAATTCAAAGGATTATCAGAAACTACTTTAAAAATTTATACTCCAATCGACTAGAAACCATGGAAGAAATTGATAGATTTCTAAGCACAGTTAACCTACCTAAACTGAACCAAGAGGACATAGCAATCCTAAACCAACCAACTGCAAACAAAGAAGTAGAAATGGTGATAAAAAAAATTCTTCCATCAAAGAAAAGCCTAGGCCGAGATGGGTTTCCAGCTGAATTCTACAAAACTTTCAGTGAAGAACTAATACCAATACTTTATAACGTGTTCCAGGAAATTGAAAGAGATGGAACTCTCCCAAATTCCTTTTATGAGGCCAGTATCACAATAATCCCCAAAACCAAATAAAGATACCTCAAGAAAGGAAAACTACAGACCAATATCCTTAATAAACATAGATGCAAAAATTCTAAGCAAAAAACTAGCCATCCACATTCAAAACCATATCAAGAGAATAATACACCATGACCAAGTTGGTTTCATCCCAGAAAAACAAGGATGGTTCAACATACACAAATCAATACATGTTATTCATCATTAATTGAATCAAGAACAAAAACCACATCATCATAGCAATAGATGCTGAAAAAGCATTCGACAAAATCCAACACCCATTCATGTTAAAAACACTGCAGAAAATTGGAATAGAAGGAACACACTTCAACATCATTAAACTCATTAAACATCATTAAAATTAAACATCATTAAACTTCAAACTCATATGCTGGAGAAAAGATATACTGTAAACCCAAAGCCAACATTATATTGAATGGGTAAAAATTGCAAGAATTTCCTCTAAAATCAGGAACAAGACAAGGATGTCCACTATCACCACTCCTTTTCAATATAGTCCTTGAGACTCTTGCCACAGCAATAAGAGAAGGAAATCAAAGGAATTCACATAGGAAGAGAGGAATTAAAATTATCCTTATTTGCAGATGATATGATCCTTATCTGGAAGACCCAAAGAGCTCAACCAAAAGACTTCTGGAGCTAATTGACAAATTCAGCAAAGTCTCAGAATACAAAATCAACCTAAAGAAATCAGTGGCTTTTCTTTATGCCAACAATGAATCCACAATGAAAAAAATAAAGAAAACAATTCCATTCACCATAACTTCAAAACCAATAAAATACCTAGGAATTAACCTAACCAAAGATGTAAAAGACCTCTACAACAAAAACTATAAAACATTAAAGAAAGAAATTAAAGACGACCTTGGAAGATGGAAAGATCTCCCATGCTCATGGATAGTCAGAATAAATATCATCAAAATGACCATTCTGCCAAAAGTGATCTATAGATTCAATGCAATTCCCATTAAAATACCAGCGACATTTCTCATAGACCTAGAAAAATCAGTCATGAACTTTATATGGAGAAAGAAAAGACCCAGAATAGCCAAAGCAATTCTCAGCAATAAGAATCATGCAGGAGGCATCACAATTCCAGACTTCAAATTATACTATAGAGCAATAGTGGTAAAAACAGCATGGTACTGGCACAATAACAGGTATACTGACCAGTGGAACAGAGTAGAAGATACAGAAACAAACCCACACATCTTTAGTCAATTAATCTTTGACAAAGGGGCCAAACTCATATGTTGGAGAAAAGATAGCCTTTTCAACAAATGGTGCTGGGAGAACTGGCTATCCATTTGTAGAAAGATGGAACTAAATCCTTACCTCTCACCATGCACAGGAATCAACTCGAGATGGATCAAAGACTTAGAAATTAGACCAGAGACTGTGAAGCTATTAGAGGAGAGCATAGGCTCAACACTACCACATATTGGCACAGGCAGTAACTTTCTCATCAAAACCTCCAAAGCTCAGGAAATTAAAGCAAGAATTAACAAGTTGGATGGCATCAAACTATAAAGTTTCTTCTCATTAAAGGAAACCATCAATAACCTAAAGAGGACGCCTTACAGAATGGGAGAAGATCTTTACCAGCCACCACTCTGATAGGGGGCTAATATCCAGAATATACAAAGAGCTCAAAAGACTCTACACTAGCAAAACAAACAACACAATCCAGAAATGGGCAATTGCACTGAAAAGACACTTTACAAAGAAGAGATACAAATGGCCAATAGATACATGAAAAGATGTTCTACATCATTTTCCATCAGGGAGATGCAAATCAAAACTACACTGAGATTCCATTTAACCCCAGTCAGAGTGGCAAGCATAAAGAAATCAAATAACAACAAATGCTGGGGAGGATGTGGGGAAAGAGGGACTCTTTTACACTGTTGATGGGAATGCAAACTAGTTCAGCCACTATGGAGATCTGTGTGGATGCCTTAGAAAACTGGGAATTTATCCACCATATGATCCAGCTCTACCACTCCTGGGTATTTTTTCAAAGGGGTAGAAATCGAACTATAGCAATATATGCATACCTATGTTCATAGCAGCACAATTCGTAATAGCCAAAATATGGAACCAACCCAGGTCCCCATCAACAGATGAATGGATTGCAAAATTATGGGAAATTCACACAATGGAATTCTATTCAGCTATAAAGAAGAACAAAATCATGTCATTCGCAAGAAGATGGAACGTCCTGGAGGACATTATGTTAAGTGAGATCAGCCAAGCACAGAAAGAGAAGGGACATATGTTTTCTCTAATATGCCTAAACTAGGGAGCATTGGGGATACCAGAGGGACTCCCGATAATAGAAGGGAAATTTCAGCAAAGTTTGAGTGGAAAGATAGAGAGGAAGAAGGCTGAACTTGATTAATGAGGGTCTACTTCTGAATATGTGTAAAAGTATGAATATAGCATGGTTACCCTAGAAAATCATTGGTGGTAGGTGGGGAAGGGAAAATGGGGGTGGGGGAGAGAGAGTGCCAAGTACAGTTTAAATGTATACCATTTATTTTCAATAAAAATATGTATAAAAATAAATTTAAAAAATAAAATAGAAAAAAAAATTGGGCTGGGGATGTATCTTGGGGGTAGAATGGCCCTGGGTTCAACTCCTAGGACCACACATGCACACAAAAAAAATCTATACCAGTATTAGAAAGCAATCTAAATATGTTGTGATAAGTAAATCTACTTCATTATTTCTAATTTCTATATATTCATTTTATAAGCAAATCCATACTCACACATATCGTTTTGTTTTTGCCATTCTTCTAGTGGTAGTAACCAGAACTGCTTCCAGTTCCTCTTTATTACAATCCATTCTATCCTCATGAATTTCTTCTTATGTACCTGAAGGAGGATTTTCTGGGATGGAAATACTTTGAAATTCTAGTGATATATTTTAAGATATACTGCCAGGATTTTGCTAAGTATTGCCAGAATAGTAGCTCTAATTTACATACTTGCTAAAACTTGACAATATTTTCTGCTTTCCAATATTCTCCAGTTTGATGAGTATGAAGTGATACTCTATTTTTGTTCTAATTTGTATTTCTTTGAGCATAAGTCTGGCATCTTTTCTATGTCAATTACCTATTTATTTTGCTTCCCTGAATTGCCTATTTGCATTCTCTCTCCCTTTGAAAATGTGGGCTTTCTGTCTTTATACAAATAAAGCATGAGTTAGTTTTTGCCCTGTTATAATTTATAATTAAACAGAAATAATTTATAATTAAGCAAAATTAGACAAGAGAGTTTTCTATGTGGTATTTACCAAAAGCACAAAAGATAGTTCCCTGAAATATAGCTGTCATAAATTTTTTCTTAGAGGTATTAGGGAGAGAGAAAATGTGACCAGATTTGGAAGCATAGGAAAGAGGTAAGGGATAGGAGAGAGGCTGCCCTTTGTACTCAGTAAATAGCAGAGACAAAGGCCAGAGGGAGAAGGGCAGGTGAGAGTTCCAGAAAAGCAAGAAGGCCAGTTTAAGCAGTGAATATGATTGATAGAGTGTTAATTAAATAAGATTTAGTTGGGAGGAGGACTAGTCTCTGTGGTGGCTAATTTATGTGTCCATTTGACAGGTAAGCAGAGTTCCACAACAGGAGGTAAGGCATTATTTCTGGGTGTGTCTGGAGTGTTTCTAAAATTGGTGGACTGAATATAGCAGGGTGCCCTGTCCTATGTGCATGAGCATCATCTACTCTGCTGAAAGCCTGGGTAGAACAGAAAGGATGAAGGAGGGAGAATTCACACACTGACTGCTTGAGCCTTCTCCTGGCTTGGATTGAAACTTTTTATTTATTTTTATGAAAATGAAGTGTATTTAAAATGCCTATATTTCACCTAGTAATGCTTTTAACATGCAGTGGAAATGACAAAGGTAATGACTTTATGTTAGACTAGAGCTTACACCACCTGGTTTTCAGGCCTTCAGACTCAGACTGGAACTACATTGCCAGCTCTGTGCGTCTGTCTTGTAGACTGAAGATTACAGAACTTCTCATCCTTCCCTATTGTCTGAACCAATTCCTAATAATAAATCTCTTTATATATTACATATAATATAAAATGCATGTCATTACATTAATATCTTTTTATGTAGCATATTAAAATAGATAATACATCTCTTATATATCTGTAAATAAGTGCTATAAGAAATCAGCTTAAGTAATTATGAAGAACAAGAAGCTTTATAATCTTTCCTCTACAAGCTGGAGATCCAGTAAAAGTAGCTCTGTAGTTTTAGTCTGAGTCTGGAGTCCTGAGAACCAGAAGAACCAATGGTGTATGTTCCAGTTTGAATCCAAAGGCCTGTTAGTTTTATTTATTTAAAGAACCCTAACTAATACAATCCCTGAGAAGGTAGGTAACACTTCAGTGGTGTTTAGAAAGTTCTGATTTTCCTAGGGCAAATGAACTGAGAAGGTGGATCCGCACATAGAATAGATTATAGGTGGAAAAGTGAATCTTTATTTAGGCTAAACAGAAAATATGTGCAGGATGTTAGCCTGGGAAAAAGAAAAGCTAATCAGATTAAAAAAGAAAGAGGATTTGATAGACTATGTAGTCAGTGAAAGAGCCATTTATTATTAGACTTTAATGATTTGGAAATAAGATGGTACTGTCTGAAATGGGGCAGAAATAAAAGAGGAACAGCATACAAGCAATGGTTTCATATTTTAATTTTCATTGGGAAAGTTACTCAAGTTCAAAAATTTTCCTTTTTACTTTTCCTCTCTGTTATCAGATTCTTTTCTTTCTGGGCTTTCTAAGTTTTCTTTCTATACCCAAACTTTCATTTATTAAGCAAATACCATTTAAAAAATTGTCCATATTCCCTTAAATACTGAAAATACCACTGACCTTTTGAAAAACTTATCATATTTTGAGATACTCAAACACTGTATTAAAAATGGTGACTCTAAGCCAGGCATGGTGGCGCACACTTGTAATCCCAGCATTAGGGAGGCTGAGACAGGAGGATTGCGGTTCGAGAACAGCCTCAGCTATTAGTGAGGTCCTCTGCAACTCAGTGAGGTGCAATTTCAAAATAAAGAATAAAAAATAGTGCAGGGGGTGTAGCTCAGAGGTAGAATGCCCCTGGGTTCCATCCCCAGCCCCCCCCCCACACACATGCAAATGGTGAGTCTACCAAATGATGTACTTTGTTATAATGATTGATTTGCATGGGCTTGCTCAATCTGTCTATATTGTAGGCTTTTTGGCTAATTTGTTTAAAACTGCTAAGCAAAGTGCTGTTATAATGACCACCTTTGGTCATCTTCGATGTTATACACAAATGGCATTTATTAGAATGGAATTCCATATGTATTATTACTTCCGACATCCTCCTGGCTTTTTTAGTCTCCTCACAGCATGCAACTTTGGTAATTATGCTAATGCTAGCTGATTCATGAGGACAACTTCCTAAAGCGCACTTAATTAACTTGGAGATTTTGTAAACAGATGTACATGTAGGTTCCGAAAATTATGGGAATATGTCACTCTGACATGTGTACAGTCTGCCTTTCTAACCTCATCACTTTTACTGAAACTTAAAACAATGGAAAACTCTAGTCTGGTACCTTTTGAGTGAAGCAACTGTTTAAGGAAGATTATGGGAAAATGTCACTTTAGCCTATATAAAGATGGGGACAATCTGATTCCTCCAGTCTGACTCTATTGGTCCAGAGGAATCAGGCGGATTGTTGCCTTTTAAAGTTGCCATAAGGGGAAACATTAGAATTTCTTTCTTTGGAAAAGGGCAAACTGGGGGTGGTGGCACACACTTGTAATCCTAGGACTTGGGAGGCTGAGACAGGAAGATTGCAGGTTTGTGGCCAGCCTCAGGTACTCAGTGAAGCCCTCCATAACTTGGTGAGTACCTGTTTCAAAATACAGAATAAAAAACAGGTCTGAAGATATAACTCAATGGTAGAATGTCCCTGCATTCAATCCCCAGTACTGAAAAAGAAAAAAAAAAAAAAAGAAAAAGGACATAATTTTTCCAATATGTTTCTGCAGTGTGATTTTTCTAGTTTCCTAGTCCTCCTGATCAACACTGCTCATCAGTGGACTAGTTTGAAGGTCAGCTTCCTCATTCAAAAGGTTCCATCATCTCTGCTTCCTTTCATCCCAGACACTGGGTTGAAAGAATATGTTGTGACTAATCACCCTTATTTGAATGGAAATCATCTGAATTTTAACCTATTTTATTTAGAATCCCATTCATCTCTACACATAAATGGTAAGATTTATCTACTTAGAACGTTTAGTCAAGATTAGCAGTGCTGTACCAGAAATTACACACACCAACAATGTAAGAGAAAAAGATAGTGAATCACATCAGAGCCATGGCCAAGCTAATAACAATGGAAAGAAGAAACATTGCCAGGACAGAACAGAAGAGGGAGACTTACTACGTACAATTAGAAGACATAACAATTGCATGAGCTAATGGCAATGGAGAATAGGGATAGTTTTTAATAATCTTATTACGACTGCATAAAATCACACTCTCAGATCAGTCCTAGAAAGTAAGTCAGGGATTTGGCTATGGTTTCTCAAGGGTCCTGGCAAGGTCATTTCCCCTCATTAATTTAAGCAAAAATCCTGGGTACAATCTCTTTGGGAACTAGCTGGATTACATCTGAAGATAATCAAACATTCATTGCTTAGCCTTTTCTTTGACTTCAATAGTCAGCACCTCTTCCCCGGCCTCGGCAGAAGGAGCCATGCTGATGAGGAGTGATTGACGGGACGTTGCTCTGGGGAAAGCTGCCCTTCTAATTGACCAGGGCATTTCCTCTGCTGCAAAAGAACTTGCGCTGCCTTTGGATCTGTCCGGTGCCTTCTCTGCTGGCTCTCTTCCTTTATCTTCATATTCTTTTCCTTTACTGTCTCCTCCTTTGGAGTTTTCACTTTTTTTCTGGAGGGAGCAGTTACAAAGAATTGGTATTGAAATCATAATCAAGGACATTGGAGTTTTTTGATTAGCATACAATGGTCATCACTAAGTTAAAGACTGTCCGAGTTAAGTGAATCTAGGAATCCTTTCTGCCTTGCCTTTGTCATTTGCCTAAGCTTCCTGGTGTGCTGAGCTCTTAGGTCTGATTTATAATGTCGGTCTAAATTGCAATTTCTGTCCTTGCCAAATAATTCCCTTTCTATTTATTGGTCCTCATACTCTGAGAATTAAAAGACTTGATGCTCAGGATGTTTTGTTTTTCATTTTTAAGTTTTTACTTATTTCATTTATTTTAGAGATAAATTTTTAAATATTTATCTTTAGTACTCTATAAAATAAGCCAAATACTATATAAAATTACTACAGAAAGAATGTTTTTTTTTCTCCTGTATAAGCTCACAGGAGAACTTCAGGAAGAAACTCATATCTCTTTCCTAGTACAATCTTCTCCATTTGTCCCATAAGGGTTTCAGATATTGTTTTCAAGTCTATTGTATTAATTTTATCTATAGAAGTTTCATAGGAAAAAATACCATTATTTTTTTTACTGTAAGTGATGCTTGAGATAAACTTGAGAGAGGCTTCCCAATGTATAAATGTGCACAGAAAAAGTTGGGGATCCTAACACATTTACTTATATGTTTCTTTATAACAGTATGTCTTTTGTGTAAATTAATGTTAATATAAATGAGGCATTTAGTTTACACTACACCTCTAATTTTCACCATAGTGGTGTGTGTGTGTGTGTGTGTGTGTGTGTGTGTGTGTGTGTGTAATTGAAAGGAGCAATATTTATTCTTTTGAATGTGACTGATTTTATGATTTTTGCTTTACTCATTTTCTGAAAAGTCCACTTTTACCCATTTCAAACAATTTTAGAGGTAATACAATGACTACATACATAAAACTCAAATCCCTGCTGACTGTTTCTCAATATCTGCTCTCAGATTTATTATGGGAATGAAATATAGAAACAAAAAAGAAAAGAGAACATTTGAGTTACATTTCTGAGAATTAGAAGGCTGATGTAAGTCTTAATACTGAGTAATAGTGTTTTGTATTATAACTAATTGTGATCTTATCCAAATTTCTTAATCTGGATCTCAGTTTCTTCATCTTATCATGAAGAGCATGGATGAAACCTGTAAGGTTATTTTCACCTTTAAATATTTTATGTATTTAAATATGCATATTGATTGAATATTTTTGAAAATGTTAACTGCCATGTTGGCAAAATGGAATATATATATATATATATATATATATATATATATATGCTGTTCATTGTCATTAGTCATTGTAGTTTTATTCTATAAAGTCACCATGAATACTGACTTAGCAAATACCAAATACTAAATACTCAACCATTGCTCTAAAGGGAATAGAGGATGAGATTCCTGTAAGTCTTGGGGCACAACCATTTGTCAGCTATAGATACATAACTTTGTTTCATGTATATTTTTGTTTAGAAATACCTTATCTGATGAATTAATTAATTTGATAATTATCAACAACATCATAACTAGGTCTAAATAAGGCTTATTTAAGACATATTTTCTCTGTAAGACACATCACAGCATTTTTGCACTTAGGAACTCCAGACATCAACATTAGGCTTGTGGATCATTTTAAACAGCAAAATTACCAAAGAAGAGGAAGAAGGAGGAGGAGGAGGAGGAGGAGGAGGAGGAGGAGGAGGAGGAGGAGGAGGAGAAGAAGAAGAAGAAGAAGAAGAAGAAGAAGAAGAAGAAGAAGAAGAAGAAGAAGAAGAAGAAGGCGGCGGCAACCGCGACAAGGTGGGGGAGCAGCACAAAATGCAACGAAAAAAGACACCAATTAAATTGCGAAAATGGTTGCTCATTTGAAGTATGAGAACGGAAACAAGAAAGTATAATATTTCCTTGTTCAAATTCAGCTGGGAGTAGATGTGTCAAGCAACTTAAGTTTTTTGTCATCTGCTCATGTGCTTGTCTGAAAATGACCACAAAAGCATCATCAATATTGATTTGGGGGTTATAAATAATAAGGAGTTGGTAAATTCCCAAATACAGAACCCATGGATGATGAGGACCAACTGTATTTAAACATGCATATACAATGGGCCAATGAGTATTAAGGGTGATCATATATGGTGTACAGTTCAAATAATCATAAATGCACTCTATAAAGTAGTCATTATGGACATTAGATCCATCTAAGTTATCTAAATATTTGAAATAGAATCTGAGTAGGAGCTCATCTATGAATACTTCATCCAGGTCCTCTCCATAACAGCCTCTATTCACTCTGCTTGATTACCTGAGCCGTTTGTTTTTTCAGTTTGAGTAGTCCTCCACCATCTGTTTTTCCTATGACTCCCAGGAACGCTTTATACATTTTGGGCGTCCCTTCTTTGGGGGGGAAGAGAAAGGCGAGTCCTTTTCTCTCAGGGGTTGCCTCTGTGGTCTTACCCTTCTGCTTTAAAAGTACTCTGTAGACAGGAGAGAAAAGCCATTTTGGGTAGCTCTGTGAGAGTTTTGGTAAAATCAACCAGAAAATTTAGTAATTTCTCCTACTTATGAATTTTCAGTGGGTACCTTTGCATTTACAGTTGTATTTACATGTATCTCATGGAGAAAGTTCACTATAATCATTAAACCACTTATCTTCAGCTTAGATTTTATAAAGCAAAACCAATTTTCCATGTCTACTGTGGCTTTAAAAGTTGTACCTGGCTTTCTTTATGAGGATCTTTTCAGAATCTGGATAATGCACTAGGATTTCTTGGAGAGTCTTTTTGTCTAGCGTTAAGAGATTAGCAAAGCCATGGGCCACCACATTGGCAGTTCGACGGTTTCCTCCTCCTTTTGCAAGAAGGCTGTAAGAGAGAAAAGTAAGTCTTGGCCACAAGTTTTACTCTTGTTCCTCTAAGAACTTTGTGTGTGTGTGTGTGTGTGTGTGTGTGTGTGTGTGTGTGTGTGTTACTGAAAACGGAACCTAGAAGGCATTCTACCTCTGAGCCACACCCCAGAAAATTTTATTTATTTATTTTTTTTTATTTTTATTCTTTGGTGGTACTGGGGATGGAACCCAGGGACCTTCTACATCCAGGCTACACTCCCAGACCTATTTTATATTTTATTTGGAAACAGGGACCCTTAAGCCATCAGAGGTTGGCTTCGAATCTGCACGATTCTCCTGTCTCAGCCTCGCAAGTGCGGGGATTACAAGCGTGCGCCATCACGCCTGGCTTTATTTTTTATTTTTAAGTAGGGTCTCACTAGGTTGATGACCTTCGCTACTTGCTGAGGCTGTCCTTGAACCTGCGATCTTCTTGTCTCAGCCTCCCAAGTAGTAGGATTACAACCATGTGCCACTGCACCTGGATCCACTAAGATTTTTAAATAAAAAATAGCAAATAACCAATTATACCCAGAGCAGGTTTGTTCTCCATAACATAGGCCTCATGTTCAAGGGGAAATACTTCTTCAGACCCTTATGCCACCTGAGTGGAGAACATTTTACTCAACTCGACCCCTTAAGTGTTTCTGTCTTAGTCAGGTGTGGTGGTACAAGCCTGTCATCCTAATATTTGGGAGGCTGAGACAGGAGGATTAAATTTTTGAGGTTTGTCTCAGCAACTTTGCAAAATCCTGTTTCAAAATAAGAAATAAAAAGGACATGGGGTATAGCTGGGAGGTAGAATACCCCTGGGTTCAATCCCTAGTACATATAATATAACATATATACATATATATAACATATTCTCTTTCTCTATATATAATGCTATATATACATATATATAACATTCTCTCTATATATATCTATATATAATATATATAGTACTATATATATTATATATATAGTACTATATATATTTCTGTCTCTCTATATTAACTCTCTCTATATATAATACTATATATATTTCTGTCTTAACTAAGAAATTCCTGCAAGGTCACAACACAGGGACATAAACCACACAAAAAAAACAGGCTTAATTATATGCTTTTAGATTGTTTTCTCTCTCTTACATCAACGGGATGCCTATATAGTAATGGTGAATTGTAACTAAAACAGCTGCTAGGTGCAAACTCTCAGAGTAGTACTTAAGGACACAAAGTCAACACAGAGACAAAAACAGAAACACTCAGGAATCTGAAGTTCTGGCACATATAGCTGTAGCAAGCATTAAACTCTGCTCCACTCCTAGCCAGATCAGCAGAAAAGTTCACACCTGAAGACCTATCAACCTCAGTTCCTATTCTCAGTTACATCATTTCTAGCTTCCAATAACAGCTACAAAGAATGCTAACTCCCCCTCTCTCCAAAAATATGTCTGAAGAAACAGAGATGGCACAACTTTCACAATTTCTAAACAGGAAAAAAAAGCAGATTAGCTTAGGAATCTAGTGGAAAGAGTAGACATCATGCAAGAACAAATGAGCAATGTAAACAGATGAAAATTCTAAGACAAAATCAAAAGGAAATGCTAGAAATCAAAATTACGGTAACAGAAATGAAGAATGTGCCCCCCCCCCGCCATGCTGAGGATTGAATCCAGGGGAATTCTATCTACCTCTGAGCTACACCTCCAGCCCTTTTTATTTTTTGTTTTGAAACAGAGCCTAGCTAGGTTGCTGAGAGTCTTGCTACATTGGCCTCAAACTTGCAATCTTCCTGGCTTAGCCTCCAAACTACTGGGATTATAGGCATGCACTGCATGCACATTTTAAAGAATGCTGTTGATAGACTCACCAGTGGATTGACCCAGGGAAAAAAATCCACTGAGCTGAAACATATGTCAACAGTAACTTTCCAGACTAAAAAGCAGAGAAACAAACAGTACTGAACAATTAGAACCGTGGCATAATTTTTTAAAAAAGAGATTATTATCTTTTTTTTTTTTTTTGGTGGTGGTACAGGGGTGCCTGGAAGCCCTTCTACCTCCGGGCTACACTCCCAGACCTACTTTTTATATTTTTTTAATTTGGAAACAGGGTCTCTTAAGCCAGTGCAGCTGGCTTCGAACCTGCGCGATCCTCCTGTCTCCGCCTCACGCCCATGTGGCATAATTTTGAAAGCTGAAACAGGCATAATTGGGATACTGGAAGGAGAAAGAAGAGAAAACAGAAGAGAAGACATATTTGAATAGAAGTTGTCCAAACAAACAAACAAACAAACAAACAAACAAACAAACATACTTATAAGCATGCCATATTCAAATAACAAGAAACAAAAGACAAAAGGGAAAATCTTGAAAGAATCCAGAGGGGGAAAGAAAATACCTAAGCTATAGAGAGATAATGACAAGAATTACAGCTCATTTTTCATCAGAAGTCATACAAGCCAGAGCAGACTAAAATATTTAAAGTGTTGAAAGAAAAAAAAAATAACAACCTAGAATTCTATATTCACTGAAAGTGTCCTTCAAAAGTAAGGAAGAATCAAGGTCTTTCTCAGAATAACAAACAAGGAAGGAATCCATGGCAGGACACCTGCCCAGAATAAAGTGTTAAAATAAGTATAATGATATAGACAAGTATCTCAGGTCTACACAAAGGAAGGAACAATATTGGCAAAAAAGTAAATGAAGGCAAAATAAAATATTTTATATTTTTATTCTTTTTTTTTGAGGTACTGGGGTTCCTGGAAGCCCTTCTACCTCCGGGCTATACTCCCAGACCTACTATATATATATATATATATATATATATATATATATATATATATATATATTTTTTTTTTTTTTTTTGTGTGTGTGTGTGTGTGGTACTGGGGTTCCTGGAAGCCCTCCTTCCTCCGGGCTACACTCCCAGACCTATTTTATATTTTTGAAACAGGGTCTCTTACGCCAGCACGGCTGGCTTCGAACCTGCGCGATCCTCCTGTCTCTGCCTCCCAAGCGCGGGGATTACAAGCGTGCGCCACCACGCCCGGCTATATTTTTATTCTTAATTTGTCTAAAAGATAATTGTTTAAGTTAAGAACCAGCATATGTAGTAATATAGCATATGGGTAAGTGAATAATGACAATATCATCAGGGCTGGAGGGAAGAAACATCGAGAACGTTCTAGCCAGGTGCTGTGTCGCATGCCTGCAATCCTAGTACCTGGAAGGCTGAGACAGGAGGATTGCAGATCTGAGGACAGACTCAACAAGCAGCCAGAATCATCAGCATAGAGAAACCCTGTTTCAAAACTAAAAAACAATGTCGGGTGTGGTGGCGCATGCTTGTAATCCCCGTGCTTGGGAGGCGGAGACAGGAGAATCGCACAGGTAAGAGACCCTGTTTCCAAATAAAAATATATATAAAAAAATAGGTGTCTGGGAGGGTAGCCCGGAGGTAGAATGGTTTCCAGGAACCCCAGTGCCACCAAAAAATCAAATCAAATCAAATCAAATCAAAATAGGGCTGAGAGAATAGCTTGGAGGAGAATGCCCCTGGGCTCAATCTCTAGTACCACATACACACACATCAAAGGACAACATTTTGAGCTAACAGTTCTACATGTGAAGAGCTATAGTGCTATATGAAGGTAGACTTCGTTTAAAATGTGTATTGATAGCTGGGCAATGTGACACATGCCCATACTTCCAGTACTTGGGAGACTGAGACAGGAGGATCATGAGTTCGAGGCCAGCCCCAGCAACTTAGTAACACTCTCAGCAACCTAGCAAGACCCTACTTCAAAATAAAAAATAAAAAGACCTGATGGTTCAATTCTCAGTACCAAAAGAACAAAACAAATTAAAACAAAAATAAGATGTATATTGAAAACTTTAGGACAGCCATTAAACTTCTCTCTCTCTCTCTCTCTCTCTCTCTCTCTCTCTCTCTCTCTCTCTCTCTGTCGTTACTGGGAATAAAACCCCAGGGCATTCTACCTCTGAACTACACCCCTAGCCCTACTTTATTCTTTTTTTTTTTTTGTGACCAGGAACACTCCCAGACTTATTTTATATTTTATTTGGAAACAGGATCTCACTGAGTTGCTGACAGCCTCACTAAGTAGCTGACGCTGGTTTTGAATCTGCCCAATCCTCCTGTCTCAGCCTCCCAAGTACTAGGATTACAAACCTATGCTACCACACCCGGTTTATTCTTTATTTTTTGAAACAGGGTATCACTGAGTTGCAAAGGGCCTCAATGAGTAGGAACTGAGACTGTCTTTGAACTGAAAACCCCCTGTCTCAGTCTCCCAAATGCTGGGATTACAAGCGTGTGCCACCACACCCAGCTTAAACTTTTTTTTTTTTGTACTGGGAATTGAACCTAGGGCCATGCTACTTCTGAGCTACAGCCCCCAGTCCTTTTTATTTTTTATTTTGAAGTGGGGTCTTGTTAGAT
Organism: Muscardinus avellanarius; assembly: GCF_963383645.1. Lineage (NCBI taxonomy): Eukaryota > Metazoa > Chordata > Mammalia > Rodentia > Gliridae > Muscardinus > Muscardinus avellanarius. Next base: position 52,462,986 of record NC_137789.1, on the reverse strand, counting down.
TGCTAAAACTGGCCTCGAATCTACAATCCTCCTTTCATAGCCTCTTAACTATTGGGATTACAGGTATGTGCCACCATGCCTGGATCGGCCATTAACTTTTTAAAAAACAAGCATAATGATAATGCAATAAAAGGAGAGAAAAAAATGAATCATGTGAAATAGTCAATAAAATAAGAAGAAAAGAAGAGAGGAACCTAATGGAAGGCCACCCTCTGACATCAAACATGGCCACTCGCCTATACCTAACCTTAATGACACGGAGCTGGGAAGACAGCCTATGGCTCTCTAGACCATTTAATAATGAAATACCTCTCTGAGACAGAAGTGTAATATTTGGGACCTGTGAGTGTAACTGTATTAACTCCTACTTGCTTTTCTCAATGATCTTACCTTTTCATTCTTTTGTCCCATGACAAAAGGCACTTACTTTAGCTTTTTCTTCTGATAGAAGCTCTGCCTTTGCCCAAGAAGACAAGACAAATGAATTTTGATCCATCTATCTGTGTATCTATATTTCATTCTATCCAACTACCAACAATAATTTTTCCCTCACTCATTTACTCAAATTCCTGCCTACTTTCCTACCTGCCTCTCTGTGATATGAAGGACAATGATGGGATAAACCAATTTCATTCATATTCCCATAGCCTTGAACACAGGGTAATCCAGTCATTAGGCAGGGCTGGATCCAGGCATTTGGGAGCTTAATTTGAACCTAAGAGTGCCTCTGTGAGTATGTCAGACTAAAAGAGGAGAACGGAAATAACATATTTAAATGTCAGGTTATTTTGAGATTTCTCAGGCTTTAATTAAACTTGCCTACAGGTTACACGTTTGGAGTGCTTGATGAGTTTTTGAACGGAAGAAATAGTCTGTCTGCCAGATGGATTTTGCCCAAACTCTCTCAGCAATGTTTAAAATAGCATCTTTTCCCCCTCTCTCTCTTGTCCACAAAATGCTTCTCCAGCATTCCACCAATGGAAAGTTTTACTCATTAAATTGCTTAGTAAGAAGAGCCCTAAATATTCCCAGCCCTATATGGAGTTTCTCAAAAAGCTCATGCTGGAGGACAAATAGTTCAAGTTAATGTGAAGTGTCCCCAGGTTTTAACAAATGTGAATGAAGCAATGGACCAAGAAACAATGAGAGTGGTTCTAATCCTAGACCCACCTCTCTTGGCTGTGACCTTAGACAATTACTGAAGGACTTTTTTGAATTTAATTTCAACCATGTAGGCATTGATTAAGTATCCACTATGTATTCAACACAAGTGAAGGAGAGGAAGAAGAGAATTATTAAAACTTGGTATGGTTTTGTGAAAAGAATACAGACATTGTCACCGTTCTACCATTTATTGTGCTTATGAACAAGTTATTAAACTCATCTCTAGAAAACAATGCCATCAGGCATGTGTGGTGGGTATGCTTGTAATCCCAAGGCTTGGGAGGCTGTAACAGGAAGGTGTAAGGCTTGTGGCCAGCCTCAGGTACTTAGTGAGGCCCTCTGCAACTTAGTGAGACCCTGTTTCAAAATAAAAATAAAAAGTCAGGCGTAGTGGCACACGCTTGTAATTCCAGCATTTGGGAGACTGAGACTGGAGGATCGCAGTTCACCAACAGTCTCAGCTACTTAGCCAGACCCTTCGCAGCTCAGTGAGACCATTTCAAAATTAAAAGGACTAAAAATTAGAGCTGAGGTGTCTCTCACAGGCAGAATGCCGCTGGGTTCCATCTCCAGTACTGAAAAAAATATTTTAAATATTTTTAAAGTAAATTAATAATAAAAATATAGGTCTGGGTTTGATCCCCAGTACCTCAAAAAAAAAAAAAAGGCATCTTTAGTACCTACAATAGGTATCTGATTATCTTAAAGAACTATTTGTAAACACCTAACATTCAGTTATAAAGAAGATGAAATTCAGTAAAAAAAATCTTACTGAGAAGTTTTAAACTTAGTTTGTGATATGTAACTGGACAATAAGCTACTAATTTTGTCCGAGTGCACTAATGTTGGATGAATGAACAAAAGTAGCTGTGTGGCAGTCTCACAGAGACAGTGTATTCAGAGACTATGTGAGAGAATTTGTTTGTGTAAATGTCAGGAAAAATAGCTTCTTGGACACACACACACACACACACACACACACACACACACACCCTATGTTCCCTAAAATTCTTATATAGAAACTTAATCCCCAAATTCATATACTAATGACATTTGGGGATGTGGTCCTCTGGGAGCTAATTAAGGCTGAACAAGGTCATGAGGCGGGACCCCCATGATGGCCTAAGTGGCTTCATAAGAGGAGCCAACATGTTTGTTCTCTCTCTTACCATCTGGTGCCTCTGCCGCTTTTAGATGCATCAAGAAAGGCCCTTACCAGAGGCCAAGAAGATGCTAATGCTGTGCTCTTAGACATCCCTGCTGAGGAAGAACTTCCCAGAGCTGCGAGCCAAATAAACTTCTTTACAACTACCTAGTTTCAGGTGTTTTGATATAGCAATAGAAAATGTACTAACACATACATGTATATTCTAACACATACATAGTAGCATATATAATATACATCTATTTTGTTTTTTTATTTTACATAATATTGCGTGTGTGTGTGTGTGTGTGTGTGTGTGTGTGTGTATGCGATTTTTTTCCAGAAAGAGCTAGATTTCAGATATTTCCTAGTCATTTGCTCATTCCAAGCCCCCCCCACCCAGGGCTACCACATGTAGCATTACAAATTGCATGCTGCATATGCAAAGTATAATGTGATTGGAGCTCTTTCTAGCAGAGTTACTGTATTCAGAACACATTTACATGGAAAAAATAGTTTATAAAAGAACATGCATTGAAATGTGAAAACAAAAGAAAAACAAAAATGGGGACATAAAATAGGATTTATTTAAAAAGTAAAAATTTGCCTTAGAAGTGTTTCAAATTTTGTTTTAAGCCATCTCTACTATAAAAAGATCAAGTCTTGGTTTTTAACATTTTTATTTATATGTGGAACATATTGAAAATGGTATACATTTAGACTGTGCTTGGTCCCCTCTCCCCCTACCCCATTCCCCTTTCCCCCCTCCCAAAAATGAGTGTTCAGGTTAAGCAAGAATATCTCCTGAAGGTCTTAATAAAGAGGCCATTCTGTAAAATGGTGAGAACCTTCTTATTCGCACAATAGACATAATATTAAGCTTGCTAGGACTATTTGTAGGAGCCTCCAGTGAAGACTTTGTGTGTTCTCAAGTATAATGCAGCAAGAGTAACTCTATGGGTGGCATGGGGTAGGCCAGTACAATGCATTCAGACACTCACCGACTCTGTGGCTCTGAAACGACTCATGGTACTTTTAGAATATTTGGAGAAAAAAAGAGTACTTAATTAGATAAATTTGTTTGATTATTTACTTTCTGATGCCAGGGATGGAACCGAGGGCCCGATTCATGTTAGGCAAGTGCCCTACTACTCAGCTATACTCTCAGTCACAGCTGGGCTTTGATAAGTAGTTTGTTTATATGATATTGCATAAAGATTATGCTTTGGAGGTCAATCATGCAGAGGAAGATAAAGAATTCACTTACTGAATAAATTAAAATGAAAGGGAAAAATAAATTAGACATAAATAAAGAATGTATAGAAAAACTCCTCAATGGGCTAGATCTGGGTTTATAACTATTATTAACATCTGTCTTCCAGCTTCTTTTAACCTGAGAGTAGAATAAGTACATGTGAAGCCAATCAGATTAGCAAATATTAATAATAATGGCAATAATAGTAACATGAATAGCTAATATTGTTGAGTGCCTACTACGAGCCAGATCACTTTCCAAGTTCCTTTTATTAACCCAATAATTTTTTTTTATCCTATAACACACTTAGGTGTTATTGTGACATCATTTGACTGATGAATAAAGAAGTCTTAGTAGAGAAACTCTCAGATTATAAGTTATGGCACTGAGATGCAAGCCTAGTCAGACTTAGGCAGACAAGAACAATTTACAGTGATTAATGCTTTGATAACTGTTAGAAATGGGAATGTTTCCTGAAATAATGATGAGTCTAGTCTTAAATATATTTTCTTATGTGGAATTATTTCCTAGAATAGAAAAAAAACTAACTAAATGCTACCAGTGGAGAAAACATCACATGCAATGCTGCATTAGAGATTGAAACTTCAAATACATGTTCTCATTAAGCAAATTTCCAACTGTGTTATATTTGGGGGATATGAGGTTAGATCACCTGTGTAGACTTTTTCTGAGATATTCTTTTATGTTTGTCAATGTTATTGGGAAACACTTTGTTCCTTGACAATTTTACAACTTGACTATGAATAAATTCTAACGAAACTTTTGTGGGTTAGCAAATATCATAGGATGTTCTAGGGTCACCTCTGCCTGGGCGTCTTGCTCTTTGCAGTTACTTTGATATTCATAAATCTTTGCACTAAATGGCAAACATGTGTTAGCCTAGTTTTTTTTTCTTTTATAGGAACATCTGCACACATGTATTTTTAACAAAGTTGGAGAGATTAGATTTCACAAACATAAAATGTCGGATTCTCTTTTCCTCTGTCAGCATGTTGATTGGCCTTAAAGAAGGATATGAGCAATGAGGAATCCTGGGAAGAATCCCAAAGAAGGAGAGAGGAGAAAGAGAGTAATATGTACTTTTTACTTCATGCCCTGCTTATTTATCTCCTTTTAAGTGCCCAGAGAAATCATTTGCTTGTTTATTTATTGTAGTACTGGGAACTAAACCAGGGGTATTCTATCTCCAGCCTTTTTGATTTTTTTTTTTTTTTGCCAGTCTGGAACTCAGGAGCATTCGACCTCTGAGCTACACCCCCTGCCCTATCTTTTAGTCTTTATTTTGAAACAGGTTCTCACTAAGTTGCAGAGGGCCTCACTAAGTAGCTGAGGCTGTCCGTGAATGGATCCTCTAGTACCACGATCCTCTGGTCTCAGCCTCCTGAATGCTAGGATTACAAGCATGCGCTACCACGCCTGCGCCTGGCTTGACTTTTTGTTTTGAAACACAGTCTACTGGGTTGCTGCGAGTCTTGTTAAGTTGCCGAGGCTGTCCTAGAACCTGTGATCCTACTGTCTCAGCCTCCCTTATACTGGGATCACAGGTATGACTCAGAAAAATATTTAAAAATAATACTTTGTCTAGGAAATACTATATCAAAATAGCTAGCTTAAATAAGAATTGAAGGTCAAAACAGCTAACACTGTCATCTATTTATGCACATTCATTTTAGAATTTTTTTTCCTCTAAAAAATAAATCCTTGAATCTCCTTACTTAATGACCACATTAATTTGGTATGGTAAGTTCTTGCCTATAATTCAGATGTGGAGACTGAAGTTGAATCAGTTAAACATATTGTTCAAAAAGAAATACTTGAGTTTTATCACTGATACTAAAATCTAAAATCCAAGATGAAAGCTAACTCCAAGTTAAGAGGTCTTTTCCTTGTACTATAACATACAATAACTCTAGTAATGCCAATGAAGTCATTGTTACTGTTTTCTTTTTCCTTTTTCCTTTTTTTCTTCTCTTTTCTTTCTTTTTTTTTTTTTTTTGGTACTGGGGATGGAACCCAGGGACATTCTACCTCTGAGCTACACCCCGGCCCTATTTTTTTATTCTTTATTTTGAAACAGCGTCTCACTGAGTTGCAAAGGACCTCACTAAGTAACTAAGGCTGATCCTCCTGTCTCAGCCTTCCAAATGCTGGAATTACAAGTGTGTGCCACCATACCTGGGTATGTGCCACCATACCCGGCTTCATGTTACTGTTTTTAATGATACAGATTTGTCAACGGACATTAGGAAAAAATCAGTGAGGTAGCCCATTGGGTTGGCATGATGAGTTATATCAGGGTCCAAGTATTAGAGCCTATACTCCCCTTTGCTATTCCAAATTGTGGCAAAGAAGTTTTACTTAGCATTGTATCAAGTTACGTTAGGAGGGAATATTTGAACAGATGTTTAAAAATGACACTGAAAGTATATTTGTTCACAGGAATATTTGAGATTTAGATGAGGTATGTTTTTCAGTATAGGCAAAAAGTTGCTACACATACAAAGAGCCTGCATTCCAAAGGATTTAAAGAAAACAAAATGTACATGTTTAAGACAGGTATCAATCATGGGTTTGAGATAGGACATAAAGAAAAAAAAGAAGTTTTTCCTCACTCAAGTATGCTGACTCCTGCTAAAACATGCATCTATTATTTCTGCCTTTTTGGAAAGAATAGAAAAAAAAGAAATAACTATTATTCTGATATAAGGTAAGAATATGGGATTAAAATAGTGCAAAGACCTTGACATCTCCCTGGCACTTCTATTTTAAAAAGAAATTGTATGGAAAAAATAAGCAAAAATGGCTTGAAGAGTAAAAAAGAAACTTGAAATTATCTTTCAAAAGATTTGGCCTTTTCACAATGATATAAAATGAATAACAAGAAATCATCATAATGGGCCATTTGGCCATTAACTTGTAAAAAGATAAAATTTAAGTATTTTTAATAAAAACCAGATTATCTAAAATATATAAGAATATGTGAATATCTAAATTCTACTAAATAACTATTACATACTAACATATGATAGAAAAAGATGGTGAATAAAGAAAGAAATACAGAAAGTAGATGATCACATTTATGAAAATAAATAAGCCCATAGGAAATTAATTCACTTAGCAAATATTTGTTGAGGACCTATTATTTTCCAGACACTATTTAGAGAAATTCAAATTAAAACAACCTATAAAAATGCAAAATCAATGAGAATAATAAAATAATATCAGCAATGCTAAGGAAAAATAGCTATACATTGCTATTTGTATTGCAAATTGGTTCAATTTTTTCTGAAAAATAATCTGCTCTTATATTAAAAGAGTTATAAAAATATTTCTACCTTTTGACCTACTTATTCCATTTCGGGGATTAATCCTCAAAGACTTAAGTAAAAAACAAAGCAATTTTACAAAGATAAATATAGAAGCGTTATTCTTCATAATAAAAACTGGCAAAAAGGGCACAAGGCTGAATATGCATATTCATGACAAAATGAATGTGCATTAGTACACTCACAAAGATAGAAAGATAATTACATTCACTTATTTATTCAGTAACTATTTAATAGGTATTTATGTGGGCCAAGGCCTGTCCTGAGGGTGGGGGATGGAATACTGGACCAGTACACGTGGTACCTACCGGGATTTCTGGAAGCCTGGGCAGGATGCAGCGCATACCAGAAAATGGTGGCCTTTCTGGGCACAGGCAGCTCTGTGGATACAAAGTTTGCCAAAAGAATGTCCCTTTTGCAAAGTAAAAGATACCTGTGCATGAAGGGAGCACAGCAGGCAGGATTCATGGCTCAAGTGGAGTGCCACTGGCTGGATTTCAGCTTACCAACCCCACACTGGGCATCCTGGTGCACCGAATGCAGTTGGCACAGCTGTACGAGATAGTTCTGGTGGTTTCAATATAGGAGGGAAGAAAATAACTGGAGAAATAAGCACTCCAGTGAATATACAGTTGCAAAGATAAGTATTCCCAAAGAAAGGAACATAATTTAACAAGAGGGTATAGCAAGGAGACCTGCGTGTGTGTGTGTGTGTGTGTGTGTGTGTGTGTGTGTGTGTGTGTAGTGGGGGAATAGCAGAAGGCCTGAAAGAGGCTGACATCTAGCTAAAGGAGGTAACAGCATGTGCAAAAGACTCCCTGTGGCTAGGTGGAGGATAGCACATTCAAGGAATTGAGAGAAAGCTTTAGGATATCTGGGTTAAAAGTGCAGGCTGAGCCAGGTGAGTATGGTGGCACATGCTTATAAACCCAGTATTGGGAAGTTGATACAGGAGGATCACAGGTTTGAGGCCAGCCTCGGCTAGTTAGGCCTTCTACAACTTAATGAGACTCTGTTTCAAAATAAAGATTAAATAGGGCCGGGGTGTATCTTGGAAGTAGAATTCTCCTGGGTTCCATTCAGGAGAAAAAATTAATTAAAAGTAAATTAAAAAATAGGTAAAAGTACAATCTGGAGGGGAGGTAGGAGGGCTAGATTCTGTAGGATTTTGTAGGTCAGGATAAGAACTTTGTACTTCTTTTTACAAACAGCATAAAGGCATTGACTAGTTTTGGGCAGGAGAACAGTGACAAGAGCTGATCCGTGTTGCCAAAAGTTGCTCTGGCTGCAGAGCAGAGGCTGGTTGTGGAGGCTGTGGTCATGGGGCTGGTCTACTTGCAGAAGGCCATTGCAGATGTCCAGCCAGAGGGGCGTGGCAGTGGAGAAGGTAAGATGCCAACAGTCCGAGGCAGGCTCAGCAGTGAGACCCACAGGTCTTGGAGTGGACTGACCATGTAGGTGAAGTAGAGGGTGTTGTCAAGCAGATCTCCTTCCCTTCCTTTCCCCCAGTCAAATTTCAAAAGTCAACAATTTTAAGTCTTTTGTATTGGTTTCCTAGAGCTCCTGTAACAAATTCCCACAAAACAAATGACCTACAGATACAGAAGTTTACTCTTTCATAATCCTGGAGGCCTTAAGTTAAAAAATCAAAATATTAGCAGGGTTGGGGTTCTTCTAATGACTCTAGTGGAAAATCTTTCCTCTCATTTGCCAGTTGCCGATGGCTTCAAGCATTTCTTTCTTGTAGTTGCAGAACTTCAGTTTCTGCCTCTGTCTCCATATGGTCTCTTTTTCCTCCCTCCCTCTCTCCCTTCCTTCCCTCCTCTTCCTTCTTCCTTCCCTTCCTTTTTTCTTTCATTTCATACCAATGATTAAACCCAGAGGCATTTTTACCTCTGAGCTATCCCCCAGCCCTATTTTATTTTGAAACAGGGTCTTGCTAAGTTCCTGAGGGGCTCACTTAATTCAGGATGAGCTCATCTTGAGATCTTCATCTTAATGCTATCTTCAAAACCCCCTTTCCAGATAAGGTTATACTGACAAATTCTGGGGTTGGAATATGTACATATCTCTGTAGGGGCCACCATTCACCCCAATACAGACATCACATACATAGTGCTTTACATACGCCGTGGCAGGGGCTGTAAGAACTGGCCTGTGTGCCCACATCGTTGTCTCTGTACATCATTGGCCGAGCAGTAAAGGGTCTGTCTTCAGTTCCTAAATACTAGTTTAGATCTTAAGTGCCCCTCAAAGCTCCAGGTGTCCCTGTGTCTCGAGGGTGGCACTATTGGGAAGTGATGATAGCTCTGGAAGGTGGGGCCCAATGGGATGTCTTCAGGTCATTGGACGTTTGCCCTTGAGTGGGACTGTGGAACCTCGACCCTGTCTTTTTCTTTCTCTTTTGCTCCCTGGCCATGATATGAGTAGATTTTGTCTGCCACATGTTCCCACCAGGATGTAATGCCTCAGTGCCGGCCAAAAAGCAACGGGCTTAATCAATCATGGATTGGAACCTCTGAAACTATGAGCCCAAATAAGTTTTAATAATTTTTCAGTTGATTAACTCAGGTATTTGTTGTTTACTGTGATGATGTGTTGCAAACCTGACTAGCACACCAAGTAACCTAAAGGAATTGCCAAATCTGAAAGACACACTGGTCTTTGTGAAGCTTTGTGCTTCCTTCACAGCAGCGTCCCTTCCCAGGCATGCTCCCATCATCAGATATAATTCGTGCATGTCATCACCTGGCACTGAAGTCTTCTCTTGTCTCACTTGTGTGGGAGGCTGTTGATGGAAGCAATTGTTACTGATTTACCTTTTTACCTTCATAGCTGGCAATGTGCCTGGCAAAGAAGGAACTGCATGGCCTTTAAGTCACTTCACATTAAACTGTAACAAATCCAGGATGTAATTTTGCTGTTTTTTTAATCAAACCACAATTAACTGTTTAATTAATTAAAAATTACCGAACAGCTGATCCATTTTTTTAATGGATACAGGATATAAATAAAAATCATCATGTACTGTATAGTTTTCATGTAACTGCCATAATATAAAGATGGATAAGTACTGGTTCTCATATTTTAATAGCTCAATCTGTTGGAAAGACTCATCTGAATAAATTAACTATAAATCAGTAGTAGTTACTATAATAAAGGCATAAATAAATTACTACGGAGGCACAGAACAGGAAACTACTATTTGCTCTGGGCGTGGCTAGAGAAGGCATCAAAGAGAAACATTTGAATTGGTCCTTGAAGGATGCGGAGGAATTTTCCAGAGGAAGGATATTCCAGAGTAAGATGAAATCAGTAGGTGATCATATTGGAGCCAGTAATATCGATTCAAGAGTAAAAATTCAGAGTCATTTCAAGAAAAATAAGAATCTCAAAGACACAGGAGGCAGAGAGAAAGTAGTTCAATACATTCAGTGAATATGACTTGACACTGAAAGCACATGACCGACAACTCTAGAATAAGAAGCACCAGGAGGCCATTCTTCAGCAGACCCTGGGTCTTTATTATAAGGATGGGGTGTCTGCCTTCTTCAGATGTCAATTAGAAGTGTGGTCTAAGTTTTCTCTATGGCAATCTGTAAATCTATATTTTAGTCAGGGCTTTGTGCTTTTGGCTTAATATATAATGTCCTGGAAAACTCTAAATTATTTGCCTTTTTCTTTTTTTTTTCCTAAGAAAAAAGAACCCTCTTTCAAAAGCTACACGATGGTGCTGGATTTAGTTCATTTTAGCAAAGGTCACAGCATTTCTGAACAGTAAACACTATTACCAGATCTTTCCAGTGTCTGGATGTTTGGCAGGCATGCCTCCATCTGGAATAAATGACTGGAGCTCCAGGGGCATAGGACAGCTGTGGGCCTGTGAAGCCTGTGGGTATCTGGAAGAGGCAGATGCATCCTGTTTCTCTTTAGATGCAGCCAGGAAAAGAACCAAGGCAAAAACCCTCCATTTTGCTTGAATCAACCAGGCTATTGAACCAGTTTAGTGCATGTCTGGTATACTGGTTTCAATTTGGCTTTAGAAACTAAATGGGTAAGAGGAGATTTAGTTGAGAGACTGCTGTCAGGAATCTAGGATTACTTTCAGTTGTAACTTGGCAGCACCTGGATTTGAGTCCTAGGGCATTTCCTTCTGCAAGGATAATATCAGCCATTAATATACTTGCATTTATAGAGCTTTATTCTTCAGGGAATATGAAACCCTTTGGAGAGGTCAGCTAATTAATTTCTGTAGTGTTTTAGGTTAGACTTATATGTTTTATGAACTTGAAGGTAATATGATTAGTAAGTCATGAAAACATTTAATCATTTTTGCAAGGAGTCTTAGTAAGGAAGTAATAGAAAATAGGTAAAGAACAGAAGTTTTAGATGTCCTAAGAAGTATTTCCATCATTGCCCCATAGCAAGACCCTCACAGGAACTAAAGAAAGGAAAAATTAGAAAAAGAACCAATATTAGCCGGGGGTGTGGTGGCACATGCTTGTAATCCCTGTGCTTGGGAGGCTGAGACAGGAGGATCACACAGGTTCAAAGCCAGCCTCAGCTACTTAGAGGGGCTCTCAGCAACTTAGTGAGACCCTGTTTCCAAATAAAATAGAAAATAGGTTTGGGATCTCAGACAGCCTCAGCTACTTAGTGAGGCCCTCCACAACTTAATGAGACCCTGTTTCAAAATAAAGAATTTAAAAAACAGGGCAGGGGGTTTAGTTCAGATATTGAATGCCCCTGGGTTTCATTTCCAGACCCACAAAAAATAAATAAAGAAAAAATAAAGAAAAAAAGAAAATAGGTCTGGGAGTATAGCCTGGAGGTAGAAGGCCCCTGGGTTCCACCCCCAGTACCACACACACACACACACACACACACACACACACACACACACACAACAACAACAACAACCAACCAACCCAAAAGAACCAATATTACAAATAGAGAAATAACATGCCTTAAAATTCTAGGGGAAACCTTAGTTATGCTAATATGGAGCCACTAAAATTATCCATTTCTCTAACTTATTAGCAGCTATGCAGTCAAAGATTGCACAGTGTCTTTTTTTGTTTTTGTGGTAGAAAAATCACTGGACCCTGATCCAGGAAGACTTGAGTTTGAGTGTTGTCCTTATGACTTATGAACTGTCTTATCCTCAGCAGGAAACTTGGCATTTTGGAATAATAATTTTTTAAAATTATGAAATGATTAATAATTGCTCAACCGTATACTCTTCTCTCCACCTTAAGAATCCGCCTCCTGGTTCAAGATGCTGTCATTTTCACTTGAATCACTGAAAATGACTCGCAATTTCACTTCTATTTCATTTTTTTCCTCTGCTGTCTTTCCCACATGGTTGTTGGAGGCATCTTTTAAAATTCATCATTCAGATTTTGTCATATTTTCTTTAGACTGTGACCCACTACTGGCATCTATTCATATTTAGAATACAGCATAAATTCCTTACCAGAGTGTTAAAGGCCTTGTATATTCTGGCCTTGCTACCTTAACTTTGACTGCATTTTGCCACAGCACTACTGTTCACAATGGTTTGACCAGGCAGACTTTTCTGTTCCATGGCTAAAACCAGCTTGTTTTACGCCTAGGCCTTTCCTGTTTTATCACCTGAAAAGTTTTCTGATTCCTGAATATCTCCTTTTTCTTTCTTTTTTTTTTCCTTTTGGTGGTACTGGAGATTGAACCCAGGGGCATTCTACTTCTGAGCTATGCCCTCAGCCCCATTAAATTCTCTTATTTTTAAACAGAGTCTAACTAAGTTGTAGAAGGCCTCACTAAGTTGCTGAGGCTGGTGGTAAATCCGTGATCTTCTTGACTGAGCCTCCCAAGTACTGGGATTACAAGTGTGCACCACCATATCCAGTTTTTTTTTTTTTAATATTTTGGTTTTCAAGTCTCAGGTCAAATACTCTCTCTTCAGAGAGGGCATCCCTGATGACTATATCTACTAAAGTAGCATTCTCTGACATTTCTCAACAACCTTTCATTTATTACTCTGTGAAATTTTCTTGTCTAGTTAATTGTTTATTTACTGTTAGTTCCTCCTGCTACACTGTCAGCTCTGTGAGGGACAATATTTTTTCTGTTGTTTTTACAGTGAATTCCCAGAGTTTAAAGCAATACTTGGCATTCTAGTTTATACTAGGAAATCAATAAATACATAGTTTTGAAAGAATAATGAATAAGTTTAATTGTGATAATGCATATGGAAGTGTTTAGCCCACAAAATGCTTCAATTTATTTCTATTTCCTTGTTTTTGGAAACTTAACTTGTTCCAGCATTAGTTTCTCCTGGCCAGTAGGAAATATCTATGAAATGCTAGACATTGTTCTAACTGCCTTTAGTAAAATAAATAATTTTCCAACCATCAGAGACATGAACTATCATTAATGTAATTATTTAGATGACTGGACTAAAAGACGGAGGGGTCAAGTAACAGAGGGAGAAAGATAGTAAATGGTGAAACTATGATTTAGACTCAGGCAATTTGACCCTACAACTATAGTATCACTAACTTATTCAAGACCTCTTTGTTAGCCTGGCCTTAAAGTCTTCCAACAATCCAGCAGCAGCCCTCTCTCCCAACCTCTTATCTCACTATTTATTCATTCACTCTTTCATTCACATACTTGTTCGATATAAATGGAGTATCTACTTGCCATCTAGTAGGCACAGACCTAGATCCTAAGACGGAAGAACTGTATGACTCAGTGTCTTTCTTCAGGTCTTTTGAGGGAAGAGAAAGGAGGGGATGGATAAAATTGTGAACATCCTTATTTTACCAATCTTCTAAGCATAATATAACTTTGGGTAAATTTGAGCATGGATTTTATTTATTTTCCAACCCAAGATTGTTCTTTTCATGACAAATGATAGATTTCAACATTTATGGTGTCTTTCAGATACCTGATTTCTCCAAATACTGCCCCAGCTTTCAGAGTAACCAGAACCTTAGCACCATCGGGGCCTCCAAGAACTTGGACTTCTCCTTCCTTGATGATATACATTTCCTTACCGATTTCTCCCTACATATCAAATAGAAGAAGAAATAGTAGTCATTTTATTATTGACAACTATACCCAGAATTAAGATATATAAACTCTTCTAGAAGAGTAAATGCCAAGTGAGGGAAGCCACGAACATCATTGTAAAAGTAGTTACTGGAAGAACTAAGGTAGTTATAGATACTGATTGGACATGTCATATGAATGGAAATGATAGGAAGATAATTCTTCTCAACATGTGACCACTGTAAACCACCACCGAACACATGAAGATATTTTACTCAGTAGACTGCTTCAAGAATGGGAATGGGCAGGAGAAATAACTGACCAGATGGATATGGTGACCACTGCTATGCTTTGAAAGAGGTGCACGGTCTATCCAAAGAGCATGGGACCCAGCCATTCAAAGGTCCGTTCTATTCTTTTGGCCATGGAATGGAAGTCTGATTTTGGGAACTGAGGCATAGGCAATCTTTGAGCTATTATGCTTTTGCTATGTTGAGAAAAAGTGTTAATGCTACACGTTGTTTTTCTTAGTTCTTGCTTATGTATGGGATGCTTAGAAGCCAGGGAAATGGCCCTTGATCAAGCCCTAAGAATTCAGTTCCTGGGATATTCACATGGTCTCTGTATGAATATTATTCTGTATGTCTGAGACAATATGGCAGGGTGTACCTGGCTTTCAGCACTGTTTCATATAGTCACAATGACTTTTAATGTGTATTTAGTACTTTGTTTGGAGTCTGCACCATGCCTGGTCATATAGCTTTCTATGAGCAGCCCCATATAATGACCCTATACCCAAGACTCAGATGGGCTTCATGAGGTGAAGATATTTTGTTCATATCTCTGTGGTACATTGAAAACAAAAATGCATCCTTGCTACCCTCAAAAAAGCAGGGCCTAGGATGCTCCTGCCTGATTTCTTTAGTCTTTTCATATGTATTTCTTTTTCTAACAGTTCTTGACTATATCATTTGCTATAATCAATATTAAGCTGCAAACATAACTTTATGTTGAATCATGTGAATCTTTACAGCAAATAACCAAAGTAGTAGGTGGGTGACTGTGATGTGGTGGGACATAGCTCACTTTTAATTCCAAAAAGAATAAATATGTTTTACGAGAGACCTCAGTGACAATAAAAACCTCAGTGACACTTGGGTCCTGAAAGGCTGTTAAATTTTATATAGAAAAATTTGCATAATACTGATCAAGCTATTTAGGTAAGACCCTACATTTGAGACAAAGTAGGGTCTTGATTGCCTTGAGCTATTGCTGTAGTTTGAATATATCCTTCAAAGTTCAAGTGTTAGACGTGTGGTGGCACACGCTTGTAATCCCCGTGCTTGGGAGGCTGAGACAGGATGATCGTGCAGGTTCAAAGCCAGCCTCAGCCTCAGCTACTTATGAGGCTCTCAGCAACTTAGTGAGACCCTGTTTCCAAATAACATATAAAATGGGTCTGGGAGTATAGCCCGGAAGTAGAAAGCCTCTGGGTTCCACCCCCAGTACCACCAAAAAAAAAAAAAAAAAAAAAAGTTCAAATGTTGAAGATTTAATCTTCAAATTCATATGTTAATGGTATCTGGAAGTGGGACTTTGGGGAGGTGATTAGATGGTGTTCAGGAGTAGATTCCTCAGTTCTAGGATTAATGGAGTGTCATCAGAACAGTTTTGTCGTCAAAGTGAGCTTTTTCTGGCAAGCTTGCTCTATCTTGTCCTATGGTGCCCTTCACCTCTCATGACCCAGCAAGAAGGCCATTCCCAGATGCTGAGTAGATGCTGGTGCCATGCTCTCGGACATTTCCTCCTACAGAACCCTATGCTAAATAAACCTTTCTTCTTTGTAAATTTCCCAGACTGTGGTATTCAGCAATAGCAAGAGAAAATATGACTAAGGCAGCTATAAAAAAAAAAAGTGGCACAAGTGGGTGTGGTGGCGTACACTTGTAATCCCAATGCTTGGGAGGCTGGGACAGGAGGATCTCACAGGTTCGAAGCCAGCCTTAGTTACCTAATGAGGCTCTCAGCAACTTAGTGAGACCCTGTTTCCAAATAAAGTATACAATAGGTCTGAGAGTATAGCCCGGAGGTAGAAAAGCCCCTGGGTTCCACCCCTAGTACCACACACATGCAAAAAAAAGTGGCGTGAGTACAAAGAATTCACTTACTTGGCTTAGGAGAGGAGTTTGAGGATATTTGATGAACTCAAATAATATTATTACTCTAATTTTCAAAGGATCAGAATACACTAAGATCAGCTCAAGATTAAATAATACTGATTATAGTTTATGCTCTGAGATGACTAAGACAATGTCTACATTTTCTGGTGCTGAGCACAAGACTTGATATACAGTACGCATTTATTTGTGAATGAAGGAAATATTGCTGACTGCTCTCTGGAAAGTTCTTTGATACTTAGGGTTCTGTTCCTGAGCATCAGTGTATTGTAATGATCAGGTTGAGTTTAAAGTTAACAGACTCCACCTTTTACAAGACATCTAAGAAATCAAAATTGACACTTTATCTCCCCATTATCCTCATGAGGAATGTAGAGTAAGTACTACTATTCCCATTTTTAAAAAGGGCAAAAATTGACTTTATCTGACTAGCCAACATCCTATGACCTCTTAATTAGAAGAAAAAGGAAGCCTAGAACCTACAGTATTTCTCAAGTGAGAAATGGAAGAACTATGCTTACATTTTGCATTGTGCAACATATTAATCACATATTTATATTCAAATATGGATCTAAGTAGTAATTATAATATAGATGGATTTTATAGTTATATATACTATCAATGCTAATAATAATAATATCTTGTATTTGCCTAGTAATTTTATTTTTTATTTTATTTTTGTGCTACTGGAGATGAAACTCAGAGACTTTTACTTCGAGCTACACTCCAATCATGATTTTATGTCTTTTTTGGAAACAGGATCTTGCTAGACTTATGCTAGTCTCACCATTTGGTGAGGCTGTCCTCGAACCTGTGATCCTCCTGTCTCAGCCTTCCAAATACAGGAATTACAGGCATGTGCCACCACACCTAGCTTGCCTAGTACTTTAAAAAGTCATAAGGATATTTGATATTTGCACAATTCCTTATTTTAATTCCTTTATTTGTTCTCTCAGACATAATATTTTATAGTTGGAAAATATCTCACAGACATGAACTCATCTAGTTCTTGTAAAAATCTCAGTGAGGTCAAATACGGAAGGAATTATTACTCTTAGTTAAAAATTGGCATCAGGTGTGGTGGTGTATGCCTGTAATTCTAGTACTTGGGAGGATGAGACAGGAGGATCTCAGTTTTAAGACAGTTTCAGCAACTTAGCAAGACTCTGTTTCAAAATAAACAATAAAAAAGGGATGAGAACAGAACTTGGAAGTAGAATGTCACTGGGTTCAACCCCAGTACCACACACACATACACACAAACAAAATTGCTAGTAGAGGTTTAGGAAGGTAAGTATATTGAGCAAAGTTACGAAGAGGTTTAGAAAGATAATTTTTGCTGGGCGTGGTGGCGCATGCCTGTAGTCCCCTCATCCGCCAATAGTGGGGCGCTAAAACAGGAGGAGCATAGGTTTGAAGTCAGGCTCAGCAACTCAGTGAGGCCCTCAGAAACTTAAAAGAGATCCTCTTCCAAATAAGAAGTAAAGTCGGTCTGGGGATGTAGCATGGAACTAAAATGCCCTAGGTTCAATCCTATTACTACAAAAAAAAAAATAAAATAAAATAAAAAAAAATAAAAAAGACAAAGAAAAAAGAAAGAAAAGTGTTGAGCAAAGTGATACACTAGAATACCTATGTCATCTGACTCCAGATAGACCATACATAATGAATTCAACACCAAGATCAGTGTCTTAAAAACCATCAAAATAGAAACAGATGATTTGAAAAAGAAGGCAAAGTGTTCCCTGAAGTACTTTGGGCAGTCATGATGAGGATAGGGTCATATTCCTTATTTATTTATTTATTTATTTATTTATTTATTTATTTTTTGCACAAGATAATCCTCAAGGAGCTGGAATGATTTTTTGAAGGCAGTTATTGCAACTGACTGGAGGTAGAAGTACGTAATGGGTACTTAAATATAGTTCAGCAGTTTCAATTATTTCTTAATGATCATTTCAATAATTTTCCAAGGAGATCTGGCATAAAAAACAAACCCAAATTTCCACTATTTCTTGCATATTTCTAGGCTAATTTCAGCCTTTCCTGCAAGTTTAATTAGCATTCAAATAAATAGACATCCCTCTGAGAATAAGAACTGACAGCATGTGCAGAATAAGATGGAACGAAGTTCTTGTGGCTGGTGTCTACTAATTTGGAGAAAGGGTAGAAATGCAAGAGCTTCACACAGAGCGAGGTAGTCCTTAGTGAGAGTACATGTCAAAATCTCAGGGTTCCTGTGTAGGAGCCTATTTCCAAGGCTAGTGGGGGGCATTAAGATGCTCAAGTGTACCTCATCAGAAAAAAGCAGGGCTATCCACAGCACAACTCCCAGATCATCAGCATCACTTAAGAGCTTATTTAGAGGTTCAGATTCTCAGGGCCCACTGCAGAAATGTTAAATCAGAATCTCTGGGAATGAAGTCCCTAAAGCCTATGCTTTAAGAAAATCTCTGGGTGTTTTTCTACATTGCTCTGTAGCATTCTGAGAAAATAATCTTAGAGCAGTTCCAATTACCCACTCGGTAAGTGTAGAAAGCATTTTGAGGATTAGGCCATTCAGCAAACTCAGTCTGAAACCCTTCCGTTTCTTCAAGTATTTAGGTCACTTTAAATTGAACGTGCTTTTCCCCTTTCTCTTTCTCTTCAGTGTTTTGTGGAAATGATAAGCAAAAACCAAGATGGGTTCAGTAGTCTAAAGCCCACTCAAGTAGCAGCTTTTCTTCTTGGTCAATATCTACTATTATGTAAAATACGGAAACGTGACTTGTAATTCTCCTGTCTTCTCACTTCTTTTTCCTTTCCTTTATGGTGTTCCCTGATCTTTTTTTTTTTATTATTGGCGATGAATGTGATGTGATGAGAACATTGGAAATGAGAAGGCTGGCCCTCTGCTCTGCATTTCACACTTCGTTAAGCAAATGGTCAGTGCTTAGGGGCCCAAGTACTACTGAAGTTTCCAGGAGTTATCTCAATTTTTAGTCCCTGCTGCTACTGGAACAAATTGAAAGGCCATTTTGCTACATTAAGGCCAGTTCATTCCAACGCAATGCTGCGCCAAAGGGGTCCTTAAACTGTGCTGTGGTTTGTATTTCCCATTTTAAGAAAAATGATTTCATTTTCTCAATCTGTCCCCCTCCCCCACTGAATATTGAACCCTGCGGCTTATGTATTGCTATGCGAGCACTGCACCACTGAGCTATAGACTCATCCTTTTTAATTTTGAAACAGGGTCTCAGCGAAGTTGCCCAGGCAGGCTTTAAACTTGTAAGTCTCTTGCTTCAGCCTTCTTATTTGTTGGTATTATAGGTGTGCACCACTGTGCCTACTTTTACCTTGGATGAATGGGCATGGGACTATATATTCTTAGTTTTTGTTATGACACAATCCAGCCTTCCTTTTTCTTCTTTTATCTCTGTTCCCTTCTCTGATTCTTCTTCATCAGTGTTGGTATTCTTCAAAGTTACAACCTTGGCCTTCTTTCTCTTATGTTTATTTGACCTTTTTTCTTTTTCTTTTGGTATGTGCGGAACTGGGGTTTGAACCCAGGGTTGCTCTACCTCCAAGCTACACCCCTATAATTTCTTTTTTTAAAATTTGAAATAGAGTATTAAATTACCATGCCATGTTGGCCTCAAATCTGAGATCCCCTTGTTTTAGCTTCCCAAGTACTGGGATTACAGGTGGGCCACGGCATCTGGCTTTCTATTGGCCTCTTGAAATTAGCTTCCACTAAACTGCGGTTCTCAAACATTGATCTCCAGTGCCATTTTTTCTCCTTAGGCTGACTTCCGCTTGTGACCTGGTATCTCCACCTCATACCTTCACATACGAGCCTCCATTTGACTTTGTCTTTCTCTACTATCTCAGTCACTTATTTGCTTCCATTTCTTGTATATGCCAAACTTTGTCTTATCTATTGATGTGTGACTCATCAAAAATACTATCCTCTGTGCTGGCTTTGTTTGCTTTTTAGATTTTTCCTAAAGAATTATTATTATTTTTATTATTTGAGATGAGACAAAGATCATGCCCGACAAACTGAAAAAACAAAAACAAAAACAAAAACAAAAAACACCTCATTCTCTTCCAACCTTCAATCTAAATTAGTGCCTTTGACAATACATGCTCTCAGGGCAACCTTTGTTTTTTTTCCTTTGTAAAACAGCACAATTTTGAGTTACTAATTTATTTAATTTCAATTGTTTATCACTTTGCTCTTCCATCACTCCATTGTTCTCAACTTGGCTGCATTTTTAAATTATATGGAAGCATTTAAAAAAAAATAAACCAATATGTGAGCTTATCCAGACCAATTGAATCCATGGGTGTGGACCCAGACTCCTTCATTCAGCTGATTCTTTTTTCAGGGGGGGGACAGGGGGTGGAACCCAGGGGCTTTCTACCTCCAGACTGTTCTCCCAGACCTTTTTTTTTTTTTTTTTTTTTTTTTTTGGAAACAGGGTCTCACTAAGTTGCTGAGAGCCTCACTAAGTAGCTGAGGCTGGTTTCCAACCTGTATGATCTTCCTGTTTCAGCCTCCCAAACGCTGGGATTATGAGTGTGCTCCATCATGCCTAGTTTCGGCTGATTCTGATGTAGGCTGTGAATTAGATTTCAAAGTGCTAGACTGTAAAGCCCCGGTAGGTGAGACCATTCTTTATATCTCAGTACTCAGCATGGTGTCTGCCTCATAGTACTCAAAAATATTTATTGAATTTCATTAAAGAAACCATTCTAAACTTGTTGTAACATCTCTCTCATTGGAGTTCTCTGCACTACATCTGCAGATGCCATTTCTTTCTCTCTACCTCTGCTCATGGTGGTTCTTTCTTTGACTCAACCTATATAATCCTCCTGTCTCGGCCTCCCAAATGCTGGGATTACAAGTGTGCGCCACCACCCCAGGCTACAACGGTATTTTTAAAGCTGCATAATAGTCTAGTCTGTCTGCCAAACTATGGAACCAGCCAAGATGTCCATTAAAACAGATGAATGGATTACAAAACTATGGGATATGTATACAATGGAATTTTACTCAGTCATAAAAATACACAATTACATCATTTTCAGGGAAATGGACGGAACTGGAAGACATTATGCTAAGTGAGATTAGTCAGTACCAAAAAGTAAGAAATCAGATGCTTTCCCTAATGTATGAAATGTAAGGTAAAACGGGTCATAGGAGGATCTCCAGGTGAAAAAGAAGATCCTATAGAGGAATAAACAAGGCAACCTAACTGAGGGGATGAGAGGGGGGAAGAAGGAAATGCTCTAAAGCAAATGAAGTACTTAAACATATTGATGTCAACCACTAAGCCAAGCATGGGAAGGAGGGATGGGGAGGGAATGGGGTGGGGATTGGGTACGGGCTCACTGGGTGATGTTTGCATGTATATCTACACAAGGTTTTTTTTTTTATCCCATTATGAGGTATGAATACAATGAATCAATTAAAAAAAATAAAATAAATAAAAATATAAAATAAAAATAGTCTAGTCTGTGGAAACATTCTAATCAGTTTCCCAATGGTTGTTATTAGAAATAATTCTAAAATTAGCATTCTCTCAGATAAATAATTTTACACATCTCTGATCACCTAGAGGGAAGAAAAGAAATGATGACCCAGGATTTTATATCTGGAGAGACTAACTCAATGCCTTGCATCCCTGGGATGAACCCTACATGGTCATGATGTATGATTTTCTTTATGTGCTTTTGAATGCTTGTTACTAGTATTTTGCTTAGTAGTTTTGCATCCAAATCCATGAAAGATATAGGCCTGTAGTTCTCCTTCCTTCAATTGTATTTATTTGGTTTTGGTATTAATGTGATGTTGGCTTCCTAGAATGTATTTGGGAGAGTTCTGTTTTTTTTCAATTTCACTAAATAGATTGAAGAGTATTGGTATTTGTTCTTCTATAAAGGTTTTATAGAATTCACTTGGGAAACCATCTGGTCCTGGGCTTTTCTTTGATGGTAGGCTCTTTATTGCTGTTTCAATCTCTTTGATTGTTGTTGGTTGATTTAAATGTTCTATAACTTCTTGACTCAGTTTAGGAGGGTTGTATTTATCTAGAAAGTTGTCAATTTCCTCCAGATTTTCCATTTTGTTGGAGTATAGTTTTTCAAAGTAGTTTCTGATAATACTTTGGATTTCTACATTGTCAGTAGTAATATCTCCATTTTCATTTCTTATCTTCATAATTTGGGTTGATTCTCTCTTGTTTTTTAGTTTGGTTGGCTAGTGGTTTGTCTATCTTGTTAATTTTTTCGAGAAACCAGCTTTTGGTTTTGTTGATTATATGTATTGTTTATTATTCTATTTCATTAATTTCTGCTTGATTTTAATAATTTCCTGTCTTCTACTGGCTTTGGGGTTAGATTTTTCCTGTTTTTCAAGGTCCTTGAGGTGTGTCATTAGGTTATTTATTTTTTTTTTTGGTGGTACTGGGGTTCCTGGAAGCCCTTCTACCTCCGGGCTACACACCCAGACCTATTTTAACATTTTTATTTAGAAACAGGGTCTCCTATGCCAGCACGCGCGGCTGGCTTCGAACCTACGCGATCCTCCTGTCTCTGCCTCCCAAGCGCGGGGATTACAAGCGTGCGCCACCATGCCCGGCTCTGTCATTAGGTTATTTATTTGATGATTTTCTGTTTTTCTTATATGAGCACTCAGTGCTATAAATTTTCCTCTTAATACTGCCTTCAAAGTGTCCCAGAGGTTTTGATATGTTGTATCTTTATTTTCGTTTGTTTCTAGAAATTTCTTGATTTCACCTCTTACATCTTCTATGACCCATTCTTCAGAAGTGTGGTGTTCAGCCTCCACATGTTCATATGGTTTCTCTGGGTCTTATAGTTGATTTCTAATTTCATTCCATTAATGTCTGAAAAGACACAGGGAAGTATGTAACATCTTTTGTATTTGCTAGTGCTCACTTTGTGGCCTAGGATGTGTTCAATTTTGGAGAAGGTTCCATGAACAGCTGAGAAAAATGTGAACTTTGCTGTAGTTGGGTGAAATATTCTCTATGTGTCCAACAGGTCCATTTGATTAATGGTGTTTTTTAGTTCTGATGCATCTTTACTGACCTTTTGTCTAGAAGATTGGTCTAATGGGTGAGAGGAGTGTTGAAGTCTCCCAGCATTATTGTATTGGGATTTATGTGGATTTTAATGTCACATAGAGTTCATTTTATGAAAGTAGCTGCACCTATGTTTGGGGCATAAATTTTTATTATTGTTATTTCCTCTTATTGCATTTTTTCTTTTACCATTAAAAAACAACCTTCTTTGTCTCTTCTAATAAGCTTGGACTTAAAGTCTAGCTGGTCTGATACCATAGTTGCTACTCCTGCTTGTCTTCAAGTTCCATTGGTATCAATTACGTTGTTTCAGCCCTTTACCTTAAGTTTGTTACTATCTTTACTTGTAAGGTGTGTTTCTTGTGAGCAGCAGATAGATGGGTTCTGTTTTTTAATCCATATTGCCACTTTATGTCTTTTTATTGTGGAATTGAGGCCATTTACATTCAGGGTGATTATTATTTTTTTTTAAATTTTTTTTGTGGTACTGGGCTTCCTGGAAACCCTTCTACCTATGGGCTACACTCCCAGACCTATTTTATACCTTTTTTTATTTGGAAACAGGGTCTCTTAAGCCAGCACGGCTGGCCTCAAACCTGCACAATCCTCCTGTCTCCACCTCCCAAGCACGGGGATTTCAAGAGTGTGCCACCACACCCAGCACATTCAGGATGAATATTAAGAGATGATTTTTAATTCCTATCATGTTAAGATTTTATTTGAGTTTGAAATACTGTTTGTTCTTCTTTGCTTAATTGTTTGCTGTATGGAAATTCTTGTTTCTTTGGTTCTGGTGTGTATTACTTATTTCTTCTTTGCAGTTAATTTCTTTGAGCATTTTTGTAGTGCTGGTTTTGAAGACTTAAATTACTTCAGCTTCTGTTTGTCATGGAAGCTTCTTATTTCCTCATCTAATTTGAAAGATAGTTTTGCTGGGTAGGAAATTTTTGGCTGGAAGTTGTTTTCTTTCGGAGTTTGGAATAATATGTTATTCCAGGCTGTTCTGGCTTTCATGACTTGGTTTGGGAAGTCTGGAGTGATTCTAATTGGTTTGCCTCCGAGTGTCACTTGGCCCTTTGTTTTTGTTGCCTTTTAAGATTCTTTCCTTGGCTTCTAGATTGGTCATTTTGACTATTGTGTGGTGTGGGGGACCTTTTCTCTGATCTTGTCTAAAAGGAGTTCTATAAGTTTACTGAACCTGTGTGTTGACCTCTTGCTCTATGTTTGGAAAATTTTCTATTACTTCTTTGAAGAGATTGTTGATCCCTTTGGTTTCACCTTATTTTCCTTCCTCTATGCTGATAATTCTTAGGTTAGCTTTCTTAATTTAGGACCATATTTCTTCAATGTCCAATTCCTGTTGATGAATTGTTTTTTCTATGTTATAAACTATGCATTCATTTTTGGAGTGATCATCTTCTAGAAGTGAGATTCTATTCTCCATGTGGTCTAATTGATTGTTTATAGTTTGAATTGATGCCTTTACTTCAATGATTGCATCCTTTATTTCTTTCAGACTCTTTAAATTCTTTTCTAAAATCCTGAATTATTTCTACAGTTACATTCCTGATTTGATCTTCTGGCCATATCTGCATTTCTGTGTTATCAGGTTCTGTTATTGTGGGGTTGTGAGAGCTTATTGCTCAGTTCCTCCTTCCCATGATTTCAGAGGTTTGTACTTGTTGCTTTTGGTTGATTTCTCTTCGACTCTAAGTGTTAGCTGTTATATTCAAGGGCGAGTTGTATTGTATTCAACACTGAAGGTTGAGTAAGGAGGAAAGCGAAGGATCAAATGAGAGAATAGGGTAAGGTCTCAGATAGGGTCAAATAGTATGATTATATGAGTTTGTTAAGGTAGTATATGCTATAAATTAGGTATAGTATCAATGTAGTAGTATTCTCATAACCAATGTATAGCTTCTAGTATAGTGATATTAATTGGATTTAATACAAGACAAGGGAGTGATAAAAAGAAGAGAAAAGGTAGAAGAGGGATAGAGAGGAGAGAGTAGGTATGTAGAAGGGGAGAAGTTTGGGAGTAGATTTGGGAAGAGGGTTAAAAAACAACAAAAACAAACAAAACAAAAATCATAAAAACAAAACAAAACAAAACAGATAAATACCCCCACAAACCCTCTCCAAAAAAAGAGAAAAAAAATTCAGTCAGGTATACACACACACACACACACACACACACACACACACACACACACAAAGAACTAAAAAACCCAAACAATTCCAACAACAAATTGATGTGAGTACAGATAAACTCAGCAGTCTCTCTCTGTTTAGATATCGAGTGCCATTGGCACCTTTCTGTCTGTGAGTCTGGTTCTCTGAGTCTTCTCAATCTATGCAGATGGTCAATATCAGTGGGGTTGGATTTAATATTGATTGATAGTGAAGTCTGCACACTTTCCACAGACTTGAAGTCTAGGTCTCTCCCTGCCTCTGTTGGTAGCATATGCCTCTGAGAACAAACTCAATGTAGGAATCTCAGTTCTCCCCAGCTAGGGCTGGGATAGTCTGACTTGTCTCTGTTCACCACAATTGGGAGGTCTGTGTTGTTCCCAGTGATCCTGCTAATTGGGTTTAGAGTTAAGCATATGACTCCCCCCACACTTTCCACTGATCAGAGCCTGAGTCTGTCTGAGCTTCTGATATGATCAGCAGCAGATCCCACTTCTATCTTTTCTGGGTTCTTCTCTGAATCACCACAACTTCACTTACTGTGCCCTAGACCTCTGGGGTGAGTTGTATCACAAAGTCTCAGACCCAGGGAGTTAGTCGCAGCTGCGCAAGACCCTGAGTGCACCAGGCTGGGCACTTTCCTTCAGGGAACTGCGAAGAGGGTATAGTAATTTCTGCCTCTCCTATTCCTGCACTGGGTTGACCTGCTAGATCTCAGACCCAGTGAGTTTATCAAAGCTGATTGAGTCCCTGGGGGTGCAATGCTGGTATTCCTCCAGTAGGGGCCGCTGTTTCATTTATGATTATAGAGTGCCTTGGGCTGGAGCTCTTGAGGGTGTGGTGAACTCACTGATGTTGCTGGCAAGATGGCGTTGCTGCCACGCCCTCGGCTGTGAGGCTAGTGTATTTGTTTTCTGATTTTGAGCTCTGCTTTGAATCTCTAGAGAACGTGATGGGCTTGGCCGGTAAAAATTTTAGTCAGTCTTTGAGCTGAAAGAACTGCTGCTGAATTACATCTGATTAGGCTGTAACTGGTTGCTTCAGCTCCTTTGTTTTTCCTTCCTGGAGTCTGGTTCTGTGAGACAAGATGGCGTCGGCATGGCAGCCGTCGCCGTGGTGGGCCGGTTTCTGTCCTCTGGCTGTTCTTCTAGTCTCCCTTTTCTCTGTCCCTTGTATTTATAGCTTTTATTTCTCTATTGATAGTATTTTCTGGCCATATAAGGCATTATTTTTGAAGCTATGAAGATCGAGTGTCAGCAGTCCTGGTAGAAGCTGCTTTAATTGGTCGCCATCTTCCCTCTCTCCAAAAAGGCAAGAGTTTTTAAACAAGATGTTCACTTAAGTCTTAAAAAATGAATTGGAGACAGATGTGGTGGTGCACATTTGTAATCCCTGCACTTGGGAGGCTGAGACAGGAGGATTGCACAGGTTCGAAGCCAGCCTCAGCTACTTAGTGAGGCTCTCAGCAACTTAGTCAGACTCTGTTTCCAAATGAAATATAAAATAGGTCTGGGAGTAGATCCTGGAGGTAGAAAGCCCCTGGGTTCCACTCCCAGTACCACACACACACAAAAAAATTTCATCCATCAACCTCTATCAACCAAAAGATATGGTAGCGATTATTTTTTGGGTGATGAACTTTTTACTTTGTGTTTTACGTTTTTTAAAAACATCTCAAGCAACTTAGTGAGGCCCTCTGAAACTTAGTGAGACTCTCTTTCAATATAAAATAGAGCTGAGGGGTGTAGCTCAGAGGTAGAATGTCCCTGGATTCAATCCCAAGTACCATATGTTGACCATTAAGAACATGTTTTTTTTTTTTTTTTTTTTTTTTTTTTTTTTTTTTTTTTTTGGTGGGTCTGGGGATGGAACCCTGGGGCATTTGACCTCTACCTATTTTTTATTCTTTATTTTGAAATAGTGTCTCACTAAGTTGCAGAGGGCCTCACTAAGTAGCTGAGGCTGTCCGTGAACCGCGATCCTCCAGTCTCAGCCTCCCGAATGCTGGGATTACAAGTGTGTGCCGCCACGCCCAGTGAAGAACATGTTTTATAATAATAAAATACACAGTGAAGTCTGAAAAATCTTGCATTAAATAGCCACTAACTAGGTAAACAAAATAGAGGTAACTGGTGGTTTGCTGAAGACAATCAACAAGTAGAACCACCTATCACTTATTAACTTATTCCTCCACTTAAAATATATGGAATTAGCTGGATGTAGTGGCACACACTTGTAATTCTAGCATTTGGAAGGCTGAGACAGGAGGATTGTATTTTGCAGCCAGCTTCAGCTACTACTTAGTGAGGCCCTTTGCAACTCAGTGAGACCCTGTTTTGAAATAAAGAATAAAAATTAGGGCTGGGGTTGTAGCTCAGAGGTAGAATGCCCCTGGGTTCCATCCCCAGTATAACCAAAAAAAAAAAAAAAATGGAATTAATGGGGTATGGTGATAGGTAATTTATACTTACACAAAGCAGATTTTCAGATTACCTGCATTTCTATTCTATGGTATATGTAATGAAATCTATATTATCTTGTTCCATCTTGAACTCTGAGAATACATTATCATTTTACAGAACTGTGTATCATAACTATTTCTAGATGACAGAATTAATTCACCCTACATATTTTTCATTTCGACTATGCTCATAACCTATGCCTAATATCATCAAATGCATTTGTTAGTTGAACATTTGAAAACAGTATGCACTTACCTTTTTGCAGACAAAGTCACCAGGCAAATAGATAGTGGATTTCAATCTTAGCAACATGTCATATATCATCTGAGTATCACAATCCTATATAAAGAGAAGAGTAATTCTATAACATGGGAAAACGAACAATATTCCAATGAATTTAAAATGCAATTTAAATAAACAGTAAAAGATGCTGTCTACGCTATTAATTGCTAATGGAAATAAACTTGATCTGAAATTTAGAAAAAAGATACCTAGAGTATAATGGCAAGAGCTGGAGCTTGATTAAATAGGTCTGGGTATGAATTGTGTTTCTATTATTTATTACTATCCAATCTATCATGTCCTCAGGTTCTTAATCTATAAAATGGTTATAAAAATGGTGTTTATCTCATCAGCAAAACTTAACATGACATTTATTAATAGTTGCTAGTGATGATAAGTATTGGTAGATTAAGATTAACATAGTTGATAATCTTTGATAAATATGTTTTTATAACATTTTATATGTCATTGCTAGCTATTATTTAATTTTACAAATGTGTCTTTCTTCCCCAAATTAATTATCATTTTCTTTTTTTGTGGTCCTGGGGATGGAACCCAGGACCATTCTACCTCTTAGGTACACGCCCAGCCCTTTTTTAAAATTCTTTATTTTGAAACATAGTTTGAGGTGCAAAGGGCCTAAGTAGCTGAGGCTGTTCTTGAACTGTTATTCTCCTGTCTCGGCCTTCCAAATGCTGGAATTACAAGTGTGTGCCACCACGCTCAACTTCTATTTTCGTTCTTTATTTTGAAACAGGGTCTCACTGCATTGCTAAGGCCCTCATTAAGTAGTAGCTGAGACTTTCCTTGAGCCACGATCCTCCTGTCTCAGCCTCCCAAATGTTGGGATTACAAGCATGAGCCACCATGCCCGGCTTATCATTTTCTTAAAGACAGAAAAAATGCACATAAGATATGAAAACAATATCTGTTGAGTGAATAACTATTTCTTTTTTTTTTGTTTGTTTTACTGGGGTTCTGGAAGCCCTTCAATCTCCAGGCTACACTCCCAGACCTATTTTATATTTTTATTTGGAAACAGGGTCTCTTAAGCTAGCACGGCTGACTTTGAACCTGAATGATCCTCCTGTCTCCACCTCCCAAGCGCGGAGATTACAAGCATGCGCCACCACGCCCAGCCTATTTCAATTCATTTTATTAGTGTAAGGAATAAGTTTCATTTGTTACAATATAACATATCTATGTGTGACTTATGTCTAAGTAATTATAAGTTATCTATATTAAGAACTAAAGAAAAATCTTTAGATGTTACAAAAATCTCACTCTACATAATGGTTTTTTGGACTTGAAATTGACAAGTATGTGTATTTATTTATTTATTTATTTATTTATTCTATTGTTGCATTATAGTCTCACATCATAATGTAGATCATGTTGACAATGGCATACCTTCACACAGTACTTGGTGCCCCCACAACCTCCTCATTTCTCTCTCTCCCAGTAACAAGTGCCCAGATTGACAATTCTATATTCACATGTATGCACATAGTCCCAGGTAGCATTTTAATTAATGAGCCTCAGTCTTCCTCCTTCCCTCCCCTTCCTCCCTGGCTCTGCTGAGGATCTACATAGTGGTTTTTAATCTTTTGTTTTCACCAAATGTTTTTATTTTTTTTTTCTTCTAAAGTTGCTATCATGTAGCAACTTTCTCTTTTTGGTTGGCATTGCTCACCCCTCAGGGGAATTATTATTTCATAGAGAAATAATCATAAAGTCAGCAGCAGAGGAAGGAGGGGGAGAAGTACAGGGCCTGCCCTCCAACTCGTGGATTGGATAATCATTCCTTTAGAAATCACTAGTTTTCACTAATGGTTTCAGTAGCAGACATTTGACCTAGATCCATATGAAATTTAGACCTCTGGGTTGCTTGGCTGATAAGGAAAGTTAATAATTTATGATGAAGTATCTTCAAGTAGCCATTGCTGAGAAGCATTCACAGGAGCTTGGTGTTAGAAGTTTAAAAATTCATTTGAGAAATAATAGCTTTTTGGTTTTCCAAATGGAAAAAAGGCCAAGGCCTGAAAAAACACTTTCTTTTAAAAAATATATATATAATTGTTCAATCATATTAATTGTCCACATTAATGGGTTTCACTGTGACATTTCCATACATGTGTGTATTGTGCTTCGATCGTATCCTCCTTCCCTAGGTTTCTCTCCCAGCCCTTTTCAGGTTTCTTCTCATTTGCTAATAGTCCATTCTCCCCACCCCCAATTTCCACAAAGGAGAGAAAATCTGCAATACTTATCTTTCTATAGCTAGATAATTTTATTTGGTGTGATAAACTCCAGTTCCATCCATTTCTCTGCAGATAATAGGATTTTATTTTTCTTTATGGCTGTATAAAATTCCGTTGTGTATATATATACTATGTTTTTTACTCATTCATCTATTGATGGGCATGTAGGCTGATTCTACATCTAGGCTATTGTCGGTTGTGCTACAATAAACGCGGGTATGCTGGTAATCTCTTGTATGCTGACTTCTTTCCTCTGAATATATACCCAGGAGTGGGATGGTAGGATCACATAATAGTTCTGTTGTTAGTGTTTTGAGAAACTGCCATGTTGTTGTCTGTGGTGGCTGTATTAATTTACATTCCCACCCTCAACGTGTAAGGGTTCTTCTGCTTGCTCCTCATTCTCAACAGCATTTGTTGTTAATTTTTTAATAACAACCATTATAACTGGGTTGAGATGGATTCTAAATGAAGTTTCTATTTGCATTTTTTGATGGCTAAAGATGTTGAGCATTTTTACATATATTTATAGTCCATTGATATTTATTTTGAGAAGTGTCTTCAGATCATTTGCTCATATATTAATTGAGTCATTTGTTCAATTTTTGCTACTTTTTTGAGTTTTTTTTTTTTTTTTTGCAGTACTAGAGATGGAACCCAGGGGCATTTTACCTCTAGGCCATACCCCAGCCCTATTTTTTATTCTTTATTTTTGAAACAGGATCTCAGTACATTGCTGAGAGCCTCACTAAGTAGCTGAGGCTGGCCATGAACCTGTAATCCTTCCTGTCTCAGCCTCCAAAGTACTGGGATTACAAGTGTGCACCACCACACCAGATATATATATATATATATATATATATATGTGATATATATGATATATATATCAAAATTTTTATATTAATATCATATACATCATATATATAATATTAATCTTCTGTCAAAGATTAAGAAGATGGCAAAGATTTTCTCCCATTCAGTTGGTTGTCTCCTCACTTTGTTGATTGTTTTCCTTTGCTGTGCAGATGCTTTTTAATGCAGTGTAATTCCACTTGTCAATCACCTCCCCCTTCTGTACTGGGGATTGAACACAGGACCATTCTACTCCAAGTTATACCCCCAGTCCTGATGAAGCTGGCCTTGGACCTGTTATCCTCCTGTCTCAGCCTCCCAAGTACTAGGATGTAAGCATGGACTGCCATGTCTGGCTGTAATATATTTAAAATCAGGTATTATATGCCTGTAATGTTTTTTTATTTTTGCTCAAGATTGCTTTGGCTATTCCATAATAGCCATATGGAATGTGGCTATTATGTTTTCATATGAAATTTTGGATCTTTTTTTTATTTCTGTGAAGGATGTCCTTGGTATTTTGATGATGATTACATTAAAATTGTAGATTGCTTTGGGTAGTTTGACTATTTCTTCAGTGTTCTGTATTTTCATTCAGAAACTTTTTACCTTCTTGGTTATTTATTCTTTTGTGGCTAATTCTGAATGGGATTGTTTTCCTGATTTATTTACCAGTGAATTTACTACTGGTGTGTATAAAAGTTATTTTTTGTATGTTTATTTTGCATCCTGCTACTTTGTTGAATTTATTGATCAGTTCTAAAAGTTGTTTGGTGGATTATTTAGAGTTTTCTAAGTACAGAATCATGTCATCTATAAATGGGGATAATTTAATTTACTTCTTTCTTATTTGTATCCCTTTTAATTCCTTCTCTTGATTGATTGCTCTGGCTAAAGTTTTATGTACTATATTGAATAGATGTCTTAAAGATCTTCATTTTTGCTACAGAAAATCAAAGATAACTTTTTCCTATAAACTGTGTTTTGTTTTTACAAAAATTCTCTAAATAAGTGGCTAATGTGCCCAATTTTTAAAAATGCTGCTATTTTTTTCTGAGTTGCTTCATTTCATAAGTTGCCATCCTGATCATTCAAAATTTACTTATGAAAAAAACACAACTTCAGATAAATTTTTAAATCTTCACTAAGTAAAATTAGCATCTTTGACATTTTAAAGAAAATCTATTAGAAATGTGCCTGGAAGTTCTTCAGCCCGTACAATCAACCCTCTCTCAGTATCTGTGGGAATTGACTTATGAATAATTACAAGAATAAAAGGTCATACATGTTAAGTACACAACTCATTTTTTTTTTTTCCAAAATTTTTTTTCAGATACAAAGTTTTGTTTAGGAAAGTAAAACATATTCAAGGGAGAACACAGTCACCTAAGAATGAGAAAGGCCTGTGGTGTCTTTGCATTCTTTCTTTATAGAAGACCCCACGAAGGGTTGTATAGGGGTACATGGCAGGGATGGGGGTTTGGTTCCCAATTTCTGAATCCTCAGGTTTTCGCCATTTCACTGGTAGGTGCTAGGCGATTTCTGGGCTTGACCAAAGGTCGGACTTTTTTTTTTTTTTTTTAATCCTTTGCTTACCAAGCATCTCAGAAATTTGAGGTAGGAAGATAGGCCATTATGATTAAAAGTGTGGTCCTTAGCCAGGCATGGTACCAGTACTTGGGAGGCTGAGACAAGAGGATGAAGGTTAGAGGCCAGTCTCAGCTACTTAGGCTCACCGCAACTTGGTAAGACCCTGTTTCAAAATGAAGAATAAGAATAGGGCTAGGACTATAGCTTGAAGGTAGAATGCCCCTGGGTTCCATCCCCAGTACTGCAAAAAAAAAAAAAAAAAAAGTATAGTCATATTGAAGATTTTTGTGTAAGAAACAGCAAGTTGGACATGGTGGCACACACTTGTAATCCTAGCATTCAGGAGGCTGAGACAGGAGGATTGCTGTTCAAGAACAGCCTCAGCTACTTAGGCCCTTTGCAACTTAGTGAGACCCTGTTTCAAAATAAAAAAATAAAAAATAGTGCTGGGGGTGTAGCTCGAAGGTCAAATGCCCCTGGGTTCCATCCCTAGACCTGCAAATAAATAAATAAATAAATAAATAAATAAATAAATAAATAAGTAAATAAATAAGTAAATAAATAAAAGAAAGAAAAACAAAAAGTCTATCTTCTATATCTTCTTTAATGCTGACAAGGGACAAAAGCCCTGCATATGCAGGGATCAAAAGTCTCGTCCTGTCTGGTAGAACAGAAACATAGGAAGCTTTGGGTTTGCTGACTCTAGAATCATCATCCTTTGATGTTCTGGAAAATAAGGCATAAATATTAGCCCCTCGCAACGGTAAATCAAAAAAACAGAGGAGTGTTCTGGCCAAGAAAATGAGAAACTTGCTCCACCAAGATGTTCCAGAGAAACAGGAGGTTAGTAAGTCATTGAAACTCAAGGCAGAATCATACATGTTATTAGAGAGCAAAAGTCTTGTAATGTAGAAGACACACTTTTAGAATTATCAGGGGTATAAATACAACACTGTATCTTAACAACTGCACAGGTTTCTCCTTGTGATGCAGTTCATATCAAAGGCCATTCAATTTTGTAAGATGGCCTTTCTCATGATTTTCATTATCACCATTTATTAGTGAGTGCTCTCCACTGTATCATTCAAACCCCTTTTCATATATTTACTAAAGGACTTTATGTGCTGTGTCACATCTTCAAGCCCAATTTGGGGAATAAAGATAGAAACCAGATGATCAGTGAAAGACAGATTTTGTCTACTGGTGTTTAGCAAATTGGCTGGACATTCTATAGTTTTAGTCCAATGTCTCTGTACACAAAGATATCCCAATGTACATCTTCCTATCCAACTTGGAGGTAGCCATGGCCAGAGGTTGGTGATGTCTCTGAAAAGTCTACATTACGGGAATCACAATAATTTCGTGGAGAGTCTTGAGAAGTTTCTAGATTTGGGGAAGGAAATGGCATCTCAGAATCTTGGGGTTCTTGCCTGCTATGGAAGAAAAGAATTTCAGCATGCGCCAGTCAGAGACAAAGACAGAGGTTTATTTAGGAATGTGGAGTTCACACATTCAAGGGAGAATGCAGGCCACTAGAAAAATGAGAGAGGTCTTTCCTAACACACACACACACACACACACACACACACACACACACACAATTTTTTTTTTTTTTTGCAATACTGGGGATGGAACCCAGGGTCATTCTACCTCTGAGCTACATCCACAGCCCTATTTTTTGTTCTTTTATTTTGAAACAGGGTCTCACTGAGTTACAAAGGGCCTAAGTAGCTGAGGCTGGCTGTGAACCTGGATCCTCCTGTCTCAGCCTCCCAAATGCTGGGGTTACAAGCATGCACCACCACGCCTGGCTCCTTTCCTAATATTATATTTTTGATCTGAGTTTGTTTGAATCTGTGGAAGCAGAACCCACAAATACAGAGAAAGAAGACTGTACATATCTGGGAAATTATTGCAATGAAGCTGGCTCTCAACCATTTATATTCATGGAGAAGATTCACATTGTAAATGGCCAGAAATACAAGATTTCAAAATGACTAATTATATTTATTTTCATATTAACAATTTAAGTTTTGGGGTATTAATGTTTTTTTTTGTGTGTGTGGTGCTGGGGATTGAACCCAGGGGCATTTTACCTCTGAGCTGCACCCCAGCCCCATTTTTTATTCTTTATTTGGAAATAGGGTCTCACTAAATTGCAGAAGGCCTCACTAAGTAGCTGAGCCATAAACCTGGATCCTCCTTTCTTAGCCTCCTGTACTGGGATTACAAGAACATGTCACCATACCTAGTGGTATTAATGTTTTTAATATTAATTATAATTTGCAGGTCAAAATACTGGTTCTGTTCTTTGAACTATTCCTACTAGAATGTACTTTGATGAAAATTCCTGACTGTATTACATTCTATTCATAGGGATTATTAATGATTTTAAGTGTTATTTTTCCTTCTGCAATATTTCATATCTATAAAGATACATCTGTATGGTGACTTCACATATGAATATAAGTTTAACTTTCTCATATCAGAAGCAGGGTTCAGTCACCCCCAATAGTTTCCAGTTCTCTGCCCCCTCACAGTTTTTTAATGTGGTAGGTCAGATTATTTACCATACCCAACCACCTCCTGGTGGCCATTTCCCTAGGGAAAGCTAGATACAATCTACTTAAGCACCCCACTCACCTCCACATCCTGCATGCTTTGTGTAAGTGTGCCATAGTGATCCCCCTCTCTGTCAAGGGGTGATGCTGTGGAACTCATACCTGCCTATTGTGAATCAACCAATTGGAACTCTCCATCAGAAACCTGCCTAGGTGGCACCGTGGGTGCCAGTAAATGCTTTGTCTGAGGTCTCATTTCTTCCCAATTTCCCAACCACTGTTTGGGCAGTAGCATTCCAGATAGCTCCCCTTTCTTTCTGGTTCTGTGACGTGTGTTGTTGTCTTTTTTCTGGGATCGTAAGTAATACAACTGCTTCTCTTTTTTTAGGTGTTTTGTTTGGCTGCCTCCTCTGATCAACACACCTGAAGCTAACTTCTTTCCAGGTCAAGTTCTCTTACAGCGTGGCTTTTGTGGTAAGAATAAATCAGAAACAGGTTAAACAAGAGCCTCAAGGGTGTCTGCCCATATAAACAAGTCTCTATAAGAGGGACATATGGTCATGGTTGAATACCTAGGCATCAGGCTGTCCTCAGAATAAAACATCCTGTGAGAGACACACGGTAAATACCCACACTCACCTCCCTTCTGCAATATTTTATATTATAAAATCTCACCTATTTTATCTCATCTATCTGATCAACCGTTGTGGCATTTCAGTGTATATAATATTTCATATTATATAAAATATGTGCCAAGATTGTTAAAATCTAAGTTAAGAACAAATCTTATTAAGGCAGAGCTCTCAAGAGAGATACCCAGCACAAAATTAGAGGGAGTCACAGCAGTGGAATAGTGCAGTGGTCTCCCCTTATCAACATATCATTTTCCAGGGTTGTAGTTACCTGTGGTCAGTCATGGTCTGAAAATATTAAATGGAAAATTTCAGAAATAAGCAATTCATGAGTTTTAAATTGCTCATCATTCCGAGCTATATAATGAAACCCTGTGCTGTCCAGCTCTGTCTCATCCAGGACATGAATCAGCCCTTTGCCCAGCATTGACATGCTATGTGTGCCTCTGCTACCCACCACCCACCATGATTCTCTTGGTATCCATCACATCAATCTGATCAATTGTGGCATTTCAGTGTTTGTATTCAAGTAAATATTAGCTAATAATAGCCCCAAAGTGCAAGACTTGTGGCATTGGCAATTTGGCTATGCCCATAAAATGCTATAAACTATTTTTTTTCAGTACTTGATTTAAGAAAAAAAGGTATGCCAAGATTGTTAAAATCTATGTTAAGAACAAATCTTCTGTACAGGAAATTGCAAAGAAGGAAAAAAAAAATCATGCTAGCTTTGCTGTTCCATGTCAAATTGTGAAAGTCACAGCCACTGTGTATGATAAATCCTTAGATAAGATGGAAAAGGCACTGAATCATAGGGTTTTAGGCATCTACTGGGTCTATGGAGCATATCACCTATGGATAAAGGGGGTCTACTCTATTGTTTCCAGTACTAAAAAAATAGTCAATGTAGAGACAAGTAAAATTTTGAGTAGGTTAGACAAAATATTTGTAACATAGAATATTATGAAATTACTAAAAATAAGCTATACACTTGTTTATATATAATTAAACTGAACAAATGTGATACAAACAATATAAATTATGGAATATATTTTATGTATTACAAAATCATAAAAATCACAAAATATTGTCAGTTGGTAATGTTTAGATGGGTAAAACTAAAGTTATAAAAATAAAAATGGGAAGGAGAGCCTCAAAAACATCTTAATGGCCACCTCTGGGGAGGGAGGAAGGAGAATAGATATGGTTCAGAGAACTGATGACTCATAAACTTTAATTTTTATTAATTTAAAGTTTAGTAAAAATAAAAATTATTTGAGGAAGAACATCTTTCATCTTTCCTTTTGTATTTTTCATGTGAGCTCACTGGCAGAAAGCACTAATAAAGGAGACCAAATCAATGGAAAGTGTTAGACCAACCTAGGAGATAAGCCCTAAAATAGATAAGCAAACAATTAGTGCTCTTCTCAGCAGGAATGCACACAGCATGTACATCAATAGCTTTCAGCTCATAGCTTGGGTTTTCTGGAAGAAAAGCACTGGAGCTATTTTAAACATGACTTTCTATTAACATACTTGGATAGAACATGGATGAAATCACACAAACTAAAAATAGCAGCTGTTGATAGTAGAACTTTTAGAATTTGTATCGCCAATTAAGTGATCCTGCCCCCTAACTACTGCTTCCTATAAATAGGATGGTGGCTTCAGGCAGCTGTGGTTTAGGGTTCAATGCTCATCTGGATTTAAGTTCAGTGAAGTTTGCATTATGATGTTCTATTTTAATTAATTAATTAATTAATTAATTATTTTGTGGTGCTGGGGATTGAATCTAGGGACATTACCCAAGGGCATACTTCTGAGCTAATCTCCCAGCCTGATTTTTTTTTTTTTTTTGAAACAGGGTCTCATTAAATTGCAGAGGACCTCACTAAGTAGCTGAGGCTGGCTGCAAACCCAAATCCTCCTCTCTCAGCCTTCTGAGTACTGGGATTACAAGTGTGTGCCACCACACCTGGCTATGATGTTCTATTTTATGATGTTAAAAAACAATTATCTTTTCCTTTTCTCTCTACCAAATGGTTATTTTCTCAAGACACACTGGCTCCATTATTCTATTATTGAGAAGAATTACTTCCTGGGGCTAAGGATTTTTTTCTTTGTGATTTAGCTGTGTTTCTTTGATAGAAGTCATTAGAAAGTTTTCTGATACAATGAAAGTCAGAACACAGCCACTGTTTTGTAAATGTCCATTTTGTATAAAGTGAGAAAAACCTCTATAAGTATCAGCACTAACATTATATTATAGCTAGGTGATGTGGTGCACACCTGTAATCCCAGTACTCAGAAGGCTGAGAGAGGAGGATCATGGCAATTTAGTGAGACTCTCACTAGCAACATAGCAAGACTATGTTTAGAAAACAAAAAATAACAATAAACAAAAGGCTGGGAATGTAATTCAGAGGTAGAATGCCCTTGAGTTCAATTCCCAGTATCAAAACAAACAAACAAACAAACAAACAAACATAAAACAGTGGCATTTGCATTGGATTTTACTATTTTGCTAACTACCTGTTTAATTCTTCCAATTTCTATGGTCTTTGACATTAATGAATATATTGTCATCAGTCCTGGTTTCTG
Organism: Muscardinus avellanarius; assembly: GCF_963383645.1. NCBI lineage: Eukaryota > Metazoa > Chordata > Mammalia > Rodentia > Gliridae > Muscardinus > Muscardinus avellanarius. The sequence continues at coordinate 52,424,339 of NC_137789.1, read as the reverse complement.
GAGGAAGGATGGCAGTCTCAAGAGGTCTACTGACTCTCCCTAAGGTCACACGTACCTTAGGAAGGCAGGCGTCAGAGTGTTACTAAAGCATATGCCTTTGCTACATCCTGAGCAACTCAAGGTCAAGTTATTCACTGCTGTATCCCCAGTGTCTCACAAGGGCATGGAATATGCTAGGCACTCGATAATTATGGGAGTAAGATGTCATAAATTATTCCATTTTGGACATTGGGGAATTCAGTGTTTCATAAAATCTGTGAATGAAGATTTTAGAGATTTAAATGGAGTCGCAAGAAATCCTATTTTATTCAAAATATAACCTCTAGGTTAGACAGTGGTTGCTATCCAGGAATGCCATTAAAAAAATCATTGACAAATTTAGCACAATTGTAAAGTTGGTAAAATTTATCTTTGAAATGCTTACTCTTTTAGTCCTGTAGGATTTATCCATTTCCAAGCTAATTTTTGCTTTCTTTGAAACAGAATTTAAGATATTATCAGTAATTTATAATTTGCTGTGAATTTAGGTCATCCTAAAGTATAAGCACTGTTTGTCAGGGCTTTTTCTGATTCAGCTTTGTTATTGTTAAAGGGGGGAACTTTGTTCTATTTCAAACTCCATTCCCATTAAGCAAACAAATGATGACTTACACATCCAGAGCAGAGAATTCTGAATTCAGTTGTCTAGTCACTGACTATACTAGCGATGTCACTGACTGGCCCACACCTGTTTGGAGCAGCAAAGTCAAATGTGATAAATACTTTTCAAGGTACCTGATGCTATAGCTTCTCAATATTGAATTTTAAATGATAGCAGATCTAACCTAACACTCAAAGTTTGCAAGAACTGACCATAATTCTATTTTCCAGGACCTTTACATGGTCAAAGTGGGAAGTCATGAACTGGATGCAAACCTGATAATGAAACTAATCCATCTTTCTATGAGCAAGGAAGGTCCCATGAAGAAATGGTTTTACTTGTGTGTCATCTCTCTGGGAATCCTTCTCTCCCTTCCTCCCTGCTTCTTTCCCTCATGAACCCAGGGACATTCTACCCATGAGCTATACTGCCAGTCCTATTTTTTTTTTTTAATTTTGAAATAGGATCTTTTGCAGTTGCTGAGGGTGACCCAAAACTTGTGATCCTTCTGTCTCAGGCTCCCAAGTACTGGGATTTCAGGCATACACCACCATGCCTGGCTATATGTTTTATTTTTTGGTAATAGTAATGATAACTATAATTTCCTATATGACAGATACGGATATAAGCACTTTATATGTTTGAGTCGCTTAATCAACCTACAATGACCAAATTTGTTTTCTTATATTTAGAGAACAGAGAACAGTTATGAGTGGAGTAACTGGATATAGTCCTACTGCCTGGCTCAGACCCTTTCATAGAAAATTGCCCAGGATGTATAATTGAGTGAAGTTTATCTAGGTTATAAACTCACTGTTTGAAATATTTAGATAAAAAGCCTAGCAAGAATGCTGATACTACCACTGTGGAAATAACCTTTGGTAAAAACACTATCGTTTCACTGTAAATTTTCTGATTTCAGACTCTGGTGAGTGATTGGGTGACCGCATGTCTGATTTGGACGTAACTGCTGGGATCCGTGTGTGAGTGGTAGAAGTAATTTCCCCACTCCCATTCCATTCCTGTCTCAGACTGTCACTCACTTTGAACACTTCCTCATCTTTTGCTGGCAGAAGTTCCAGGCACTATTGGCTACATAGTCACAGACACTGGGTCACAGATTCTAGTAAGACATGCTGTTCAAATGGGTTCTGTATTTTTACCAGAGTAGCAGTCAGACACATTGTGCCTTAGGTATCTATATTTCAATTTTGGTATCTCTGGGTCTGTGGCTTCCTTCTGTGGAGCTGTGGGCTCTTTTTGTTTCTGAAGAATGCAATTTTAATTCTGGACACGAGGTGGCACAACAGAACTTTTAGTAAATTTTCTCCCATTTCTGGTTATCTAGTGGCAAAGTGTGATTTTTCTAGCATTTAATTTGACAAAATGTATTATAAATTCAAAACCAAATAAGAAGTTATCAGAAAGAAGGGGAAATTGCCCAGTCTCATAGAAATGAGTCATCCTTTATTAGTTTAACACTTGTTCTTGGGCCTGGAATAACATGAAATTTGCAAGAAAAAGTAGCCATTTTGTGCCAAGATTTATTTTTTTAAAAATTTTTTATTTTTTAGCCCGATTTTTTATTCTTTAGTTTGAAACAGGGTCTCACTAAGTTGCAGAGGGCCTCACTAAGTAGCTGAGGCTGTCCGTGAACCTGTGATCCTTCTGTCTCAGCCTCCCAAATGCTGGGATTACAAGTGTGTTCCACCACATCCGGCTCACTGATGCCTTTTTTTTTTTTTTTTGTGACAAGATTTAAAAAAAAAATAATATGGCTCTTAATCTTTAAGCTACTTGGAAACTCTGATCACCTTATGTTGAAGTAACAAACCTTACTAATTAACTACAATTCATTGAAGAAAGTTTTAATGAAAATCTGTGGCCCTAATTCTACCTGTTTTGATGAAGAGGGGAGGAAACGAGTCCTTTTTAAGTAGGCATAAAGAAAGACATGTATGAATTTAGATCTCTAACTGACTTGCCACGTCTCAGCCTATGAAAATGTCCAAAGAAAGATCACTTTAAGTTGATTTTGGCTCTAGTGAAATAACTAAGTGGCACGAGGTTCATTTTCAGGCAAATTCAAGATATGGGTGACAGACACCCTTCCATGTATCCTTGAATTGCCACTTTTTGTCTTTGAAAAACTAAACTTCTCTATAAAACAGCTGTCTTTACCTGTACGAATTGGGTCCACATGACACAGCTTGCCTTCAAAGACCTTTCTAGATTTATCTTTGGTTGTAAACACCACCCCCCAACGATAGTTCCAAAAATGTCTCTCCCAGTGAACAGGTGTATATCTTTCCACATGTATGAGCCTCTAGCTCCTCCCTCCACAAGCTCCCGAGTGTCCTAGGCACTCAGCCTGGGTTCCCTCCTTTGTACAGTCAGTTCTCTGGGTGCAGGCAGCCCTTAGTGAAGGCTGTAGGCTCAAAAGCAATGCAAGACTCAGTTAAAGTAGAAGTCATGAGACACAGGGTATGGGAGCCTCCTAAAAAATAACAAATGCGCACAAACCACTAAGATTATCTTCAGGAAATTAAATATAGAAAAATTCCATACCAACTTATTTCCTACCTTGTTTGGCTTTAGGAAAAAAAACAGATTTTTTTCACTTAACAAAAATGGGAATGGGTCTTTTCTGGAAGAAATTACATCATTATGCATAGAAAAGTCACAAAAGAATTTAAGTTTATATACAATGTTAGTAAAATGTGAAGATTTAACCTTATTTTTAATTTTGAAACAGGGTCTTGCTAGGTTGCTGGGGGCCTTGCTAAATTGTTGAGACTGGCCTGGAATCTGTAATCCTCTTGAGTAGGCATTTGCCACCACACTTGGCTTTTCTTCAGCCTTTTTATAAGGGTGATAATCACATTCATGCAGACAGAGCCTTTTGACTTAATCACCTCTCAAAGGCCATACTTCTGAATACTTGTTTTGGGGGTTGAATTTCAACATGAATTTTGGAAAGGACACCATCATTCAAACCATAATAGATTTGGTTTCTATCCCCTTGTCAGCCTTAATTACTCTAAAATTTCCCATTTTGTATATAGTATTTTTGTTCTTCCTTTTCCTTAAGTCCTAAATTCTTGGAGTCCTCTTAGGTCCTCTCCTGCCTCTCACGCCTTCACACAATCAAACAGCATACACTCTAAGGCTTTTCTTTGAAAGACTCTCAGTATTTGACTTCTTCTCAGTGACTTTGCCCTTGCCATCCTGGCTCATCATCATCCACTCTTTTGTAGGCAGTCATGATAACGTCCCATTGGTCTCTCTGCCTTCCACACTTGCTTCTGAAGCTCTGTTTTTCACCAAACAGAACAGATGATCCTTTTTACTCTGTTCTCAGATGGAGCTTTTTTTGTGGTTGCTTAACAGCTTCAGTGCCTTTGCAGGTCAGAGTACAATCTATCCAAAGTGTATACTAGAGCCTCCACTAAACCCACCTCTTTCCACAGTCTCCTTCTCAGGACCTCTTCCTCACTTCTCTTGCTTCCCATCACCCTCACTTTGCTCTGTCCCCTCTGGCCTCCAAGCAGTGTGCTCCTGGCTCAGAGTTTCATCTAGTCCATCCTCTTGTAATTCCCCCACCCCCACATCCCTTTCTCTCCTCTCAGTGTCTGCAATTGGTACTTCCTTGCTTCCTGTGGCTCTCCACTCAAATGTACTTCTCAGGGAGGCCTCTCCTGGGCAGGACCCTCTCTTCCTGTTTAATTTTATCGGTGGCATTAACACCTCCACATGTTTTATATAATTTTTTCATTCTCCTTTTCTGGAATTTCAGCTCCACACATGTACTAGTTTTCAACTGTGATATTGTCTGTGGCTAAAATGGTGCTTGGATCAGAGTAGAAACTTAGTGTCTGTCAAATGAATTAACTGAATGGATAAATCAGTGAATGCCACACACAGTTAGATCTATGGTGAGATCAACTTATATGCAGCATAATCCATAAAGAAGACAGTTGTAAAATTAAAAACATTCAAAGGCTAAAAGTTTTGTTATTCATTTTTTTTTCTGAAAAAGAAAAATCTCTAAGTTTAAAATTGGCCATCTTAAAAGTCTAAATCCAAAGCATCTGTAATAGGATAGAAGATTAGACACAATTCTCGGAATGTCAGGCCAATCCAGAGCTAATCTGGGGCCTGATTTGTCATACACTGCCAAGCACATTCATAAAAGGGAGGAGATACACACACTAGCAGAGACTTAGAGCTGTAGAGTTTAATTATATTTAAATTAATGCAGGAAGAGTCTGAAGAACTCTTCTTCTTTGACACCAATTAGAAGAGAAAGGCTTCTACAAAGTAAGTCATCTGTTGGGGAGAGACCTGTAATTTATTTAACTCTCATAAATTCTCCAGGTTATTTTGACTTTGTTAAGACATCAGGAAAAATATTGGAAATGTTAGAGCTGAGGTTTTGCAGAGAAATGGATATGGTGCCTTTCTATTAGTTGTAAAAGCACTTGCCTTGAACAAATCGACTTTTCTGATGATGTTGAAGTTCATATCAATAGCAAGGGATAACTGCATTGTAGTCGGCAGGTTCTCAAGCAAGTCGGACTCATCTTTGTAAAGATAGACACATAAAAGAGCAGAATAATTAATAAAAGTACTCAACAAAGCACTGGAAGGAAAAAATCTTTAAAAATGAAGAAAACAAAAAGTAAACCATTTTCTAAATGCATAGGTGTATTAAATTCTATATTTCCATTATAACTATTGGAGTCACACACTTATCACAACAGAGCTTTTATTGCTCATGGAAGAAGTATTTTAACTATACATGACATAATGAATAATTCTAGAGAGCTGTGCTTGCTGAAAATTTAGAGACAAAATTTAATGATCAGGAGACAAAAGCTAGTGAACAAGCTGGGATGGAAAAAGAATCTAGTTCTTGTTTTCTGTTCCTATTGATTCCAGCCCAAACATCCTAGGATGGCAAATAATAATGAGCACCAGGTGGTATCTGAGAGTTTACAGAGCTCTGTCATGCCCATTATCTTATTTGACCCTTGTGGCCACACTAAGAGTAAATGTTCTTATTCTTACATTGCAGAAAGAAGAAAACCAAAAAGAATGAAAATCCAGAGAGGCTTTAAGTGATTGTGCATAATTAGTAGGTGGCTCATCTAGGAACTGAACCTAGAGAAGAAATGTGCTGAGTAGATTAAAGTTATTTTTATTTACTTGCTAATTGATTCAATAAATAATGTTAATTCATTACATATTTTTCTACATGTGAATTTAACAATAGGCCTTCAGGCTCACAAAATGTTTCAGATACAATGACTATTTTTAATGTCTAGTCTGTCGAGATTTATGAGGGTTATATATTTTGGATGTTTCTTTTTATCTATTTAGAAAAGAGAAAAATCATCATATTATATCACTATGTTGATTCCAAGATAGTTGTAAATATGAGTATCTTCCATATAATGCTTAGTTTGTAGTTCTGAGGGCAGCACATCTCTAGTTACCTCTTAAGCATTGGGCTAGTGTGGGGAGCCATTGAGGTTTTCCCCTTATCTTTACTAAAAGAATACTTCTGACTGTCCTTTGCTCAGCTGACTCCTTCACCCAGAGTCAACAAGGTTTGGGGTCATGGAGGGTTCAAAGTAATTAAGGTCTGAGAGAAGATTAGGTTCATGTTGGCATGAGGGTATTGATTGACCTGCCCGTGATGTATGTACTTTGGATTTGTCATTATTGTATTCCAGTGTAATCTGCAGTGAGAAACTGTATAAATACCTCAAGAGAAATAAACCCGGGATCGGCCAGTAGAGATACCGACCCAGGAGTAGACTGGTGATCCTCCCATGCTTGAATTGAATTCTTTGAATTGAATTCTTTAACCCTCACTCTTCTTTTCAGAACCCTAATTTTGCCAGCTGGCTCTGGCAGGTGGTGGCCCATATGGGGAAATTCTGAAACTGAGAATCCAGTGAAGGACACTGCTGAATAGAAAAAGAGAGCGCTCAAAGACTCGTGGTGGTGGTGAGTAACGTGGGAGTTGTAATATACAATGGGTTAAAAAAATTAGTCTTTTGCTTTTTGTACATATGTTAAAAGATATACTTTGTGTTAGGGAAACTAAGACAGAACACGAAGGCGCTTTGCCTTCACTTCCTAAGGAAGATGAGGATACTTTAGATACTCAAGAAGAGGAGCAGCTTGAGGAAACTGCTGCTCGGTACCATAAAGATGAGTCAGGGGCTTATCCAGACATTTCAAAAACTGAATCACCAGAGCCTGATTTTTGTATAAAACAATTACAAGTAGCCATAGAGACCTCAACAAAATGATTAGATCAGATAGCTCCTTCAAATAGTGAAAAAGAAGGACCTCAACAATATTCTCCTATTATCAGCAACATGAACCTGATCTTCTCTCAGACCTTAATTACTTTGAATCCTCCATGACCCCAAACCTTGTTGACTCTGGACGAAAGACAGTCAGCTGAGTGAAGGACAGTCAGAAGTATTCTTTTAGTAAAGATAAGGGGAAAACCTTAATGGCTCCCCACAGGCTAGTCTCTATAGCTGTTGAAGGGGAGGGGACCAGGCCACAAGCTTTCTTTTGCTTCTTCCTCATTTAAATGTCCTCAGAAGTAGCTGTGGATGCTCAAAAGAAAAGCATGTTGCTTTGTTTACTCTGAAAGATGTTTAAAACATGAGGCCAGAGTTTCTTAAGAGTGGCAGAAAGGCAAAAAAAAAAAAAAAATGTCCTGCTATCAATGGATCTTGTTTGGTTTTAGGAGTATTTGTGATTTGAGAATCTCATTTTTGCACTAGAAGTACCTTTTTTCCCTTTATGTCTAGGTGGCAATAGTTCTTATTTATTTATTTATTTTTGCGGTACTGGGGATGGAACCCAGGATCATTATACCTCTGAGGTACACCCCCGGTCCTATATTTTAGTCTTTTTTTTTTGAAACAGGGTCTCACTGAGCTGCAAAGGGCCTCGCTAAGTAGCTGAAGCTGTCTGCGAACCACCATTCTCTGGTCTCTGCCTCCCAAATGCTGGGATTACAAGCATGTACCACCATGCCTGGCCTTGTTATTTTTTTGAATGGAACACTAAAAATTAATTTTTTTGTGTGGGTCTGAAGATTGAACCCAAGGGCATTTTACGTTCGAGCTATATCCACAGACCTATTTTATTTTTCATTTGGCAACAGAGTCTCGCTAAGTTGATGCAAGTCTCACTGAATTTCTGAGGCTGGCTTCAAGCTTGTAATACTACTGTCTCAGCCTCCCAAGGCTGGGATTACAGGTGTTAAAATTAAATTTTATTATTGTCAACCAGTACATTATTTTTAACTTATTTTATATCCTTTAATAATAAAAATATTATTTTGTATTAGAGATTGAATTTAGGGCATTCTACCGCTGACTTATACCCTCAGCTCTTTTTAAAGTTTTTCATTTTGAAACATGAGTCTCATTAGGTTGCAGAGGGCCTTGCTAAGTTACTGAGGCCGGCCTCAAACTTGTGATCCTTCCTGTCACAGTCTCTGAAGAACTGGGATGATAGGTATGTTACACCATGCTCAGCTTAATAAGTATTATTTTCACTACAGTATTGTAATAATATTAGTAGCCACTGTGAATTATTAAAGGTCTTTTAGGTGTAACTCTGTCTTAGAGTGGGGTGGGAGGGACCTAAGAATTTGTTGCTCTTCTGAGTTCTGTGTTCCTAGGAAAAGGGGATGACACAGAAAGAGCAAGGGTTTAGAAACTTGCAGGTCTGAGTTCCAGCTGGCGTCTCATTGGCTGTGTATCTTAATCTGAATTTCTTAAAGGCCTCTGTTGTATACTTATCTCTTAAAAGGGGTTGAGAGAGAGAGAGAGAGAGAGAGAGAGAGAGAGAGAGAGAGAGAGAAATGAAGCCTGTAATACTTTGCATCTAGTTGGCACTGAAAAACATTTAAGCTTTCTCTTTTAAAATTTGCATTACCAACAAGATATGGCTGCATATTTAAGAAAAGAACAAAGTCCTTGATATTAAATTAAGGCCTTAAAGATCATTTAATTAACTGCTTTTCAATCTTTCATTTAAATCCAATTCATCTCTACTTCCTATTTACATAATTTACATTCTATGACAAAGTTCATGAGAATTTAATCAGCAATCTGTCATACTTACCTAGCATTTTTTTAGAAGCCCACGTGTATTCAAACCAAGTCCGAACTCGATTCTGGACACTTTGAGGAATGGAGTAAGTGTTCATGTAGGCAGTGGTGTGATCCATGCAGATGCGGAAGTTGTTCTGATTGGCTGTAGCTGCCCCAATTACATCTCGCATCTAAAACCATAGCATGGTCATTTTATATCCAGCAGAGGAACTGTAGGAGTTACTAAAAGCCCAGATGAACTAAGTGTTCTTGTACATTCCCTTCTAATGCCCTGACAACTTGATTTTAAACACATTGATGCTGGATGGTAATTTCACCCATTTTTATAAAATATTGGGCAAATCACATCTTCTAATAAAATCAGCAGAGTAGTAAAACCCATCATTTTTACCATGTGAGATTTTGTGAAGATTCAGTAACACAGCGCCGGGCGTGGTGGCGCACGCTTGTAATCCCCACGCTTAGGAGGCGGAGACAGGAGGATCATGCAGGTTCGAAGCCAGCCACGCTGGCTTAAGAGACCCTGTTTCCAAAAATAAAATAGGTCTGGGAGTGTAGCCCGGAGGTAGAAGGGCTTCCAGGAACCCCAGTACCAAAAAAAAAAAAAAAAAAAAAAAAAGATTCAGTAACACAATGCAGTTGGCTGTACAGAATCTTTCTTGCATACCTACATATTACTGCAAAAATATTAGGTGATATTTTGAAAGCTATACACCTTGTGTATATGCAGTGAAAGTGGAGCAATTATCTGACAGAGTGGCTGGTCCATTCCGGTGAGTCTCACTTTGAAAGCATCCTTCCTAGATTATCCAAGGTGGCTGGCAACATAGATGTGATTCATCATGAAATTGCAACCTCTGTACTTCCTTTTGTGTTGTTGAGACAGATAAAATCAAATCTCATCGTGCTTAAGGCATAGTATTCAGCAGAAGTTGAAATGTGCTAAAATTACTGAAGCATCATCTACTGCTGTGACAATACTTAAGGAACTGTCAGGTTTTAGTTCTTGGATGTTTATAACTCAGCTATAAAAACCCACTCTAGGTTAAAAGCTGATCTTTAAGGTCTCAGCACTAAAAAGATATATTGCTCAACTCTTCCTCTCACATAGAAGAAAGCAAGTGGTTGTAAATTTGCTTTGGTGGTGGGTTCATAATAGGAAGGAAAACCAGGGCCTTGCTTGCATACTGAGACTTTGCTCATTTATTCTAGTAGCTGTTGAGAGTTTTTTTTTTTTTGCCTATGGAAAAACTGCTCATTCTTTGCAGTTTAGCTCAAATGATGCCTTTTTTTAATGATGGCTTCCTCAGTTTCCATTTTTGGAGTTTACAGGTTCTTCTCAAAACTATCTGCAGAGCCAAGAGCCGTGGTGCATGCCTTTAAATCTCAGTACTTGGGAAGCTGAGATAAGAGGATCCTAGGTCCGAGGCCAGCCTCAGCAACTTAGCAAGATCTTGTTTCAATAAAAAACAAAAGTTAGAAGGGCTGGGAGCATAGCTAAGTAGTAGAACATCCCTAGGTTCAATATCCAGTAACACACACACACACACACACACACACACACACACACCCAACAAAAAAAATTTCTCATGATTTTATAAGTGTTAATCCATGTTTGGCTAGCTCCAAGGCAGAAAACACTTAGTGGTAGGGCTTCAGGACCTGGCAGAGGTGGTAGAACCATTTTCTCCTTCGTGGCCGGAAGCTGGGGGGAGGGAGAAACGAGGGACAGTCACAGTCCTCAAGGCCAGGCCACACCCCAGTGATCAGTGATCCACCTGTTGCTTTGTCCCATCTTTTTAACTTGCATTGCCAACACATGAGATTTTGAGGTAAAACCAACTCCTGTTTCAATGACAATTGTTCCCTGAATTGTTGGCTCTAACATACCTAAATAGTAACACAGCCTCTATTTTAAAACAATACAACCACTTTCAACTCATATTTTATGTGAATAAAACTCCCTTAAATCTCTTTGTTCAAAATCTTTCTTTGGCTCACCTCTCACTTCAAGGTAAAGTTTTACTTTAGCAATTAGAGTCCTTAAAATAATAATAATAATAATAATATATATATATATATATATATATATATATATATATATATATATATATATCTTAGATACAAATGTCCCATGTGCCAGTCATTCTGGAACTCTTTCCATTTTCCCCAACTTGTCTCATGTTTTAACATTGTTTTTGGTCAATTAAACCAACTCTCTAAGATTACTGAATACAACTTGGCTTTTGAAGCTTCTTCAAATGTATCCTGCTTCATGAAACCTCCTGAGAAGCTTTCCTTTTCTGAATGAGTTGGGAGCTTCCACATGCCTCTGGCATCTACTATGTATAGCAGACCCTTGACATTCATAATGTATTGTTTGAGTTTGGGCTATTTTTGAGCAGTGACCAATGTCATAACCAACAGTTTTCAGTATTATGTCTTGTTAACGCACTAGTTTCATTCATACCACTGTGAGTGGGAACCAATAATTTCTCTAGTGGGAATGACTGTTTTTGTGACTTAGTCTAACTTCATCTAGTACACATGACTCAGCTTGGCTCTTTTGCCTTTTAGCATGTGGAATGTAGAATACCTTTCAAGGATGGATGCGGTCTAAATATCTATGCCGTTGAACTTTGCATTAATGGTGAATCTGGGAATTCAGGAAGATACTGGAGTCTATCACGTGTAAATGCCAACAGCTTTGCAATATAGCTATTTATGTGGTTGTTTTAATTTCTTACTAGACTGTGATATCCTGAGGATAAGGACTAGGTACCATGTGAAACATCTGGGAAATGATGACTCATTGATTATTTAAAATGACATTTTATAACCTCTGGTTTAAATGATCCCTGAAGTTGATTTTAACCCAGTGATTTGATGATAATATTTAAGTTTTAAGTAAACAAGAGAATTTAAAGTATGTTAGGGGAGCTTCAAATAAAAAGTTAATTTAGACATAAAATTCTTTGAGAAATGGACTTTGATAACAGGTTTTTGATAGATTTAATGGTTTAAAAATGGAAAGGCAGCTGGGCATGGTGGTTACAGGCTTGTAATCCCAGTACTTGAGAGGCTGACAGGAGGATTGCAGGTTTGAGGCCAGCCTCATCTACTTAATGAGGCCTACAACTTAGTGAGACACTGTTTTAAAATAAAAAAATTAAAACTAGGGCTGGGGTGTTGCTTGGAGGTAGAATGTCTCTGGGTTCAATCCCCAGTTCTGAAAAAAAATATGGAAAGGCGATGTTTGACCAATCATGTCCTCCTCCAAGTCATTAAAATAGGATGAAAGTTAATAAAAGAATAAAAGAGATGGAGGAGGAGGAGGAGGAGGACACAGAGAAAAAGAGTAAGAGGAGCTACCAGAGAGAATTTGATTTTTTCTCTATAAAGTTCATAATCACTTATTAGCCCTACAAAACTGCAAATTTGTATCAGGAATCCACACTCAACTTACCTGACCAATTAAACTGGAGAAAACAAAAACTCCAGAAAAAAAATTTAAGAGTTGAAAAACAATTTCAAATGAGGTTTGTGGCTCTGGAAGGCCTCCAATGGTAATTAAAGTTCGAACTGCCCAATAATAACATCTCAGATACCTGTAAAAAAAGAAAGGATACATTTTTCTTTTTTATGTTATTGAAATATCATTTTCCTTGGGAGAGTAGATTATTACTAAATTATAACAAACTTATTCCTAATCAATATTTTCTTTCCATAGGCAACACTGGTAAACACTTTATGCTAATGTAGACTTCTTCATCTATTTACATATACTGTGAAATGGCTAATTAAACCCAAGGAAGGTATTTACTGAATATTACCCAAATTTAATGGTATAAAGCAACTATCATTTTATTAGGATCATAGTTTTGCAGTTCAAAAATTTGTACAAGGTTCCCAAAGTTGACTCATTTATGTCCCATGATAAATGGGACCTCAACTGGAGTGACTTGAATGGTGGACGATATCTGGGTAGATGTGATTGAGGCCATTAAATCAGCTGTTTAGACCCTTGATTCCTCATGTTGGATAGGTCCCTCTATTCTTTTCTGTACTATGCCTGTGTGGACTGCCCAAGATAGCATCCTCCCTCACATGTCTGGGCCTGGGCTGGGATGACTGGAATAGCTAGGGCTGGCTGGGCATCTCTGTCCATTTAGCCTCTCGGTGTGACTAGTGTGGGCCTCTTCTTCTTCTTCTTCTTCTTCTTCTTCTTCTTCTTCTTCTTCTTCTTCTTCTTCTTCTTCTTCTTCTTCTTCTCCTCCTCCTCCTCCTCCTCCTCCTCCTCCTCCTCCTCCTCCTCCTCCTTCTTCTTCTTCTTCTTCTTCTTCTTCTTCCTTCTTCTTCTTTTGGGTGGTACTGGGGTTCCTGGAAACCCTTCTACCTCCAGGCTACACTCCCAGACCTATTTTATATTTTTATTTGGAAACAGGGTCTCTTGAGCCAGCGAGGCTGGCTTGGAACCTGCACGATCCTCCTTTCTCTGCCTCCGAGGCATGGGGATTATAAGCGTGCGCCACCACGCCCCGCCATGTTATGTGAGCTTCTTCATAACATGGTGGTCTCAGGAGAGCTAGACTTCTCACATGGCAGCTGGTTCCCCAGAACAACATAGCTCAGGTGGTAGCTGAAAGGTTACCTATATACCAGTAGTCCTATAACATCCTAATTTCTTGTCACATTATATTTGTCAAGCAAAACACTAAGGCCAGCTCAAATTCAAGGAAAGAGAAATTTGACTGCATCTCTCTATGAGAAAAAATATGAGGCCACCATCTTGAAGTAATCTATCACACTAGTAACTTGTGGGGGATACTATGGAGATCAAGTATATTTATGTAAGTGGGAGAACCTTTTATAGTTCAGATTCAGTTGTTTCTACTAATGGAAAATAGAATAGATATATACTTTATTATTTCCACTCATATTTTATTATGTTATTGAATGTGCAAACTATATCAGGGATAGAGGGCAACTGAGCTCCATTTTAATAGGATATTACTCTTGGATGTAATAGGTAATTTATTTAGAAATTTAGTATTGCAGAAAAGCAAAAATGTTCAAAAATATACTTGATAAAGACTGTGTACTGCAGCAATTGCAAAATGGAAATGCTGAGATCAGAGGACCAGAAAATAATATGGTAAGAATTGGGACACATAAAATTCATATAGATGCCTTTGGTTATGGGTTTTATTGAGTTCACAGTGAGGTGGGAATGGAAGCTAGTATTACAACCACATTATGTAATAACAATGATATATTGCAATTTTGTGCATGATTAGGTATATACTGTGTGGTATACTTTATATACTTCTGAAAATACAGCCTAGGTGAGGCATTCCTACTGAATCCTTAACAAAGTCCTGTATATAAAGAATTTCTTCAGATATTTTATTGAGATCTAATTGGTCCCAACTAGCTATTCTATTTTCTGTGTCTGGACTAGACATAGAAAAGCAACACTTTATACAGAATCCTTTTCTAGTAAGGCTTTTATTTCTTATTCTGGAGGGCTTCCTATATCCTCCAGAATAACACAGGCACTTCAGATAATTATGTATTAGTCTTTCAGGAGGGTAATCTTTTTTTGCATGAAAATGATTAATGATTTGCAGAACTTCAGATACAAAGAATCTGAGATTTACAAAGAAGGAAAGAAACTGAAGTCAATATCAAATAAAAATTTCTATAAAGAAGTCACTCATTTTGAAATTCAATGCCTTTTGAAGGACATAAGATTATTTTTTAAACTGGTGGTTATAGGAACAGAAAAAGTAATTAACTCTTTGGTAGGTTTTGAAACCATTGTACCAAGAGAATAAAAATATTATTACTGTGTAATTTTTTTCCCTAGAAGGCTTCTTTGGGCTTCCTAATATTATAGTGAACTTGATGTAAAAAAGAATCACCTTGAAGGAGTGTGGAAGTAATTTTAAAGATTGCATTTTAACTTTTCAAATTCCAACTTATAATTTCCTGTTACCTAATTTATTTTGGTCACAGGTCCTGGATTGTGGGTCTCTTTAAATTAAAGAAATGTATTAAACCCAATACTGCCCAACACAGGGAGGAAGTAGATGCTCTCCCTATGTGATCAATTCCATTATACGTTTTGGAATTCCTTTCCCCTTCAAAGTCACTGTAGGGTTAATAGGAACAAACACATGAATTACTTTCTCATTTTTGGGTGTTAAAACAAAAACAAATGTGAGACTTGACTTTGGCATTAATTTTCTAAATCTGAGGGACTAAACTTGAACTACTTTTTTTTTGGTATTAAATAGTCTGCTGTGTTAACTGGAAATTTTCTGCACTGATGCTTTGTGCTTTATTTTCAGATTCTTGTCTCAGTCACATTTTACACCTAACATGCACAGCCAAAGGTAAGATTTGTAATTTAATTAGATGGTGGCATATTGATTTTCTAGGATTAGCTTAATTAGTCAAGTGTGTCCATCTCTAATATCTACACTCCAGACAGATAGATCTTTTCAAGGAGAGTCTATCTTGCTGAATTAGTACATGGACAATCTAACTATGAACGTATATTATGTAAAGTATACACAACAACTTCAAGTTAAAGCAATAAGGCAGAATTTCACATGAAACATAAAAAATTCAACGTGAAAATAGGAATACTTTCTATGTGAACAGCAAGAAACTAAAAAAATCTCAACAGCAAAAGTAAGAAATAATGTAATTAAAATACAAAAATCATCTGAGCAGACATTTCTCAAAAGAAGGTATACAAATGGCCAAGAAGTATATAAAAATGTTCAATATCATTAATCATCAGGGAAATGCAAATCAAAACCACAGTGAGATATTATGTCATCCCAGACAGAATGGCTGTAATAAAAAAGACAAACATTTGAAAATTTTCAGACATCTCCATGCTGCTTTCCACAGCGGCTAAGCTTGCTTGCAATTTCACCAACAGTGTCTGAGAGTTTCCTTCCTCTGCATCCTTGTGTGTATTTGCTAATTTTTCTCTTTTTGATTATAGGGTGAGATGACATTTTATTTTTGTTTTGATTTGCCTTTCCCTAATGTTTAAGGATGTTGAGCACCTTTTCATATACTTGATGTCTTCTTTTGGGAAATCTTTTTTCAGGTCCTTTGATTATTAAATTTTTTTTTGCTATCAAATTGTAGGAATTCCTTATTTATTTTGAATATCAAACCATTATCAAATATATGGTTTGAAAATATTCTCTCCCATTTGGTATGTTGCTTTCTTCTCTTGTTGATTGTTTCCTTTGCTGTACAGAAACTTTTTAATACTATGTAAACGTATTCGTCTGTGTTGCCTTTATTTTGGGGGTAATATCCAACATATCATTGCCCAGACCTAGATCATGAAGGTTTACAGTGTTTGCTTCTAGTATTTTTATACTTTTAGATCACACATTTTATTAAATTTTTGTTTTATTAGTACATTTTAATTGTACAGAATAATGGGTTTCATTGTGGCATATTTATATGCATAAATAACATATTTTGATCACATCTACCCAATGTTGCCCCACCAGCTGTCCTTTTCTACTGATTGCTCTGATTACTGCTTTCTTACTGCTATCATTTTTTTTCATTCTAGGTTCCACTTATGTGGGCTTCTGATACTTGTCTTTTTGTGTCTGGCTTAACATTCCATCCATCCTTTTACCAGTGTGTAGTGACTTTGTCTTTTCTGCCTAAGTTTAGTTTGAAGTTTGTTTTGTCAGATACGAGTATAGTTATTTCTGTTTGCTTTTGGATTCTATTTACATGAAAGATTATTTTCCATTCTTTCATTTTTAATTGATGTATATCTTTGCCAGTGAGATGTGTTTCTTTTAAGCAACCAATAGATGGGTCTTGTTTCTTCTGTGGGACTTTGCAACCCCCAGGTTTTTTTTTTTTTTTATCTTGAGATACCACCTGACTGGAAACAAGTGTCTACAAATGCATGAATCTGAACAGGTTTAATAAATGAAGTTACCTAAGAGCTGAACAGAATGTCTGTGTGCGAACATTAATGGGAAGGAACACTGGAGGAGCAAACAGATCAGTATGAGAACAAGACAACATGGAGGAGTCAAGGCCAACCCATTGTGCAGAAGGCATAAAGTTTTGTGAGTTGAAGGACAGCTCTGCCTGTCTATGTTGATTGAAGAAAAGCTATTCTTTTGATGTGTATTGTCTAGTTCTTTTAAAAGATTAGAAAGATTTTTACCCAAGCTCACTTGAGCACCTGTACAAATTGACTCAACAACAGTATTTATTATGTTTGAAAGAGGTAGGCTTACTGTAAGAGAGCAAGCCTCTGAATCTAAGCTGAGGATCAGGTTAGACAAAGGTGCTAATGCATAGCCCCTGCAGCAGAATCCTGCCTGACACTTTTGGGCTGGGCTAATTAGTCAGTTGCAGGCACAAAAACAGGCACGTGATAAGAAGTTTAATTAAAGAGCCACTTTAGGCTCTGGTAAAAGCAACTTTGGAGGTTACCTTGAAGGCCCATGACACTCTGCTCTCTGGCTAGAGCTATGAGAGTCTTCAAAAGAATACTAGCTTTATTTCTGAAGTCTCTAGCTTTGAGCATCTGGCCAAGGGCTTAGTTGATTGCCCAGTGGTTCAATAGTCTTATTATCCAAATCTTGGTTTTGCAGATAGTTTCTGTTGTTTCTAGGTGGATCTATGTGTCCTGCAGGGATCTCATGGCCAATTGGGTAGATGTGAGAATATAATGCCATTCTGCTTATGTAGGAACAGTCATATGTGTCCTAGAAGGTCATGCCACAGTCCTGTTTTTTCAAGTCCCATTCAGTGTCCTGTGAATTGTTGCACTTACTGCATTTATGCTTCTTGGCATGTGTTTTCATAAAGTGCTGTTTTATGAGCAATAACTGAGAAAATGATCTGACGGGCCTCTGAGGCATTTTTCAATTGGACAACTGTAGAATTTCCATATGGTTTTCAAATATTTTCTCATTATTGGATTTATTATGTCATCCTGCAGGTGGTGGCTCTCGACCAGGTGCATGTTGAGCTTTGGGCTGTTGGGCAGGATCTTGCTGCAGCTATGATGCACCTGTGCACAGAATGTTGGTCTACAGCTGTTTCACTTGCTGATGAATGGATCAGCTCCTGGGTGGCTGGCACCTGGTCTCTGGCTGCTGCCTTATAGCTATGAGGTAGCAGGCCACAACCAGCTTCTTTTGGGGGCCCCAACAGACTGGAGGTGACAGTGGCTCCTCTTGGAGCTGCTGGGCTGGAAGGCATGCTGGCCACTTGAACCTCTGTTCTTGCTACTTCCTCTGAGGCCAACATGGCTTCCAAGTGACCCAGGCCTGGCTTGCAAGCCCTTTAACTCATTTTTTAATTTTTTAATTTTTAAAACAATTTTTATGTGGAAAATATTAAAAATGGCATACATTCGTACTGTGCTTGTTTCCCTCTCCCGCACTTCCCCTTCACCCTCCAGCAAAGAGTGTCCAGGTTAACCATGCTATATTTATACTTTTACACATATTCGGATGTAGCTCCCCCATTAATCAACCTCAGCCTTCTTCCTCTCCTATCCTCCCATTCTAACTTTCCTAAGGTTTCCCTTCCATTATCTGGAGTCCCTCTGGTATTCCTAATACTTCCTAGTTTGGGCATGTTAGAGAAAACATATGTCCCTTCTATTTCTGTGCCTGACTGATCCCACTAAACATAATGTTCTTCAGGTCTTTCTCTCTTATTGTGAATGACATGATTTCTTCTTCTTTATAGCAGCGTAGAGTTCCATCGTGTGTATTTCCCATAATTTTGCAATACTTCATCTGTTGATGGAGACCTACTTAGGTTGGTTCTATATTTTGGCTATTATGAATTGTGCTGCTGTGAACATGGGTATGCACATGTTACTGTAGTTCTCTGATTTCAGCCTCTTTGGACTAATACCCAGGAGTGGTATAGCTGGGTCTTCTAGATAAAGGATTATGTCATCTGCAAATAAGTATAGTTTTAATTCCTCTCTTCGTATTTGAATTCCATTGGTTTTCTTCTCTTGTCTTATTGTTGTGACAAGCGTTTCAAGGACTATATTACAAAGGAGTGGAGATAGTGGGCATTATTGTCTTGTTCGTGATTTTAGGGAAAAGTCTTGCACTTTTCCCCATTCAATATGATGTTGGCTTTGGGTTTATTGTATATTGCCTTAATAATGTTGAAATACGTTCTTTCTAATCCAATTTCTGCAGTGTTTTTAACATGAATGGGTGTTGGATTTTGTCAAATGCTTTTTCAGCATCTATTGATATGATTGTGTGGTTTTTCTTTTCAGTTCTATTTATGTGGTGAATAACATGTATTGACTTGCATATGTTGTACCAGCCTTGCTTTTCTGGGATGAAACCAACTTGGTCATGGTGTACAAATCTCTTGATAAGCTTTGAATGTGTATAGCTAGTATTTTGTTTAGAATTTTTACATCTATATTCATCAAGGATATTGGTATGTAATTTACCTTTCTTGAGGTATCTTTACTGGTTTGGGAATTAATGTGATTCTGGCCTTGTAGAAGGTATTTGGGAGAATTCCATCTCTTTCAATTTCCTGGAACAATTTGAGAATTTTGGGGATTAATTCTTCACTGAAGGTTTTGTAGAATTCAGCTGAAGACCCATCAGGGCCTGGGCTTTTCTTTGATAGTAGAATTTTTATTGCTGTTTCTATTTCTTTGCTTGCTATTGGTTGGTTTAGGCTTGCTATGTCCTCTTGGTTCAGTTTAGGTAGGTTATATGTGCTTAGAAATCTGTCAATTTTTTCCATGTTTTCCAGCCTATTGGAGTACAAATTTTAAAAATAGTTTCTGATAATCCTTTAAATTTCCCCATTGTCTGTGGTGATGTCTCCTTTTTTATTTCTTCTTCTTCTTCTTCTTATTTTTATTATTATTATTTTTTTTGGTGGTACTGGGGTTCCTAGAAACCCTTCTACCTCCAGACCTATTTTATACTTTTTACTCCCAGACCTATTTTATACTTTTTTTTTAGAAACAGGGTCTCTTAAGCCAGCGTGGCTGGCTTTGAACCTGCGAGATCCTCCTGTCTCCGCCTCCCAAGCACGGGCTTCCCTATCTGCAGGGGCAGAGGATGTCCAGTGTAGTCTTGGAGCGACCCCCTGTGACCCTGTGCAGATACTGCACCTTGAGCACCTTTTCTGTGTCTGGAGTTTTTAACTGGATTAGCCCGCTGGGTCCCTTGGCTTTTCTGGGTGGTCTTCCACCAAGTACCGAGTAATGTAAGCAGTTTACCTGGCTGCCCTACTCTGGATCTCTGGAGGGCTGCAGGTGCCGCCTATTGTGAATGTATGGGCTTTTGGGTCTTCTTTTGCATCCTTGAAGCATGATGCAGGGCACTGCTCATCACTTAGATGTTGGAGCTCTGTTGCCACTTTCAAGCTCTTGGATTATTTTTCTGTATTTCTTGGGGCTGCCACACCAGTGTCCACCAGAGTCGGCATTTGCGGTTTGGGGCCATGGCCTGCGATGGCTTCAGTGGCCAGGCTGCATCTAGAATCCATTGTGGTTCCTGGTTCTGTTTTGGTTCGTGAGCTGTATTTATTTTGTTTGTCAAGATACTGCCTTCTCGGTAGTTGAACTTTATTTGTTTCAATTACTAAGATGTGCTGCATCCCACAGTTGCCATTTTCCCCCTTTAATTCATTTTGAATTGATTTGTGTGTATAGTGTAAGATAAGAAATATATGTATATTTGCATGTGGGCATCTAGTTTTCCCAATACTATTGCTAGCATTTTCACAGCTCTGACCAAAATACCTGACATACACAACTTAGAGGAAGATTTATTTAGCTCACAGCTTTTAAAGATTTCAGGAGTCACTTGTCAGTCTGTGTTCAACTGGTTCCCAGGCAGAACCCACAGGGTCAGGGATTCAGGGTGTGACAGCATTTAGCTGAGACCATGAGGGGAGGGGAAGGGACCTATACAGTCCTGAGGCTATGTCTCCAGGGACCCACCTCCAGCCCTGCACTGCCTCCAAACCTGACTGCAGAGCTGACCACGTGAGTTTTGGTGAACATTTTAAATCCAAACTATTACAACTAGTTATTGAAGAGAGTATTTTTTCATTGTGCATTCTTAGCATCTTTGTTGAAGATCAGTCAAACATATATACATTGGTTTATGTCTGGGCTCTCTATTCTGCTCCATTGGTCCACGTATCCATTTTTTTTATGCCAGTATCATACCACTTAATTACTATAACTTTGTACTATACTTTGAAATCAGGAAGTGTGATGGTATTAGCTTTGTTCTTTTTGCTAAAAATTATATTAGCTATTTGGGGTCTTTTGGGGTTCTGTATTAATATTTAGATTGAGTTTTAAATTTCTTTTAAAAAGGCATTTGCATTTTGATAGGGTTTGCACTGAATCTATGGATTGCTATGAATAGTTAGAACTTTGTTTTTTTTGTGATGCTGGGGATTGAATCCAGAGGCATTTTAACTTCAAGATACACCCAAGCCCTATTTTATTTTTTATTTTGAAATAGGATCTTTCTAAGTTTCTGTGGGCCTTGGTAAATTGCTGAGGCTGGCTTTGAACCTGCCATCCTCCTGCCTCAGCCTCCCACGTACTGGATTATAGACATGCATGACCATGTCTGGTGTAGTTTGAACATTTTAACAATACTAACTCTTCCAGTCCATGAACATAGATGTTTTTCCATTTGTGTTTCATAGTTTTGGGGGTACAAGACTTAAGCCTCCTAATATTTTATTCTTTTTGATGATATTATAAATGGAATCATTTAATTTCCTTTTTGGACAGTGCAGTTAGTCTATGCTACTGATTTTTGTATCATTTGATGAATTTTTGACAGGTGCATGTATCTGTGTAACCTAAACCTGTCAAGATATAGAATACTTGCATCACTCTAGAAATGACTTTCAGGTTTTTTTCCAGTCAGTCCTTGTCTCAGTGCCTCTGAGGCAATTAGTGTTTCAATTTTTTCTATCATAGATATGTTTTATCTATTTCAGAATTTCACATACATGAAATCATATAGTATGTATGTTTTTGTTTAAGATACCTTTTATACAGCATAGTATATTTAAGAGTTATTTCATGTTGTGTATATCAGTAATTTATTCCTCTGTTGATAATTAGTATCTATCCATCTATCTATCATCTATCATCTATCTACCTACCTATTTATCTATCAAAAATACTACAGTTTATATTTTCACCTTTGAACAAATACCTAGGCTATCTCAAGTTTTTGATTATTATGAATAGAGCATCTATGAATATTCTGTATAAATGCTTTCTCTGTTGTATATTTTCCTTTTCTTGTGTAGGCTTAGAATTTTTGAGTTGTTAAGTGTATGACTAGTTGTAAAAGAAATTCTTTGATATTTTTCCAAAATGGTTGTACCATTTTATATTCTTGACAACAATGTATGAGAGATTCAAATTCAACTTATTCTAACAATTGGTATTACCAGTTTTATTCCAACAAGGTATTTTAATTTAAGCCATTGTGCTGAATGTGTATTTAATGAAGTTGGCATTTTAATTTTATGTAAAAATTACCTACGTCAAGGCAAAAACATGCAAATTTAGCTCACATTTTAAAGAAGAGTAGTTATTAATAAGTTGTGGGTATAAACCTACAGTGTTGTATAGACTTCTCAAGATAGATTGTGTGTGTGTGTGTGTGTGTGTGTGTGTGTGTGTGTGTGTGTTTAAAAATCAACAGGCCTTCTGACTTCAATTTCTTAAAAATCAGTTCTGTTAAAGGTTAAAATTATTGTTATTAGGTAGGGTGTAATTTTGTAAGATCTTTTTTCACTCTTTGCCCTATCCTCTAATTGTTCTCCACCCCAAAGCTGCTGCACATTGTCCTTCAAGGCAATACTGGGACCTAGTTTTTTCCCCAGTAAATACATTACCTTATATTCAGTGTCACTTTCTGAAGCAGACAGTTAGTTGAGTTTATTTTATACCTGAAAGGAAATCTACTGAAAGGATCTACTGAAAGAAAATTTTGCTATTAAATAACTCAGTTGCAATGACTGAATCCTGATTCTACTGCACTAAAATTTTCAAATGATCTCTTTTATTCTTAGGATACTTGTGTGCCGAATTGTCAAGTTTAATTTATGATCCTTGTTACTCTCTAAATGTTTAATTGAGTTAGCGGTTATAGCTGACTCATAAACCCATAAAACTCTTCAGTGGTAAACTAATTAGCCACTGCACCTGCCCTCTGAATAATTAACATTGTTCATTGCTAACAATCAGCATTGCAGTTATTAAAAGTTTCTTACTGCACTTGTCTAAAGAGAGGCTTCCAAACTTTTGGATCATGATTCCCAAATAGGACATGCATGTCATAGGCCAACCCAAAGCACACACTCTCACACCTATTCTCTATTAGAAGGACTCTGATATTTCCTATTCTGCTATCCTATGCTCATTTTCCCTGAAAAACAGTGACATGCTAAAAAGGATTTAACTACCTGTGATTAGGCTATGGACAACAACAAATAATAAGAAAAAGCTCCAACTTAAAATATTTCCTACACTGAAACAGAAATTTAAAAAGAATCACTGAACATTTCCTTCAAAATCAGGACTTACTTGTTTCCTTCACCATTATATACCCATTTAGTGGTGCCAATTCCTTCATAACTTGAAGCCCAGTAATAAATGCAGGCATTAATGTGCAGAATAAACAACAAGTGCCCAGTTGTTCGAATGACTCTGTCAGAGACAATAAAGGCAAAGTAAGGATTCATGCCGCTTTTGGAATGCAGCTTATTTTAACATTTTCTTTTCCTCAAAGTCTCTGCTGAGTCTCCTCGCTTCAGATTCGCCGACTGTTAACTCTCATTAGTACAGTGGAAAGTGATGGGGCTGCTGCATATTTTCTGACCGCAGTGTCTTGACTGGGACTGACAGAGTGTTAGAAAAACGCTCCCTCTCTTTTCACAGATGGTATGAGTCAACTCTGTCAAAGACATGCCTCCAGGTCACCTCTCTATTTTGAGCGCCATAAAATCCGCCACACTGATTTAACTGGATATCTTGGAAAAGCTCATGGGACTTTCTGCTATGATTAACTGTTGTGACCAGAGGTCTCTGTGCAAGTGAGGTTCAGAACAGCAAAGGGGTGAAATTTAGATTGGGAATGAACTGTCATGAGAGAGATGTACAGTCGACCTGCAAAAGAGCACGTTTATCTGTACTTGTTTTGACTGAAGCAGGTAGCCAGTCCCATTTTTTTTTTAGTCCAGAATTCTTCTAAAATGGGACCTGATTTTTATTCCATTATCTCACTCAAAATATCTGAATCTGTTTTGGAACATATATTTATGTAGCCCCAAAATATGAAGTTATCCTCTTTTCTTGAATAAACTGGACATATTTCTCCCACATGCTGTTTAAAATGTTGCACCTTACTTTCTCCTCTTTCAAGTGTACAGGTTATACATTACCTGTAGATATATGCGCTGTCCATTATAGACTCTAGGTGATGATTAAACTCAAAAAATGAAGTGTACTACGTAGAAAATAAGCAAGAGAAGCACAAATATTAGTCTTAGATATATATAAGGTTTAGAAAATAGATTTTATTACTGACAATAATATTTATATATTTTGTTTTAAAAAAAATCTAGGTCCTATTCAGTGGTATTTTTCTTTTGGCAGAATACTTTAAAGTGCAGCCAAACTTCCAGAGCTTCTTGCTATATTTTATTTTTACCCTTTAGTTACAGTCTTATTTGTAATGCTTTTTGAAAATCAATCATGTCTTTCTTTTTAGGGCATATAGTAGAACTCTATTTAACAATAATTAAAATCATACTCCCCAAAATATAAGTAAAAGAGAAAAAGCCTAATTTTATAAAATCATAAATAAATATATACTAGCTTTTTTTATCCAAGATGCATTAAATGTATATTTGTTTTGACCACATTTAAAGTCCAGTAAGTGTTAGCATTGGATTGCTTTCTTTACGTGCCACAAAAGTACAATAAGTTTATGTCATCTTACCCAAACAGAGCTATTTCCTATAGGTGTTTTCCTGCTTACTAGTAATTTTATCCCAACTCTTACTGCCTGCATACATTTCTATCCCTCTTCTACCCATCTTCATTCATTACTATAGGCAGCATAATACAGGGATAAGAGCATGAATCCCAGTGCCAAATTTCAGTCCCATCTCTGCCACTTCCTAACTGACATTGGAAATACCCCTTACTATTTCTGTACCTTGGTTTCTCATCTGTAAAATAGATATAATAAGAGAATGTGCATCCTAAAAATGTTGTGTGCATATGTGAGTTAATATATTTAATATACTTAGTGTGGTAGGATCTTACAGGTAGAAGGAAACTTAGGGATGACCTAGTTCAAAATATTACCCCATGTAGATCTGGCTGCAGTAGAACATCTGGAATTAAAATTAATACAGGTAATGGCAATAAAATTTTTATACATTTATTGGTACATTATAGTTTCACATCATAAGGCAGGTCATGGAAATAGATACATGCATACAGCACTTGGTGAGCTTTCCTCTGGCTTCCTCCCCACTCCTACAGGGCAATAACTTTTTAACTAGAAATATATACAAATGATTTCCTTTTCTAGAAACAGGAGTAGGAAAAACTCAAAGAGCAATTTCAATTTGTGGTAATTTGCTTACTGTTCTCTTAATAGAAGTTTGAACAAAGTGGTGCTATTTTAAAATTTCTCTTAAGCAATAAATATGTATATATTTTTGAGAAAAAATATTTTAAATTTGTTTTCTCATTTATAACTTGGAGACAGATAGATGATAACTATTTATCCTAGAGAATTGCCCATTCAAATGGCACCTTTATAAAGAAGTAAAATGACAAGACTTTAGGCTAGGAAAAGAAAAAAATGTTACCTTTTACAATCTCCTATATTTAAAATAATACTGCTGGATATGGGTGGCTTTCAAACATCTTAGCAATACAGAGATAGGACATAAAGAGTTTCATAAGCTTTTGTTATAATTATAGCCAGGCAAACTCCCCACAGGAACCCAAGTCTTTCTAAAACCTGGTCATCTTTGGGCAAGAGCCTCCTGAAACCTCCATGTAAGACTGAAAATTGGCAAGAGGTGGACTGACACCAGGCTGCTTGAATGCTGTGTGTTGCCTCAATTTATACTTACATTCCATAATCAAGCCAGCAGCCTCTTAGTATTGCCTTGGGTATATGGGAATATGTTCACTTTTAACTTGTGAACATGGAAGGAAAGCCTTTCTGCCTGATGTTTACCTGATGATCCAATTAAAGAAAAGAATTTGGAGTTATATAAGTATGTGAGAGAGTCCAGATACTGTGCCTCAGCAGTAGTGTGTCTGGATAGATTTCTTTTCAAAATGCTAATTCTCATTTTACTCATTTCCAAAATAAAGTTGGTGGCAGGTATAACTGAGACAATGGATATGGAGTTCTAGCACAGAATGTAGTGCCAAGTGTGTATTTAACAAATGACAGCTGCTGCTGTTATTGCTGCTGTCAGGGTTCACCAGTGTAACCAAGTTATGCTCTCTTGTTTGCCCAAGATGCAAAAATGATAATCAAATAAAACTTTTATAATCTTTAAAAATTAAATTTTTTTTGTTTTTTAAGAGGACTTTCTTTGGAAATATAAGTTATTATTTCTATTTTTAAAGATTTACATGAAATATCAAACCCTGACTTTTCTCAAAAATTTTTAGTCTCCAATGAAGCCATGAGTCATGAAATATTTATGTCTTAAAATTTTTTGAATGGGTATGGGTAACATATATAAATAGTTCAAAATTAATGTAAAATATGTACTTTCTTATTCTTGTCCTTATCTCTCCTTATTTTCCTTCCTTGTTTTTCTTCTTTACAGGGATAAATATTTTTATTAAATTTTTTCCCTTTCTATTATATAGAAATTAGCACTGTTCTATATACTGTTCTGTATCTGTATCTAGCTCTCTTCTTTCTTACTTAGAAATTTATTTTTGAGATCTTTTCATATTAGCAAATGAATTTTTTCTTAAAAGTTACAAAGTGTTCTATTATGTAGACATACCTCAGGGATTTTAACACTTCTCTTTTAATGAACATTTTAGTTCTATTCAAGTATGTATTTAATTTTGCATTTTTTCTAGAATTATACCATTTTAGATGAGTAAGATAATTTAAAGGTAACCTAATGTAACTCCTTGATTTTATAGCTTATTTTTTTCTGACATTAAGTAACTGGTTAAAAAAGAACAAATGGAAAAATTATAAAATATTCATTTGTAATTATAGTTGTGTACTTAGAAGTACAAATTATTCCTATTTTGTGTTATTAAAATACCTGTTATGAGATATGGAATAAAAGCAACCTGTAGAAGCAATGGCACTGATGAGGGTGGAAAGTGAAAAACAATTTGGAAAACATTGAAGATACTGATAATTTTAGGGTATCTTAAGTTGTTTCAAGATGTCCATTATTTTAAGGAGAAAGAAGCTAAATATGGCTACCATACCTTTAACATCCTGTTTGTTCTAAATATTGGATTAAACCCAAAGAAGAGGTAGAAAACATCAAAAGGTATTATTGATGCGACATCCAGCTGTTAAAGGAACACATTCAGAGTTATGTTGTGTTTACACTTTTTGGAACACAGATGGACTTATACCAATGAATGTAAAAGCTGGCCAGTCACAATGAATTGTTTGTTGCTTAATCCAAAATTTCCTTCAGTTAAATATGCATGGTGCCATTGAAAGGCATGTTAGCACCATGAGAGCAAGAGCACTGTTTTGTAGCCTACTTCCAGTACATTTCATTTCTACCCTTATGCATCTGATCTCTCCTTAAGCACTCAATTTGCTGAAATTTTTGTTGAGCTGTGACGGATACTTCAATGCTGTCATGGCTACTAATGTTAAAATACATTTTAATAACCTTTTCTTTCTTTTTTTTAGTGGGTCTGGGGATGGAACCCATGGGCATTTGACCTCCGAGCTACACACCCTGCCCTATTTTTTTTATTCTTTATTTTGAAACTGGGTCTCACTAAGTTGCAGAGGGCCTCACTACGTAGCTGAGGCTGTCCGCGAACCACGATCCTCCTGTCTCAGCCTCCCGAATGCTGGGATTACAAGCGTGCACCACCACGCCCGGCTTTAATAACATTTTCAATATGAGGCTCTGGAACTAAAAATCAACATTCCACTCAAAATCAAATTCATTCTTAAAATTTTTTGAAACCATAGCACACTCATTGTAATATATTATGTTTCAGTCAGCAGTTCTCCAGTATTCAGAGTAGATTATAATATTGTGGTTCATCTAGGTTCTTCAAGTGCTTTCTATTATTATATACTTTGGACCATTTGCTATCAATTAACTGTTTTAAAAGTATCTATTGTAG
This sequence comes from Muscardinus avellanarius, assembly GCF_963383645.1. Lineage (NCBI taxonomy): Eukaryota > Metazoa > Chordata > Mammalia > Rodentia > Gliridae > Muscardinus > Muscardinus avellanarius. Next base: position 52,396,087 of record NC_137789.1, on the reverse strand, counting down.
ACTATTCAAACTAAGAGGAGAAGAAAAAGATAAATTTGATTCAAATTAATCATCCACTCTGATGAAAGAAGGCATTGAAAGTACTATGGTATTATAGCTAAATATTTTGGCTAATTATAGCTAAGACTATACATTTTTAAAACTTGTTATAGCTGGGTGTAGTGGCACACGCTTGTAATCTCTGCACTTGGGAGGCGGAGACAGGAGGATCTTGCAGGTTCGAAGCCAGCCTCACTGGTTTAAGAGACCCTGTTTCCAAATAAAAATATAAAAAATAGGTGTCTGGGAGTGTAGCCCGGAGGCAGAAGGGTTTCCAGGAACCCCAGTACCACCTCCCAAAAAATAAATAAATAAAACTTGTTATATATTTACATTAGTTTTGCCTTCTTTTACCCTAGTAATTATAAAATAATATAACATATATTCTCCTGAGTCAAATATCACTAAGAAATTATTTTATGTAAAATAATTATTTTTATTAAATTATATGTGGTTCTGAGAAATAAATTAAAAAATTAAGACATATTAAGACAATTACGAGTAAGTAGGAGCATATGTAAGGCAACACATGTGAAACAGAGAGTTGAGGTAATTCCTTGTGTATAATAATTTCAAAGCCAACTGTTATTGGATGGAAATGGAACTTCCAGTTTGAATTACTAGATTAGCTATTAAAAATTATTTACCAAGGTAAGTAATTGTTTCAGAAATTACATCATATCACCAAACCTCATTGATTCAGGAGCATAGAGGTATTGACTTATCTAGTGCTACCTCCCAACTCATTGTTTCTGGCTCAAATCATAATGACTTTTTAACTTTCTTTTATCTAGTTGCTAAACTCTCCACTTACCTTCTTCATGCAGACAGTCATCAGTCACTTTTAACTTATTGGCATGAATTTGTATAGACAGAGAATGATGTATTTCTTACTGAATTGCAGAAAATTGAATTGAGTAAGTATTGACTGACATTAACCTCTGCACAAGGCACTTTTTAAAGCATGTTGGGGTTGAAATAGGACTAGGATATTATTTTCATCCACAAGATGTTAACAATCCAATAGTAGAGGGACCAAGTACAAAAATAACTCTAATGCAGTACTATAAGAGAGGTAGGATGTGCTGAGGGAATTCAAAAAGAGGAATGTCCACAATGAAATAAATGTAAAATTTTATATTTGTAACACGAATTAAAAACATGAATTAATTCAGTCCCTGATCAAACCCAGGAAGCATCAAGGGTTTGGAATAAGCTTTGTGGCTTTTACAATGTATATTTATCCTTTTTGTAGAACTCACCAAAATAGTATAGATCTTTTATCATTATATCTATGTGTATGGTGACTTTTTTACAAAGAAAATTAGTTGGAGATAAAAATCAAATTGAATAGAGTTTTAATCACTGTAGATATAAAATAGGAATAAATATCTAAACTCATTTTTTTTTAAACAAAATCTGAGGCAACTAAATCATTGTATTGGCATTCATACATACAGTTTGGGTAGTCTTGGATCTCCCCCCTCTCCAATCTCTGCCTGTATCTCAAATTTAGGATGAAAGATAAAAGATAAGAAAGTCCCTTGTAAATAATTATAATCACTAAAACATAAGAATATATTGTTATTTGAGAAAAAGAAAATGCTATGAAATCTAAATAATTGCTTCTTTTCTATTTTTTATTTTGCATATGTAACTAAAAAAGAAACACAAGTAGAGATAATTTTGCAGACTTTCACATCATCATGTTACATAAATTGGGGACTAGAATTTTGTAGGCAAAGTATATCCCATACTCATTTACTGACATTTAAAAGATAATTTAAACATGGGCACTTGCTTATTTTGATCTACTTAATAAATAAAGATGCATATATTCAATTAGCTATTAGCACATACAAGGGAATATAATGAAATAATTGAAAATCAAAACTCAGTTCTGCCAATGTGTAATGAAACCTTATCTGTATGAACTCTGTTATAAGGGAAGATAATTTGTTTATAGAAATGGGACTTATAGTCAAAATGGTAATAGATTACTTGAGCAATTTAGAAATGATTTGTAAGTTACCTACCTGAAATTTTGTAGAACTCCTATAATGTCTCTTTAGCTCATCTGAATCCACCTGAAATATATGTATACTTCAATTAATTTTAGGCAGTTTTATTAATTATTTTCTCATTAAAAAAACCAGCCAGGCATGGGGGTCCACACCTGTAATTCCAGTACTTGGGAGGCTGAGACAGGAGGATCACAGATTTGAGGCCAACACATGTTTATAGCACTTTCTCTTTTTTGGTTCCTTTCAAACTCGACCTATAAATATTTTCCATCCTCTCATATTTTATTTTAGTTATTTTATTTTATTTTTTGTGGTATCAGGGATTGAACTCAAGGGCATTTCACCTCTGAGCTATATACCCCCAGCCCTTTTTTGGTTTTTGTTTTGAAACAGGGTCTTGCTAAGTTGCTGACAGCCTTACTAAGTAGCTGAAGCTGGCCATAAACCTGGAATCCTCCTTTCTCAGCCTCTGAAGTACTGGAATTACAGGCATGTGCCGCCACGCCCGGCTATACTCTCACATTTCAAAACAAGAATTCCTTTTTGTCCCTTGTTTTCCTTTTGTACTTGGTTTACTGTGTGCCATGACAGAGATTTTCAAGGGAGTCACCCACATTGCTTTCCTCTACATCCTTCCTTGAAATCTATCCTTAACCTATAGCAATTTGGAAGCAAGTGGCCTTCCCCCTCTCCTCATCCCATCAGTACTAACAGCAAAGGCCACAAACCTCCTTCTATCACTCCTAGGAATATTTTTTTTGCAGTACTAAGCTTCCTGTTATGGCACTCACCAACTTTTGAAATGCTACACTGATTTCTTGGTTCTTTTGTTTGAAATAGATCTATTTTAGGAGAGTTGATTTCTTTAGCAACTGTATATAACTGGGATACAATAAGAATCCAATAAATATTAAGTAGATGAATGGATATAGAAATAAAGGGATGAATGAAGGTTTTTGAAGCATTTAACATTATCTAGAAAAAAAAGTGTCAGTGAAACTTTCTTTTTCTGAAGAATCGCTAATGTAACTCTTGGTTTACATTAACTCTTGGTTTACTTTTTGGTGTCCTTAGACGAGCCATTTAAAGTCAAAACTCCCCCAAATTTAGTTCTCTTCACTTTTCTTTATTTACTTCTTGACAAATCTCATCTGCTTTGTAGTTTCAAAGACCACTGTATATAATTGATGCCACCAAATCTCTACCTCCATCTAATACCTCTTTATTGAGCCACTTGCTCCAAACCTGAACTCATTCTCCTTCAGTCTATGGGTGCTTCTCCTTTTCCTGCTATTCTGCATCCTGTAAGCATCCCATGTACTCTGACTAGTGGTTCTAGACTGACATCTCTCTCTTAGCCCTCATCCAACCAGCAACCAAAATTTACAGATTCTTTATCCTAAAATGTTCTCATGACATTTTCTACTTTTGGCAATGATCTTCCAGCTTTAAGCCTTGCTCCTGGTATCGATTATACGTTGGCAGGCAGAAGATTTCTCTAAACAGAATACTTAACAATCCCTATTTATGTCAAATTTTATGACTTTACATAATTTTAAGAAAAAAAATTCAAGCTCCTTTCCATGGTGCATCAGTTTTTGCTTTCTCTGTTTTATTTGTGTCCTTCAGCATCCCACACCCAGCCTGTTTAGCAGTTCCTCAAATGCATCAGGGTTTCTCACCTTGACATTCCTACGCCCAGAATGTTTATTCCTTTTTTTTTTTGCAGAGGCAAAAGGATGAAGATAACATCAACCGATCCATCAAGATTTGGATTAAGCATCTCTTCCTTTGCATGGCTTTTTTTCTTCTTTTGGTCCTCATAGTACTCTGAACATCAAACTTTCTTTTGTTTGCCTTTCATACCTGAGCTAATGTAAGAAAGTAGGGTACCTATTTTTGAACTCTGTTTCCTTACCTTCTAACAATGTCTAACACAACATAGGTGCATGGTATGACAGATGAATACGGAACAGTATCTAACATGTAGAGGTGTACGTTTGACAGATGCATAAGGAAACATATTAATATTTATACTTAAATGAATTAATGCTAATGTTGAACTTAAATGTTTCAGTTATATGCAAGAAGAACTTTCTTATGTACTCTAATATTTTTAAAGTATTAAAACTCGGACTAATGGAAGCAGCATTGTCTAATGATTGTTCAAGTTCCGAGTTTTCATCTACTTTTGAATAATGTTAAAGATTGATTAGCTGATTTTCCAGTTCCTGCTTCTGCTCCCTTTTAGTGGCTATGATTTTTACCCACATAAACACATTGAATTTTATAGACATGTATTAGAAAACATATAAGGTTTGCTCACCTAATGTTTTGCACTGTGAAATAAAATGGCTTACTGAGCCACAGGTAGACATAGGCAGGTTTAAGTTGACAGCCTTATAAATCATGTGCCAACCTTGAGGAAGACCCATCAGCTCCTTCAAAGCTTATATGGGACAGACAGACACAGTTGAAATGCTAAGCTGCTAAGTTAAAATACTACATCTTCTCTCAACCCAGGAAGAAGGTTTATTTGGGCACATTTATTCTTTTATTTTCAGCGTTAAATAAATGCAAATGCAACTAAAACTTGCTAGATTAAACGAAAGCACAACCTAGTGATTTTAAAATCCCTCTTCTTTAAAGCACTAAATAAATTTGGCATCATTAGCCTTATGAGGATCAGCGTGCTTACTGGTAACAACCAGGCACTTATATTTTAAATGTCACCCTATTTAATTCTCAGTCTTTTAAGCCTCCTCATTATGCAGGAAGCATTTCTTCAGGGGAAGCTTACTTTAGGAATGATATGCTAATTGCACCTACATCCTTTTTCAATAGTTTTGAAGAAGCTCTACTCAGATATTGTTATATTTACTTATTATTCGCTTCTGATAAACAATTCCATAATATTACATAGAATAGAGAAGAAGTATTTACAAAGAATAATTTGTAAATAATTACTAGAGGAAAGAAAATGCTTGAACCAATATTTCCATTTGTTTACTCTTACAAACATATATTGAGTATAAGCTTTGAGTTCCTAGTTTAGATAGAAAAATGAATGGAGTATTATTCCTACTTTCAGGAAGCTTACAATTAGATAAGAAAGAAAGCTACATATTTAAGGAGGAGACAAGCAGAAAAAGTTAGCGGTATGGACTTCCAGTCATTTAATCCACTTAACAATTTACTGTTCAGATTCTACCCACCAGACTTTAGGCTATGTGTACATACTGTCTTCTTAAACTTGGCAATATAATGGTAGTTACTATTCTTACTTTTCTGGTGAAAAAGAAAGTGTGCAATGAAAGTTTAAGTTTATTTTCTTCCAGTTATGTTCTTAGAAAACGAACTTTGACCCTGGTCTCTTTGTTTCTACTGTATCATAATTAACTTAATTTTATAGGAGAAAATTAAATAATGCAAATATGAGTACAGTATATGGAGTGCAGAGAAGGGAGTGGTTAATTTTCCTCAGGTCAGTGTAAAATAGTAATTGTGAAGATTACAAGCCCAAAGCAGTTAACTCTAAGAGAAAGCCTAATTGACATGGTCTCTGAATAACATGGAGTGTTTCCCCAATCCTTGTCATTAGTAGGTGTAGCTTCCGTAGATTGTGGGAGTGAGTGTCTCATGTAAATAATCCCCATTGTCATTTCCAACTTGATTTCTGCTATGTATATGGGAAATTACATACAGAGTATGTTTTGTTGGCCCTTTGTTCAAAATTCTGTGTCCTCTGTAACACCATTTTCAGAAGAAAGGTATTGTAAAAAAATGTTGCAGAAAACTTGGTATCCTTCCAGATCCCATCTATTAAAGCAGCCAGCACTTCTATCTATTGTCTATTACTTGTCTGTTGTTTTCTCTCACAACTCTAGGGGATTTATATTTTCAATCTTCTAATCCAAGTGCAGTAAGCATTAAACAGAGTAGGTGTTTAGGCCTACTTGGCAATGGTAGGTAGGTATTTAATTGATGTTTGTTGGGTAAATGAATGAATAATTGGGTGGTGTACACCAAGGTTAGCCTGAATAGATTAATGTAGGGAGACCTTCAGGTTGGGAATGTATAATCTTTGTACCAAAATGTAATCAAGTTTCCAAGGCCAAAACTACCTACTCTAAATTAAAGAAACCATTAAACTTATTTTGAACAAACAAAGCAATTAGTTCCTGCTCGGTATTTGTAGCTTGTGAGAATGCATTTTAAATAGAGTTTGTTGAGTGTGTTTTTATTGGTTATTTTTCTGGGCTGTAACACTCCATTGTGTGCAAAAGGCGTCCTAGAAAATTGAAAATAAAAGTCTTCCCTTACTGATTTTGTCATTTTCCATTTGTCAAACATTGATTTTCTCCCCCTTTGTGCATCTAATGGAGGTTGAAATTAGTGCTCTTTTCTTGGTGTTGTTTACCTCTTATTTGTACAACACCATCATCATCATTTATCAAGCTGCCATTGGGCTTGGAGGATGGCACTGGTGAGTTAACTAATGCTCCAAAGGCTGCACGAGGAACATTTTGAGTAGATTTTAGATTTTCTTTTCTTTCTTTCTTTCTTTTTTTTTTGCTACAGCTTTGAATTCTTGCCTATAGAGTTGCCTTTGAGGAAAGATTTTGAATATGGGGTACACTCCCCAGAATAGGTCTTTCTTTCGTTCTTTATTTAATTTTAACTAGAAAGAAGATTTTCATATACATCATGGGAGAAAGAGAAGGGCCATTGAGGCTAACAGGTAAGGGGAAAGAGAGCATCTTTCTGTAAATTGCAGTCGGCATCCTGCAGGGTTGAAGCTTGGAGAAAATAAACCAGGTGTGAATGGATGGATGGCCAGCAGTAAAGCCAGGATGGTTGGCTGAGGGTTCATGCCCAAGAACACCAGGGGGCTCAGAGTAGTGTTGTCCCCTGTGAGGTACTGTCCCTAGAGCCATTCATCCTAGAGATAAGTCCAAGTCCAGAAGTTGTGGCAGTGGCAATGTGTGAGGCACCTGGTTTCTTAGCACAGAGTGGCTGGGTGTTGAGTGTATGCCAAATGTGGACCATGGTGACATTGTGAACACAGGTGCTGCCTTCACTATCCTGCTACATGGGGGTAGCAGAGGTTAGGTCAATAATCAGGTCCTGCCGAGAAAGAGAGAGAGAGAGAGAGAGAGAGAGAGAGAGAGAGAGAGAGAGAGAGAGAGAGAGAGATTGATTTGATGCTTTGATGGTAGGAAAGTTCAGGTCAGTAGCTGTGCCACATGTAGAGTTTGGTGATGTCACACTCACAAGTCCAGCCTGGATGAGGTGGGAGGCTTGGAGAAGTTAGGTCAGTAATTGATGCTAGGGTTTCCTGCTACTGTAAAGAGGGAGAGAGTTGTCCTGTTGCTGGCCGGTAGGAGAGGTTAGGTCTGTAACTGGTCTTGAGATTCCTGGGTATGACAGAGAGAGTTGTGATTTTTTTGTTGAGCAGAAGCTCTTAGAGTAGGCTGATGGGTGGCTCCTGTATTGACAGGACAATAGAGAGCTGCAGTTAATTCCTTCATGACTTGCCTGCAAACTGGTAGAGTTGTGGGTTAAGGTAATGCTGCCATTGGGTGGTAGGTTCCCAGAATCTGGAAGCTCCCTAGGATATGGGCTGCAATTGTTCTTGTAAAAAGGAGATGGAAAGGTGAAAGCCATGGAAGGAAGAGTGGTATCCATAGATTCAGAGTCCATGGGGGATTTGCAATGGTGCGGGTTAGGCTCTGGCTATTTGTACAGAAGCAAGTATGTGATCCATGGTGGGAGAGGTTTTAAATAGTGAGGCACTGGGGAGGGAGGATCTCTTTTGATGCTCTTCATGGATTTCAACTGTGAGCCAAGAAGTGGTTCCCAGGACATGGGGATAGTTAGAACCTGGGGTAGAGTGGGAGACCCTAAATGCAGGTAGACTGCTGGAGAATGGTCCAGTTTTTGGGTACATGTGCTGTGTGTTGCCATGGACCTGGAGAAATGAGAAAGAGCTCACACTGGGCCCTGAGGGGATCTAAAAACAACAACATATGAAGGGGATGGTGTCCACAGAGGATTATCAAAGTATGAAATTGGTAGCCAGGTCAAGCATGCAGATGAATTGGCTGCCCAGTAGGGGAGAATGTGGAGGAAGGCTTGGGTATATGGAGGTTATAAGGGTTGCTGGTGGAATGAGCCAGAGGATGGGTGGGGGCAGAAAGAGGGGTTGCAGGGAGTTGGGGATTCATAACTGCAGGGGTCAGGCTTGAAGGAGGTAGGGCTGTGACCTACCATGCAAATGACACACCTTCATTTGCTCTGACCCCCGAATCGGGACTGGACCTACAGGGAGGAAGAGGTCTGAGTGCAAAGGAGAAGCAAGATCTTGGGTGTGAATCCCACATCATTTAGTGTAAGAGCAGGTAGAGAGATGGACAGGATCAGAGTCCAGCAGCCTGGTTTGCCAAGGCAGAGGTGGGAGAAGTATCTGGGATCTGCACAGAGCCAGGGGACAGGGGCATGGGATATGCAGTCTGGACCACAGTTGGGGAAAGACAAGGGGTGGGGTAGGCTGCTAGGCAGTGTATCGTTCCATAGCACCTGTTGTGCTCTCCCTCGCCTCTGTTTGGCCCTCGAAGGTCTTGCCGTCCTTCTGACCTCCCATTTTTGTCTTTAAGGTATGTATGTCTTTCCCCAACATCAGAGAAGGAAGCTTAGTGCTGGTCACTTTGACCCTATAGTAACAGCATAGGAATACTGCTGGCATGGCCTTTCCCCTCTTGCAGAGCCTGCATCTGATGCTTGTGGGTGGAGGACAGCCTCCTTCTGGTCTGGATGAAGGGCGCTCACCCTGCATCTCCTTTGCTGGCCCCTGGGAGCCTGGAGAGCTGGGAAGGTGGTCTTCTTCCAGCTCTTCCTCTGCCGCCTTCCCTGGCAATTCCCAGCAGCTTGGGCATGGGTCTCAGAAAGCTCTGCTACTTCTATAATTAACTGCCCAGCTTCAGGACACCTCTAGCAGGGCTGTGCAAGTTGGAGATAGCCTAACCGTAGAAGGAGGAGCTCCTGGGAGACACCTAGGACATTTCATGGGAGAAAATTTCTAGGTTCTTGGGATAGAGACTGACCTCCTGAGTTGAGAACTGGGCTGAATGGAAGTTAGGTGTCCCTTGGTCCACAGAGGCCTAGATGCTACTAGGTCTCCATTGCCAGGGGCCCCCATTTTCTTAATGGTCCAACTCTCCTGTCTCTTTGTGACTCTCTTTTTAGTCCTCCATCCCTTTCTGAAGCTTTGCCTAGGTGCTCAACTCTATTTCCTTTGGTTGAGGAAGAGGGAGATGACTGGATGATACAGGTTTGCAGCCTGGTCTATTTGCTTGGATGGTAAAGGTAGGAGAAGAGATCTGCATGGGAGGCGGGTTACTGATGATCCTGGAGGGTCACAGCATGTGGGAATTGCAGGTGAGTAGCACAGATTTTGTCTGTAGCAGAGTCACCTAGGATACGGAGGTAGGACTTCCATAGAGAAGCATCCAGCCTATCTGGATCAAGGGACACCTCACTGTTGAGAGTGGGAGAGAGATTTTGTAGAGGCTCTTTGTGGCAGAGCCTGCAGGCAGGGCAGGTGTTGGGAAGCTGAGCCAGGGCAGCAGGGTGCTCCTGCTCAGCAGTGGAAGCAGGGTGGGTCAGGAGAGCCCAAGCTGCTATTGTGCCCACTGAGAAAGTTGCCTATTCAGAAGGCTGTGGGGTTGGATCCAAGGAGAGGAGGAAATTGAGAGACCAAGAGAGCTCTTTTTGGAGACAAACATCAGGCCCTTGTGATTGTGGACAGGAGATGTGGGAGCCTAGGAGTCAAGAGAGGTATAGCTCAGAGGTAGAATGCCCATGGGTTCAATTTCCAGTACCACAAAAAAAAAAAAAAAAAAAAAAAGGAGGAGGCAGCTGGCAGAGTAGGAGTCCCCTGCAGTTGTTTGGAAGCATGGGTTGCTCTGTGGGGACTCTTTGGGGCTGTCGGCCTGATCCATGAGAGCTCTTGAGTTTGGGGCACTGGTTCCAAAGGCTCCCCAGATGCCTGGCCCAGGCTGCTGGTTTAGGCTCCCAGTGCCTGCATGTTGCCAGCTCTTACTCTGGGTTGCCAGGCATGGTTTGGGGTAAATCATGCCTCAAGCACACTAGGACACCATCCAGATTTTGCCACCATGCCACTCTCTCGGGACCTCTCCAGTGACTCCATGCCATCTGGATTGTGGTGCCCTTCACCTTGACCCTCCCTACTGGTGCCTGCTGTGCCTGAGTGTCTGAGTGTCTGAAGAGATGGCAAATGTCCTCAGTTGATTGGATCTTCCAACTCATGGCAAGCAGGTTCTATTCACTTCTTTTTCTGCATTTGGTAAAACAACCTTGAAGGCCAATGCCCTTCGTGAGGTCACTGTTGTAGTGGTGGCCTAGAAGATGCAGAACTCCAGTCTAAGCAGGGCTTCCTCCATCTCTCTTCCAATGGAGTCCTGCAGCCCAGCTTCCTTTTGGGTTTAGTTTGAAGGATCCAAATATGTAAAGGTTATATTTTAGGTCAATTTGCATTCATGCTGAAAGAAATTCAAGAGTATATTTTCCATATATATAAGAAAAATATTCCTGAAATATATCTAGAGCTCAAATATAGTACTGATTTTTAATTTAATAGGAGAAAAATATATTGGATTAAAGCAAGATGATCAAACTGTGGTCATTGTGAGCATGTCAGCTGGGCCAGCTCTTCACTATTCATTACTGTCACCTTACCTAAGTTTAAATACCCTTACTTGTCAAACCTTCATCATGATAAGAAATATTTGAAAAACCCTACACATGACTTTATCAAGTTTAGATCTTATTTCTTTGACTGCCTTCTCTGGAGTGTTTTCTGTCTCAAGGGGCTAACAAGTATTAGCCACATGGCAGGGGAAGTTTCAGAACCATGAATCCTAGAGGTCAGTAAAATTATTCTTATAATATTAATTAACTTTTTTTACAGTTATAACATCTTTTATTCAATTCACACAGAAAAGCATGCAATAGCTGGGCTTGGTGGCGCATGCTTGTAATCCCAGCGCTTGGGAGGCTGAGACAGGAGGATCACACAGGTTCAAAGCCAGCCTCAGCTACTTAATGATGCTCTCAGCAACTTAGTGAGACCCTGTTTCCAAATAAAGTATAAAATAAATCTGGAAGTATAGCCCAGAGATAGAAAACCCTCTGGGTTCCACCCCCAGTACCACACACACACACACAAACACACACACACACACACACACACACACACACACACACACACACACAAGAAAAGCATCCAATATTAATGTAAAACAATATATTAATGTAAAATGTTCAGTGCAAATTAGGTAAACAATTCATTAGGATACAAACCCATTTATAAGGCCAACGTAGACATACCAAAGTAATATACTTCTTCAGAGCCTACAATAAAAACTGTACTTAGTTCTTACCTATCCTTACCCTTTCAATACTTTTCATGAAAAGAAATTGAACTTTATAAAAAAACATTCTATTAGCCAATTAAAACTTCTCTTTCCTAAGTATGGAAATAGATCAAGCAAAAATGTTGCCATGCATACAGTTTACATAGAGAAAAGTAACATGTGAATAAGAACTTTATCACTCTGAAAAAACCTCCTTTGTGCTATCAAGAAACTTGGCAAAGAGTGCTTTTGCAACTATACATTTGGGACAATGATACTACAATGTTTAAGCTCCTTAAAACCCAGCCATGCCTTCCATACCAAAGTATGCTCAAATTCTGATTTTACGTACTGTTATGGTTTAGATTTGGAATGTCTCCCTAGACCTCACTTAGATGGTCAGCCATGTTGGAGGCAGGGCTTGGGTGATGATGGGAGGCTTATGGGGGCCATAGCCTTGGGGATTACATATGGTCCCTCCTCTTGGCACTCTCTATCTTGCTTCTGGTCTCCATGATGAGCAGAACCCTTGTGCTTTTCTCTTTCTGCTTCCCATATCATGACCTAAGCTCCACAGACTTTATCTGGCTTAACAGGGACTAAACCCCTATAATCTCCGAAACTGTGAACAAATAAATCTTCCCTCCTCTATGTTGTAGTGGTCATGTATTGGGGATTACAGAAATGAAACTGCTGACCAAAACACATATGCATAAAAAATGAGCAGATAAAAGCCACCTCACATAAAATGAGTTTGCCAATAGAGACCACCTGACATAAACATATTTTCATATAGAAATGTACTCGTTCATACTAGCAGAATGTTTTTATAAAACTGGACAAAGCACAATGTTAAAAATGCAAACATTCATAAAACCTAAGAAGAAGTAAATGATTATTGAACTAAGGTCAGAGTGCTATTTCTTAACCATGGCCTTACTTAAATAAAAAGCAAAGTGCAAAATAACATTCACCTAGGGAAAGCTTTAAAGAAACTCATGTCTTATGAGCAATGTGTAGACAATTCTAAAGTTTTTCTTAAGAAACCCATGTTTTGAAGCTAACTGAGCCACATTTACAGGCAACTATCTCTAATGGTTAAATAAGATTTGGGGAAACAGTATGCTCAACTCAGATACATGTAATATTTGTTTAAAAAAAACAGAAAAACACTTTTCTACCTTCTCTGATCATAAAGGTCCCCAAATAAAAATAAAAAGACTAAATCTTTTCAAAATGAAATTACTCAGGGGATTAATCTACTATTCTGACCTAACACTCATGAAAGATTATCAATCTAAAATTTTTATAGGAGAAAAAAGTAACTTAAAACACTTTTACATTTCTTTCAGGACAAAAACACAAATGACACCTCCCTGGGGAGTCAACTCTTAGTCTTGATAGGCTGGCAATGGAAAGGCTGCTCTGGATTTTTCTTTTTGTTCATTGATTCACATTTTTATTCCTCTTTTCAGGCACAAAGAAAGTAGACAAAGGAGACTGAATGTTATTTGGCATTTCTCTTTTTATTTAAGTAAGGTGATTTTGGAGACTGAACATGGACCAAGGTGCATCTCAGAGAACATCTTAAACAAAGATAACCCAAACCTTTGATCTTCAAGTAGTTCAAATGTGAACTACTTAACAAACCACCCTGGGAAAATTCTGTCTGAAACAAATAGCTTGGGGACTTAATTTCATTATTTCCTTGATGAGAAGTGGGATGAAGTAAAAAATCTTCATTCATTTCTTGGTTAGATGGAGAAAGGAGAAAAAAGAAAGTGGGTTTCCATTCATTTCAATTTTCTAACTTATCAGTAGTTAGAGAACCTTTGGAAAGATTTAGCTTAGTTCTTTCCTCTAATTTATCATGTCCTTCAAGAAATTTACTGCCTTGAGATGCCTTTGATAACCCATCCAAATCCACTGACTTAAAACCATAATTACAAGGGCTCTTTCTGTTGTCTGACTCTGACATCATTGAATCCAACTCAAAGATTTTTATAAGGTAAGCAACATCCATTGATGCTTCACTGAATGTCTTTGTATGGTTCATTTCAAAAGAGGGAATAGAATTCAACCTCCTCAATAAACGAGAGCCTGATAAGCTTGATTTCTCACTCAATTTTGAAGATATTTCTCCAACAGAATTTGCTATCATGTTCCCGTCTGAACTTTCAAAATTCAAGCTTTGGGTGTAGCTTGTGGAGCAACAGTTCCTGAATTTTATCTTTGGGGTAGTAAAACATACTTATTTCTATTGATTCTCATTTTCATTCATATCATCTTCTGATGAATGTTTATTACAAACATTTTGGGAATCACAAAATCATCAAAATACCAATTTTTGAAGATGTTTTGAGTGATTTTTGAAACCTCCTGGTTTGACCACAGAACACTCTCTATTTTCTAGAATATTTATCTGAAGGCAACTAAGGGACAAAGATGTACAAGGAGCTGGAAGATCATAAAGCTCTTCATCTTTGTAGAATATACAGTCACTTGGTTTATTGTCCCACTCTTCTGCAAAATAGGTACCCATACTTGTATCTGTCACATCTAACATTATTTCAAGGTTATTTTGATATAGGTCTTTGTTTTTAGTACAGTTTGATTCTGTTTTGATGGTACTGCGCTGTCTGGCAGAACTGGTATCAGAGAGTCTACTGCTGGTGGGCTTTGCCAGGTGAGATGAACTGGAGGTGAATGAGCCAAGCTGCCTTCTGGCATCATTAACTTGACTCTTTGATGCCACATCCTCCTCGCTGCCTGTCTTACTCTTGCTGTCATCAGGTGAGCTCTGGCAAATGGAATCCATAGTTTCCTTCTCTTCACTTGAATTTTTGAGTTGTGCAATTTGAGATTCTAGTTCCTCTATATACTTATCACTTTGTTCCAGGGCTTTCTTAAGTCTACTGGTTCCATGATCATACTGTTCTACTTTGGAATGAAGAGCAGCAACTCTAAACTTTCCAAACTGATGATTTCCTGTCCAAGAGCAAGCGCTATTAATTCAGCTCATATATGCACGAGGAGTTATCCCTTCTGGGATGATCTGTTTTCAACTTCAGCCTTCAGTTGCAAATTCTCCCTCACTAGGCAACCATTTTCCAATTTCAGTTTTTTATTTGCCTTTTTTTAACTTAACCACATCATCTTTTACTTTTTCATAGATTTAATTAGCTGTTCTGAGTTTTTTCTTCCATTCTGCTACAGTTTCTGGGTCAGTTTTACTTGGAGTATCTGCAGTGGTATATTTGTCTTCATTTTAGTTGCCCTGCATCAAGGGTAAAGGATACAGAATAGTCTTGATCTCTGACTCCAAGGTGAGATTTTTACTTTAAGTTCTTCTACCTCTTTCCACGAACAATCTATTTCATCCTCATATTATAAGTTGAGTTTTCTCAAGGTGCTCCGTGACTGTATGACTTAGCACTGGTTCACTTTCACTTATTCCTCCAATAATTTCCTTGCAAGGATTTTCAGGAGTAATGGAGATTCTACAAGCTGGACAAACTGATGCAAATAGAACAAAATACTTGCTTGTTGATGCATCTGAGAGGTTAGCATAGCTTTTCCAAGCAAACGTGCACGTGATGGGCAGAGTGAGAGACAATGTAATGTTCTGCACAGGCTGAGCCATGGCAGCATTCAAAATCCCACCAATAGGGAAGTTCCCCCCATAAGAGCTCCTTGCTGCCAGTCATTTTTCTTTAAGCTGCTGCATTGCAGTTATGCATCATAGTGAGGTTCAGAGTGACAAACATACATGCACACAGTTTTCATTGTGTGTTTCCCTCTGGTTCCCGCCCTGCTCCCCCCTTTCCCACAAACAGTCTTTGCATTGCTTCAAATAACTTAATGTATGAACAAAGAATTATTTGAATAGTTTTAGATTGATTGGATTGACTATGGAGTTCCAACACTGGGAATAAACACAGGAGCAGATACTTTCTTCTAAGTGCTAATTTTTGAGGAAGGCCACCTGCATTTGATCATGAGAAATGCGACATGACAGTTTGGAAAGTGAAGAATGAAAAGAGGATAGTCCAGAAGTAATACCTAAGTATTACTTTAAAATTTCTTTATTCTTTAAAAAATTCTATAAAAATATCAAACAAAACAACACGGTGGTATCCAGTATATGGCTTCCTCTCTGTGGCTTGGCGCTCTTGGTGGAGTTACTGGCAGCTTACTGCTCTTTCAATTCCTTATAGCAGTTTCCAAGAGTGTATTTTGCAATGGTGGAAATCTTCCATGCAGTTCAATATGGTAGCTGCTAGATACATAGGTTATTTAGCACTGAAAATATAGTTGACCGAAAACTTTAATTTTATGCAGTCAATACTTTAAATATAATTAATAAAATTAAAATGTAAATAACCCATTGTGCCTGTGGCCATCATATTGGGCAGTATAGTGAATTTACCCTGACTAGATTAAATCTTTGCTTTGCAAGTTAGGTCTTCCCAAAGTGTCCAGGTCGACAACCTTGATTTCTGTACTGTGTGCAGGAATGGTGCTCAGTGTTGACTCTATTGATAAATAAGAAACAGTCTGTTTCCTAAACAAATTACAGCCTCGTGCTCTCTCATAACATTACGATGGTTCCTTAGAAGGTTGAGTAGATATTGATGAATGAAATATGTGCTTCTTTAAAAAAATATTGAGGTGACTGGCAGACTGCAATGTGATAGAAAACGACTGCTTGGTTTGAGAACACTATGTATTCAGTTTTTTACACACTAAAAATTTGTACGTTTAAAAGATATTATGTAGGTAAAATATGTGGCATAGTTGTGACATTTCAGGCTTGGCTTTGTATCCTCAAGTCCTATTGCATTCTGGAAAACTTGAAAACTGGAACCAGCAAGTTTTGGAGGCAACGCGTGCTTCTGAATCCAGGTGCTTCTACTTACTAGCTTTGTGCCTTGAACAAATCACCTACTCTCTCCAAATTTCAGTTTGTTCATCTCTAAATGAGGCTAGTGATGTCTTCTTTCTTTTGAAGGACTAGGTGAGATTAGGTGAGATAAGACATTATAAAATAATAATGATAATATGAAGAATAGCTGACCTTGAAGACTCCTTCACTGTGCATCAGGCACAGTTTTAGGCTCTTTTATGCATCATTCATTTAACCTTCATATCAACACTGTGTGTCCCCATTCTAAGGATGTGGAAATTAAGGCACAAGGAGCACTTCATGCTTGCTTTGCTATGATCTTATCACTATTATTACTATTACCAATGGTTTCCTGTGGTTAAAGGTCTGTTCAAGCAGAGACACCAAGTTAGATATTAAATAAGACATTACAAATTTGCCTTTTGTAGACCAACTACATATTCATTTGTCAGTCTCTTTTCCCAAACCCCACTTACTATTGTTTCTCCTCCTTTTACAAACTGGAGTCTGGGCTGGATTAATAGCACATCACAAAGGTAGACGATGTCACACAGGATGTCCGTAATAATCCAGTAGCGTGTGTTGTCTGGTGTTTGATAAGGAAAGACCAGGCGCAGTGGGATAAGCCAGCAGTTCCAGTTATAAGCAATGACGACAAGCAAGAGCCACAGGAGATAGAGTCGATCTAGAAAATTAGTAATCAGAGTCATCCAGATGGCATGGAGCAAACATTAAAAAAATTTTATTACTTAGCTCGGTCAAGTTAAAGCTCTATCCTTTGGAGATAAGCAATTTGCAATACAGGGTTCTATTAAATATGAAACTCAATTCCGTATCCAGAGCGGGAGGTGTTGTGCTGTACAGGGATGTAAAGTAACCTTAGTAGCTTTTGCAACAGCGGAGGGTCTTCTTCCTGTATCCTGGCCACTCTGAGTCTGTCTCAAGGGATAACTATACTATTTGGATTCAGGAAATTGGAAACCCAAGAAGGCAGAGGGACCTGGTCAGGACTCACTGCAGCAACAGGGCTCTGGTTTCTCTGCTGTTGATCTTTAGGACTTCCTACGGTCAGCAGAGAAAGGCCACATCCTGCCAGAGGTTAAGGCTCTGAGTGGGGACAGTAGGCAGTGGCCCATCAGGGTAGCCCCTGTCCCTGCACACACTGCCTTCCTCTGCCTATGGAGGGCACAGAGGAGACTTGTTCCATTAGAATAATTAACAGTGTGAAACCCTGGGAGAGGGTGGAGCTTTGTAATGATTTTGTGTGTGTCAGTATCTATATTATGCAGCACTTTGGGACCTTCTTTTTATAAATAATTACATGTGGGACAGGCCCTAGACTCCTTTTGAAAAACAAGCAGGAATATTTTATCTCTTGTCTTCACTAGATAGGGGTGAACAATTATTTGCAGATTATATAGCTTAAATTATGCTTTATAAATAGATTCAGAATATAGCCTGAGAAAACAGAAGCTGTCTGTGACTTTAGGTCTCAGGGGTTGCTGGTGACAGCCAGCCCTCCCAGTGGGTTTCCCCTTAGATGGTACCTGTGTGCGAATCTATGCTTCTTGGAAGTGTAATTCTCTTCAGGCCCTCTGTCAGAGATGCCATCTGGAATTTGCAACACAACATGCCAGGGTAATGTTCTTTTTCTTGCTTAGAATTACATTCTTGTGTTGATGATACAGCTGTGGGCTTTGCTTTATAAGAAAAAAAGAAGGAATGTTTTTAATAGGTTAACAGAAATGAACTTGAATTTGATGAAGCAAGAATGCTTGGAAATCTTCTTAATAGAGGCAAAAGATGTAGAATGATTATGTTTTTCTTTTTCTTTGTGTGTGTGGTACTGGGGATTGAACCCAGGGGATTCTACCTCTGAGTTACCTCCCCAGCCCTATTTTTAATTTTAAAATAGCATCACACAAGTTGCAGAGGACCTCTCTAAGGTGCTAAAGCTGACCTCGAACTTATGACTCAGCTTCTCAAGTACTGGAATTACAATGGTATACCATTATATCCACCTTAAAGTGTTCATATTTAAAATGTTGACATTGGCCGGGTGTGGTGGCGCACGCTTGTAATCCCTCACTTGGGAGGCTGAGACAGGAGGATTGTGCTGGTTCGGAGCCAGCCTCGCTGGCTTAAGAGACCCTGTTTCCAAATTTAAAAAAAGTATAAAATAGGTCTGAGAGTGTAGCCCAGAGGTAGAAGGGCTTCCAGGAACCCCAGTACCACCAAGAAAAAAAATTGTTGACATTTATTTCACTATATGTATATGGGAATATCATGCTGTATACCTTAAATGTACAATAATGTATAAAATAAAAGAAAACAGTGGCATATTTAAATTATCCAGAGGCCCTCTGCAACTCAGTGAGACCCAGTTTCAAAATAAAGAATAAAAAATAGGTCAGGGGGTGTAGCTCGGAGGTCGAATGCCCCTGGGTTCCATCCCCGGACCAGAGAAAAGAAAATCCAAGTAATGAAAACACTGGAATTTGAGAAATCATAGCAAGTTTAAAATTAATATGGCATCAACAAACATATTACATAACACACTCACCCATTCCACAGGTGTTTGGTTATTATTCAGATCCTTTAAGCTACAGATAAATAAAACTCAAAATATCTTTTTCAACATATCTATTTCAATCTGTAATAACTATGACTTATTTTGGCTTTATATATTTAAAAATAACATATAAGGGACTTCCTTAAAGATGGCAACTGAAGGAAACACATACCAGTCCTGCTGATACTTTGTCATTGGGAAAACTGCATCCTGACAAGAGAAAGAAACCAGCATAAATTGGAACAGACCATGGAGAACTGAAAGGTAAGAAAAACTATAAGAATTTCTCCTAAAAACAGGAACAAGACAATGATGTCCATTATCACCACTTCTTAATAGAGTACTTGAGACTATAGGCAGAGCAATAAGGCAAGATAAGGAAATCAAAGGAGTATAAATAGAAAAAGAAGAGCTAAAACTATCCCTATTTGCAGATGACATGATACTATACTTAGAAAACCAACAAACTCAACCAAAAGGCTTATAGAACTGATCAACCAATTCAGCAATGTGTTGCATACAAAATCAATCTTAAAAAATCAGAAGCTTTCCTGTATGCCAACCATAAATTCACTGAAAAAGAAATTCAGAAAATACTTCCACTCAGGATGTCCCCCCAAAAATAAAATACTTAGGAATAAACCTAACCAAGGATGTAAAAGACCTCTACAAAAAAAATTATGAAACACAAAAAAGAAATTGAAGAAGACCTTCAGAGATGGATTTGCTTGGATAGACAGAATAAATATTATCAAAATGGCCATATTTCCAAAAGTGATCTACAGATTTAATGCAATACCCATTAAATTACCAATGTCATTCCTCACAGACATAGAAAAATTAGTGAATTCATTTGGAACAACAAAAACCCAGAATATTCAAAGTAGTTCTCAGCAACAAGAACCATTCAGGAGATATCACAATACCTGGCTTCAAAGTATGCTACAAAGCAATAGTAATAAAAACATCATGGTACTGGCACAAACACAGACACATAGACCAATGGAGCAGAATAGAAGACTCAGAAACAAATCCATATACTTATAACCTATTGACTTTTGACAAAGAGACCAAAAACATACACTTGAAAAAGATAGCCTCTTCAAGCAACGGTATTGGCAAAACTTGTTAAGCATAGGTAGAAAAATGGAAATGAACTTCACTTTCTCACCTGCACAAGAGTAATTCAAGATGGATCAAATTCTTGGATATCAGACCAGAGACCTAGTAGTTCCTTCAAGAGGGTGTATGTACAACATTTTAATACAAAGACACAGGTAAAACTTTCTGAACAGACCCCCAAAGCACAAGAAATTAAAAGGCAGATCAATATGTAAAATTGTATTAAACTGAAGAGCTTCTGTATAGCAAAGGAAACTATTAAGAACCTTAACAGAGAGCCGAGAGAATGGGAGAAAATTTTGGCCAACCATTCCTCCGATAGAGGACTAATGTTTAAAATACACAGAGAACTCAAGAAATGCAACACTAAGAAAACAAATAACCCAATAAAAATGGGCAAATGAACTAAATAGACACTTCACAAAAGAAGAAATTCAGATGGCCAATAAATATATGGAAAAAAGCTCAACATAATTAGCAATCAGAGAGATGCAAGTTAAAACTACCCTGAGATTTCACCTAACTCCAACAAGAATGGCAATCATTCAAAACACAAACAGCAAATGCTGATGAGAATGTGGAGTAGTGAGAACTCTAATACATTGTTGGTGGGACTGCAAATTTGTGCAAGTACTTTGGAAAACAGTATGAAGATCCTCAGAAAAATGGGAATGAACCTACCATATGATCTAGCAATACCACTTCTGGGTATCTATCAATAGATACCCATAATGGAAACCAAACTACAAAACTAATGCATGCATATCTATGTTCATAGCTTCAAAATTCACAATTTCCAAACTATGGAGCCAGCCAAGATGTCCATAAACAGATGAAATGATTACAAAACTATGGGACATGTACATAATGAAATTTTACCCAGCCATAAAGAAGAACAAAATTACATCATTTGCAGGGAAATGGATGGAACTGGAAAATATTATGCTAAGTAAGATTAGTCACAAAAAGTAAGAAATTGGATACTCTCCTTAATATGTGAAAGCTAGGGAGAAAATGGGTCATAAAACTATAGAATGGGAGGAGAGAAAAGGGAAATTCCCTAATGTTCATGAGATATATTCACAAACCTATCAAAGACAATCACTAAGCCAAACATGAGAAGGAGGGAAGGGAGAGAGAATTGGGTAAGGGCTGAGTGATGTATGCTTGTATGTCCTACAATCTTGCACTCCATTAAGATGTATGACTACAAGCATCAATAAAAAAATTTAAAAAAGAATGAGAATGAACCTACTATATGATCCAGCAATATCACTTCTGGCTATTTACCTAAAATAATGGAAACCAAACTACCAAACTAATGCATGCGTATCTATGTTCATAGCTGTGCAATTCACAATTGCCAAACTATGGAATCAGCCAAGATGTTCATCAACAGATGAATGGATTACACAACTATGGGATATATATACAATGGAATTTTATTCAGCCATAATGAAGAACAAAATTATGTCATTTATAGGGAAATGGATGAAAGTGGAGAACATTTTGCTAAGTGAGATTAGTCTGTAACAAAAAGTAAAAAACTGGATGCTTTTCTAATATCTGGAAACTAGAGGAAAAAGGGGTCATAAGAGGAACTCCAGATGAAGAAAGAGAAACCTCAGATGAGCAAATAAGGTGACTTAACTGAGGGGATGAACAGGGGGAAGAGGAAAATTCCCTAATGTGCATGATGTAGATTCACAAACATATCAAAGTTAATCACTAAGCCAAACATGAGAAGAAAGGAAGGGAGAGGAAATGGGGAGGGAATTGGGGAAGGGCTAAATTAGTGTTGTGTGCATGTATGTCTTTATCATCTTTTAATCCATTAAGATGTATGATTACAGTGCACTGTTAAAAGAAATAAAAAATAATATGATTTCATTCCGGGTGTGGTGACACACATTTGTAATCCTCGCGCTTGGGAGGTGGAGACAAGGAAGATCATGCAGGTTCGAAGCCAGCCATGCTGGCTTAGGAGACCCTGTTTCCAAATTAAGAATATATATATATATATATATATATATATATATATATATATATATGTCTGGGAGTGTAGCCCAGAGGTAGAAGAGTTTCCAGGAACCCCAATACCACCAAAAAAAAAAAAAAGATTTCATCTATTTGCTGATAATCCTTAGCAAACCAATTTCTCAGGATCTATTTTATTCCTATAAAAATTGCATGTATTTCAAGATATTAAAAAATAAAACAGGTTATTGTGCAATACATAGTTCATTTTGAAAACCCAAATTTCCTTGGAATTATAAGGATGCCTTTAATTCTATCCCATATAATTAACTATTTGATTTGTATTAATTTTTTTTTTTGGTGGTACTGGGGTTCCTGGAAGCCCTTCTACCTCCAGGCTACACTCCCAGACCTATTTTTACGTTTTTATTTGGAAACAGGGTCTCCTAAGCCAGCGCGCGCGGCTGGCTTCAAACCTGTGCGATCCTCCTGTCTCTGCCTCCCAAGCGTGGGGATTACAAGCGTGTGCTACCATGCCCGGCTATATTAATATTATTTTTAAAAAACAAACTTTCTTATCTTTTATATACATATAAACAATACACATACATCTATATCATCTATATCTGTATCTATATCTATCAGTCTCAAAATAAACTATACGCACCTGAATCATTGTCTTAGGATCTGCTTTTGG
This sequence comes from Muscardinus avellanarius, assembly GCF_963383645.1. Classification (NCBI taxonomy): domain Eukaryota; kingdom Metazoa; phylum Chordata; class Mammalia; order Rodentia; family Gliridae; genus Muscardinus; species Muscardinus avellanarius. Next base: position 52,373,316 of record NC_137789.1, on the reverse strand, counting down.
GAACCCAAACTGAATAATTTGATAAGTACATGTCCCTTCATGTTTTGTTTTCTTCCCAGTCGTTCAAGGGAACAGTGCTTACCAGTACGTGGGCTGGCTTCAGGAGAGGATATTTCTCCCTCTTTCAGCTTACTCTTGTAGAGGGCTGTCCTTTGCCGCATTCTTCTCACCAGGTTGTGTAGCTGGGTATCAGCATACTCATTAATAACAGGGGCTCCAAATGGTTTGCTCTTTGGGCTAATTGAGAAAAAAGAAAAAGAAAAAAATAGATATAGAGATAGGCTCATGAGGAAATACCTACTGGGGAGAGATTTTATATTTTTAATATATATATATATATATATATATATATTTACGAACTTTCCCTTTTTGCTATTGAATAAAACAATTCAAGCATTTAAAATTAATGGCCATAGTTCTGATGGAATGCAGATTTTTCCCTGAAAAATTAGAACCCATTAACAGAAAATGTTCATTATCGACCATGTTAGCTCTTGATAACTATGATCTTATCAGTAGATTGCATCACTAGAAGTACCAAAGGTATAGCTGTCATGTTAGTCAGAAATATAAGATGGCCCAAGATTCCCTGCTGCTTGGAATCTCTGTCCTGCATAATCCTGGGTGCAATAAATATAATGGGCTTTGATTCCATAATTAGTTCATGTAATATGGCATAATTTAATTCAAAATGAAATTATACAGGTGGGCCTGATTTAATCACATGAGCCCTTTAAAAGCAGAGTTTTTTCAGCTGGTGAAAGAGCAGAAAGGCAGAGACTTTAAGCACATGCATGGAGGATGTTATTTGAGATAAAGCCTCTATTGCTAGCTTTAAAGAAGAGGGCCACCAAATAAGAATTGCATGAGGCCTCTTAACAGGCTGAGATAATCTTGACTGATAATAAAAACAAAGGGACCTAAGTCCTACAACCCCAAGTAACAAGTTTTTTTTTTTCTTTTTTTTTTTTGCCAATAACGTGAATGGGTTTGAAAATAGATCCTTCTCCAACACCTCCAAATGAGAGCCCTGAGAACTTGGCCAAGACCACCCAGACTTGTGCTCTATGAAAATATGAGCTAGTAAGTAAGTGTGCTATTAAACTGCTGAGTTTGGGTAACTTGTTTCATAGCAATAGAAAAATAATACAGCTGATATATTTTAAGAGCTTTCATTCTGAGAAAATATACAAACAGATTATTACAGAGAATGGGGAGTAGACTAGCACATTTGTGAAAGATCTAAATTTCTTCAGAGGTTTCCCCCAGAATTCTGACTCTTCTCTCTTCCTTTTCACAGATGACACTGGTTCTACACAGGCCCATGTCAGCGCTCATCTACTCACATTCATATATTCTGTTTCTGTCTCAGTTTCAAACTGGAAAATATGGGGTTTCATACTGGAACTTGATAACTTATGGACTATTTAAGAGAAATATATTATGAGCCCCTATTCATGAACATGGTTTCTCTATTTGGCCCATGAATGTTTCACATATATCACTGTTTACAGATTCCCAGACTATTGGTGTTTTTATCTCTTCTCTTTTTATTGTCATAATTTATGCCTTTTTCAAGAGTCAAAGGTTTTATCTCAGCACTGAGATTATTCAAGCATAATGTACTATATAAGACATTTATAAGTGTGCTTAAGAATGGTAAAATCTGAGCTACAGTGAAAGAAAATTAGATAATTTTTAAACAACACAGAAATAGGTGGACTCTAGGTCCATAAAACCATAATAATATTTTTATAATAACTGTCATAGATTTCATCTTTGATTCTTTTTTTATAAAATTATTTTTTTTGTGTGGTACTTTGGATAGAACCCAGGGGCATTGTACTTCTGAGCTATACCTCCACCCTAGGTTTTAGTCTTTTTATTTTTGAAACAGTTCTCACTGAATTACAAAGGGCCTTGCTAAGTAGCTGAGGCTGTTCATGAAATGCAATCCTCCTGTCTCAGCCTCCTGAATGCCGGTATTACAAGTGTGCACAACTATCTCAGCTCATAAAAATCTTGTAAAAATTAAACTTATTTCTTAACTGATGCATAAAAAAGAAAATTTAAATATTTATGGGGTGACAAGTGATATTTAAATACATGTATTGATTCTTAAAAACTTAGTATGCTTAGAAGTTTGTTCATCCACCAAGTTTTTATTAAGCTTCTACTTAATGTATAACAAATATATATGGATTAGAAACTTGCTCAATAGTTTAATGGGGAAGTTAGAATATTGATAAATAGCTAACAATAAATAATAAGGATATGTACAAATTATTCCTATGCTCCCACTGAACTTAATCTGGAGTGTTAAGGAGAGATTTTGGTGGGGAGATTTGTTGTCTTAAGGAATTAAAAGACCCTTGACAGAGAAGTGGTGAACCAGCATTCTAGGCCTTGGGAGTAATTTGTTCAAACATGACATAATGCAATAAATATTTTAATGTGATTGGAACTGTGTGTGTGTGTGTATGTGTGTATGTGGTGTGTGTGTGTGTGTGTGTGTGTGTGTGTGTGTGCGCGCGCATGCACGTATGTAGGGGGCAAGTGCCAGAGAGTGGCAAAGATGATATATGGTGATTGGGTCTGGAAAGGCAAGATGGGTAGAACATAGTTTTGATGGTCCTATGTGACCTGTTTAGTTTGGACATTAGTTGCAAAAAGAAGTCAGCATAGACTATTAAGCAAATGAAGAGTTTGAGCAGATACATTTGTACTTTGGAGAGGTAGCAATAATAGTAAGTAAAAGAGGGGCAGCATGGAAATGAGGAATAGGTTATAGCTGATGGGAGGAAAAGAGAGATTAAAAATACCTCAGAGCAAGTATTACTCATAGTATGTGGTGCATTTTCTGGAGGTTTGGGTATCTTAAGTTAAGAATCAAAAATGATTCTCAAGTTTGGATTGTAAGAAATTTGATTCATGAAGATAACATTAATATACATAGGAATCTAGAAAACAGATGCTTATATGTTGTAATTGTTTGGAATTAGAATGCCCTTAACCCACATGAAAATGGAGTGGCAATATTGGAAGGAGGGCTTAGTTATAATCTCAGCAGTGGCTAAATCATTGTAATGGATTTATCTGGGTGGTGGCCCAGCCCAGTAGGGTATGGCTGGAGAAAGTGGATTGCTGGAGCTGCTGCTTTGGGGATTTTACATGGCTTCTCCTCCCTCCCTCTCTCTTGCTTCTGGCCTCCATGGTGTGCATAGCCTTGTGTTCCTCTCTCCACTTCCTGCCGGCATGCCTTGAGATCTGTAGTCTCCAGCCTCATATGGTCTGAACTCACAATATTTAAACCACGAGCAAATAAGTACTTCTTCCTCAAAACTGTATGGTCAGTTCTTTAGATTATATCTGTGAAAATGCTGACTAATACATATGTACTGGGTACATGGAAAAAAATGAATTCAAGGATCGTGTGCAGTAAGTTCTTATTTGAGTTTCCAAGGAGGTACTCAGAAATAGAGTTCTGGGACAAGAACTTGGTGTTTCTCAGTTATTATGGGATATTTGGAGCAAAATTTGTGGATGACATTAACACATGCTGTGAAGTTCGTAAGGTCAGGGGTATGTCTTTTCTTTATACTCCACAAGCCTTAGGACAAGGTAGATTTTAAATAATTGCTTGTTGAATAAACCTGCTACTTCTAACCTTTTGTTTGACCTTATTTTATGTGCCTCAATGCTTTAAAAATCTATAAAAAGCAAAGTTGAGGGTTGGTAAATCATTAACTATAAAGTTAGATATTCAAACTGTCAAATGGCTTATTCAAGCCCTAAGTCCTAGCATGCATATTTCTTCTTTTCCTGATTTATCTACAAGCCCTAATTGATCATATACTTGACACTTAAGCATACCGGCTTATATATAAATGTATCTCCTGGTTAAAAATGATGAAAATAATATTAGAAAGCATGATAGCTTCATTAATTATATATATATCAATTTTAACTTTTATGCATTTTTTATTTTTGTCTTAGCTGGAACATTAAAATGCCAGTCTATTTTATCTTCTTTTTTTTTTTTAGTTTCTTTCCTAAAGTAATCATTACCCATCTTCTCCTCTGCCAGTATATAAAATTTTTTTTAGATAATTTTGTGACTGAACATAAAAAGATAAAGAGAAATAAAGAATATATTTCATAAAATAAAGAAGCAAATTGGGGCATAAGAGGGAATTAATGGACATATCTTACATATAGTCGTGTCATTTGACCTACATTTGATATTTTTAGTTTGTTACTAGTTTGTATATTATTAAAAGAATTGGTCTATAATGATGAAAGATTTGGTTAATAGCAAAAATGCTTTGAAAATTTTAATGCACGAATTTTGGAAAATATTGGAAAGGAAAATCTTAAATTTGGAAGAAAAGTCTTCCTGGATAATCAATTCCTGAGAAATATGAGATTTCTAAAATTTTTTTAATGTACCTATATGAAGGAATGAAGAATTAATTGCTGTTGGAATAAAATTTATGACTTTAAAGGTCCAGAGAAAATTCATTAAAATTTCTCAAAAAAGTAGAATTGTACTAATATTTTTTATTTATTTAAATTTAATCAGAGGTAAATGCAAAAAAAAAAAAAAAAAACAAACAAACAACAATAAAATTCACAGAAATTTTTGCCCTCCAGGGCAAGATTTGAATTAGAGAGAAGCATATCTTCCCTTTTGTACAGTGGTGAAGAGGCATTGTAGTGGAGAAAGGAGAAAAAGCCTGTGTTTTGCAGGTGCACTCATGGTTATCGCTTTAGGAGGACACACAAAAGACACAGATACCTAAACACAAAAGATATACATGTTGAAATTATTTTAAAATTGCCTGTGTTCATTAGGACTCTTGGACAGTTTTCATATACATCCAGGAAGAATATGTTCTCTGGTTCGAGATTGCTGTATCAGTATAACATGCAAAGATGACTAGCTTTTTAAAATTTTATTTATTTATTTATTTATTTATTTATTTATTTATTTATTTTGGTGGTACTGGGGTTCCTGGAAGCCCTTCTACCTCCGGGCTACACTCCCAGACCTATTTTTACATTTTTATTTGGAAACAGGGTCTCCTAAACCAGCGCACGCGGCTGGCTTCGAACCTGCGCGGTCCTCCTGTCTCTGCCTCCCAAGCGCGGGGATTACAAGCGTGGGTCACCATGCCTGGCAGATGACTAGCTTTTTAAAATCTCTTTTACTTTGAATTTACATGTAACAATTGCTTTATGGGGCACATTGTGAAAAGTTGATATATGTGTATAATCTCTAATGACAAAAATCAAGATAATTAACATTTTCATCTACTTAAATGTTTATAATTTCTTTGTGTTGGGAAGCTTTAAACCTCTCTCGTAATTCTTTAGATAATATATAATAAATTAGTGTAAACTATAGTCATCCTACTATGCTATAGAACATCAGAGCATATTCCTTCTATATAACTGTATCCCTCTTCTCAATTACTTTTTCTACTCTTTAGTGATCCCTGTTCTACTCTCTACTTCCCTGAGATCAACTTTCTGGCTTACACCAAAATGGCCTCCAGTTCCATCCATGTTGCCACAAATGACAGGATTTCTTTCTTTTTTTTTTTTTTTGAGAAAAAATGTTACATTGTGTATATATACCACATTTTCTTTAAGATGGCTAATTTTGATGGAAATGATAAAATGGGTGAGGGTGGTAGGAGGTGAATTTACAGAGGAGGTGGTGTTTGAGTCGAATGGCACTTATCTGGTGAATGGCGCTTTGGTTTTATAAACAGTAGGTATTTAAGGCAAAGCAAACAGTCTGAGAATTAGGGTATTGGTTTTGGCCTTGTGCAATATGATAAAAACTTAAACATTTTAGTATAGGTTACCAAATCACCTATAATTTGCTTTGAAATGTTAGCTGAGACTGATAGGGCTGAAGTCTAAACAGAAAAGGGAAATGATTAGCTATGTTTTAGAAAAATAATTAGAAAAAGAAAGAAGATAATTAATTATGATAAGAAGAAAATATGACTTAAAGAAGGCAGAGTCAAGTTAAACTATGTGGGTTAACAGTTTGTTTCCCCTGATGTTAATATCTTACTTTATTATACAATGTTTATCACAACTAAGAAGCCAACACTAGTATGTTATTATGAACTAAACTCCAAACTCTAGACTTTATTTAGATTTCATAAGTTTTTCCAATGATGTCCTACATTTTGTCCCAGGATATCTCATGCATTTAGTTGTCATATCTATTTAGCCTCCTCTGGTCTGTGATAGTTTCTCACACTTTCTTTTTGTGACCTTGAATGTTTTAAAGAGTACTAGTCAGGTATGTTGTAGAATGCCTTTAGTTTGGGTTTGTCTAGAGCTTTTCTCATTTTAGGCAGGAATTATGGGTTTGGGGAAGAATATTATTCTTGTATCAGCATCATATTGGAGGGCATATGCCATCTACATCACTGGTGACGTTAACCTTGATCACTCGGTTGAGAGAGCATCTACTATGTTTTTCCACTACAAAGTAATTTTTTTTCCCCGATTTCCAAATTTTATTATCTGAAAACAAGTCATTAAATATAGCTGACCCTCAAGGTGTAGAGGATAGGCTCAGTATTACATCTGAAATATCTCTGGGCAACTGGGGAAGAATCTGCGGCCTGGCCTTATTGTTATTTTGGGTATCTTGGGCTGGAGACATTTAGAACAGATAGAAACCTTTGGCAAGACCTTTTGACTAACAGTTTATTCTTTACAGTACTTTAACTCCCTATAAAATTTTATTGACAAATAATTTGTTGAAAGGCATGATAATCATAGCATTTTTCCCTCCCCTGTAAATATGATTAACAACTGCTATAAAGAAGAAACAAACTTCTAGCATTTGGGAGGCTGAGACAGGAGGATCGTGGTTTGAGGACAACCTCAGCTATGTAGTGGGGCCCTTTGCAACTCAGTAAAATTCTGTTTCAAAATAAATAATAAAAAATAGGGCTGGGGGGTAGCTTGGAGACAGAATGCCCCTGGGTTCCATCTGTAGTACCTAAAACAAAACAAAGAAAGAAAGAAAAAAAGAAAGAAAGAAAATATAGTTCTGCTATTGAAGAATTTTTGTCTAATTGGATGGAGACCATTTGAACAGGACCCAGTTAGGAAGCATGAAATTAATCTGTTATGGGCCCCCTTATCCAGAACTTGTCCCATACTCTCATTCTGATTTGGTCAAATTAAGGACTCCTTGCTTCCCAAACTACCTGATGTACCACCTTCCCCACCCCATTCCTTCAACAAATTGCTTACCTAAAATAACTTTATAAAATGTTTCAGTGCTTAAAACATAAATTATATCTTAACATAAATGAACACAACTTCAAGTTTCGTCAGCATATTTCATTGAATAATCACTGCCAACATTCATGTCTTCCTAGAACCTGAGAATATGGCAATACTTAGAAATAATTTCTTTGCAGATTCAATTACAGATGGTTTGACTTTTGATCCTTGAAGTTATAATGTTTTGACTTTATGATGAGACAAATACAATAAACATTTGTTAGAAACAGATTTTGGGGAGTATTGAATAAATACTCATGAACTCAAAAGTAACTCTGCAAGGTAGCTTAATTCTGCAGAAGTGTGCATGCACACCATAAATTGAGGAAACATACCACACAACCAGTCCAGGCTCCTTTTTATCATTCTGACATGTAACCCACTGTGTCATCCCCCACTGGCTGGAGTGAGACCTCACAATCTAATCCAGTTAGCTAGTTTCCCATTGGGCAAGTTTTTTCTTTAGAACAAAGGAGAAATAGGAAACCTATACTTCTGATAGTGGGGCATACAGACACATGTACCAGAAAGTTACAAAATAGATTCCTAAGCTACTGTTACAAAATGAATACTAGTCAGCTTTAAAGTGACCTTATAACTTCCATAGACAAGATCATTTTTCTTTTGTAAGCATTCAGTAGAAATGGTACTTTGAGTTTTGAATTTTGATATTTTCTGGATGATCCCTGGAATGATACTCTTGTGATGCCAGGCAGCAGCATGGCCCAGTCAGCCATGAAATTGTCAGGACAAACAACTAGTACTCTACAGTGTGCTATGATGTTCGGTAAGTTAGGTGTGTGAAGTGCATTTTTGATTTATGTTATTTTCAATTTAACAATGTGTTTATTGGGATGCAACCTTTCTGGAAGTTGAGGAGCACCTACACTGAAATCAAAATTGTACTGGAGCAGAGTGGACCTTTAGTATGGTGACTAGCGTCCTTCTAAGAAGGCCACCTGAAGACGTGGAGAATACATGATGATGTCATGTGACAACAGAAGCAGAGTGGAGTGATGCACCTGCAAGCCAGAAACATCACGGATCATTGGCAGCCGTGACACTGGGCAAGAGGCATGGAATAGATTCTCCCTTGGTACTTTCTGGAGGACTGATTGTGGACACTTTGATTTGGGGTTTCTAGCCTCCAGAACTGTGAGAATGAATTTCCGTTATTTTAAGCTATCCAATCTGTGGTGACTCGTTATGTTGTCCTTGGAAACTAATTGAGCTTGCAACGTGGATAGCTATGATATCTCTTACAAGATGGAGTTGCACGAGAAATATAAATACATTCAGTTCAGTTATGTTAAACTTGAGATGTGAATTAAAAAAAATCAAAGGCTCATTAAATGTATCCAATACAATAGGCAGCTGAAATTTACATCTGAATAGCTAAGGGAGTACTGAACTGGGGATACTGAACTAGGATTCACCTGTCTAGAGGAGATGGTGGAGATTAGGCTGTGGGTAAAATTACTGGTAAGAGCCTGCAAAGAACAAGAAAAGACTGAGAGTTCACAACCTTGGAATTTGCTGACATTTAAAGAGTAGCATTTAAAAAAAGGAACTGAGATGTAGCAATTAGAAAGGTGGAGCTAAGAGAGAAAAATGTCACAAAAACCAGAGGAGGTAGCAGTTTGAAAAAGGAGGTCAGTGGTGTCTCATGCTGCATACAAAGTGAGTGGGATGAGGGCCGGAGGAAGACTTTAATTTTAAAAAGTAAAATTTCATTGGTAATCTTCAAGGAAATTGGTTAAAAAAATGTGCAGTGTTAACAGATTTTGTCAGTTTTTCTCCTCATTCTTAAGTATTTTGTAAAAAGAGGTGCACAAAATCTGCCATTTTCCTCTAAGCACTGTTTTGCATCCATCATCATCATCATCATCATCATCATCATCATCATCATCATCATCATCATCATCATTTTGTTTGTTTTGTTTTTTGTGGTACTGGGGTTCCTGGAAGCCCTTCTACTTCTGGGCTACACTCCCAGACCTATTTTTTTTTATATATACTTTTTAAGTTTGGAAACAGGGTCTCTTAAGCCGGTGGCTGGCTTCAAACCTGCGCGATCCTCCTGTCTCCGCCTCCCAAGTGCGGGGATTACAAGCGTGCGCCACCACGCCTGGCCCATTCATTATTTTCCAAACTCATCTGAATGTAGTTTTATTTCTGCTAATAAAATCTTGGAATAAATCTTGGCATTTGCAAACTTTACTAGATTTCTCTTAATTTTTAGGAATTAGCCAGGGGTGGTGGCGCACACTTGTAATCCCCGCACTTGGGAGGCAAAGACAGGAGGATCGCGCAGGTTCGAAGCCCACCGCGCTGGCTTGAGAGACCCTGTTTCCAAATTTAAAAAGTATAAAAAAATAGGTCTGGGAGAGTAACCTGTAGGTAGAAAGGTTTCCAGGAACCCCAGTACCATAAAAAAAATTTATTAATTTTAAACTCATTTAAAAATCTAGGTTGGTTAAAGTCTTTTTACACTTGTCATTTCTATCTTGTTGAATAACATACAGAAATTATACAAAAAGTATTATAATCTAATTTGGAAAGCTTGGGGAAGGGAAAAAGGATGTCTTTTTTTTCTTTGCCATGATTATCAAGAATTAATAATAAATTTATATATCTGATTTCAGAATTACATGTGTAGAAAAGAATCTTGCTTCGAATAGGTGAATATTTGGGGAGCTATACATTTCTGAATGAAAGTAATTGTAAATAGCACTAAATTTTGATTTTTTAAACCCGGAAATCCAACTATCAATCAAAAGTTTGACATTTTTTGTAAATTTTGATGAGCATAGATATAGCTCCACCAGCCCCTTCTCATAGTCACCCCTAAATGCTATGAGGATGTTGAATTGTCACATTTCACTTGTGCATATGGCATTGTTTGTACACATTAATTTATACATATGGCAGTACACATATGGATATTATGGCGCACGATTTCTTAACCTAAATGAGTCTTGATCTGTTTGCAATGTGCTACAGGTGCATTTATGTCCTCAAAGTCTATTTCCTCACTCCCTGTCAGCAGTCTACTTTGTAGAGCTTTTCTTTCTACTAAGCTATAAGTACTGGGGGGGGGGTCATGCCCATGGTGTTTATTTGTACTATTAGTGAATTACATTCTACTGTCTCAGACATGCAGTGGTACTGAGGCCTATTAAAGATTAGGTAACTATTTAAGGCTAAAGTAATGAAAAGGTTATAAAAAATATTACACATAGATTACGAGTTTATAATCATAAGGTAAATACGGGCACATAAATGCATGTATAAATATACACAACACAATAAGGAATAGCAAACGTTCCCTTACATTAAAGCAATTATAAAGAAAATGAATAGACATGTCATAACATGAAATACTCATAATATTAGTATATATCATTTCAGTAAACACTTTAAATCTTCTAGTGGCTTTGGGTTCTCTTATTTTTTTCTGAGTAGAAAAGACACAAGTAGAATAACCATGTTTTTCTATACACACACACACACACACACACACACACACACACACACACATCCCAAAAGAGTTAAAAATGTATTCACAAATGTTCTTGAAAGTTGTTGTCTTGAGGAAGTACATTTTAAACATCTAATACATTTATTCAAGAGACAGCATTGTATACTTACTTTGAATAAAAAAGAGAACGTGTTCTTTATTCACTTTTAAGGTTCTTTAGTTCATATTCTCTTCATTTATTTACATTATTACCTTTATTTTTACTTGTTCTAAATAAATTTATATTTTTTCTTTATTTAAAAACTGTTCTATTAGAATATGCTATGGACTTAAATGTTTGTCTCTCAGATTCATATGTTCATATGTTCCAAGTCTGACTGTGTTCAGAGGTAGGGGTCTAAGGGGGTTAAAAGAGCTTAATAAGGTGGTTCCTTAATAGGATTGGTGAACTTATAAGAAGAGAGGTACTAGAATGTGCTTTTATTCTGGCCACAGAAAAAAAGCCACATGGAACTACTGCAAGCAGGTAGCCATCTATTAGCTAGAAGAGAAGCCTCACCAGAAAACAACCATGGCAGCCCTTAGTCTCAGACTTCTTGATTCTAGAACTCTGAGTAAATACATTTCAGAGCTTAAGCCACTCAGTCTGTGGGATCTTGTGATGACAGGACCAACATACTGATATGGAATACATGTGTGTTTAGAAAAGAAGGGGTAAAGCTATTTTAAGAAGCAGAGAGGAAATTGGATCAAGAAAACAGGGCGAGTGCCATAAATCCTTGGAAATAATAGCAAATATATTTAAAAAAATCTGCAGTGCTGGAAAGCGAGACACAGTTACTAGCAAACCAGGAAGCCTAAGGAGTCTGAAAAATAGCACACAGATTCATTTTAACTCATTCAATGCTTACAAATTGTAAAGTGCTCAGAACAATGTGGCTTTGTTATTGTCAATGAAGAAAACCATTACTGGAAACACAAGAGATGCTTGTTATAAAGTGAAAGTCATTCTGGGTGTGTTTTGTCATTGGAGGGAGTGGAGAAGAAGGGCCTGGCGGAACAGTGCGTGGTCAACCACATTTAGAGTTGTGAAGCAAGTTGCTCTCTTTCCCCCAAACTTGCATTGAGTATACGGAAGTAGAAACAACTGTTTCAAGGCAGTGAAAGGGGATCTGAATTGGAGAAACACAGTTATATCCCATGTAGATGGCAAAATCAAGAAGAAATAGGGGACACTGTGCTCACACATATAATTAGTGTTACACTTCTCTTGGCAATGTTTGTCCTACAATCAATGTAGAAAGAATACAGTAAACAGAAAAACATCTACAGTAATGGTATATAAAATAGTGGAACAAAGTAAGGAGATAGAAAGAGAGGGGGTTTGATGGGAATGGTCTTCCTTAAGCATAAGCAATAAGTGGGTGTCATGATCTGTAGGAAGCTTTTAAAAACCTTGAAAAAAACTAAAAGTTAATTTGCCTTTTATTATCACCATGTACTAATAATTTTGAATATTGTTGACTTCTTTGTATGTTACTGATCTATACAACTTATGGGAGATTTCAAATGCAAGCCAAGATTTACTGAACAATTGCACAAAATCTATACTATGATGATCACCAAAATAAGGAAGAAAAACGAATACTTCAGGAAACAGAATTAACAAAGCAGATAATTTTAGAAATAATTTTATCTTCA